>NC_083762.1:42895049-43543382 GCF_963514075.1 Conger conger
CTGCAGAGGTATTATCTGTTTGAATGCCATTAAATTGCATCCTTCCAAACTTTCTTTCTCAAAGAAACCACTGATCTAAGGTGACTGAATTGGTCTAAACAACTGAACACTGAGATTGCCAACATACGGTTGGTTTGATAGAAATAATTGCAACAGTCATTATTCTGTCCTTACCAGGACATGACTGTGCAAATGGCACTTGCTTTTTTGAGTAGTGTATTTTAAGATTACTGTAACATTTATACTGCACTGTTAGGACGGGTTCCTTGTTTAAATCAATTTCTGATTGTAAACCTGGAAGTTTGTATTCAGTTTATTTTATGAAATTTGTTAAATTCTTTGGTCATAAATGTGAAACATGTCCAGGGAGGAATATCCTGGTGAATTGACCCATTTGTGGCTCCCAAAAGAGCTGCTCCTCCACAGGAATACAGAGTCCACAGTACACTGCAGTTCTCAGTTTTTCTATTTTGAATGCCTCCAAAACAGCACTGTACATCATGGTCCTGACCACCAAAGTGAATGCGGACAGCACTGAACTGGCTGTGTGTTAGCCTCTCACTTCCCTTTCACGATACATAATGGAGTCATAAACCTTGGGCCCTCATTGATCGAATAACATCAGGCATGAAGAAGTGCCTAATCCCATTACGCTGTCCTCCTCCGGGAATCCACCAGCTTGTTTAGATTTTTATGAGAGATCATTTAACAATTACCAGGACCTATCTTCTTGACCTCAAGATTAAGTTTGAAAGATGTCAGTGATATTATCTACAACTGGCAGAGAGAAGCGTAAATCCCATTAGCAGAGTAGGAGCAAAGCCGCACACCAGACAAGTTGGACAGTTTGAGATGTTTGGCTAGAAGATGCTGAAGTGCCATTTTCAGCTATGCTAAAAGCTATTAAGATTAATTCACTCTAAATGAATACCACAAAACAAGTTTTTGTCATATGCTGTGTACATGCGCACTCTCACATTGGTAAACCATATATTTTTTATAAAATTCATTTTTGATCTTTCCCAGGGATTGAATAAAAGGGGAAAAATTCAGTTTGTTCCAGATTCTATAATGATTATAATAAGGTATATATAATGAGATAATGTAGTACAGTCATTTCAGTAGATTCCATGAACACATTTACGAACGCTAGGTCAAGATAGGTTTATTACTAACGATTACTAATTATCTTGTTAACTTGTCAATCCTCCACACCTGATTTTTACATTACATTACAATGTCTTATCCAGAGCAATGTTCCATTCGCATGCTGCTCTCAAGCTAATTGTCTGCACCTGTCTACACCTGCATATAAGCTTAGTTTCCATATTTACTTTCACTGTGCATTTTATTAGGTATTTATTAGACTTATATTCTAGACTTCTAGAGTGCTCCTGGAGCCTGGAGCCTATCCACTTAGACTTATGATGTGTTGTGTGCCCAGAGATGCTCTTCTGCATACCACTGTTGTAATGTGTGTTTTTTTGTTTTACTGTTACTGTCACCATCCTGTCAGCTTTGACCTGTCTGGCCATTCTCCTCTGACGTTTCTCATTAACAAGGAATTTCTGTCTGCAGAACTGCTGCTCACTGGATTTTTGTTTTTGTACCATTCTTTGCAAACTCTAGAGTAGGGGTGTCAAACTCCAGTCCTGGAGGGCCATAGTGTCTGCTGGTATTTGTGGTTTCCTTTCAATTGGCAGCCAATTAAGGCCTTGAGAACAAGGTGTGTGGACTCTTTAGCCAATGAAAGACTGAAATGTATCTCTCATGGTGAAACACACCAAAAACATTTTTCCACATTCTGATGGTTGATGTGAACATTAACTCCTGACCCTTATCTACATGCTTGTATGCATTGCACTGCTGCCACAAAATTGGCTGATTAAGAAAGTATAATAACGTAAAAATATTCCTAATAAAGTATCTGCATAACAGTTTTGCACTCTGTTATTCAAGTAAATCCCTATTAAAAGTTTTATCTGGTTAATCTTAACATTAATTAAAAACCGAAACCGTCTATATAAAATGATGTGTGTACGTGCGTAAACAATTTTACACATTTGGCTGAGCCGCCTGCCCGTTCATATCAGAACTACTTTTCACGTTGATTAAAGTTCATTGTAAGGATGGATTATGCGGTCACAATTTTAGCTTGAGGTAAGGTAGTACATTTTGTCAATTTCACTAGCTAGTGAGCTTATTTTATTATTATAAATTTTTTTACCTGTCATCTGAAGTGGTCTGAACACACTTTAACACAATTGTACAGTGCTTTGGATAAAGGCATTATATAAATTCCAACCATTTACCATTTACTCAGTGCCTCCATTTCTGGTCCTTTGTGTTACTCAGTCTAACAGTTGGTGTACTATGATGTTAAACGCTTATCTTGGTGGACCCTGTTGGCTTATTGCTGTTGTGCTACATGCATGTACAGCATTTTAACTACAGTATCTGCTGTAGGTAGACGTCACTGGACGTGTTTGTTTTGATAAGTTTTACACTTTATCTAGGAATGGCTACACTGACGGTGATTTTAAAAATGCCTACACACATAATTTAAGCATTTAATCCAAATAAGCTCAAGTCAAAAAAGGGTGACAATGCTCCTTTTAAAAAAGCAAGAGATTGGCTAATCGGAATTGGCCATAATAAATCAATAATAAATCATAATAAATATTGGTGCATCCCTAGTAAAAAAAATGCCGGCCAATTAGTGTTAATCAGAGAGCTTAGAGGAGAATGGACAGACTGGTTCAAGATGACGGGAAAGATGGCTGAGAGTGTGGGGGAGATTTCATCCAAAATACCTAAGCATCCAAAGTGTGGGAATTCTTACGGTGCTTTGCACACTGTGAAATGGCAGATCACAGCAGCATGACAGCCATCCACAAACACCTTAAAAGAAAGTATCCTGGAGCTGCGATGCTAGGTTATCGAGCTTGCTATTGTTATGTACAGTGGTGTGAAAAAGTGTTTGCCCCCTTCCTGATTTCTTATTTTTTTGCATGTTTGTCACACTTAAATGTTTCAGATCATCAAACAAATTTAAATATTAGTCAAAGACAACACAAGTAAACACAAAATGCAGATTTTAAATGAAGGTTTTTATTATTAAGGGAGAAAAAAAATCCAAACCTACATGGCCCTGTGTGAAAAAGTGATTGCCCCCTAAACCTAATAACTGGTTGGGCCACCCTTAGCAGCAACTACTGCAATCAAGCGTTTGCGATAACTTGCAATGAGTCTCTTACAGCGCTGTGGACGAATTTTGGCCCACTCATCTTTGCAGAATTGTTGTAATTCAGCCACATTGGAGGGTTTTCGAGCATGAACCGCCTTTTTAAGGTCATGCCACAGCATCTCAATAGGATTCAGGTCAGGACTTTGACTAGGCCACTCCAAAGTCTTCATTTTGTTTTTCTTCAGCCATTCAGAGGTGGACTTGCTGGTGTGTTTTGGATCATTGTCCTGCTGCAGAACCCAAGTTTGTTTCAGCTTGAGGTCACGAACAGATGGCCGGACATTCTCCTTCAGGATTTTTTGGTAGACAGCAGAATTCATGGTTCCGTTTATCATAGCAAGTCTTTCAGGTCCTGAAGCAGCAAAACAGCCCCAGACCATCACACTACCACCACCATATTTTACTGTTGGTATGATGTTCTTTTTCTGAAATGCGGTGTTACTTTTACGCCAGATGTAATGGGACACACACCTTCCAAAAAGTTCAACTTTTGTCTCATCAGACCACAGAGTATTTTCCCAAAAGTCTTGGGGAACATCAAGATGTTTTCTGGCAAAATTGAGACAAGCCTTAATGTTCTTTTTGCTCAGCAGTGGTTTTCGTCTTGGAACTCTGCCATCCAGGCCATTTTTGCCCAGTCTCTTTCTTATGGTGGAGTCATGAACACTGACCTTAACTGAGGCAAGTGAGGCCTGCAGTTCTTTGGATGTTGTTGTGGGGTCTTTTGTGACCTCTTGGATGAGTCGTCGCTGCGCTCTTGGGGTAATTTTGGTCGGCCAGCCACTCCTGGGAAGGTTCACCACTGTTCCATGTTTTCGCCATTTGTGGATAATGGCTCTCACTGTGGTTCGCTGGAGTCCCAAAGCTTTAGAAATGGCTTTATAACCTTTTCCAGACTGATAGATCTCAATTGCTTTCTTCCTCATTTGTTCCTGAATTTCTTTAGATCTCGGCATGATGTCTAGCTTTTTGAGGATCATTACTATTACTATTACTATTTGAGGATGTCTACTTCACTTTGTCAGGCAGGTCCTATTTAAGTGATTTCTTGATTGAGAACAGGTGGGGCAGTAATCAGGCCTGGGTGTGGCTAGAGAAATTGAACTCAGGTTTGATAAACCACAGTTAAGTTATGTTTTAACAGGGGGGGCAATCACTTTTTCACACAGGGCCATGTAGGTTTGGATTTTTTTTCTCCCTTAATAATAAAAACCTTCATTTAAGAACTGCATTTTTTGTTTACTTCTGTTGTCTTTGACTAATATTTAAATTTGTTTGATGATCTGAAACATTTAACTGTGACAAACATGCAAAAAAATAAGAAATCAGGAAGGGGGCAAACAATTTTTCACACCACTGTATGTGTAGCTCTGCTACGTTAATGTCAACATTTCTATTCTGTCATTGAATGAGCTGTGTTACATTATAGTGTGTTGATTGCGTGATTTTAGTGAAATTACCCTTAAACCCCATGCATGTCTGAAATCCAGATTTCTCGTATTAATGTAATACAGAATTGATAATTGTTGGAATTGGACTAGACTGTTGGAATTGTTATAACGCCACAGTTGCACTAACCTCAGAATGTTACAAAGCCAAATTTCCACTGACGAGTTGTGACGGCTCCAGCCACTTAACGTTACACATAACGGTAGCAATATTAGGCTACCGTGTAACTCTGTAAAACTTTGACCACGGTTTTACAGTCCATTAATAGAATCAGCAATCAAGTGTTTTGTAAGGCAAAAAAAAGGCATTAAGCTTTTATAATTAATGTTAAATTAACCAGTTGAAAGGTTAGTGAGACGGGTGCGTGGGGGTTGGACCCAAAATGCACGACTCAGAAACAATAGTAATATAAAGACCCCTCAGGGCTTTATTCGGGACGAATCCCAGGAGAGTAGTCAACACAAGCAAAGTCCATACACGTAGATCCAGCCAAACAAAAAGTAAACAAACAAAAAGCACGGTGCCGAGGGAAGAGGCAAACTCGTAGTCGGTAGACGTGCAGGGAGGTCCGGTAGCAGGAGAGCTGTCAGCGGGGCTGAAGTACAGGCGGACGGCAGGCAGAGTCGTAGTCGAGGGCGATGCGGAAGTCGAAACCATAAAACAATCAGCGAGGCAAAAGTACAAAGACGGTAGGCGAGGACGTGGTCAAAAACCAGCGGTGGTCAACAAAACAGAAATCAATAAACTATGGTCGGTAAACAGGCTTGGATCGTCGTAACGTGTAATCAAATAGTAAATGCTCAAGAGTTGCTTTGGAGTTCAAGAGGCAGACCTGAAACGTGACAGGACCCCCCCCTTAATGACCGACTCCTGGCGGTCCTTGGAATTTATCAGGGTGGTCACGATGGAAGTCTCTGATGAGCGATTTGTCCAGAATGAGACTGGGAGCGACCCAGGAACGCTCCTCAGGGCCATAGCCCTCCCAGTCAACCAAGTATTGCACACCACGGCCCCTCTTACGAATGTTCAAAAGCTCTTTCACAGTGAATGCAGGGTGGTTATCAATGATGCGGGGGGGAGGGGGTGGGGGATCGGGGGGACAAATGGGGTGAGAGGATACAGGCTTAATACATGAAACGTGGAATGTGGGGTGAATTTTAAGTGAAGCAGGGAGTGACAGTTTAACAGAGGATGGGTTAATAATGCTGTGGATCTTAAAGGGACCAATGAAGCGGGGTTGCAGTTTGTGAGAGGTGGCTTGGAGGGGAATGTCCTTAGTGGACAGCCAAACGGAGTCACCTGGTTTGTAGGCTGGAGCTGGTGTGCGGTGTCGATCCGCGAAGCGCCGATTACGGTCTGCCGTGCGTAAAAGCGCGGCCTTGGCATCCCTCCAGATCTTAGCGCAGCGCTTCATGTGGGTGGCGAGGGAGGGAACGGCGATCTCGGCTTCCTGGTCAGGAAACAGTGGAGGTTGGTAGCCAAGAGAGATCTCAAAGGGAGATTTTCCGGTAGCGGCGCAGGGCAGGGTGTTGTGCGCATACTCCACCCAGGTGAGCATCTTGCTCCATGAAGCCGGATTCTGGTTTGAGACACAACGAAGTGCGGCTCCCAAATCCTGGTTGGCCCTCTCGGTTTGCCCATTGGACTGGGGGTGATAGCCGGATGAGAGGCTGGCCGTGGCACCGAGGGCCAGGCAGAAGGCTTTCCACACTTGGGAAATGAATTGTGGGCCCCGGTCGGATACAATGTCTGCGGGGATTCCGTGGATGCGGAACACCTCCTTTATCAGTACGTCCGCGGTCTCTTGGGAGGTGGGTAATCCAGGTAGGGGGATGAAGTGGGCTGCCTTGCTAAAACGATCCACCACGGTGAGGATGGTGGTGTTACCTTCGGAAGAGGGAAGTCCAGTAACAAAGTCCACCCCAATGTGGCTCCAGGGTCGGCTGGGCACGGGCAGCGGTTGGAGTAGACCAGCAGGGGCTTGGTGGGAGGCCTTGCTTCTGGCGCAGGTGGTGCAAGCCTTGATGAAGCGCCTGGTGTCAGGGATCATGGAGCTCCACCAGAACTTTCGTTTAAGCACCGCCAAGGTGCGGGTAAAGCCGGGATGGCAGGACAGGAGGGACGAGTGAGCCCATTGGAGCACCGGTGTCCGGGCAGCAGAGGGAACGTAGAGACGTGTTCCCGGGTTGGACCTGGGATCGGGTTCCTCCCGTAGAGCCCTCTGGATCACCGCCTCAATCTTCCAGGTTACGGAAGCAACGATGCAGGAACCCGGGAGGATGTTCTCAGGCGCCTCACGCTCAGGACAGGTGTCGAATTGTCGGGACAGGGCATCTGGTTTGACATTCTTAGACCCCGGGCGGTACGTGAGAGTGAAGTTGAACCTTCCGAAGAACAACGCCCATCTAGCTTGGCGTGAGTTCAGTCTCTTGGCCGTCTGGAGGTATGCCAAGTTCTTATGGTCGGTCCAGACGATAAAAGACTTCTCAAATCCCTCCAGCCAGTGCCTCCACTCCTCCAGAGCCAATTTGACTGCTAAAGGTTCTCGGTTCCCTACGTCGTAATTCCTCTCTGCTGGTGAGAGCTTCTTGGAGAGGAAGGCGCAAGGGTGCAGCCGATTGTCAGAGGAAGAAACTTGTGAAAGCACGGCTCCCACCCCAGTGTTGGAAGCATCAGTCTCCACCACAAACTGGCGAGTGGGATCGGGGTGCACCAGGATAGGAGCGGAGGAGAAGAGTCTCTTAATCTTGACGAATGCCCCCTCCGCCTCGGGACCCCAACGGAAAGGCATGGCAGTAGACGTGAGCTTGGTGAGGGGGGAGACCACTTGACTGTAGGATCTAATAAATCTGCGGTAAAAGTTGGCGAATCCCAAGAAGCGTTGAAGTTGTTTCCTAGTGGAAGGCGTAGGCCAGTCAGTGACCGCCTGAATCTTCTTGGGATCCGCCCTGATCTGTCCCTTCTCCAGGATGAAGCCCAGGAACTCGACCGTGTCTGTGTGGAAGACACACTTCTCCGCCTTAATGAACAGTTTGTTCTCCAACAGTCTCTGGAGAACTTGCCTGACGTGTGTTTCATGTTCCTTGGCATTGGTGGAGTAGATAAGGATGTCGTCCAGGTAAACAAATACGTAGCGGCCCAGTAAGTCCCGAAGAACATCATTCACTAGTGCCTGGAAAACGGCAGGTGCATTGGTGAGGCCGAATGGCATGACCAGGTACTCAAAGTGTCCAAGGCAGGTATTGAAGGCGGTCTTCCACTCATCACCCTCTCGGATACGAACCAGGTGGTAGGCATTGCGTAGGTCCAACTTGGTGAAAATGGTGGCATCATGTAGGGGATGAAAGGCGGAGTCCATCAAGGGCAGAGGGTATTTGTTCTTTACCGTAATGTTGTTTAGCTCTCTGTAGTCAATGCAGGGATGCAAGGAGCCATCCTTCTTTTGTACGAAGAAGAATCCGGCGCCCACAGGTGAGGAGGATGGGCGAATCAGTCCATTGGCTAGGCAGTCCCGGATGTATTTCTCCATGGACTCCCTTTCAGGTCTGGAGACATTGTATAGCCGGCTTGAGGGGAGTGTGGAACCGGGTAGCAGCTCGATGGCGCAGTCGTAGGGTCGATGAGGGGGAAGCGTCTGTGCCTGTGTCTTGGAGAAGACCGTGCCAAGGTCATGGTAAGGGGTGGGCACCTTCTCCAGGGTGGGCTTGGGGATTTGTGGTGGGTTGGGTGCACCCTCTGCTGGTGCAGGAGCGGATCGAAGACAGGATTGGTGACACTCATGACTCCAGGCTTGAATCAGGCATGAACTCCAGTCAATGGTGGGATTGTGTCTCTGGAGCCAGGGTAATCCCAAAATGAGCTGATCATTAGGGGACCTGATGACGCGGAACTGAATCATCTCATGATGGTTCCCAGAAATGATCAGTTGGATGGGTTTGGTGATGTGCATCATGCGGCAAAAGGTCTTTCCATCCAAAGACCGAGCATTCTCGGGATGGGGTAGTGGGAGGGTGGGGATGTCCAGTTCCATGGCCATTCTTTCATCGATGAGGTTAGCGTCAGCTCCGGAATCCACCAACGCATTAACCTGGATGGTTCTGTCGGGGAGAATCAACATAGCAGAAAGTGAGGGACGATGGTCGTTCCTGGCAGACCCTTCATGTCTGTCGAGCGCTCTTACTTCGACAGATCTCTTGGATCGGAAGGTGCACTGAACCTGGGTGTGTCCCAGCCTCCCACAATAGAAACAGGAACCGGTAGCTCTCCGACGTGCCCGTTCCTCGGTTGAGATCTTCATACCGGCACGGGACAGGTCCATGGGTTCGAGTCCTTCGGTTTGATTCTCCTCAGGTCGGGAACTTGGAACTCGCCTGGGGTATGGCTGGCCGGGTGGGGCCAGTCTCTCAGTCCGGCGTTGTCTGGAATGGTTGTCCAACCGGATGGTGGCACGGACGAGTGGGTCGAACTCAGTAATAGGTTCCAGTCGCGCCAACTCGTCCTGGAGAGTTTCACTCAGGTTGGCCAGGAACAGGTTAGCCAACGCTGCATCATTCCAGCTGGTGGCTGCCGCGAGAGTGCGGAACTCGATAGAATGGTCCGCCGCAGTTCTCCTGCCTTGGCGAAGGGCGATCAGATGTTGGGATGGCTCTTGGTCACTGGATGCATGCTGGAAAACCTTGCGGATCTCCTCGGCAAACTCCGGGTACCGGGGAGGGAATGAACCCCCGGACCACACAGCTGTCGCCCAGTCCAAGGCTCTCCCCTTGAGTAATCCCATCACGTAGCCGATCCGGCGGTCATCGCTGTTGTAGGTCTGAGGTTGCTGCCTGAACACAAAGTCGCACTGGAGCAGGAACGCCTTACATCTCTCCGGTTCTCCGCCGAACCTCTCCGGGGGGGGTTGTTGTGGCTCCCGGAATTGCCAGGTTCCCATGGGGTGGGAGGGTAGAGGTGCAGGCAGGTTGGCAGGTTCCTCCAGTGGGTGTGGCTGGACCGCGATGGCGAGTCTCCTCATCTCCGCACACAGCTCACGAATCTCCAGACGAAGTTCGGAGATTCCTTGCGAGTGTTGCTGGACAATGGCGCCTTGTTCCTGGAGTGCGTAGAACATGGCAGTTGAGTCAGCCGGGTCCATGTTGGCGAAATTGTTCTGAGACGGGTGCGTGGGGGTTGGACCCAAAATGCACGACTCAGAAACAATAGTAATATAAAGACCCCTCAGGGCTTTATTCGGGACGAATCCCAGGAGAGTAGTCAACACAAGCAAAGTCCATACACGTAGATCCAGCCAAACAAAAAGTAAACAAACAAAAAGCACGGTGCCGAGGGAAGAGGCAAACTCGTAGTCGGTAGACGTGCAGGGAGGTCCGGTAGCAGGAGAGCTGTCAGCAGGGCTGAAGTACAGGCGGACGGCAGGCAGAGTCGTAGTCGAGGGCGATGCGGAAGTCGAAACCATAAAACAATCAGCGAGGCAAAAGTACAAAGACGGTAGGCGAGGACGTGGTCAAAAACAAGCGGTGGTCAACAAAACAGAAATCAATAAACTATGGTCGGTAAACAGGCTTGGATCGTAACGTGTAATCAAATAGTAAATGCTCAAGAGTTGCTTTGGAGTTCAAGAGGCAGACCTGAAACGTGACAGTTAGTTTTATAAAGTATCGGATTCAAAATATAAATAACTTCTCTTAAATATGTTTATTCAACAAATTTGAATTTCAATGTTTCGATGTCCAAGTCCCCTAATAAACACGTAGGCTAATGAACAATTAGCCATGTGCGCACTGCATAGTCCAAAGACGAACACAATGCAAGCATCCGCAAGTAATCTGTAATCATAGTGCAGCCTCTCCATCGAATAATCTTTTTAATTCTTTTCAGCATTTAGCTACAGGCATAGATAAATTGTATATAATGAAAAACAATGTCATAGTAACTGGTGGGTGTTATATTAGTTCAAGATAATAAAGTAGCTATAATGAGTCAATACATTAAAAGCAGTAATTCATAGATTAATCAATAATCTATGAAATAATCGACAGATTAATCAATAACAAAATAATCATTAAATTAATTAATTGCAGCCCAACACACGTTAAAATAGTGGTGTAAAAAACAGCATCTCTGAATACACAACACGTCAAACCTTGAAGCAGTTGAGCTAGAGCAGCAGAAAACCACGCTGTGTTCCATTCCTGTCAGCTAAGAATAGGAAACAGAGGTGAAACTTGGCACATGCTCACCAAATCGTTGGAGACTGTTGGAGATTGTAAAAAAAAAAAAGTCGCCTGGTATGACAAATCTTGATTTCTGCTGCATGATTCGAACATGCAGATGGTAGGCTCAGAATTTGGCATAAACAAAATCCATGGATCCATCCTGCATTGTGTTTATGGTTCAGGCTGGTGGTGGTAATTGTGTGGGGATTTTCTTTTCTTGGCACACATTAGGCCCCTTAATACAGTATTGTTTAAATGTCACAGCCTATGTATTGTTGCTGGACATCCCTCATACCTCCATTCTACATTGAAAATTTGTTATTAACTATCCTTAGGGATGAAGTTGGGATGCTTGACCTCAGAAATACTCAAAATGAATGTGTCATAGTCAGACGTTAAACTAGATAAATAATTATTTGAATGTTTCATGTACTGCAAGGTCCGCAAAAAACATCTGCAGAGATTCACATGGCTTTTTGTTCAATTTAACCCCCTACCCCTCGCCCCTATTCAAACAATATGAAATGAGCTTTTTCCATTTGCTTTGAGTAAGAAATATGTAGGCAAATGATGCCTACATGCTTACATTTTCCATTAATTTCAGAGATGGCTGGATTCATGGTGTAAGATGGAATTTTGTTAAGACTCATTAGTCAATGTTAACCATAAAAGAGAACAGATTTAATTGTGCCTGAGGGCCAGCGGCTTAATACTTTATCAAACCTGATATCACTGTAATCTTATTACAGCATTTCTACAGCGTGAGCTCTGTAATACCTTCTATCAGTAGTTTTTTTCCCCTTAAAACAAATAGTCTTTTGGAGCAGAAATGATGGATTCTAGAAGAACCACGCAGGGAGATGAAGACAAGCTGAACTACAAGATCAGAGTGAGTGCTTTCCCAAATAAACCCACTTGATAATGTCAATTGAAAGACGGTGATGAAACTGCAAGAATAGAAACTCCAATAAATCATGAGATTGTCAGAGCAGTTACCAGCCTAGAGGAATCTTTAGACAGCCTTAATGAGGGAAAAAGAGGGGCAGTGGAGCAATCTGTGACGTGGGGTTCACTCTACAAAGCAACGCATGGCCGCATCGATACCAAGTCACAGGCACACAAGCGTGCACACACACTAAGAGGATAAAACAAACAAACTCAGGGAATTGCTCAGGGGTGAAATGTTAGGGTGGGATGTGGTGTTGGAATGGTGTTGGAATCCTATAAGAACATTGATTGTGGTTGTGTCAATTACCCAAGTTCGTCTCAGGGACACCAGCCCCACGCGGTGACAGGTACTGCCTCGCCATGGAATATAGAGAGGTTGTGACCTCAGTGTGCTCCTTTTGTCTTGTGACCGATGTTGATCTGAACTAATGCACAGTGCAGGAACTTGAGCTCACTCCAGAGACAGTAAGGGCTATTGTTTCTGCTATTGTGGACTAACTGTTTCAGATTAACTCCTTTACAAAAATCCCCTAGTCGTCCTGGCACTAAGCAACGTCCGCTATGCTTCCCTCAGTTGTTTGGATATCATCAAAAGCAAGTGTTGATGTAGTTTAATGAAGAAATAAGTATTTTTGTATGCTCTGCTTGACATTAGTATGGAAATAATTTATGCTTGTGATAGCACATTTTGAAAATGTATGTATAAATATATATATATTTTTTATTTAGTGGTTAACCGTAGTAGTATTGGCTCTGTACTCCACAATTATAGAATTGTAATGAAACAGTGCGCAGATTCTCAGAAAGGGTTTTTTTACCATTTTAGTTTCACCTTGGAGAAATTTTTCACTTTTTCAATGCATCAATGCATTATTTCATTCCAAATGTCGGCTTCACTTTTACAGTACACTAGCTGTGTCGACGCATTGACCGTAGGTACTTTAGCAAGCTAGATAACCTTAAAACCAGTCAAAATGCCAAAATTAATGGTCTAAATTGTCACAGTACTTTACCCAAAAGGCGCCAAACAATGGGACACACGTTTGCAATAAACATACGTTCTGTAATGTCTTCTTATTTTATGAAGCTTCCTTAACTGTCATGTTCCTAACCTTCAAAAAGATACTGATGATTAGGAAAAAAGGAACCAATTATAGATCCGAGATCACCTCTGTGAAAGTTAGCTTTGCATATACATTTTTAGTACAATCCCATTTCGGATGCCTGTTTTACAGAAACATTTCCTCAAAAACATCACAGACATGACATTAGCGGTTGCAGTCAGCCTCTCATTTCATAAAAATAAAATACCGGGGGGCAGATGTGAGTGAAAAACAAGCTCTTTCAAAAAGCTATGAAAAGCAGTTGATTTTTGTGACATTCATCCTGCACTGGTAATAGCATGGTGTTTCTTTAATACAATGACCAAATTAAAGGTACAATTCGTAATTTTGGACTCCTAACGGTCAAGAGAGGAATTGCAACAACAAACAGACCATAACAGTGTTAAGCTTCCCACAGTCTATGAATATGACACGTAGTATAATACGTAATATAAAGCCTTATTATACAGTTCAATGTTCTCGTGTACTGTTTTGGAAAGCTAACAGTGACAAACGCAACAGAGCCTGCTGTCTTTTCATAGAGTTCTCATAAGAAAATGTTCGCCAAACAGGTGACTATTAAATTTTGACTTTGGTGTGCTACATAACACTATTTATATTTTAGTCTTTTTTAACTTTTCACTTTAGCTATCCAACTATATTGTGAGCAAGCAAGTTATTTTGGCTATGTAACTAGCTGGCTATATAACTAAGATATGATAGTCCACCACAAGCAATGCAACTGTAACTTACAGTTTGAGAGAAGTAAAGGTTTAGCTAATTGCACTCCAGGCAAGCGATCACTGAAAATCTATACGATTGTGTGAGGGAGCAGGGGCAGGAGATCAAGAGCAACCGGGAAGGGATCACAAAGTTACCAATGATAAGCTGGATAACCACTAAAATAGACAAGTTTTGTGAGCGTCCGTCTGTCCGTCCGTCTCAAAACCTCTATACCGGCTCTGTGCACGTGTCAACTGAAACACCAAAGCTCAGAGCAGTGCCAGGAAGAGACTTCAATTGGCCCTGATTACACCCGCATATCACATGTGAGGAGTAATTTCTCCTGCTGAACTAAGTCGGCAAGCCCTCTAGAGGTCTACAGCGGTAAATACTGAAATTTCCAGAAGTAGACAGTGAAAACCATGACATAGTGCCTATCTAGTTACGAAACAATACCAATTCGCTATCAGTAAGGCAAATTAGCTATTACTAGTTAGCTTCCCGATTTACAAATATCCACCTAAAGTATTGCCTATATTGTATCGTAAGTGGATATTTGTAAATTCCTCAAGCTAACTACAGCTAATTTGCTTGTTGCTACCGATAACAAACTGGTATGTTTTTATAATTAGATATGTAGTCTTCACTTGGATAATAAGCAATAGTATACAGAGTTTCAGTGATCACTTGTTTGCAGAGCAATTTTGGCAGCTACACGAACAATCAGAATAAGCCCCCACGCCATTGGCTGTGGCAGTTAGAACCAATTTTCAATCAATAAGCTTGAATTGTTGTCCAGCTGTACAATGTTTTGATACAGAGTGACGGCCCAACAAATGTACACTTTGAAACCCACATTTAAGGACTATAAACACAGGCAGAGGATGAGTGAACATGTCAGTGAGCCTTTTTCAGGAAGGGAGGGATATACAGTGGTCTTGTAACAATGTTTGAACACAAAAATCTTACTTATTGTACCTTTAAGTCTGTACTCCAAAATATACACCCTCAGGGTAAATGTGAAAGAAGTTTAATTGGGAAGTAAGTAAGTTTACTTTTTCATGATCAGGTTGTGTCATGGTTCTGGGGCCTCATTTCTAAAACTCGGATAATCCATACTAAATGTTTACGTATGTACAAAAAATATCTGATCTGATTTATAAAACCTTGCGTATGTCTGCCAGTGCACAATTTCCTTTTATAAATCCAAAATCAACTTGGAATTGTATGTACATCCACAAGCCCAACACACCACCTTGTTCACTCCCACAATTACCCATATATGGTTAAATAAAACGCCCTTAATTAATAGTGATAAGCAAGAATGTCCCTGATAATCCCTATGTAGGCTATGTTAGAGCACAAAGCTAAGAAGATAAATTTAGAAAGATAAAGAACGATAATTTGAATAATTTTGATGGAATTGATTCACAAAAGCAAATTTGTCCTTGTTTAAACGTTTAAATGGTTAACCAAACTGAGTTA
Source organism: Conger conger (assembly GCF_963514075.1). Classification (NCBI taxonomy): domain Eukaryota; kingdom Metazoa; phylum Chordata; class Actinopteri; order Anguilliformes; family Congridae; genus Conger; species Conger conger. The sequence goes on from NC_083762.1 coordinate 42,910,220, forward strand.
AACATTTACAAAAATTTTCTAACTAATAACCAATAACCGATAATCTTTTCTGAATCTGAAATCGTAAACTCAGTTTAAAATAAATGCACATTCACCACCAGCTGTATTATTGCGGTTTAAGCAATATTGCAATACGCTGTTTAGATTCTAAACTCGCAATCAATCTGTGGGGTTCAGGGGGTTAAGAATGCAAACACCACAGGGAATTGAATGCTACAGTACCATAGTTATCAAATAATTTCTGTGTGTTTTAAATCTGTAGCTGTTGGTTCACTTAAGGCTTATTGTATGGAGTTTTTTCATGTGTGTTTATTTGTTGACAAGCAAATTCAAACTACGTGTAGCTTTCCACTATGCGGTATCTACATAAAAATAAATAAAGCAATACATTATCATTAGACTATTTACCCATTGGATATTGAAAGTGAAAATTCCCTTGCTTTCAGCAAAACATTTACCATGTTAACCTCACAACCAAAAAAATGCATTGGCAAAGTTTACCATTACATAAAAATCTATCAAATTGTATTGAGACCCGTGTTGGCATAAATGTAAGATAATTAGGTCAGTCGCCTATCATAGTCTCATAATATACTCAAATATTGCCCTCCCTACGGAGTACACAACCTTTTTAACGGCAGCATATTTACAGATTTTCATCCAAATCATGTCAAAAAGACACGCGATCCACCAGCATGCCTGGTCGTAAACTACAGGGATTTAACTAGCCTACAGGCTGCTTTAACTCTGACTGTGCACGATATCAATGTAAATGTAAATCTCTAATTTCTCAATTAGGCTATTACCTGTTACAATGTTGACATTTAACTATTAAGATGGCCCAAAATAAAGTTTGAAAATGCAATTAATTTGACAGTACAATTTAAGTACCCTTTTATAAAAAATGATGATTTGTCACATTCCTACCTCATGTGGTGCCCTTATTGCAATATGAGTGCAGTTGACCGTACCGATTACATTTCCAAACGCTGCAAATTGCGCTTTGATGTTGGCCTGTTCACTCGCAGTGTAGGGCAACCCTATGTATCGCTGGGTCATTCCAATTATGCAATCCCACATGGATGGTATCACAAGGCTCAATGAGGGTTTTGAAATCCCTGACCTGTCCACCAATTCCCTCTGGAACATGCCGGTTGTGAGAAACCCAAGAGTGGTCAAAATCGGTAAAGGGCCAGTTTCTGTAGGTTGGTCACTCTAATGTTGGGCCAAATTCAGCAAAGAATTCCAAGAGAATTGCTCTTGGGAATCGAAATGATGACCCAAGTCCATTATGAGAATTTATTGGGGTTTTTTTTTTTTTTGGTTATGTGCTTTATTGGTAACAAAACAATTACTCAGGCATGGATTTTCTGCTGACAGTGATATTAAGTGACATTATTAGCAGGCTTCCGAATTTCATATGGAGTCCAAATAATTGAGTGAAATTGTCATTAGAACATATTTTCTTTATTTCATGACTTTGCCTGCAGAGTCGCTATTTCCCTCTGCCTTCATAATGTGCGTATGCATGGGTCAAAGTTTCAGTAAATGTACGCACATTTACTTTTTTTTGTGCGCACGCAACTGTTATAAATGAGGCTCCTGGTTATCTATTTTAGTGAACTTTCGGGCATTACCTTCTGGCACTGCTAGCGATCTTGCCGTATTTCTGCCATTCTGGTAATGAGTTTCACTTTGTCAATTAGCGGCACTCAGGTAATTAGTACGCTCATGCTGCCGACTGACTCCAATTGTTTTCCGGGTGCGGTCTGATTCCTGATTAATTTCTGCTGCGTGTCCTTCTATTTAAGCCCCGCGTTTCTTTGACTCAGGGCTTGTGTGTTAATTCTCTGTTTTCCATTCCCCGTTTCACTCTTTTAGCTTAATTTGTGCACCACTGTGAGGTGTACTTTTGACAATACTCATGTACCTGTTGTGACAAAGGGTATGGGAGCTGAACACGCAGCAACTCTTCGTTGCCTTTGGGTAGTGAGGACAGTCTGTCACACTTTCACAGTCACATTTTATATTGTGCACAAACGTCAGACATTGCTACAGTTGGAAGCTGGTATTCCTGTGGGAATTGAGACCCTGCCAGAATCTTCCTTCTGTCTAAGGTGAGTGTTATGGTTTGCATTCATTCTTTGCTGTACTCTTGCTTTTATATGCTGTTAGGCCGCCTACTTTTTTTTCGCCTTGTTTTGAAAGCTACCTTTTAAGTAAGGAGCAGTAGGCTGAGTTGAAGGTGGAAGGTTGGATTACCAAGGCCCTCTTGGAATTAAAGACTGGCTCAGATTTCCTATAGCTGTGGGCAAGTGGCGCTGCTGTGTGACATTTCTCTGTGGCATGCTGTTTCCAAGGTTGACATCCGCTTGATGTTTTGTCACGCCCTAAGGCTCACTGTCTTCATTTCCATCTTAGTTCATGTGTTATTTTATGTATTTCACCGTGTCTAAGATGCTCACTATCTTTGCATGTTTACTGCATGTTTGTTATTTTATGCATTTCACTAAGGCTAAATACACAGGTGTTTTGAGTTCTTGCCACTCTTTGTATGTCTCCTGTATTGTCAGTTGAGCCGAAAGTGAGTGTCCTTGGTGAATCTGTTATTTTCTGGTCAAGTAGCATACATGGTGGTTGGAGTTATCGCCCCTCTCAGTGGAGAGCTTTGCAAACTCCTGATAGCTGGGGTTCTGTGTCTGAGAACCCGCTGTTCGTGTACACTTCTCTGTATAAGTGATCCTGCTTCATCAGTTGAATTAGGGGCGTGATGTATTTTATGTATTATCACGTTACCACAGTCTGAATGCCTCCATGCCACGCCCCATTGATGCAGTAATTTGTGCAAAAGGAGCCCAGACCAAGTATTGAGTGGATAAATGAACATACTTTTCAGGTTGACATTCCTGTATTATAAATCCTTTTTATTGGTATGTAATATTCTAATATTTTGATACTGGATTTCGGATTTTCATGAGCTGTAAGCTGTTTTATTAAATTAGTCAAATATAATGAACTGATCACATCGGTTTTCATTAAATAACCTTAAGAGAATCAATCTTTCAGAAAGTGGATTTTGTGGGGAAGCCCACAATGACAAGTTATAATTGTGTTAATGATGTTGGAAACGACACTATTTTATTGCACCCTGTTGTGAGGCTGTAAACAATCGGCAAGCAGACTGTTCCTATTCATTATTTTTCACAAAACTTCTGTTTGAAAAATCATTATACCTTTAGTCTTTAAGGAAATACACTCCAGAACTTTCAAGTGTGGCTGTTCATCTTTTTTTTTTTTTTTTTTTTTTTTTTTTTTCATTAACTAGATGGACTTGGGTTTTCCAATGCTAGTCGCAAGTAATTTCGTTTGCTCTGATGTTCTCTAGCTCATGCACAAAATGGCAAATCATCTCCTTCATTCAATATGTTTTAAGGGGGATTTATCATCTTTACAAAGTTCTGTGACGAACCATTGTCAATTGGCTGACTTATCTTGACTGAAAGGCAAATCGGGGTCAGCCCCCCCGATAGAGATCTGTTTTAGATCTGTCTGTCAGTTTATTCAACCAATAGCCAAGACGTTTTTCTTCTAAACCAGACATGTCACGCCTCCTACACTTCCGTAGAGAAACTATGGTGACACGTTTTTGCGAATTGGGGTGTTTAACTAGCCATTTCTAGGTTTTTGAGTGGTTAGGCTGCTGCAAGTCTACCGATGAGTGATTTTTCTCGAAGGGGACTCTTCTAATAAACAGAATGGTGATCCTCTCATTGAAATGCATTTATAAAATTAGTATTATAAACTTGCATTTAATTTTGAACAAGCTGGTAAGACTGGCAATTGCAAAACGACCTGTTTCATCATCGCCATGTTTACGTTAGCCCTTTAAATTCAGTGAATCAAAAGTGCTCATTGCTACTGTATGACACTAACTATTGCTACATAATCATGGTGAATTGTTTTGTTTTATTATAAAACTGTCATGTTGCTGCAAGCCGTGTTCACTAGCCATGTTCGCTATATCCTGAACAGTTTGTGGAGAGGTAGCTTGCTAGCAGATCACTGAGGGAGATCACTGGAGCTAGTTTACATGAAAACAACAATTTTAGATTTGCATAACCAGCTAATATATTTACCAGCGATTCGTAAATGCTTGTTGAGTTATGTGACTTAGATATCCAACTATACCTATTTATAAAACAATCTCCCTTTTACTATGGAAAGTTAGCAAGTCGAAGCACCCTTGCCGTTTTGCAATTGGCTTGTCGCCATCTTGTTTGGCACTTTAAATTCAACAAATAATAAAAGTGCTCATTGCAACTGTATGACTGGGGAGAGAGTGTTTATTTTTGATTGTTGCATCAGTAGTTTGGCATCCATGGTCAGGGTTGGTGCAGTGTGTATAATGTTTGCTCTCAGTAAATGGTTTGCTCTCAGTAAATGATTTGTCTTTCTCCCTTTTTCTTTCCTCAGTAATTCCTCTTTGTGCTCTGTCGCCCTCTCCTCTGTCATCCATGAGTGAGGGAGTGAGGGAATTCCTCCATGCCAGCCCAGTGCTGCAGGTCCTTCTCTGAGGAGGCATCATGCAATTAGATTAGTAATGTGTCATTCACAAGGCTGCCCAGGCACCTCTGCATGAGCCGCTGGAATTTCACAGGCCGAAGGTTCTGCCCGAACTCGTAGAGGCCAAAGGTGGTGGTAAATACGGTCTTCTGGTCTTGCAGATGCATTTCGACCTCGCAATACCCGCTTGCCACTGTTAGGGATTCTTCATTCCTTGTCCGTCACTGCAATCCGGCACCTGTAGTCAACGCAGAAGCACCAGGAGCCATCCTTCTTTAAGAGCACCACCGGGGCTCCCCAGGGGCTCACATTCTCTCTCCCCACACTGTTACCCAGCATTCCCTGGAGAAGGCCTTGGAGTTTGGAGTATAAGCTGGGGGGCAGCAGCCTGTTGTGTTCTCGGCTCGTCTTTCCGAAGTCGTCGCCCCGAAGTCGTCGCCCTCTGCGAACACCAGACTCCAAAGCCCCAAGAGCTCTGTGAGGTGCCATCTCCCATCTCCCTCTAGAGACAGTGCTGGATGACCATTATGTTATTTATTGACCTCACCTCGACTTCGACCACCCCCGAGGCGCAGGGCCAGAGGTCTAGGTCTTGCTTGCTTTGGATGTCGTCTGGGGTCTACTTGGACGACTGCAGCCAAGGGGCAATGTTAGGGCACTTCTATAGGATATAGGTTCGGGTTCCAGATATGAAGCGAATGCTAGTTCCCATGCCCCTCCTGCACTTGGGGATATGTTACATTTAAAAGCTGATAGGCCAGGATGATTCCCTTTTGCTAATCCCTCCCAGCACTGTAAGATAATGTTCATACCTTGTATCCCAGGGTCCGGGCCCAGCCAATAAACCAATAATCACTCCTTTTATTTGCCACTTTAATCCCTCCTACCGTAAAGTTGAGGATGGTGTAGCCAACGTAGGCCCTCAAGGTCAGCCACAGTGACTGCTCTCCGCTCGTCACCATCTCATCGCCCAGGTATTTCGGAAAAAGAGCTTTGCTAAACCAGGTTACTTGAGAACCTGTGTCTAGTAAACACAGGATTGTTCTTCCATTCACCTCAAGATCTACTTCTGGGCATCTACCTACTAAAGAGTGCTTTTTCAGGCTCTACTGGTAGAGGTACCACCCGTGCTGCCTGCCCATCAGCCACAGGGGGAGCTACAACTCTGTACAGGATCGTTGACATTGTTGGGTCGTTGCGAACCTCCTCCACAATGCTTTTGCCGAGCGTCTTAATTTGGTCTTCCAGCTCCTGATGGAACAGAGTGCCGGGTCTCTTTCAACCGGTTTAGATCGTTGGTGGTGATGGTCTTTGTGGCTGGCTGAGAGCACTGGAGGCCGGTGCCCACTTGATGTGTCTACCTCATCTCCTTCTTGGTGTTCTAGAGCGCATGGCTCTTTGGTGGCTGCAAGGAACGTGAACTAAGGGTCTCGGTGCAATTGGCAATTGGAAGTTCTTTCTCACAGGGCCCAAGGTGAACTGATCCAACAGCATTTTGTTTGTTTTTTTTTTAATTTATTTTTAATTTTTTTGTTCACCTGCCATCTGTAATACAGCTCACAAAGTGGGAGGATGAGTGCACTCACCCCCCTCCAAAATGCCCTGTTGGCAGTTTTTTTACTTTGTCTGTAACTGTACTTTACTATTGCTGTCGTCATAGTCTCTGATCTGCATGCTTGTTGCCCGGTCCTCTGTTTTAAGCGGCAGTATTTCATGTTTGGCCTCCCCCTCTAATGCTCCCTGAATAAAATCAGTTTGTCGCGTTTTGCTAAGGCTCTACGCATGCAAAATTGCCTCTACTTGAGCCTGCCATTGACCAAAATTTTGTTTATCCCCATTAAACTTAGGAACCCACGGAGCGCCCATGAACGAAGGTAAAATAAATGGCATTGTTGCTGCTGAGCCTGGCCCCCGGCCTTCTCTTTTCCCAAACATGACTATGCTGTGACAAAATTCACAGCATTTTGTGGCCGATTATGCCAACATTTAATGTGAGCTAGGGGTCCAGTTAGGGAGGTAAGTAATGTCCCTAAAACACTGTAACCAATTTATTTTGTTTCTTTTCTCTACAGGTACTAAGATCCCACGGTCATCACAGCACCGACATAGGTGAGAAAGTTCAAAAGGAATTTTATTGTCGACATGGACTTAAATCTAAAACATTATAGTTTGATTTTCTGTAGTATAAGACAAATCTAAGGTAACGTTCACATTGGCTGAACGACTAAGCCGTTATACAATTTTTTGCATGCATATGTTATTTACAATATATTTAATAACACCACTTTCGTTAAGCATACCCAATGCAATTATTATGGTCAACAATAGACTGAGCTACATTGACCACGTCATCTACTCTTCACAATTTATAGAATAAAATGTCCATTCTGAATACACTGTTTAAAACCAGCACTGCTTAGTCTCTCGGGTTGGGTTGCCACAATCGGTTGAATTTAATAAGTGTACTACTGTTTCGACTGTAAATTGGCACTGTATTCCCATACACTCACCTACATTTCAAAGAAAATATCTTACTTTCCACTCCACTGCTTTCTGCAGCACGTGTCATTACGCATTACTCTTAAGCGTGGAAAAAATGCATTGTCTAAAATATATCCCAAGGATAATGAACTTTTACACTGAATCTTCCGATCTGTGTGCCACAGCTACTCCTTAAACACCACCACTAGTGTTAGTCTAAGTGGGAATGTGTCTGACCCGCTATTGAGTAGCAAACTGACGGACAGAGCAGGGGTCAATCAAAAGTTACATTGCAAGGTTTAAGTCTTTGAGCCTGTCAGTGAGGTGACAGTAACACCTCCTTCCTTCCACTCGCACAATATTTCCTGTGCCTCCAGCTGCCACCCAACTCCAAAGCATAATGGATCCACCTCCGTGCTTCACAGTTGGCAAGGTGTTCTTTTCTAAAGGATTAATCTTTTTTTCTTTTTTCTCCAAGAATATCTTCTTTGGTGGTGGCTAAAGTTCAATTTTGGTTTTGTCAGTCAAAAGTGCATTGTTCCAAAAGGCTTCAGGCTTCTCAATGTTTTTTGTGTTGGTCATTCTTTCTGGCCATGTAGATCTTTGTTTTAAAGTATGTTGTACTGTTGTCCTATAAACAGAGTTTGCTCCTCTTTTTTGCAGCTCTTTTGCAGTGGTATGTGGGTTCTTCTGAGCATTTCTCACCAGGTCTTGGGCCATTTTATCTGAAATCTTTCTTGGCCTTCCAAATCTTGCTTTGACTTCAACTGTTCCATTTATCTTCCATTTTCTAATAATGTCTCTGACAGTGGAAAATTGAGTTTTGTAGCATTCTTCATGGTGGAAATGAACCATCTTCTTTCTGAAATCCTTAGACAACTCTTTAGAGGAACCCATGGTTGTTAACACCAGAGAGAACAGCCACTGCAGTTGGATACTTTAGAAGGCATAGAGTTACTTCAGAATTAAAGGTTCAGCCCTATATGCTCACCTAACTCATTGAAGCCCTAACAAGTAAATCACCTGGATCTGGGAATTGGTAATCATCTTTTAAAAAAGTAAGAAATCATAATGAAGTGGCAATTTTTTGCGCAGGGCCTTTTTCCTTTTTATCATTTATAAAAGCTTTTAAAATCTGCAGAAAAGTCTCATGTTTTACATATTTCTGCACCCCACTGTATTGTGGAAGCTGTCTTAACGGTATGGGTAGTGCCATCTTGAAGGAATATTTGGATTGATGTTGCTCTAGGTGGGGGGGCGTATGAGTGATCAATTGTCCCCAGAATCACTTGTGTACCAAGTGGTGAGATCAGACACAGGGTTCACGAATTAAAGCTGTACAAAATGGATACCTCAAAATCCACACAGTAATGTTTCCATAACAACAAAATCAATGTTCTGCAATAGCTATCTTAGGTGCTGGACCTCAATCCAATCAGAAACCTGCGACTAAACTGGATAAGCGCAAACCCATGAATGCAAAGGATCTTGAAAGAATCTGCATAGAGGAATGGTCCAAAATCCTTCCAAATTCCTTATCCTTGTTGAGGGAAAGACTCCACGCTGTTGTCCTCATCAGAGGTGGATGCACCAATAATTAAACTAAACCAGGGGTGCCAATAATGAGAACCTTGATTTTGTTGAAATACATTTTTTATTAAATGGTTCCATTGAAACAGAAAATAAAGTACAGCATTTTTCAGATGTCGGCATTTTGAGTTTCACAATAATTGTTTATTTGTAGTATTTTTGTGCATTGGCAGTCAGGGGTGCCAGTAATTGTGTGGGGTGTGTGTATGTGTGTTGGACTCGAGGAACTATGCACCATGTGTGTGCCAGTAGAATGCTTAAAGTGGCACGCTTGTTTACCTAGGATATCAATGAAAACAAGTTAATAAAATGGAGATCAGCCCCTCTGTGTGGCCTACTGGCTGCTGCTGTTTACAGTCTAGCATTTCTCACAACCAAGTGCTACGTCCTCTACTTGGGCTTAAGACAAACACAATATTGGCTTTAAATTATGAAGGGGTTTCATGTGAGACTGCTCAATATTAATAGTTAATGCACCTTGGAGCAGCTAATGTAAAACAAACAATCAATTTGATTATGCTGTGTTTGCCTTTAAATAACATGCAATGCATTTGCAGTTTCACATCCATTCCCACTGGAAAAGGTCACAGACTGGAATTTGCTCTACTCTGACAATAAGAAGATGAGGCATGTTGATGAGGTGCAAATTAGTTTTTTCTCTTTCCCTCTTCCCTGCTCTATCTTCCTTACTGCTTTGTCACACAGATTGAGTTCCAAGAGAAATGTAATTTTGGCAAGGTCAGACTAAGAGCTCCTCCTCATATCTTTAAATGCTCATCTCTGTCCCTTTCCCCCACTGTTCCCTTTGTGTAAAGCTGTGGGGCCTCCTTGTTCCTGAATGACATTCAATAATTAAGATGCACTTTGGGCAGAAGTCCTTGTCTTCTGTTTAAAACCCCAAGTAGATGTGCATGTACATTCTCGATAGTTTAAAGGCATACTATGCAGGATTTTCTTGAAAATGTCATGAAACAACCATGCTCAGTCATTACTAGGATGCACTGCCAACCCGTGTCTGTGTTCACTTCTGCCCAATACCTTACTTATCTACCTGCATTTGTTTTTATAAAAATAGTTCGGGACATTTCTGGGCATGACTGTGTACTGTATCTGAAAAGCATGTGGCCAATAGGAGGAGTGCAAGAGGATTGCTTTGGTGGCTAACTGCTAACTACATGGCTGGTCAGCATTCAGGTATGTTAGTTAGCTGTTTTTAGCTAAATTCAGTTATGTGGGTCTGATGTTACAAAGTAGTTTAGAGTGACTGTAAATCCGTGAACGAGTGACAAGTCAAAGTGTCATATTGCCAAAAAACAAAACCAAACGCATCTTCGAATTCTCACGCTTTATCCAGTAACCCAAATAGAAGAGTTTTAGTTTTATTCTGAATAAAATCAGATTTCCTCAAATACATGTTCATACAGTGGGCTCCAGAATTATTGGCACCCAAGAGACTAAACAATTATTGTAAATAAAATTAAACTAAGTGAAATTGGCAATACACTAAAAATTAATTTAGTTAATCTCAGTCTAAATGAAATATTATACAAAATGAGGTAACATGCGTGCAAAATCCTTTCCATCTGCATGGGGAAAGCCAAAGAACTGTCAATTCAGAAGACAAGGTAATGGGGACTGCTATGTCCCAGTGTTTTTCTGTTTGTGTGTTGTGGTATTTTGTGTGCCTCCATGCTCGTTTCTGTCTCCCCTTTAGTTGGACAAGATGACATCACGGTCCCCCAGAGGTCTGAGTTTGACAACACACTCTTGACGCTGCATCTCAACCATTGCCAAGGACACCGTGCAGGATCGCCGAGTGAACCCTTCAAGTGGTGCCTGTTTTTAGGATGCGGGGACTGTCACGGAATGCCGTTTTCAAAAGATGCCAAACTATGAATTATACGTTTCATTTAACATCAGTCTACCACCAGAAACTACATTTAATCTGATCTGTGAACCTGACTGCCCCTGCTTTGACCTACTGCTTCGTTTTCTATAGCTTGCTTGTTAACTGTAGACTGTTACGTGTTCGCTATCGGAAACTATTGAGGATAAGAGTGCAGGCTATAAAGATGATAAAAGATCGCCCCAATTGCAGCGTCAGACTAGCTACGAGGGATTGAAGGACACCATTTTTAATCTGAGGGCCAATTCCATCTCCCACCGATTACCCGGTGAGACCCTGCGACTGCAGCTAAGCTTTCATACACTCACTGAGCACTTTAGATAATCGCATGAATGTTCCTAATCAGCCAATCATGTGGCAGCAGTGCAATGCATAAAATCATGCAGATACGGGTCAGAAGCTTCTGTTAATATTCACGTCAACCATCAAATGGGGGGGAAATGTGATCTCGGTGACTTCAACCATGGTTTTGACTATTTTTGTAACTTCTGCTGTCCTGTGATTTTCACACAAGTCTCTAGAGTTTACGCCGAATGGAACAAAATCTCAAAGGAGATATCAACAGTTTGTGGAATCCATGCCACAAATAATTTAGACTGAGAACAAGGGGTGGTCCTACCCAGTTTTAGTATAAATATAAAGTGCACAGTGAGTGAATAAGTATTTATGAGACTTATTTAAGTTCTCTGTTTTGACTTAACTTTTGTCATTTCTCAAATAATGATGTGTATATAGGGGCGAACTGTAGCGTAGTCAAGGTAAATGACTGGGACCCGCAAGCTCAGTGGTTCAAAGTTGCAAAGTTGGCTCTGGGTTCTGATCTGCTGGGTGGGTTCCAGCAAAATGTTTAACAAGCATACCTTAAATCAATTTGTAGTTTATATGCCAAGAGTCCAAGTGTAAATATCAGAATTGTCGTTGCTTTTAACCTATTGAGCTACTGCTATTTCATTGTATTACTGACATCGAGCAGTGAAGCCACATACAGTTGAGCACATTTAACATTAGTAGGCTTAGCCATGAAGTTCCCTGCTTCTAGCTGTGCACAAAATGTTTTTCCCCCCTATGTGTGCTGCTAATATTTGTTCCCTGAGAAATGGAGTCAAAACATAAGATTATTGCTTAGAAGAAAGACTTGCATTTTCTATTCTATATTTACACATATACTAGATATGGTGTCAAATTCAAATTCAAATTTTATTTGTCACATACACAATATACAGGTACAATGTGCATTGAAATGCTTAGTGCACCCGTCCGGTGTTTAAAAGACAAAAATTAAAAGGCACAGACCACAAGCAATTAAAAGATGAATTACTCGTGTGTGAGTGCCGGATAAAAAGTGCAAAGTGCAGTGGCAGTCCATTTTTGCTGATATGTAGGTGTGTGTGTGTATGTGCTAAGCACAGTCCTCATTCAGCAGGCGGATGGCCTGAGGGAAGAAGCTCTTCCTCATCCTCTCTGTTTTTACCCTCAGGCAGCGATAACGCCTCCCTGAGGGCAACAGAGAGAGGAGTCTGTTGCTGGGGTGGTTGGGCTCCCTGAGGATTTTGTTGGCCTTGGACCTGCACCGTTGGGTATAGGTGTCCTGCAGGTTGGGGAGAGTGGTTCTAATGGTTCGCTCGGCTGAGTGGACCACCCTCCTGAGGGCCAAGTAGTCCTTCTTGGTGCTGCTGCCCATCCAGGTGGTGATGCTCCCCGACAGGATGCTCTCTATGGTGCAGGTGTAGAAGTTCTTGAGCACCCTGAGGGGGAGCTTGAAGTCCTTCAGACGTCTGAGGTGGTAGAGACGCTGTCGGGCTTTCTTCACCAGGGAGTTGATGTGGCAGGACCATGATAGATCCTGCGTGATGTGTACTCCAAGGTATTTAAAGCTGTCCACCCTCTCCACCTGAGCCCCGCTGATGCTGAGTGTGTGGTAGCTCCTCTGCTGCTTCCTGCTGAAGTCCACTATCAGTTCTTTGGTTTTACTGACGTTCAGCAGGAGATTGTTCCCCTGGCACCAGTTCTCGAGGTGGTTGATCTCCATCAGGTAGGCCTTCTCATAATTGTTTGAGATCAGGCCCACCACAGCTGTATCGTCAGCAAATTTCACAATAATGTTAGTCTGAAGTGGCCGTGCAGTCATGGGTGTATAATGAGTACAGCAGAGGGCTCGGCACGCAACCTTGGGGGGCTCCGGTATTGAGGGTGAGAGGGGATGAGACATGGTGGCCTACTCGTACTACCGGTGGTCTGCTGGTCAGGAAGTTAAAGACCCAGTTGCACAGAGAGGGGTGTAAAGCTAGGTCTCTCAGCTTGGTAGCCAGTCTGGATGGGATTATTGTGTTAAAAGCCGAACTGTAATCGACAAACAACATTCTAACATAATTACCCCCCTTGGTGTCTAGGTGGGCTAAGACTGTGTGGAGTATATATGCTATGGCGTCGTCTGTCGATCTGTTGGGGCGGTATGCAAATTGCAAGGGGTCTATGGTGGCAGGCAGGGAGGGTCTATGGTGGCAGGCAGGCATTAGAGATATTAGATTAGATGTATTCGATTATTGCTTAGAAGAAAGATGCTTGGTTTTGGCAAGCGCATGGGCTATGCTGCTCTTCGTTTGGTTATGTACAATTAATAAACTCAAATCAAGTACAATGTTGCAGAGCAGAATGTCTGAGGTAGATGTTGGAGGAAGTTGTACAACTGTTTCCAAGCAGGGATTGGTGGACTGCAGCTCAGATTCTACAGAAGTTACTTCAGTGTGTCCAAGGTTGCTTGTAAACTTGAAAGCAGTCAAAACTCAAAACTTTGAAATGCAATATTATTCGTGACCAAATTGTAGCAATTAATGAATGGACCCTTTCTAAAAAAAAAGAAAAAATCCCGTTTTTGTTGCCTGATTTCACTCGGTATCAGTATAAAAACACGGTTGACCACCTAAGGCACTTTACTGCAGGGAAAAACCCTGGCATCAAGTGTCATTTCATTCAGGCTGCCAAATGTCCAGCCAGTCTTCGTGTGATACATGGATGCCAAAAATTCTGTAATTTTTTTTGCCACAGGTTTTATTCTGTTCAAGACCACCATGAAGAGTAGATAATATAATATATTTAGCTTTGATTTGGTATTGCTTGTGAGCAATTGTAGGCCATTTAAATAGGCGTGTCAGAGCGACGCTAGCGTCCCCCGTTGTGATGTTATGTTTCTCCCCATCCCAGTCTGCTCTCTCCCTCGAAGACCCCCCCTGCGACGTGGGCCTCCACGGCGTCGGAACCCCTCAAACCTCAGCTATCCCCCGCTGACCCCCTGTGAGGACTTTGCTGTCACAGGGGGACTATGGAACTGCCAGTCTGCCACTCGGAAGGCTGACTTCATCCCTGCGTATGCCTCCCTCCAGTCCCTACAATTCCTTGCCCTAACTGAGACCTGGATCACACCTGACAACACCGCCACTCCCGCTGCCCTCTCATCCTCCTTCTCCTTCTCGCACACTCCCCGGCCTTCCGGCCGTGGCGGTGGTACTGGTCTTTTAATTTCCCCCTCGTGGAAATTCTCTGTTCTCCCCCTCTCTGACCTGTCCATATCCACTTTTGAATTCCATTCTGTTGCAGTATCCTACCCTACTAACCTTTTCATTGCAGTTATCTACCGTCCTCCAGGGCCCCTGGGAAACTTCCTTGATGAGCTAGACACCCTTCTCAGCTCCTTCCCTGAGGATGGCACCCCACTGATTCTCCTTGGAGACTTCAACATCCACCTAGAAGCCTCCCAGTCTGCTGCCTTCCTACCGCTAATCCACTCCTTCGGCCTCTCCCTGCAACACTCTCCTCCAACCCACAAGGCGGGCAATGTCCTAGACCTTGTCTTTGTAAGGAACTGCTCATGCTCCAATTTCACCGTTACCCCTCTGCATACATCTGATCACCACTTCATCTCATTCTCCCTCCCTCTTCCTCCCCATCCTCCTCCCCCTCCTCCCTCCCACGCTTCCTCAGCCCGCCGTAACCTCCGCTCCCTCTCACCCTCTTCCTTTGCCAGCACTGTCACCGCCTCACTCCCCCCTCTCGAATCCTTCTCCAAACTCCCCGCTGACTCTGCATCTGCCACCCTCCTTTCATCTCTCTCCTCCGCCTTTGACTCTCTCTGTCCCCCTGTCTCAAAGCCACCTCGCACATCCCCTCCCAGTCCTTGGATATCTGACACCCTCCGTACCTCCAGGGCCAGCCTCCGCGCAGCGGAGAGGAAGTGGGGGAAATCCAGAGACGCTTCCGACCTCATGACTTACCAGTCTCTCCTGGCGGCATTCTCTTCCGATGTCACTGCCGCCAAAGCAAAATACTATCAAACGCAAATTCAGAACTCTGCTTCTAACCCCCGGAAACTTTTCTCCATTTTCTCCTCTCTCCTCAACGCACCGCCTCCTCCTCCTCAGTCCTCCTTCGCTGCTGATGACTTTGCTGATTTCTTCGATGAGAAGGTCGCAGTCATCCGCAGATCCTTTACAACCGCCGCCCCCCTCACTGTGCCCTTCCCCCCCTCTAGGCCCATCCCTTCCTTTTCCACTTTCTCCCCCCTTACAGACTCTGATGTTTCTCAACTCCTGCTCTGCCACCGCCCTACAACCTGTGCCCTTGACCCTATCCCCTCTTCTCTTCTCCAAACTATCACACCTGACATTCTCCCATTTGTCACCTCCCTTGTCAACTCCTCCCTGTCTTCCGGCTGTTTTCCGGCATCCTCCAAGAGGGCCCACATCACTCCGCTGCTAAAAAAGCCTACCCTGGATCCCTCCATCATCCAGAACTACCGCCCGGTATCTCTTCTTCCTTTCCTTTCTAAAACTATAGAACGAGCCGCTTCTACTCAACTTTCTTCCTTCTTTTCTAACAACAACCTGCTAGACCCCCATCAGTCTGGCTTCAGATCGGGCCACTCGACAGAGACTGCGCTCCTCTCCGTCAGTGAGTCACTTCATGCCGCACGAGCAGCCTCCCTCTCCTCTGTCCTCATTCTTCTAGATCTCTCTGCTGCCTTCGACACTGTGGATCACTCCATCCTCCTGTCTGCCCTGTCAGCAACGGGCATCTGTGGCACAGCCCTGGACTGGATTGAGTCCTACCTCTCTGGTCGCTCCTTCCAGGTTGCCTGGGCTGATTCGGTATCGACACCTCGGCCCCTCGCCACAGGAGTTCCCCAGGGCTCAGTCCTTGGCCCGCTTCTTTTTTCTCTCTACACTCGCTCCCTTGGCCCTGTGATCACTGCACATGGGCTATCCTACCACTGCTATGCGGATGATACCCAACTCTTCGTCTCGTTCCCGCCGTCTGATACGCAGGTTTCAGCCCGTATCTCTGCTTGCCTGAGGGACATCCAGAGCTGGATGGACAACCACCATCTAAAGCTCAACCCAGGTAAAACTGAAATGATATTCATCCCTGCTAATACCTCTCCCCATCTGGATCTCTCCATTTCCCTCGGGGATACCACACTCACGCCGTCACCCAGTGCAAGGAACCTCGGCGTGGTGATGGACAGCAGACTGTCCCTTTCCGAGAACATTGCGGCGGTGACCCGGTCTTGCAGGTTCTTCCTATACAACATACGGAGAATCCGCCCCTTTCTCACCCCCTACTCGACCCAGCTCCTGGTCCAAGCGATGGTTCTGTCCCGCCTGGACTACTGCAATTCCCTCTTGGCTGGCCTCCCAGCGTCTGCCATCAGACCCCTCCAACTCATCCAGAATGCAGCAGCTCGTCTGGTCTTCAACCTTCCCAAATACTCACACGTCACCCCCCTGCTTACTTCCCTCCACTGGCTGCCTGTCATGGCTCGCATCAAATTCAAAACATTGGTGCTAGCCTTCCAAGCAGTTAAAGGCTCTTCCCCAGCTTATCTGCAAAAAATCATCAGACCCTACACCCCTGCCAGACCTCTTCGTTCAGCCTCCACAGGCCGCTTGGCACCTCCCCCTCTCAGAACCTCCACCTCACGCTCACGACTACTGTCTGTTCTGGCTCCACGGTGGTGGAACGAACTCCCCGTTGAGGTCAGAACTATAGAATCCCTCCCCACCTTCAAGCGCAAGCTGAAGACACACCTCTTCAAACAGCACCTCTCCCCATCCCTCCCTACCTCCCTGTGAACCTTAATTGTTGTCTCTGTGACTTGTGTATCAGTATTTTAGTTGGCTAGGTAAGCAGTGTTTGGATAGTTAACTTTGGTGACTTTTGCTCTGTTTGTTTGTTTGTTCCAAAAAAAAAAAAAAAAAAAAAAAATGGCCCTTGTCCTTATCTTTGTTGTACAGGTAGCAGTTGAAATTGTACTTACCTCTAGGGTCTTTCAGCGAACTTATCCCTGGTTATGGGTATGCACTTTGTTGTACGTCGCTCTGGATAAGAGCGTCTGCCAAATGCCAATAATGTAATGTAATGTAATGTATAAATATTGACCTTTTTTATAATATTTTCAGTTTTCTGAGGCTGGTTGTTACCTGCAAAGCAGAGCAACATAGTTAGTCTCTGCCATTGCTTTCTCCTGTGATACCATACACAATAGTTTTAGCATAAAAGCCAGATTAATGTGCATGAGTAGGCAGTTGCTTTGTTTGACCCCACTGGTTCTCCATGTAGCATGCTTTTCACTCTTACATGATGATGCTTGCTAACATATCTCTGCAAGGCTGATAGAAATTATGTAATTCAACCAATATTGCTTCATTTGAACAGTGTTCTGTTAAGATGCCCTACTTTTGATGAATGTCCACATACTTCATTCTCAAAAGATTTTTCATAAATCCACCAAACACTTTCAGGGTGCAGCTTCCTTTCAACTGAAGATGGCATGTGGGCGGATTCATTATAATTTACTGGAGTATGCTAGGATTTCATACAAATCTGTAATCCATAAATTTAAATTAAATTATCACAATACGTGTTCCAAAACCAAAACTTCTCAAAACAATTCAGCTGATTGGAATTGTAAATATAGCATAGCTTGTGGATGGATTTCTTATTTCTGGCCCTGTTATTGTGACGCTAGCATAGAGGGACACTGTTAACGGGGTACATATGCATCTGATCTGGCCATTACCAGGTCAGTGATTTTATTTAATTCTGCTCCTGTTTTCAGTGCAAATTCATTACTGTTGGGGAGATTATCTGGTAGGTCGTGCATGAGTGTACCATCTGGTGCATTCCGGGGGCAGCCACTGCATCTGCTCCAAGCTTCACGCTAGCCCAATCCCAAAACAAAACAAAAAAATACATTGTTGCTGTGTGCCGTTTGCTTTTCTGCAGTACAAACTTCTCCTTAACTGCCCCCCATACCCTCCCCCCCTTTTAAATAAATTAAAATAAAATAAATAACATAAGTATCAAGTCTTTTTCTGAGTAAGATTGATGTAAATGGATGCCATTTACTCTTTAAGAATGATCTACATCTAAATTTTATTGCAAGGGCCTTGGTCTCAATGTGACATTTCCTTGACCTACTGACACACACACACACACACAAACTCAAAATGATTAGGAATGTAGCAGGTTAGATTCTGTGTGTGTGATCTGTGTCTCACTCTCTCTCTCTGCACCATTGCAAGGTGATGGTCAGTTGATCAATTTTGGCACACTAGCAATCACAATAAAATCCCCGCTGTTAGAGAGTTATGCGTTTGCTCACTGTGTTCAGTTGTTTTATCCACAATACTTGCGAATATACTTTCTCTACATTTTTACTCCCATTTCTACCAGCTTCTCCCAGAGAGCCGCCCCGACTACCTTATAGCGACATTCATGTAGGCTTTTTTATATTGGAGCTGTGGAATGTCGTTTTTATGCATTATTGTTTAATGCAGTTGTTTGCGTTGTGGTGTTATAGACTGAGGTCTGCACACCAGCACCGTCGGCATCATCCCCTTTGAGTGTTTCTGCGCCGATGTGAGCACAGGGAAATTCACCAGTCTGTTTACCTCTGTAAGATTGCCTGCTCATAATGTGGTTGAATTGCCTTCCAGGTGATGAGGCATTATTTCTCTGCTGCTTGCCAGGCCTTTAGTATCAGCAAATGGCAGGCTACTGTTTATGTACTAGCTCCCAGATTCAGTCGCCTATGCTGTTTGCGGCCTGTAGTGTAGTGGTTAAGGTAAATGACTGGGACAGGCATGGTTGGTGGTTCAAATCCCAGTGTAGCCACAGTATGATCCGCACAGCCGTTGGGCCCTTGAGCAAGGCCCTTAACCCTGTATTGCTCCAGGGGAGGATTGTCTCCTGCTTAGTCTAATCAACTCTATGTCGCTCTGGATAAGAGTGTCTGCCAAATGCCAATAATGTCATAATGTAATGTTTGTTTCATCCCTGTTTTGGTGTATCGTGGCTAGTAAGTTGGCCTGTATGAGCTAGCTCATGAGCGCTGTGCTGCTTTGCTTAGTGTTTGTGCTACTATGTTTGGTCAGGTTTATGTCCTTTCTTTTATTTATTTATCCCCCCCTTTGTGTCTGTTGCCTTGGTCTCTGGATCAGTATCAATAGAAACAAAGTGGTATAGTATTTTGTGTTTATTGCTCTATTAACTTGATTATTTATGAGCACCTTGGTTTGAGCTCACCTCTAGTGTTTGCAGTGTGCACGTTTGCTTGGGTGTGGCCCCAGAGCACAACCCCTGTTAGTCTGCCTCCCCCAGGTAAGCCTTAGCCTTCTGTAATATGTTTTTCCCCTTTAGCTACGTTCATGGGCAACTGCTTGTGCAAAACAGTGGAGATGTTTTATTAATTGATATGATGAATGCTAATTGATATTATATATATATATATATGTGTCCATTTGTGTACTATTAAAAGATAAAGATTTTCTATTTCTAGCTTTCGTAATAATAAATTGACTAGTCTTTTAGTATAGTATTTTTTTTAATGTACATTGTCTCCACTATATGCTGAATTCAAATAAAAGCAGTTTATTTGTTGGTCTCTTGCTTTGTGCTCTCCATGAACCTGGGTTCTTGACATTGTTACTGTGACTGGTAATTCTCTGGGTGCAATTCCATTATTTCTGTTGTGCTAAGAGTGCCCGCTGGTCGCACACAGATTTCACAGAAAAAAATGTATATTTAGATCAGCATTGGACAGATAATTTAGCATGAATTTGCTACTTGCGCCTCAAGAATTAGAGACAAAGTGGGGTTGAACACAATGTTTATCTGCAAACATATCCCTTGTGCTCGGCTTCTCAGAAGCGACTGGCCTCCTCTCTCCATTCCCACACATGAACTAAGCTGGAATGGGTTGGATACATGAGGCTAATTTATGTACAGACCTCTAATGTGCTAACATCGGGGGGAGGGTGTTCTCACCTGAATTGATGTGCAATTTCTTTTATCCTGCCTCCTCCTCGGTAGGTGGCACAAAGGTTTTGTACTTCTGATGGGGTGAGGCAAAGGCAGGTGATGTACAGCTGTCTAACTGCACATTCTCCCGGGCTACTATTTGTGTGTTTCAGGTGAATGTCTGGCCAAAGCAGACATTCTGGAGAAAATGAATGCTTTACATGAAATAATAATGCTGTTCATATGAGTACTTCATAATGAGTCTGAGCTTTTAGCTGAATCGGTAAGATCGTGGGCACGTACTGCACGGTGCTTTAAGAGAAATGAGCTTTTGTTATTTATTGCTCCTCAGCTGCTCAAAATGGTCCTGAAGGATATAAAAAATGAGTCTGCTCCAAACAGAGGAATGAGATCCATAAGTTCTCGAATATATTTGTCTTCTCATGTAGCTATTAAAATCAACAAATGCATTAGCCAGTCACAGCCCAAATTGCACACCTAAGCAGACTCTGCAAAACTTTTGGCAGGCTAATCATTACAAACTTGCTCTACAACAGACTCTCACGGAATCATGTGCTTACTCACCCCCCCACCCCTACAGAGGGTCCCCCCCCCCCAAAAAAAAAAGAAGAAAGAAAACAGTGGTCCTCAGGCACAAGCAACCTCAGTATGAATATTTATACGCTTGATGTAAAATAAATAAATGGCTACAGTGTTTTATACCGTGTGGCAGGGTTTTGCCTTTTCTCCAGGGACAAAGGCCTATCGAGCTACAAAGACAGGACATAAGCCCTGATAAAGTTAAGTGAGCATTGTTGTGTGCAGAGAAAATAAATGCTGAATAACCAACTAACTCCAATATTCTAATTGAAACTGACCTCTGGGCCTCTCCCGGGCCGAGGAATCAATGACCTTCTGAAGCTTAAAAAGCTCATATAAACAAATCAATATCCATCTCATTTATTCAGGTGATTAGAGTCAGAGAGGATTTTATAACCCCCGTTCCTGCCAAAAACACCCCTTGGATCCTACGCATTTCGCCCCTTAATAAAACTTGAACTGAGCCCAGAGCCTTTCTTTTCAGGTCTTTTCTGATTTTTTTTTTTTTCCTGTTTTCTTTTCATAATTTCCTGCTTGTAGATATACAGAAAGGAAGTGCGACCACTGACTTGCTACATAAACACATTTATGTGTTTCTATGTCTCTATGGGACTGGGTTTTTTTTTTTTTTTGGAGTGGAGTACAAGACTCCGATGTTCATTAACTGATTTCACTGGTGTGGTAGAGGTAGGATGTATTTGTATCGGGCATTCCAGTTTTGAGATTTCTGATTTTATCATGTGTAGAATTATAAGTATTTATTTAATATTTTGAATTTGAGCTTTAAATGGCATTACCATTACACGGCACAAATATTTGTAAATTGGTGTAAACCAGGATTAATGATGCATTATGACATTCTCAACATAATCCTCTTCCCTAAATTGCAAGAGTAAGCAGGTGAGTTTCTGACCAGAGCCTAATTTTAGTCTGGAAAGCTTAAACTTTTATCCATTAATTTCATTAAAAGAGGTTGGAAAGGATTCTGGAACACTAGGAATTATACCCAGGCCTTAGTCAGCAAAAACAGTTGAAAAAACTCACACTTATTACTGCTTTAATTCAGATGCAAAAAAAAATAATGAAAACATATCACCATATGTGAACCCCAACCTTTTTAATGCAAGCTCTGCATTAACCGAATAGCTCTTGAAACCTTTTTAAATATTACATTAGAGATAATATGCCACTGCAAACCTCAGCCGTGTGACTTGGCAGTCCTGCACAGAGCGCTCTGAAATGTAGAGTCATCAGAACCCATCACCACCACAGAGTGCAGGCTCCTTCATATCTCCTTGGCCCCATTAATGACTCAAACCTGGGGCCAAGCTGGGAGGAAGGGTTGGGGCAAATAACACGAGTCATGACCTCTCTCTTGCTGAGTATTTGGGATGTCCTCCTATCAAACTGAACCACTGATCGCTTGTTGGATAATCATTAAAAAATTCCCATCTGTGGATTTACAGTCTGAAAACTAAGCATGGTTTATGTTTGGTCCCTGGGTCTGCCCTTTTAAACTGGTGATTAAAGACAAGCTGAAAACAAAATGCACTTTTTCCTCAATTTATCTTCATAACCATAAGATCTTAAAGTGTATATTCCATAAAACTGTAATACTTGCATATTTTCACACCAAAGCTTATTTTCCATCTTATTCTTATTATTTTCCAGTTCCTGGAAAACGTTTAGAATTTTGATTTGTACATCGTGTACCAGTGGTGCAATGGTCACCAAAAGCTACCATTTTGGGCATATATGAAATAAGACCAGCATAGCACGTCCTGTTTTAAGAAGTATAATAGACTTTTCCCTTGATGAGAGGCAGCTGTCATCTTACCCCAGGGCTTTTCCCGAAGGACACTAGTTTCACTAGTTAGGTCCCAACAGCCAACAAAGAATATTCAGAGAATAATGATTGTGCGTTGTTGACATGCGTCATTCAAAAAAGGAGGCAGACATGTGCTTTAAGCTCCCACTGGAGATCACATGGAGCTAAAAGATTGTGGATCCAACACTAGGCCCAGGGATGGTGCAGAAACTTTGGGGGTGGGGCAGCACCTCCTCATTGATTTTCACCTGTCACAATGTCACAGCCAGTGACTGATGTCTCCGTCTGCCCTGCAGTGGTCTACATTGGAAGCAGAGGGGAACTTTGGGGGAAGGAGAGCAGCTTGTGCTCCCTCAATAAGCATCAAACAGTGGCCCGCGAACCCACTGGGACTGGTCAAGACTGGCAGGGAGTCAAAACTCCTCTCCCGTCTCGCTGTTCGAAATCTGGATCGATACAAGACCATGTTTTTTAATGAGAGTATGTAAGGTGTTTTTTATTGGTCTTGTTTTCCATTAACTGGCATACCATGGCTTTAGATGGATGACAGAACAGCGTATGGAGGTCCTGTTGGGTCATATTGAGCTTTTGACAGGAGATGAATGAATAGGCCCAGTAATCACACTCAGAGCTCATTCTGAAGTCATGTCTCCTGAGTGTGCATACGCATATGTGCATGCATGTGTATGTGTACATTTGTTCATGATAGTATGTACAGTGCATAAATGCAATGTAGGCTACAGTGCATAATCGTGAACAAATAAATACTTACATCGCATTCCCAAATGTCCTGTGAGGTTAGCCACTTGCCTATTACGAATTTCTGATTTATTCAGAATTATACTTTGATTTATTTGCTTCTTTGATAATGCTACCACACTGAAGCATTGAATTATATTATTTTTTCCTCTTCCCAGCACATAGGAAGTCATGACAAATTATATAATTTAATGTTTCATTATGCTGACATTATTAGAAGGCAAGTAAGTATTATTAAGAATTTTATTTATCTGCAGATACTGTCCTGCCAGTTTCTCTCTCGGTTTTGGCCGCTCAGGCCATGTTTGATTTGCGAGTAAAAGACAACATAGGTTACATTATGACAGTTTGAAATACATTGCATTGCATCGAGCCCCTGAAGTTTAAAAAAAAAGAAAATTGTGCAGTTATCCCAGATGATTCAATGCTAGATTCACTAATGAAATTGTAGTTCACATTTATGAAATGGAGTAAGGACGAATTTAATTAATATAGTAAAAGCCAAACCGAAGACCAAAGCTAAACTCATTGAGGCCATCAATATATTCTGGACTTCCAAGCTGATCACAAATCTCTGCAACAGATACATTGACCATCTGGCCAAAGTGTTACACCGTGTTGTGGGTCTGCACGGTGGGCTAACTGGAATGTGGATGTTAATTTCATAGTAGCCCAGTGCATATAATTCATCCCACTCTGGTAGGATGAGTACGCTTATAGTTTATTAGTAGGCTATGCCCATTTGTTGTTGTTATAACAGTGCCACTGCTGATAATAAAATGTGAACAGTGTGCAGGAAAACAAGTACTTTGCATGTCCCTTCATCATTCTGTGACTTCAATAGCATGTTCTCCCTATTGTTTAATATCAAAGATTGTATCAATGTTGTGCTACTATCTCATGACTCATCTCTGGCTGCTGGTGGCTGTGAATTTAATCCTATTGGAATTTGGAGTGGTGTGTGTAAAGGCGGGAGCGTTTAGCTGAATAGCGGACCATACACACATTAGCACTTCCTCTGAGTTTGGCGGGGGTGGGGTGGATGAAGACAATGAAGCAAACTGGGAATGGGGGGTTCGTATCAGCACTGATATGTTTAATGTTAAAGGCACAGGTAAGATTTTTGCTTTCAAACATTGTTACAAGACCGTTGTAAATCCCTTTCTAGCATTGAAAAAGGCTCACAGACATGTTGATTCACCCTGCCTGTGTTCATAGTTCTTAAATTTGGGTTTCAAAATAAACAGTTCATGCACCGACACTCGGACACACAGCTGTACAATAATTTAAGCTAACTGGTTAATTTAAGCTAAAATCGGTTCTGACTGCCACAGCCAATGGCGTTTCAACGTTAGCACGTTCACAGAGAAGGGGGAGGGATAAATAGTGTTGTGGTTTGAGGGTGTTTGTTGCTGAAATTCCTCACTTGACCAGTCTGAAATGATCTATTGTACCTGTTAAGTTAATGTTTGTACTGATGAGCTAATGGTAACAACATCCACGTCTCAATAATGTTTTCCTTAGGCTGCACACAAAACCATTTGCTAGCTATTTAAATTTTTAGGCATTGGGATGAAATCAGTGAAGTAGGCTAATATTTAGCCATGCTCTTTCTGTGTCCGTTCGCTAGCATTACGTCATTATGAAAAATAAATCCCTTGTCTTGACTCCAGCACGGCGTATGTTGAAACATGGGGATCTTGCATAGTTGCATTTGCGCAAGAATGATGGCTATGTTTTTACTTAGAGCAACCAGCTTCTCGTGTGTAAGAAGTAAATCTGTGTTTTAGCACACTGAAAGTAGCCTAATGTTTTTTCACCAAAGTGTTTTTTGGATGTGTGAATGCCACAGACTCCAAATATATACGTAATTTAAATCAGTATAGCAGTATAGTACAGCACATTTCACTATCAAGTAGAGCCATGCAGGCCATGCAGGAGTACAACTAGCACAGCCGGGGCACGTTGGAACGCTGTTTTCCAACATGCCCCCGCCTATTATACTTAAATGCATGCCACAATAACTTGATGAAATATGCACTTATTTGGTCCTGTCCTTGTCCACTCTTATCCATTTCTTCCCTGGTATTCATTACATATTAATGTTGCCATATGCAGTTAGTCTACACAAAATATAGAACATTTCTACAGGACAATTATCAGATGAAAAATGCAAATGGTAAATGCTGGATTCACAAATCTTGTTAAAACAAAGCATTTTCCAGTCCATTTTATAACATTTCAGACACTGTTTAAACTTGCCCCAGAGCTGCCAACTTGCCCCATAGTCAGGGCATGTTGGAACAATTTCACTCCTGCTGCTATAATCGTCAGAAAAAAAAAAAAAAAGCTTTGTTCAAAGGTTGGTGTATCCAACTTATCTTACTGTTTATGTTACTCACCACATATGACACCATTAATATGTAATGAATGTCTCGGATGACATGGATAAAAACGAGTGCTAAATAGGACTGAATATACATACAACATTATATTAAAATTTATTTTGGCTGAGGCTTTTATAATAGGCGGGATCATGGTGGAACACAGTGTTACAATGTGCCCTGGCAGTGCTAGTTGTACTCCTGCATGGCTTACAGTTTCTGCTTGTTAGTAACATATGTAAAAACTATCCTATCTTATAGCCCACAAGACAGTGATTTAGATGACGTTGGAGTTTATGGCATTCAAGCATCATCAGTTAATAAAAAAAATACTTTGGTGAAAAAACATTACTTACATTCTGCTAAAACATACATTTGTTAATAACTCTTGAAGAAGATTTAAAATTGTCCTGCCACTCACACATGGAAAGCGTGTTGCTATAATACATCATTCCTGCATGAATTATTATTCCCCTGTTACTGTAACATCAATGGCAGGGGCCAAACCTCGGGGTACAACCTACACCTTATAGATCGCTTTGATGCCAATACATCTAAGATTAATTGATAAATATGGTACATTTCTGTTTGTTTATGTGGATTGCACTCTATTATCCTATTATACGGACAAAGTGTTTCATTCTAAATTAATATGGGAGGGGCCTTGTGTCTCGACCTTGCATGGGGATCCCATAGAATTGCGCTGGTCTAGACCACAAGTGTTTCATGGGATTTAAGTCTAGTTTGTTGTTTTTACTTAGCCATTTCTGTGTGGACTTTGATGTATGCTTGGAGTAATTATCCTGCTGGACAATCTACCTGCGACCAAGAGTCCGCTTCCTAGCAGAGACAACCAGATTTTATGCCAAGATTTAATGGTACTATATTGAATTCATATTGCTATTGATCTTAAATAGTGCCCCTGGGCCACTGGCAACAAAACACCTCCAAAACATCAATGACCCACCACCATATTTGTAGGCATGATGTGCTTTTTATAGTATGCATTCCATTTAGTTGGCAAAGATGTCAATGTTGTGTATGGGCAAAATGTCACATTTACCATAGCATTTACCATAGCACTCTCTTCCAGTCATAATTCCAATGGGGGACAATGTGAATGTAAGGACTGTCTTTGTGCCACCCTTCCCAAGAGTTTGCTGGTATGGAGGTGCCATTTTATGTTTTTTTGGTTTTTTTTTGACTTGGTGACCCCAACACACAACCAATCTCTGCCATCCTTTGGTTACTTATGGCCTCCCGCACCATCTCCCTTATGGTCTGTGGGGGTAATATGCGCTTGAATTCCATTACATTACATTAATGGCATTTGGCAGACGCTCTTATCCAGAGCGACATACAACAAAGTGGAAAGTGCATATCCATAACCAGGGATAAGTGCGCTGAAAGTAAAATTTCAATTGGAAATTTAAGGATAGAGATAAGGAATAAGGCCTAAATTATAAATGATTTGAACAATAAACAGTTTACCTAGCCAAACAAAACTAGCAAAGGTATCATCCTAGTGTAATAACACAATGAAAGACAACAACAACAGTTAATCTTTACGGGGTTGTAGGGAGGGGCGGGGAGAGGTATAGCTTGAATTTCCTGCATGTTTGAACATAAAATATAGATCAATGTCCATGTTTATGATATGCAGCCTTTTTCCTTCTTTTTTATTATAGGTGCTAATAATTCTGGAGCCCACTGTATATGCTACAGATATTTATGTACATGTATTCTGTATGTTTGTATGTGTGAAAGTATGTGCATATATGAATGTGTGTGTGTGTGTTTGTGAATGTTGGGGGTGTAGGGGGTGGGGGTCAAAGGAGGAAACCCAATGATAATGGTTCCCAAGGACTGTTTCACTGAACATAAATGTGCTTTGATATTTCTAAGACAATGTCACACTCCAGAGGGAACATAAATAACTGGCAGGAGAAAGGCTACTGTTTGCATATAGTCCAGGTTCTATTACCTTACCTTTCTATGCAGTTAACTTTTACTTCACTGCATGTCTACAACTCTACAGCAGTCCTTAACAAGAAGGCCAAACTACCATCCTTTTCTAGATTAATTTAAGTATGCATTCATTTTATGCTGTGTGATTCAGTATTCACAATGCATTTGTGTGTGCGACTAGACAGTATAAGAGCAGAAGTACCTCCAGAAGGAGGAGACACTCTCAGCGGCTTCAGTGACAATACATCAACATTAAATCAACCAGATGAACTAAGAATAAGAGGATCGTTTTTCATCATTAATGGAACAAAGAGGGCGTAATCACATGAATAAATGAGAATTAATGACAGTTTTTGAAGTCACATGCCTGTCTTGCAGTGGTTCTGGAATCAGTGGTTCGCCCACACAGGCCAGTGATTGGAGGCTGTTAACCTGTGGCAACAGCCCCCTGAATTTCCCATACATTTCTTTGTTGTGTGTCACTTCCAAAGTATAAAATATTCCGAGTTTTGTGGTTTCAAATTTAGCACAAGCATGGCCAAATCAGGTTTCGAAACCTGAATGCAACAATAGCTACTTTGAGATTTTAAATTAAGGCATGTTAACTTACAGCTTGTAAACTCAACCTGTGTGGACAGCTGGACCAATGCTAATGCTTTATCTTCATCTGTATAGTACCAGTTTCTGCTCTCTCACCATGTCAAAGTATCTGAGTAGCTGCACTTGTTTCATGAGGGAAATATGGCAGAAATGGACCCTTAAAGAATAACTAAATGTAAAGCATGTGTATATTCATCTGTACATCCAATTAAGTTTGGAAACAAGCTTGCGCTTTTCAAACCTCCTAAAACTGACCACGTTGAACTGATGAAGGGACAAAGTCTGTGACTAGATTCAGAGATGGGGTGGGGCAAGGCGTTTTAATCATCGGGCGGCCTGTAGCATAGTGGTTAAGGTAAATGACTGGGACACGCAAGGTCAGTGGTCCTAATCCCGGTGTAGCCACAAGAACAGGCCCTTGAACAAGGCCCTTAACCCAGCATTGCTCCAGGGGAGGATTGTCTCCTACTTAGTCTAATCAACTGTATGTCGCTCTGGATAAGAGTATCTGCCAAATGCCAATAATGTAATGTAATGTAATGGTAATGGCGAAACAAAGAGGCCATTCGGAGACGAGTTGCTGAATTGAATGGTGCTTACAACTTGCAAATACATGCACATCTATAAGAACATCAGGGATAGTGAATGACTTGGATCCGAAAACACAATTCCCCTCCCTCCACCTACCACCCCCTGCTTCATTTACCCAAAAAAACACAGATTGCCTTGCAGGGTTGTGGAAGGGCTCGACTGAAGCTGATGAGGCATTAAACATACCAGAAGCTTTCTCCCTGCTTCCACTGATGCGCGTGCACAACGGGAATGTAAATCCAGCATTAGAAGGTATTAAAGTGTGGTATGCTGCTTAATCAAGCTGTGCTGGGGGTCTTTTGCATTATACCCCACTTGCATTAGTCAAAGATACAAGCTTTAGCTGAAAATCATTAGGCCCAGCTGTGGCAGAATACACTCTTGCCAAATCAGCTCAGTCCTCCTGATAGCACATGATGGAATATGATAGCAGCCCTCCTTTATTTATTTATTTTCTGTTGTGGTGTGTGTTGGTGTGTCCATGCATGTGTGTGGGCATGTGCCAGGCGACTGTAGGTGTGCATGTGTGGGTGTGTGTGAACGTGCGCATCTGTGTGTGGGTTTTTGCAAAGCTTTTCAGCCTTGGTAACAGTGTTGTGTAGCAAATGACAGATTCCAAGTAAACATTTAATAAGAAATAAATATGTTTTATATAGTAGTGTTTCTGTTCAGCTAAATAACAACAGTATCTGGAGCCACCAGTAATCATTCTATGTGAGGGGGGGGGGGAGGGGGTTGTTTAACTGACCTTAACTGGTAAGTTGTTCATTCAGATCCCAAAAGGGATATTACCTATAAGAATAACTGTACCTCAGCCTCAGTTGCTAGAGTATAAATGAGTAAAATGTCAAATGCAAGCTGTGTAATTTGCATCTGGTTTCTGCCAACTGAATAATATTAATAATCATGATCTACAGTTCAGCCAACAGTTATGAGTAATGGATTGAGTGGCCAAGCTCACTATGAAAGACAACGCACGGCAAGATGACGAGGTCATGATGTGTGTTGTATTAGAAAAATGCTAATCTGAAAAATGCATCAGGCATATCACTATACACCTATACAATTACAGGGCCAGATTTACTAAGAAAACAATTTGCGGTTGCATATACCGACAAAGGTGACAGTAACGCAAATAACCAGACATTACAACAGTGGTATGCAGAAGAGCATCTCTAAACACACAACACAGCAAACCTATATGTGGATAGGCTACAGCAGCAGACCAATAAGTCTAATAAATACCCAGTAAAGTACTCACTGAGAGTATATATAGCCCTCTTGTTTCAGTGCTGAGTCTTGAGTTTCTATTGACTGCTGTCTCTACGTCTCATGAGTTTGTATCACACTATTGCAGTTTTTTAATTTACCTGTTCCTTTGTTTACTTAATTCTTAGTGTGTTTGTGTTTGATTATTTTGCGCCAAGTAAAGTTTTGCTGCTTTTTACCACCCTATCTCTGCCTCAGTCTGGTTCTCTGCACTTGAGTCCACACCTCGACTCTCCACCTCACACGTGGGGGTGCAGAAAGAAAAGACACAAATGGATTGTAATGGGAGAATGGGAATTCATTACATACCCTAATGAATGTGTATGCAGAAGTGTTTTTTAAGTTCAGAACTGCATTTTTATACTGACTATTAGCTGACTTCAATAGAAGTCTTGCAAAGACTTATTTCATATTCATATATGATTTCTTATTTCTTATTTCAAAGATAATTTCATATTATATCTGAAAATTCATTAGAAGAGAATAGTAGAAATCCGGTTTCCTTTCCGGAGTGTTATGGATGCATTCGTTCATCCCCACCACCCACGCTGTACATGGATGTACGTAGCCTACAGCCGAGCACCCTTTCCCGGGATCATGCATGTATACCATATGCGCATAAAAATAACACCTGCTTTCAGGAGTTCTAAAAATTCCCACGCAAAGATGGGAGTCGACCACGCGAAGAGAAAGGAAACTATGTTTTTTTGTGTGAGAATCACCAATATTGTTGTATTCTCTTGTGTTGTGTTCTCAGCTCTATGACCCTGTTCTGAGTGACTATTTTTATAAACAGGACATGCTTCCTCTGAACAGATTTGCACAGGACAACAGAGACACTATGAAGCAAAACATGCATTATTAGTGGTGCAAAAGAACAGATCGTTAGTGGGTCTGGCTGTTGACACAATCCTTCGCAGAATCATGAAGGGAGACATGCAATATCTTGAGTGATGGGTCTAGATGGGTCAAGGGTCATGGGTAAAAAGGAAAGAGAGAAATAGACTTTGATTTTTCAACCATTAATTAAACATAATAAGTCAAAAGTCCACAATATGGCCACAATACCATGGCCATTGAACCAGTGAAAACATTTTCAAAAATAGTTCCAGGACATTCATTTACGTGACAAACTGTTCATCTTTTTGTGAATGTTTCAAGCTTCATCATCATAATAATAATCAGATAGAGGGTTTATTGAAACTACAGATAAATAGCAGAACAATCATAGAGCATAAAACAAAAGGCAATATGTGAAGGAACGTAGTAAAGGGCGTATCATTGAAAATGTTGACATTTTTTCATTTAATGTAAAACTATAGGTACGTACATTCTGACAAATGGCTGCTTTTCTTGTGTAGGGTACAGTAAGCTGCTCTGGGTTTCACTCAGTGCAGTTATCCAGCTAACTCACTAATCCATCTTTCAGAAACACTCCCAGGATCCGTCGGCCTTGGCTCAGGCCTCTAAGAGCAGTAGCCAAAACCAAAGCAATGATCTGAAGGCAAGTCTGCCAAAACAGAAAGGGATCTTCAGCAGAACTGAACAAGAATTAAAATCTTGTTTTGACTGGTGGAGGCATTTTAAAGTAGAGAAGAACATATATTGATGGTCAAGTTCAGTAGGCAGTGCCCAAACTCATTTTGGCCATGTGTGTGGCAAGTTACTATTTTGCACTTGTATCAGATGATGTCGCTTGATGTTGGAAAAAATAACAAAAAAAAAGCAAAAAGTAATGTTTGAAAAAAGAAATGAGTGAGTCATGCAGGCTACAGCTTTACTCACACTCATTTATGTCACCTTAACCCTTGCCAGCGACACTGAAAAGATCAGATCAACTTTCCTTTCTATTTGGATGATTCACTTGTATGATTTGACCATACAGATGCAATGGACATATTGACAGAAGCCTTAGAATCTTGACTTCGCAATGCACCTATTTACAGATACTAGTAATAGTTTTAAAACATTTTAAATTAGATTAATAAGACCACTGCGATTTTCGCCCGGCGCGAATTGCTGCCCATCTCATTCAAATTGAAATGATTACTCCCTTGCAGGGGAGGGGCGATGCCATGTGCAAGAACACTAACTGTAAAGCATGATGCAATAGCATACAGAAACATAGGCAATTGAGTTCTTTTGAGGTAAATATTTCTTATCATGGAACACATTTCATTACGGAAAATGGCACGGATGACTGGACGTCATGAGTAAGTGCATTCCTTCCGCGTCTACTGCAACTTCTCCAGCTTAGTTTCAATATTCAGCAATATGCGCGTTTGTAAATCCCCACACTCTAACCATCTCAAAATAATACATATGTGATGTGTAGTGGCATAGCCAGGATTCTAAAACTGGGTGTCCTCACACAATCTCTATTAGCATACTGTATCTACGTTTGAGGAAAAATCTGAAATAAATTAGCTAAACAGAGCAAGTGTATTTCTTATGATCATATTGGTAAATACGTGTGCGGTATTGCAACTTCTCTCTGTGTTCGTCTGAATATCCAGTAATGCGCCTTTTTAAGTTATGACTGTTCTGAATTTATGAACGATTCTAACCATTACATCTCAAAATAATACATACATGATGTCTAGGCATATCCAGGATTTTAAAACTGGGTTTCCTGGGTGTCCTGGATAAGAGCGTCTACCAAATGCCATTAATGTAATGTAAAGTCTGTTTCAATCTGTTGGTCATTCAGTTGCTGAATAGCTTAGCTGACAAATTCTCATCTGAAAATGACACAGCACAGTTCCACCAACAAAGAAGAACCTGGCAGACCAGCAGGAAAAGCAATCAGACTCAGCAAGATTTTTTTTTTTTTTTTTTTTTTTTTTTTACATTTGCACCTTGTGACACATAATGGCTTTATAGCTGAATGATACAGTGGTGTCCTGTTTCAGCAAAAATGCCGCCGGCCAGGAAAAGATACTTCCAACAGTAGGGGGCAGCTGGGATGACAGATGTTTTCTTGAAACTGATTGATGTTTTTCATGGACTGACAAATCATTTCCATAGACAGATGGATATTTCCCATTGATGACGGATGTTTTCCCTAAACCAATTTTTTTTTTCATGGACTGACAGACAATTTCCATAGACTGAAGGACGTTTTTCTGTGATGTCGTCTCAGGGCCACCGTAATTTCATTTCAAATTACTATGTGCTGGAGTATAGAGTCAAATGTGTCACTGTCTAAATATTTATGGACTGCACTGTATATTCCACTTTCCCTCTTGAATTTGTTTATCATTTGGTTGGAGGCAATGTACCTATGTAGCATCCTACACCATTTTGGACAGTGGGGATTTATAAATCCACCACCATGATGAGTACATAGGCATATACATAGGCATAGAGTCTCAGGCATAGTTACATATGCCCTCCATTTTGTATCCAGGCTATTTTTCCCCTGGCATTCTCTTACAAAGCAACAAAGGCAGCATTTCTGGGCACAGTACACCTCCTCAATGATTTTCATTGTTCCAGCAAACTGGAACCTCACCTGTGCACAAAAGTTCTCTTCAGACATCCATTCAAACAATGAGACATGTCACTAAGTCTGGTCAAACCTGCTTGAAGAAATGCAGTCGACACAGATGTGCTAGGGGAAACTAGGGGAATCTTTTAGTGGAGACAAGAGGCTAAACAAAAAGGTTTCCTTTATCAGAAAAATGGTGGGCCAGGGGATTTGATGTGGGGGACAGATGAGGCCTGTTGCGCCACTGTGAGTGCCTGCTGTGCCACTGTGTGTGCCTTTCAGGGGACTTTGCATTGACTGTGTCTGAAAATATATAGGAATTAGTGATGTGCAGGTCAGCTCGTAAGTCACTCGAATCCGCAGACTCATCAATCAACCACCAAAGTTAATGATTCTTTTCAATCCACAACCATTATTTCTCAGTGCGTTATAAGCCTACAATATAGTAGCCTATATGCAGGGGTGAAATTTTAGAATTTTGGCACTAGCAGTCCAGGCTAGTGCAGTAAAATTTTTTCTAGCCAAGATACTTTTTCACTAGCCCAAAATACGCAGTTTAATTTTAAAAGAGCAAACATTAGACTAAATATAAAAGTGCAGATGGTGTGTAGGAGCCCATTTTGGTCACACATTACATTAATTGGCATGTAGCTGTTAACATGAATCATTGACATACTAAAACATTAATTAAGCATAAAATGAACCTTTCATGAGTTAATGTAACTACTAACTAACATATTAGTTACATTAATATGTATGTCTTAGCAAACCATAGAATAAACATCTAATTAGTTAACCTTTAACAAATACATTCCAATGTGACTTGGCCAGAATGTAGTTGTTAACATGAATTAATAATGTATAAATAGCTGTACCGATAACTAACTTCTCAGTAGCCACTTACAGTAGTTAACAAGTGTAAATTCCTTCCTATTATTGAAAAAGGCTAACTGACAGTCTGCCTGTGTTTATAGTCCTTAAATTCAGTGTCAGCGTGTTCACAGAGAAGGGCGAGGGATAAACAGTGTTGTGGTTGTACCTTTAATACCAATTAACCTAACATTGTGAAGTGTTACCCTTATATTTATATGCATGGTAGACAGAGCACCACATAGACTAGTAAGATGTACATACCCTTCTGAAAAACATCTCAAGTTCCTACCAGTAATTCAGCTTTCTACAATTGTTTTCCTTCGCACTCTTTTGATGTAGAATTCCTTGGTCTAAAACTATTTGGCAGTGGCGGAATATTAGAAAAAAATGCATGTCCATTTTGCATGATGCAGGACAGAAGTACCATGCGCAGACTCAGGGATGAGTGAGAGAAGGCAGGCTTGATTAACAGAGGGCAGATCCAAAATGCAATCTAGAAACAGGCAATGGTCACAATCCAGGCAGACAGGTACATGAAGGGCAAACAGACAACAGGCATAGTTCAAAATCAGTAGACAGTCAAGCAAGCAAAAGTACTAGCAACAAGAACTGAAAAGGACTGGCTTAAATATGAGACGGGTGCGTGGGGGTTGGACCCAAAATGCATGACTCAGAAACAATGGTTAGATGAAGTCCCGTCAGGGCTTTATTCAGGACGAATCCTAGAAGCGTAGTCACAACAAGCAAAGTCCATACACGTAGATCCAGCCAAACAAACAGTAAACAAACAAAAAGCACGGTGCCGAGGGAACAGGCAAACTCGTAGTCGGTAGACGTGCAGGAAGGTCCGGTAGCAGGAGAGCCGTCAGCGGGGCAGAAGTACAGGCAGACGGCAGGCAGAGTCGTAGTCGATGGCGATGCGGAAGTCGAAACCATGAAACAATCAGCGAGGCAAAGGTACAAGAACGGTAGGCGAGGACGTAGTCGATGGCGATGCGGAAGTCGAAACCATGAAACAATCAGCGAGGCAAAGGTACAAAAACGGTAGGCGAGGACGTGGTCAAAAGAGAGCAGCAAGGAAATGAAAAACAGGTGCGATGGATGACAAGTTTAACAAGGTAATTAGTAATCGTTAGTAATAAACCTATCCTGCCCTAGCATTAGTAAATTAGTAAATGACATGCACGAGAAACGTAAGGTAACATGAACGCATGATTAGTTTGTTAGTTCTACCCAATCCTGATCTAGCGTTAGTAGTTTTAGTAAATAGACAAATGGAAACAATTAGGGTGTGAATGACAGAAAGAGAGAGAAAAGGCGGAACGCAAGGTTTGCGGAAAGACATGTAAAAGTGTATGTTTAAACAGTAACCAGTCTACGTAACAATAAACATAAATCAAAATATAACACTAAACGAAACTAAGACGATAACCACTCAACATAACAAGGTAATATAATCGTAACGAAACATAACTAGACATGACGAGAAAATAAATCGTAACAAGAAACAAACTAAACAACATGACGAACCTAGACTAACATAATACATGATAAAACGATACGTGACTAAGACAAAATGAATAAACATAAAACATGGCAAGACAGACCTGAAACGTGACAAAATACAATACAAGCAGACAATGAGAAACAGGTGAATGACAAGAGACAGGAAGGAAGTACATAGTACATATAGTGGAAGGCACAGACACAGGTGGAACAAATTAATGAGAATGAATGAAACGGAAAACAGACTACGCTGGTCACAGAGGGTAACAAAAGGCAGAACTTGGCAAAAGGGCACAGACGTAACAAATGCTATGTTTTCAGAAGTTCTGTACCAACTTTGCATGTGTCAGTCACAGCAGAAACAGCTCTGTTATATGTAGCTCTCACTTTCTTAACGGGTATTCATAAACTCCTGGGTTCTTCTGCTGTGGTAATTTTCCAAGAGAAAGACTCCTTTATGCCACAGAGTACACAGAGACCTCATTTTTAAGGGTGTGGCTTTGCACTGGGTCGAGTACCTGGCTGATTTGCGTTTCCTACTGTGCAACCTTTGTCACTTTTCTAGGTCCAAGTGTGAAAAGTCTGGCCAGACACTTGACTTTCCAGTAGAAGAAATAATTGTTTTTTAAATAAAGATTACTTTTGTATTTTTTTTTTTACATTTAGACTCCTGCAAGAAAGCTTTTGTGTTTTATAATTTAAATTTTAATCTGAAAGATTTTCAATTACATCTAATTTGAGCCCTGCTAAATCTTTCACATAGGTCTATGTTTTAAATGGGGAAAAAGGGTGTGAATTTAAAATTTAAAAAATAATATTTAGGCTTATCCATCCTACTTTTTATTTTAAGTAGGTACTATATCGGGTGGCATGTCCAGCCACAGTAGGTCTCTGTGTGGTGACATGTCCGCTGGTCTACATTATTGGCATTTGGCGGATGCTCTTATCCAAAGTGATGTACAGTTGATTAGACTAAGCAGGAGACAATCCTCCCCTGGAGCAATGCAGGGTTAAGGGCCTTGCTCAACGGCTGTGCGGATCTTATTGTGGCTACACTGGGATTAGAACCACCAACCTTGCTGTCCCAGTCATTTACCTTAACCACCATGCTACAGGCTGCCCATAGAATCAAATGCTCATCAAAGAATGGTCTAGAATCAAATGCTGTTCTTCACAGTGCTGACGGAACCCAGCAGCCCCATAGAACAGCCCAAGCAGGTGCAGTTTCAGTCAGCAGGATGCCCAGTTACCACTCTGGTTAGTAGGTTGCTTGCAATGTGAAAAGAAGGGACAGCTGACTACAAGCATTTCCGTGGATGTCTGGATCTGCTTTATGCAAAATTAGCCGTACACAATAATAATGATCCTACACATGATTTTCCAAATTTTGAGAAAATGGTTTCTTACAAAACCTTTTTTTAAAGCAGTGGGATTGTGGGTGTTTAACCTGCCACTAGTCCCCTCCTTGTGCCAAGAATGGACCTTCCTGAATAATCATCTGTTTGTCATCTGCATACTTATTATTTGCATACTTTATTAATTTAATTAGTTTATTTATATATTACATATAACGCTACTGTTCGACACACGATTTGCCCAGTGCCGGCCAGAAGCAGATGGGCTCCCCCTCTGAGTTCGGTTCTGCTCAAGGTTTCTTCCTGTTAGTCAGGGAGTTTTTCCTTGCCACTGTCGCCCTAGGCTTGCTCTGGGGGGGGTCTCATGCCTGGGCTCTTTGTAAAGCAATCACTCTACAGTGCCAAGTGCGCCCCACTGCCGGAAGCAAGAGGCGTGCCCAGCCAAAATAGACAGAAATGAGAGAAAAGGAAGAAATTCAATATTATGTATATATGTATATTGCATTATGTACAATTTTTTTGTCTGTGAAATTGGTGACTTAGCATCGTAGCAGATGGCTCTGAACTGCAAAACACTCAAATAAACAAAAAATACCAAAACTTAAGAAGTTATAGCTATGAAGTGAAGATCACAAACAAATGTAAAATGAATGCCACTGAAGTGCAAGCACCTCTGAATTGCAAGTGCAAAATACTAACACAAAAAGATGGCTTAATTACAGAAATGTGTCATCACTGTTTGCTGCAGAGATTTGAGGATTTGGCACCGGTAGGGTAAATCCAAATGTCCTCACTCCAGGGGCTGCACATGGGCTGGCTGGTATCCGAAGGGTGGAAAAAATATGCTTGCAGTCAGACTTAAAAATGTAATTTTTTTTTTTTTTTTTTTTGAACTATTATGTCTCTCTGTACACCTAGAGCCTACATTTTGTAGTAATGTTAGGCATTTTGCTATTTGTAATATTCAAATTAAACCTTCTCACTCTCAATAATGATGGATGGCTATTGCTGATGTATTGTCACATCCGGGCCCTGCTTCATATACTGTATGTTGCTTGAACAATCCAGGATAATTTGATGCATCTCGTGTCAAATTATTTGATGAATGGAAACCGGGCATACTCATAAATGTGAACTACGTTTTGATAAGTGCATTGAAACTTCTCAGAAAATTGCGCCCACCCACTTCAAAGGAAAAATGAATCGCATGCCAAAAACTGGATCATACGCCTTATAAAGGGAGGCAGGCACTGCCTGCGTCAAAATTGCTATGGAGCCAGCAAAGTTCCAAAGTTTTCGCTTGGGGGCACAAGATGAAAGGCGCTCAGTACAAAGCAATATAACTCTCAAAATGTAACCTATGTTGTTTTTTACTCGCAAAACAAACATAGCTTGAGCAGTCAAAATGAGAGGAATTGGCAGGTATTTGCAGATAAATTAAAGTTGTATTCTTTGAAATGTATTTGCTTTTTGATAATACCATGGTGCAATGAAGCATTAAGTTATAACATTTTTCATGACTTCCCACACCCTGGCATTGTTGAAAAAGCAAGTAAATCAAAGTCTGTCAAAGCATGCTGTCAAATATCTGTGCTGATACTTTGATTGAGAGAAGCGTTAAGGCTTATCAATTTAATTTTCTGTGTTTTGAGGCTTTCAGCAAAAGCAAACATTTCATTTAAAACTTGTTTTTTGTGATTAGTTTCCTTGGTTTTTACACTGGGAGGTTAAATTAATAGTTGATAGGTCATTGTAAATATGAACTCAAAAATAAAACCTTTAGATAGAACATTACATAATCTATTCGGCCCACTAGCAAACTTAAAGAAAATCCCATTCTCTCTATATCTTATACGCTGGTGCCATCTACTTGCAAAAAGTGGTATTTTGCTGTTCATTGATGATAAATTCTTGGTTCTCAACCTTCTACAGTCTATGTTCTCAACTAAAGGATTTGTTTTCATAGCTAGTATGCATAATGATGCATGATTTAACCACACTCACTATAATACATGTATTTGGCTAGAGCTAGTTATATTTAACGTGAGGCTAAGTTAGATCATGAGCATACAATAGAATGTGGTAGCATAGGGTGTTAGCATGTAAACTGATAGAGTCTGTATGGAATATGCAACGTTAGAGCTAAGTTAAACACCATACATTTAGGTAACTTAGCTAGCTAACTTAGCTAATATAGGTAGAATGGCTGTTGTTTGGGTTAAGAGTTACTTACTAGCTACACTGTACATTACTCCCAAAAATGAATTAAACACATTGGTATTAGCTAGTTTTACAATTTATCATAGTGTTAGTTATCTGGCTAACACAATTTGGATAACACAAACTAATTATGAAAGGGAACACTAGACTATATTAAGCTTTGCGGTTGGTGCTGGCCATATCAAGTTGTAAGTAGTTACCTAATCTAGCTAGACATGAGTTAGCCACGACGGCTGACAAGATAACTGCATAGCTGCCAACTCTCACGCTTTCGGCGTGAGACACACGCATTTGCATGTGCGTGTGAAAACAGGCAAATGCGTGTGTCTCACGCCGAAAGCGTGAGAGTTGGCAGCTATGTAACTGTAGTCACACCAGATCACACCCTAATAACAGTTAGCTAACGTTAGAGCAGGTGGTTACATTGAGCTAGAGATATGAAGATTTTCAACTGTTTTAAGACAGAAAATATTTTAGCAGCAAAATAAACTTTACACCTAGAGACAACCCTACTATAGCTTTATAACATATATAACTTGCAGCTTGCTGCTACTTATCCCACATGGCCATCCAGGCGGTTTAATTGGTGTCCGTCTGTGGCTGGTGGCAAATTAAGTGAAGGTCAGTTTCACAAATATACCTTCTACTAGTCTACAAATTCTGTTTGTACATCATCATCTATACAGTTATTCAGAACACTCCATGCACTTCCTAAAATACTTTAAACCACACCTTTGGCACTATAAATATGCAAAAATAAAAACACTCAGAACATCATATTTTTGCATTTATTTGGCACTCACATTATTTTTTTAAGGTTTAGAGCCAACAGAAATCAAGACATTTCCTGAAGGATTTACAGGCTGCTGAAAATGCTCTAAAATGAAATACTAATCCGTGAGTGTATTTTTTGCTATTATTTATGTTTTTTAAAGAGGCATAACTCATAACTCATAACCTTGAATAATTAAAATTCAAGGAAAAAAACTTTGCAATCTTTCATATAAAACAACTTGTATGACTGTTTAGAATTCAATCTGAGAACATAAGGTGGGGGCCATTGGTTCACTTGGTGTGGAATGACTTGTATCCAATTATTTACTGGACTGTTTTCATAAATTGAGTGCTTGCTTGCCACTTTAGGCTGTCCGTCAGGCTGGCTGCTGCTATTGTCAGTGTGCTAAATGTCATCTACTACTAGTTGGTCTCTTGTGTTTCTCATGTCTGTTTAATAATTGAATGTCCAATTCATCATCAAAATTTAGAATTTTGAGGTCCAATTCAAATTTAATAAAATGTACGGTCATTAAATTTGAAAAAGCTAGTATATTTCTGAATTGCCCACAAAATGGGTGGTCTGGTGTCGAATGTAGTTATTTTTGCGCATTTGCGTTCTTTTTTGTAAGTATCCATACCACAGAAATGGCGCAACATAGCAATACCAGATCTGCGAAATGGGATTGGTTTTGAAACGGGTGAGATATTGAGGTTAAAAACATGCTATTTTGAATGGAATGCAATACAAACATACGCTACCAATGCTATAATGTAGTTTGTTTCACTCATGTCCAGGAGATCTCGAGCAGTAATCAGTGTCCCTAGTCTAGAAGGACTTTGACATTGCCAGCACAGCTCTCTTGGTGTCATGGCTCAGGTCTGACCCAGGCAAGGTGCACCTCTTGACTTTCAAATAATGCTGATAATGCAGGGCCAGGTTTTCTTATAACTGAGCCTTCATGATTTATGTCTGGTAAACAGAGATATGCAGTCCAACATATCATTTTTCTCTACTGGATTTTGTTGAGCTGACAGCTACAGTGCTATGAAAAAGTATTTGTCCCCTTGCTGATTATTGCACTGAATGCTTTCAGAGCTGTATACAAAATGTGATATCAGACAAAGAGAACACAAGTAAACACATTTTTTAAAATTATTAATTTATTTAATAAAGAAGGTTATCAAACACCCATATCACCCCTATAAAAAAACGAATTGCTCCCTTATGGTATACTTACTAACTGGTTGCAGAAATATTTGCATTCAAATGCTTCCTATAATTTGATAATTTAGCCTGCTCTTGTTTGCAGTACTGCTTTAATTCAGACAAACTGTCAGTTTCAGGTCCTGCCACAGCGTCTGTATTGGGTAAAGGCAGACATTAATGTGACAAATATGCAATAATGGAGCAAATCAGTAAGGGCAAAATACTTTAACAAACATATCTGATGTTCATCATGAAGTGCATTTTGTTCTGAGCTCTTTGTGTTCCAGCGTTCCTTTTTTTCGGTTCGTCCCTGCAAAGTTTATTTGTAGTTTCATTGTCCTGGCTATTGAGCACCTATTTGGTCCTCTTTTTGAAGCTGGTTGGAAGAGCATCTGTATCTTTTATGTGTATAAGATACTTATATCCTACCTTAACAAATTTTTATTTGTTCTGGTAAATACAAGCTCCATGATTTATCCATTACCGGTAGTCCCATTTAGATATACAATTTGTTTTCAAGGGTGTCCTGGCCATAAAGGCAGAATAAAAAAATGCATAACATAAAGTTTTTGACGGTTACAATAAATTCAAATAAAACAACAGCATACAACGCATACTTGGATATCATGATGGAAACAAGAGCCATATAGAAAAATAGACCAAGCCTTCAAAATCAGTCACAAGGGTACATAAGGGTATCAGTTTTCCTTTTTTTTCATTTTCCTCCTATTTTCACTCTGTTGGGCTTGTGTGTGCACTCAACCCTCTGTTAGTTTAGGAGAGTGCAGACA
The DNA here is from genome assembly GCF_963514075.1 of Conger conger. Taxonomy (NCBI): domain Eukaryota; kingdom Metazoa; phylum Chordata; class Actinopteri; order Anguilliformes; family Congridae; genus Conger; species Conger conger. The sequence continues at coordinate 42,952,272 of NC_083762.1, forward strand.
AGCAGGCGCTATCCTCCTGAACACGTGAGCCACTGCTTCCTGTCACACTGTAGTGCACAAATTAAGCACAGACCCCGAGCCAGAGGACAGTGCATGTACAACCTTTACAGGCATACTGTGAGCAGCTGATCGACCAGAAGGGGGCGCTGGTGCATGATGCGACCAGATGTCTTGTCAGCTGAAAGGCCCACCCTGGGCAATGTTATGTCACTTTTGAACCTCCCTACGGGGGCCTCTGGCCAAGGTCAACACTCGCTTGGTCAGGCTTGAATGACAGACCACTTCAACAGTGCCTTATCATGATGAGCCATCCGGCAGCCCCATGTAATTGCTTTCGCAAGTTCCAAGAACTGGGTGAATTATAATAAATAATGTAATTGATAATAATACATCTTTCCAGGTTCAAAACAGCTCATCCAGCACACTTGTCGTATCTTAAAAATGTAACATTGTGTTTGAATGCTGATTATAATTGTTAGTAATTAGACAGATAACTCGAATGCAGAGATGAGGGATGTTTACCTATAACAGTCTTGAAAATTATTACTAAATCAGTATGACATTTTTACAAGAGCCACCCACTGATAAAGGAAGCATAATTTGTGCAAAGTATTTTTATAATGAACTTTTATACTTAAATGTTTAAAGGCCATAAGGTCTTTCACTCTGACAGTCGCTCCTCATACTAACTGAAATGCTAAAATAAACACACTGAAACTAAACACTGCAAGTGGCAAATCTGGTCTGTGAGTTGACCGATATTCTCAGAGAAAAAAGCTGTTACATCCTACAACAAGGACTCTCCCAAGACAGCACTGAAAATGAACTCCAGCTGTACTGGAAAGCATTGCTCAAGTTTCCCATGTTCACAGAGCTAAGAATAATCGACTTCCCATAAGGAGGCAAAAGTTGACATAACAGCAACCTTCTGAGCAAACATTAACCAAGCAAACATGAATAGTGGGAGCTGATTCCCTGTGACTTTCTCCACAGGAAGGTGAATTAAATAGACAAATGGAATCTCCTCCGCAACTTGTGTTTCCTAGAGAGGTTCCTAATATGTGGCGCCTTGATGCCGTCTGATGGAAGAACAGATGGGATCCTTTATTTTTAGATCCCATTATCACAGTCCATCAGACACCCATTTAGGCGACATGTAACAAAATAACACAACAGTGCCACATCCAGCCCTCCCTCTCACCCCTGCTTTCACATGGGGTCTCTCGGCTCCATGGGGAGCCAAAATATTTCACAAAAAAAAAACATTACGGGTCATCCACAACGCTCAGTGGGCAAAGAGGAAAAAATGTTTATCATACGCTGCAGTGGAACCGCTTCTGCCGCAGTTATTTTATTTTCTTATATTCCGCCCCCCTCTCTCCGGAGAAAACACAGAAGCTGTGAAATGGCTCGCTGACATTTACCCATGAATCGCACGCTGGCGCGTACGCTTTGCTGTTGTTAAATGAGGTTAAAACCCATTGACATTTCCGTGGCCCGCAGATCTGCAGCGGTGACTGAGCTCTCCCTGGGTTAAAAGCACTGTGACATTTGCCTGACATGTCAAGAGCCGAATGTGCCCCCACACATATCGCTACCCTTCCCCCGTGCTTGATGACCCTCACAAACACCTCAGACAGGAAGTGCTACACCCCCCCAACACACACACACACACACACACACACACACACTTTGATACAAGGCAACATACTTATGCTACAAAAGATATTTGAAGATATTTGGATATTTTGGTTAGCTTCTACAGTTTTCTCCTGCACAATGTTTTATACAAATAGGCCATACCCCCCTTAAAGGAGACCTTCTAGCAACAACAAATTGACTTGAAAATATTTTGTGGTTGTACAATTACAATTAAATATGGGAAATATGATCAAATGGTCTTCAAGTCACTTTCAACAACTACCGTTAACAAGGTAACAACCTTTAACAACCCGAACTAAGTACATTCTGAAATATTATATTACTGAAATATTATGAAACAAATTCCATGTGTTCTATACACTCAGTGAGCAATTTATTGAGACCTGTACACTCAATCATGTGGCAGCAACTAAATGCAGACGTGGTCAAGAGGCTGAGATGTTGTTCAGATCAAATGTCAGAATGGGGAATAAATGAGTATGGTGCGAAAAAGCAAAAAACAGTGAGAGAGGTCAGACTATTCAAAGGTGACAGTAACACAAATAACCATGCATTGCAACAGTGGTATGCAGAAGACCATCTCTGAACACGTTGAACCTCTAAGTGGATAGGCTTCAGTAACAGAAGACCAATAAGTCAATAAGTCTAATAAATCTAATAAAGTATATATCTCTATGTGTTTAGGCGTCATTCATCCTTTTGAATGTTATACACAAAAATATGAGTTTGTAGTGCAGGTGATCATCCTGAAAGTGGTGCAGTAGAGCTGGCTTGTAAGCATGACCTTTTATGGAATGACGAGAAGGGCTGTACCTGTATCCAGAAGGAGGGCTCCTGCTGCGTTAACATTTAAAACCCTCCAGCCAAAAGCAACACTCACTGCAACCCCTCCCCGGCCAAGAGTTGTGACACTCGCATGAATAAACACGGCTGGGAATGATACCCACGTCTGCAAAAATGCAGACCTCTCAGCTCTTCTGGATCGATACCGTGCCTGGGGCATGCTGCTCGCATCTCACATCGCCGGCAGAACATTAGCACATCTCCGCCTCCTTAATGAGCGCCGCGCAGCTCGATGGGATTGCCCGGTTCTGAGGCAAACTGACCGTTTGGGTTCAAGAGGATGCGGAAGATTCTGAGAGATGCTGGAACGGCCTGACTATAATGGTGTAATGAGACCATTTGCTGCACAACACACTGTGCCCATGCATCCACGGAGAGAACTGTGTGAGAAAAGAGAGTTTGGTTTTGAGCATTTAGTGTTCCGTGCCGGAGAGCTTCGGCAGCAGGCCGGCATTGCTGTTTGCTTTGAGCTCTGAACTACAGGTCTTGGCCACACACTGCATCACTGTTATGGTCCAGTGGTTTTTAAATCTGGAGGGTGTTAATTTTCATCACTCACACTCTATTCGTGTCCAACTGGAGGCAAATATACCAGGCAGCGGAGAGAACTGGGGAGAGTCAGAGCCTTTTAGGTAATATGAGTTGGTGTTTCAGACAGTTAACCCCAGGGTGGCATGGGGTGTGTTTGGTACATAGAGCCAAACACATTAATTTAGGAGTAGGCCTACTTTTTCAGATAATACAAATCAATGTCCAACTCAGTCTTTTTTCTATTTATCTATTGTATATAAAAAGTGAAATGAAATAGTATGTACCTGTTTTTACATGAAATGTAAAATTACATTATAATATACATTTCATTTTATTCATCATTATTTAACCATCTGGGGTCTGAGGGTAAAATGAGAAAAACTGGTGACTGTGCCATGCTCTGACATTTGTGTCATTGTATACTTTATATACAGTAATTCCAAAGTGTTTCATGTCTTTGTTTTCAGCACAAACTCAGCTACAATAATATGGCAGCAGTAAGTAGTATGTTGGTTGTAAATTGCTCTAGAATCATACAAATTGTAAATAGTAGTTTAAAACATATACAAGAATGCTGTAGAAACACATACTCATCTATTGTAACAACATTTTTGGATCATTGAAATGTGTTCATCAAGGTCTTGGGTATCAAAAGGTGACAAAATATTGTAGCAAATCCGATTGGAAATATAAAATAAATGACAAAAACCTAGTGTTGTCACTACTATTTTTCAGCACCAGTTGATAATGGGAGGGCTACTGGCCTTCCTTCAATGAATATTTATGTGGCATGCAGTCCTGGTAAGTAGGCTTTTCACAAAGCAATACTCGGTGAGCCATTTAGAAGCCAGAAACAAATGCAATGAAATCACCACACAAACTACATACAATGAAGATGCCATTCACAAACACCTCGAAGTTTTGTGTGCCAGTTTTCAAAACAGTTCCTGTTTAGCTGCAAGCACAGGGGGACATCACACTCTTTGCACTTCCACAGAGTGTTCTGTTGTTTTCCCAAATGTCCATCCTGTAGAGCATGCAAGTCATGCAAATATTCAGAGGTATTATTATGAGATGTAATGGTAAGAACAAGAGTGGTAACTTACAAGATCATTTACCAATATGATCGTAAGAAATACACTTGCTCTTGGAGTTGGTCTGTTTAGCTAAGATATTTAAGCTTTTTTTTTTGTTTCCTTGAATGTAGATATAGTATGCTAATATCGATTGTGAGGACATCCAGTTTTAGAATCCTGGCTACTCCACTACACATCACGTATGTATTATTTTGAGATGCAATGGTTAGAGTGTGGGAATTTACAAATGTGCATATGCTGAATATTTAAACAAAGTTGCAGTACACACGGATGAAATGCACTTACTCATGACGTCCAGTCATCTGCCATTTTCCGTAATGAAACGTGTTCCGTGATGAAAAAGGTTTAGCTCAAAAGAAGCGAAAAGCCTATGCTTTCATTTTATCGTGGTTTACAGTTGCCATTATCACACATCGCCCCTCCCCTGCCAGAGAATAATCATCACCTCATTTCAATTTGAATGAGATGGGCCGGAAATCGCACAGAGCAACACTCACATATTAATGAGTAAAGATTAAGAAATCACAGTGGTCTTATTCATCTAATTTAAAACATTTAAAAACTATTAATATTATGTGTCAATAGTTATGTGCATTGTGAAGTAAAGATTCTAAGGTTTCTGTCAATATGTTTGTTGCACAAAGTTAATCATTCAAATGGAAAGGAAAGTTGATCTGATTGTATCGGTGTCACCGGCGCCACCACCGAACCCAGAGGGTTAATAGGTTGAGGGGAAATGATAAATTGACTGCATTTATATAGCGCTTTTATCCAAAGCCCTTTACAAGTAATGCCCATTCACACACACACTCACACACCAGCAATGATAGGCTGCCATGCAAGGTACCGATCAGCTTGTCAGGGTTGATTGGAGGTTAGGTGTCTTGCTCATGGACACACCCAGGGCGGGGAATCAAACCGGCAACCGTCCAACTGTCAGACGACCACTCTTAGCATCTGAGTGAATTGTGGGGTGGTTTGGGGGGGTCTGACTCACCTAACTGAGACATAAACCCCCTAAAGGTTCAAACAAAAAATGTTAGGGTGGTTCTAAAAATCTGTACATGAAAACTAAGTAATTCTAATATTAAATATTCAGATGTTTTCCCCCAGCCCTGTTTGATGTAAAATTGTATTACAATTTCAAACACCCCTATAGTGGGTCATACCACTCTTATCTGTTTCTTCACCTAAGCTAACTTGATTCTCTCATTACATGAGCACATTAATAAGTTAAAAGATACCATATTGCACGGTTTAAATTACAGGGGAATTCCAGAACTAGTCTTTTTTTTATTTGAGGTCCTATTTTATGACAAGAGAAGCACCAATTTCCTACTGAAATGTTCTGTCTACAATGATACTGACATTATCATGACAAGGCTATCATAGCATAATACATTAAATAAATCAAAACAGAGACATGAACAACATGAATATTACCATGGGTACAGAGCAGCCATAATTATAGTAAATATCCATTAAGGTAAACTACAGGGTTAAGATGAAACACTAAAAATACAACAAATGGCTCAACAATTATGCTTAAGAGCACCATAATTGCACCATATTTGGCTTAACACAGAGCCAAATGACCTATGAAAGTAACATTTCCTTAATCCATAGCTTTTGCTTTGGGCCAAATGATGATCCATAAGACAAACATTAGGATGTTTCATATTACAATTCTTCTTCAGACTATGCTATGCTAAGTCCTCATTGCTGGAGCAAATATGTTGGCAAAAATGGATGTTTTTATTCTGTAGTTGAACCATGTCTGCTGTATTTGTATTTGTATATTAATATATCAACCATTGCTGAATGTGCATGTTCTTCCTAGAAATATGAAGAATAATGCTTGACTGTGAATCTTTCATTACTTCTTTGAGAATGGTCCCCCTTTTCATTGAGGTAACATCACTCATCAAAACTTTCAAATCTTTTATGAAAATGTAGCTGATTCCTATATCTACTAACTGAACATAAGGCATTTCTAATATCTTTATCTAACACAGTCTACTCTGGTTTTTGTCCGGGTACTCCGGTTTCCTCCTACAGTCAAAAGTGTAGGTCAGGTTAATTGGAGAGTCTAAATTGCCCCTCGGTGTGCTCTGGCAGTTGCCGTTGACCATAAAAATAAATAAAATAAAATATATCTAGAAATTTTCCAGGGGAGATTTTTGTGGCAATTTTTTAACTTGTTTCCAGAGTGGTTTTAAAAAAAAGGTTATACGCATGTTTTTTTAAAAACATTCTGTGAACGTTTGGAAACAACATTCTTGGAAGATTTGGTAAGGCAAGTCTTTTTTCAAAAGTTCTAAGAACATTTTTTAAAATATTGATGGACCTTTTGGACATTCTTAGAATTAATTTTATGTCGTTTTTTAATTGTCCCTGGAATGCTTTTTCCAAAGTTTTAATAATGTTTTTTGAAAACATTCATAGAACGTTTTTTTGGTACAACATTCTTTTACAAAATGTTTTTTAGAAATCATTCTTAAGAGCTTTTCCCAGAAACTTAGGGTAAACAAAGTGCATAACAATTAATGCCTCTTTTACACATATTTACAATGGCGAATGCAGCCATGCAAAGAACCAACCAACTCACCATATTTTGAATCATTTGAACTTCTATTTCAATAATACATGTAGTTAGAACAGTTTATTCTATTAATCTGAGGTCCAGACAATGGGCCTCATTTATCAATATTAATAAACTACGTATAAACTATGTATCCGCCACATAGGACTGGAATGCTGCATTTGAGTTCCACATACCATACTGTGGAACAGGTAAAACAAAAATGGTTTGACATGTAAATGCATTTCCAAAAAATGTAGGGGGAATTTCGTTCAGCTCACGTTTGATAAATGAGGCTCATTGAATGGATCTGAATTAGCAGACAAGCAGGGGAAATTGTGGTGTAACAGGGGTTGCTGATTACTGTGTATTCAGTAAAATTACAGTGTATTCAGAATTTGTAACCATTTTTTAACCTGTGAGCAAAAACATCCTGACAGCATTAAAAAATTCTCATAGTGTTCTGTCTTTGTTAACATGTAACATTTTGTAGCCTGACATCAACATTCTAAAAATGCAGTCAGAAAGTTACATATTTGTTAAAGTTACACGTTAAAAAAATCAACATCTCAACAATGTTCTAAATATGTTCCAGTCAAAACATTCCATCTTTGCTAGCGTGACATTATTAGGACATTCTTGAGAAAACCGTTTTGTAACCTGCCATCAACAAAACTGTGTCCTCAACATTTAAACATTTTTTGAAGACTGTTGCCATCAAAACATTCCACTGCACTTTGTAAGAATGTATAGGGAATGCTATGAATGTTATGGGGATGTTCTATTAGATGAGATTATGGAAGTAATTTGGGGTTTAAAATATAATTGTACAGTCAGTTATTCTGCAAGGCAGAGGATATATCATTAGGATATATAGCACTACTAGCATGTCACTACTGTACCTAATTATATATGCCATGGCTCCCCTTTTTCTGATGCTTATGTCCCAGACACATCGCACTCCATGCATTTTTATTTTTTGCTGAGCCAAGCTGGGCACTTTTTAGTGCGAAAGAAAGACAGATGACTGCTGCCCAGCCTGTTTCCCGAGGTGAGCTGTCTATACAGCCTGTTTCCCCAGGTGAGCGGTCTATACACCCTGTTTGCCCAGGTGAGCTGTCTGTATAGCCTGTTTCCCCAGGTGAGCTGTCTGTATAGCCAGTTTCCCCAGGTGAGCTGTCTGTACAGCCTGTTTCCCCAGGTGAGCTGTCTGTACGGCCTGTTCAGATCGCCCATTGGCCCCAGGTGAGCGGTCTATACACCCTGTTTGCCCAGGTGAGCTGTCTGTATAGCCTGTTTCCCCAGGTGAGCTGTCTGTATAGCCAGTTTCCCCAGATGAGCTGTCTATACAGCCTGTTTCCCCAGGTGAGCTGTCTATACACCCTGTTTCCTCAGGTGAGCTGTCTATACACCCTGTTTCCCTAGGTGAGCTGTCTATACAGCCTGTTCAGATCGCCCATTGGAGTCCGCCACTTGGCTTGACCTTCTGTTTCACAGATTAGGATGTGAGGGGGGACTCTCAGAGTAGGATCAAGGGAGTCTGGGGCTGGGGCTTGACCAGCACCGGCTTTGGAGGGAGCTGTGGGGGAGAGAGAGAAGAGGGGAAAACGGAGACAGACTGGGACCCAAGTTCTGACAGATCGGCTCTGTGAGATGAGCCATCCAGCTGGACGCAGGCCATCCGGAGGGAAAGGAAAAACATGTTTCCACATCCACTCGCTGAAGATTGGACAAAGCAGTGGGCGTGCGTGGGCGGCCGTTTGGAGCTGTCCTTGCACTGCGCTCATAACCAGGGGGTTGCAGGTTCAAAACTGAAGTGTTGCAGCTGCAACACTCATGTGCTGACAAACTAACATTTACCAAAGCGACAGGAAGAACTTGCTGATTACTTGACTGTGCATTAAAAAGCCGCAGGTCTGAACAATTTAATGGAGGCAAAGTGCAATGCATCCAGTGGAAGAAATATTTCTGAACCACATGCATAATTAGCACCATTATGCATCTCACATTTCTTGTATGAAATTAAAGAGGGTCATGGAAATAACTTCAAAGGCTTATAAAACAATTATAACAAAATCCACACTACTAAGTGGCTAAAATGTTGATATGCACATCTCAGTACAGCATAGTCAGTCAGTAAGTCCTGTCTGTGACCCGGTTGACTACAACAATGAAGCTACTTCATACTTCATAAACATTTCAGTGGGAACCACATTCTATAAGAAATAGCCAATGAAATTAAAATTAATAGATTACTAATACACCATTTCTGCCATGTTATTATAATTTCCCTACTGGAAAAATGTTAAATAAACCCAGCTTCATTTTGTCCCTCAGGACAGCTGTCACATAAATATGAATTGTATTAAATTTGTTCCGAGCGCGTATATTCGTTTGCGATTAAAATCATGCTCATGGCATCTGCTGATCACTGAGGGGCAGTGTACTAGTAAAGGCTGAGCTGGCTGTTGTGAGCTTTGCTGTCTTTGAGCCTGTTTTTTTTTTGTAATCTCTCTGAAATATCAGACTTTAAAAGAAACCCTGGCAGTGGACCAACCTTGATGTTATTTCACCGCCCACTCAGCGCCTCACTCTCCTCTGTGTCAGAAGGAAGCCAAGATAAAAGCAAAACACTGGATGTGGGATTACGCGTTTTCTGGAATTTCTTCGATTAAAAATCAGAAAGTGAATCCAGGTGCTTCTAAAGATTTGATTGGTATGCCTCACACAATATTTGCACAGTGTAATTTCCAAAAGGAACGCCCTCCATCACTACTGTCATGTTCCTTTGAATGTGAGTGGTGTCAGGCAGGACTTCCGGGAAATAACTTCTTACTATGCCGCAGTACAATATTTGGCAATTTCAAGTATGCAAGAACACATTCGGGGACTTTTGCGCATTTGAGTCTCGGAATGATACTTCTGTCGCAGACTGTACTGACATGCGTTCAAGGACGTGTGCATCTTAAGGGTGGCTTACCAAAAACTCCAAATGTCAATGCGCATCTCCTGATTAAGGGCACTAAGAATGAGAGCAACGTTTGTTTTTAAGCCTATCAATGGTAAAACGTGATGCGGAATATGTTCTCCGTAAACCCACAATGCTCAAAACCCCTTTCAGCACAGATGAGAGCACTTACAAAACAATAACAAGGACCATTTGCCACAACAAGTTTAGCTGAAGTGCTGGCACCTAAGGACAGCCTCTGCGGTAACATTACTGGATAGAACATCCGAGAGGGAGAGAGAGAGAGGAAATAAAACGGGATTATTTTTCAGACATTTCCCTCCTTGCCAATCTGTTGATGTCCCTGGAGGCATTGAAACCTCTGGCCCATTTAAAAGGTAATGATACTTCAGCAGATCCCATGAGCAAACACCTCTGAATTAATTAACGAATGGATTGAAAAAGAAACATTACAATTTTGATGCCAAATTCATTCATTTTATCGGAGGCAGCCATGTACATTTAGTAAGTTAGTGCAACCCACACAACATTAAGCTAAATCTTACAGTAGGCCTAAATTACAGTAGGTAAATAGATGACAAGTGATGTTAGTGGTTTTTTTCATAGTTATTAGCTACTATTTATTTTTTCATTTGTCCTTAGCAGCAGACTCTGCTGTCTGGACCTAGGCCTGAAAATCACCCTAATTATTTTTGGGAAAGCATTTGAGCTATATTCTCATTTCTGTTTAAATGCAATTCCCACTAATCCTTGATTAATTTGAAGAATCTGCATGTTTAGACCATTTGTGTGTGTCTTTGTTAATCTATTGTGAGATCAGTCCTGCCTTACTGGCATGTTTTTTGCATCAACATGGCTCAGTTGGTTGCCAATGTCTTGTTTCTGGATAGTCAGTCAGTCCAAGCCTTTACTGTTCCAAGCAACCTTTTCAGTTGAGGCCTTCTAAACATAAATTTGTTTTTCTGTCGGTTGCCAGATAGCCAAAAGTAGTGATCAAAGTTAAATTACTGAAAATGCCCAAGAAAACACTTTTTTGGCAGAGAGCACAGCTTTGTTGGCCCTTTACCATTATGGCAGGTTTTGTGTTAAGATTTTGCTGTGAAAGCACAACCATCACCTGAAAAGACATCCAACATCATCCTGAACCAGTTCACTGAGGGCTAGCACATCCCAACATTCTAAGTGTAGAGATAAATTAATATACAATTGATAGCATATCAGTGATGAACTTTGAAGTCCTTGGATTGATTTGTGATTTAAAAAATGACCACACATGACATAATTTATACTTATGCCTGCTGTCAATGAGAGAGGCTTCAACTGAATGAATGGATGTTCAGCTAAGTGGATCAAGACCCCAGCATGTGGCCCAAATCATTCCAAATAAAATAAAAGTAGTACACTGAAAAACCTGCCTATTTTCGACATCGGGCTGAGACAATGGTATGGATAGAATTGCTATTTTACATTATTTTGTCTTACAATGTCATATTTTCTGTTGGCAGATTCTTGCACATTAGCAGTTTCAAGGGTGTGGTGTGTGACGTGTCAGGGTCTGGGGGAGTCATTGAAATTCCTGCGTGTCCGCCATGTCATTTCACGCACCCGCCTTCATCTTCCGTGCATCGGTGAGTGATCGGAGGGGGATTCTCACCTTAACAAACTCCGATGAGGGACGGCACCGCCGTGAGCTGTTAATCACTCACCAGTGCGTGGGGCTCATATTCCGGGGCGCAAATTGCCCACGTTCTGCATTTACTTCCAAATGGCTACTTTGATGGGAGTGAAAAATGCCCTCATGTCTCCATGGCGATTTATATGGGGCTGATGGCTCCGGTGCGCAGAGGAGCAGCCAGCGTGTAGGAGCTGGAGGCGGCTCAGATTCATCTTGTGACTGGCCCGGCATTTCTGACATGCAACGGCGGAAAAGAGGGATAAATCACCTCTGCAATTCTGTGTGAGGAACGCCCAGCCCTTCACACATGAACTGCGGGTGTGCGTTAATTAACACTGTTTAACGCATTTGTTTAATAATATCCTGGGCCTTAGCCAAGTGATAAGGAACAACTATCTCTTAACCTCTAGATGGGCACACGCCTGAAAAGTTTAATTATGTTACACAATGCACAAATGGAGGTTAGCTATTAAAGTACAAACTATGTTTATGTATGCAGGCAGGTGTAAATGCAGGAGAGGTCATTTTAATATTGGTGGTAGCATTAGTCAGGTAAAGTCATTTTAAAGCAGGACTTCATTAATTTTAATGCGGGGGAACGCTTTAAATTACGGTTCAGTATTAACGCATAATTGAGCTTTATACTTTCTTAAAAGATACATTCTTGATTTTTAGTTGGACATTATTAAATATTCATAGGCATGATATTTAGGAGAAGATCACGGTTAACTGATTCATTCTGTACAAGATAGCAAAATGTGCTGTCATACTGCAATATAAACAGAACATCCATCTCAGCCGGGAATATTTAACTAACCTTGGGTGGAGTTTTCTTAGTCTGGACACCAAAACCTTCATCTTAATGACAAAATAACTAGCAATCATTAACTCTGATGAATAGCTCAGTTATTAGCATGAATCTGCACAATAATTTAAAGTGTTACCCAAGATGGTGTAAGCTTACAAATATGTGTGATTACTATCCCCTTTCACACACCCAGACACACACACACACACACACCCACACACACACGCATTCACATGCATACACAGTTCTGGGTAGGGCTGGTCGGTAAACATTATTTTTATGTCTACTGGTTTGACTTTACGCAATGGTGTGGCAATGTGGTTTTGCAATACCGTCGTCAAGCATATTTTATTACTGTTATTAAATACTAAAAATTGTACATTGCAACAGTATGTTTGCAAGTACAATCTAAGGTGAATTGAACTAAACCCGTAGTAATTTCTGAAATTGTTAGTGTGCCATGGTTTTAGACCCTTCTGAGTACAGGCAGTCCACATATAAAGCTATAACAACATTGCAGTGTTCCTTTAAGAAGGCATGCAAGGTACAATATGAGAAGTAGACCTCACTGTGTTTCATACAATGCATTTGATTAAAATTGTGATGGCTGCTCAGAGGAGGATGGAGTGAAGACAAAAAAAAAACTTTAACAGCATTATAATCTGCCAGTGTCTGGAAAATGATTGACAGTGCCCTCTTAGAAAAAGGAGAATGTCCCAACGATTGCTGATTGGCACCTTGCATGGCAGCTAGTTGCCATTGGTGTGTCAGTGTGCGAATGGGTGAATGAGACGCATCAGTTGTCAAAGCACTTTGGATAAAACACTATTTAAATGCAGTCCATTTACCATCATATAGGATAACCATATACTTTTATTTAAATACATTTATTCTCATGCTTCAATGTTTTTTATTTCATATAAGTATAACAAATGTCTGAAAACCGTAGGTGCTAAAATTACTGGCACCCCTGGTTTAATAGTTAACACCCCTTGCCTAGGCTAAAGCCAAGGTCACCAACTGGCGCGTAGCTCCCCACTGAAATTTGTGTCTCTCCAGGACACTCATGACCAGAGACGTGTAAACGGACTCAGTAAGACTGAACAAACATCCAGGCATGTAGGCATCCTACTGTTTAGTTTAGATTTAATTGTGCTTTGCCTGCTGTGAATGTATGCGTTTTCTGTTTGTAACTTTATTATGCGAGTATGCTCTGTTAGCTGTGTAGCTTATTTATGTGAATCGGTTCGGCATTATCGCATATGTAACCTGTAGAGTTAATCACACACGTGTGGATACACACACAGCTAACTCTTCCAAACTCCACTAATAACCACTAATGCACACTATACAATCACTTTGTGCAGAAAAAAGAGTTACTGGTGCAATTATGTGTACACGTGCACTGACCTGCGCACACACACCTCTCCTTTGTCTAAGATAAAGCATATGTACGCGTGTACACGTACACACACACACATTCCTATCTCCCCTTTCTTCTTTGTTAGCATTCATTCTCCTTGATTAGATTACTCCTTAGGTGACACGAAGCTGCAACCAACATCTGTAATTCTTAAACGATGATCCTTGAGTAATTCATGGCCTCCCTCCCACACCTCTTACAAGAAAGTTTCATCAAGTACCATCTGTCACGTCTGAATAGCTTGGCTTTTCCCATGCAGATGGATGACCAAGAGATTTTGCATGCTTGTTTCAATTTTATATTCTAATGAAATGGGAAGTGATAGAATGACACAATAGAGTTCACTTACACTGAGATTTACTAAATGAAGTAAAATTGTATTGCCAATTTCACTTTGTTTGATTTTATTTATAATAGTTAGGGATGGCAATCATTTTGGCACTCATGATTTTCAGAATTAATTTGATTATTGACAAAAAAAACATTGAAACGTGAAAGTAATGTATTAAAGCATATAGTTGCCACATATGTTTGAACAAAACATAGAAATTATTATCTGTGTTGTTTATTATATGCAGCCTATTTTCTTTTTTTTCTTTTTTTATGAAGGGTGCCAATAATTCTGGAGCCCATTATGTATATACACTCAGTGAGCAATGTATTAGGTAGACCTGTATATTTGGATTTTGTTAATGCAAATATTTAATCAGCCAATTATGTGGCAGAAACTAAATACAGCATGCAGACACGGTCAAGAGGTTCAGCGGTTTTTCAGTCCAAATGTCAGAATGGGGAAGAAATGTGGTCTAAGTGACTCAAACTGTGGAATTATTGTTACATTACATTACATTACAAGGCATTTAGCAGACACTCTTATCCAGAGCGACGTACAGTGAAGTTGTTGGTGCCTGACAGGGTGGTTTGAGTATCTCAGAAACTGCTCAGATGAGAAGGGCCAGACTGGCCAAAGCTGACAAGAAGGTGACAGTAACACAAATAACCATGCATTACAACAGTGGTATGCTGAAGAGTATCAAAGCACCAGGTCAGTTTAATCACACATGTCTCATTGGCTCATCTCAGTTAGGCAGTGGGAGCCTCTGTCAATGAGATGTATTACTACCAGCAACAAATCAAATAAAAGCAAGTAATAAACTCAGATATATTCATAGTTTACACATGTGGACTTGCCAAGGGTGTATCAAGGGTGCTTGTCATTCACAAGGTTCATGGTTCTCTTCTGTCCAGTTCAATGGAAAAAGAAACCAGAATGCATTTCCAATAATTCTGGTTACAGATAGTTCCTGAACTATTCTGTGGGGGCATAATAGAATTCAAATGTGGTGGCAGTGATTTAATTGAAGCCATTTTGCTAAATTGACAACTGGGAAATTGTTACATTAAATCAGGAAGAAGACTAATACTATCCATAAAGAGTATTGAAGGAGGGAGAAAATACCGATGGCTGACTGGTAATTTAACATAGCTTGCAGATAAAACATCCCTACTGTTGCCCTTGTCTGATACTTGGATAAACACAAGCTTCTGTGACCTTAATGCTATTAACTGGGCTAGAAAGCAACACACTAAATCCAAAGAGCACATAAATTTGGATGTTAAATTGAGGATGCTGGAGTAGACCAAAACTGAAAATGTGATGTTACTAAATGAGGGTGCCTGGATACAAGTGATACAACATAGTATAGAGGTAATGGGCTGTTGTTGCTGGCACATACTCATACAGACTATGGCATTTTAAGGGCCACAATATTTTTGGATTAACTGCAAGGAACACACCAAAGTCATTATTGTACAGTGACTTATTTGCTAATCATATTAATTCCAGTGTGTTTGCTAGCATGTAAAAAACAGACAGAATGTATTTTATTGACATTAATGGTGATCAGAAATGTTGCTAAATTTCTTAAGACAGACAAGACTTCATCCCAGACTAATCCCAGAAATAAACTCAGAAGAAGCTGTAGACCAATTGAGAATCGGTGGGGGATTTAGCAAATAAGAACCAATCGGGTTGGGGGGTTGGGGGTGAGAGCGATTGTTAATAACTCTATTTACTAGTTAGCTTGTGCCATTAAGCCATAGAAACCATTACAGCTGGGTGATATATTGAATGTTGATTTAATATAATTTTGTAGGGGATTCAAAATGAAGCTACATGGAGAATATTTCTTTGTGCTTATACTGCACATTCTTATGTGGCCAAATTAGTTTCTTAACAACCCAACCAGTTGACCACCATGCATGCAGGCATGGAGGATGTGAGCAATGAGCTAGCCTTCTGGAGGCTAAAAGTGGAATGTACGCGTAGTAGTAACGAAGCATGCCAGCGGACAGCAAAAGTGGCGTTCTCCATGCATGCAATCCACCAACCGATTCTTCTGGGCTGCTCAGAAACTACCTTTACACATTCTGTAAGCCATTACATTTTTTGTTCATTTTTGTGGTCTCTGAGCTTTAAAGGTAAACCCTGGAGAATTTAAGAATATATGAATATGTGTTTGGTGTGTTAATATCTTTTATTTAAAACTTTATCGAAAGGAACAAGGAAGATTCTGTTTTAAGATAAGAAGTGCCTAAAATGGCAGATATTCTCGAAGCTGGAAGTAAATCAAACCAGCCAGATCAGAACTACTCCCCTTCTTCTCCAATGAGCATGCAGCACCCCCCAGCTGTGCAACAGTATCCTAATTCCACCAGTGCATCAGGACCAAGGGCCTTCCTCCCCAATCCATCCTGAATGTAGTGGATGCGCCTTTACCTTTTGATGAATTATGACACCTCTGCAGATGTATCTAGCAGAGACCTTAAACAGAGGCGGAGCTACATATGTCTTCAAGGATGCCTTCGCTGCTGGTGATTTTCAGAGCCCCTTCCTATTCACTCTCGTCCCACTCCTCGCATTACCGGACTCTGCGGCAGGTCTTGTTTCCTAATAGCTCCTTTAGAAATCGCAGCACCTGCGCACCTGCGCACCTGCCTCCCCCTAGCGCCCAGAATGCCAGAGAGCGCCCTGCCTCTATCTGTCATTTCTTTTTCTCCACCAGCGCTACCTTTTCCCGTGTATCTGCAGCTATCATGGGTTAGAAGGTAGTGTGTCGCTTAAATCCATTCATTTTTAATGTTGCATATCAGCACTGCAGAAGGGGAGTTTGTGGGCCCCCGGGGACAAAGCGGCAGGTTCACGAGTTCATCGTTGTCACTGTTCATCTTTTTTATTCATGTAGCTTGGCTCATCATCTGCCATTGGTAGGCATGAAGACATTAAGACTTCATATGAAGGCGCTGAGAACATGTGGTATCAGTGAGTTGTTATTAGGCTAACCAAGCTAATGATATGTATGGCTCTTCTTTTCCTCACTGAGAGGCTTTGAAGGCAGTCAGGAATACCACAAGGCTATCAATTCACCCTGTTGTCATAAAATCAAGGACATTTACTGCTGGTTCAGAATGAACATTTATAAAAGATCTCAACAGGAAAGAACAAGAGAACTCCATTATTTAGAGGCAAGAAAAGAAATTGAAGAATTGTTCTACCTAGCTACAATGCGCAGGTGATGTCAGACGATCAAAACAAGGTTAATCTAACACCCAAACACCATTATGTTGTTCTATTTCAGTAAAGTGCCCTAGTTTTCTTTTACATTTTTGAGCAGTGGCGGCCGGTCAATGGGGGTGCATCGGGCGTTGCCACACCCCCAATCTGTCAGTACAGTGTTTTCTCTTTTTGGTGATGTTTCTGTGCCACACCGAGCACACACTTTAGTGCCCCTAGTTAACATTCTAGAGCAGAGACTCCTACCACTCCTAGCAATCTTCTACCCTCCACGCTTCCTGCCTGGTAGGAGATGAGGAAAGAATGAAAGGAATGGATTTGCAAGAAATTCCATCAGCACATAATTGTAATAGTTTGCGTTATTACGTTCCCTAACTTCCCTTTATTATGTTGAAGGTGAGTGACAGAATTTGACATTTCCGTGGGGTTCTTTTTCATTTTCGGCAGACATTTCAATATTATTTTTTAGGTTTTAGGGACTGGAGTTGTTTATACTGAACTGCAGAAGCCCAGCAAGCCTTTGCTAGGCTCCATCATAGATGTAGCAAGTACGTTGTCATTTATTTATTTCATGTTTAAATATGTATTTAGTTTAGCCGAAATGGCAGGACTTTGTCTTCTTATAGAGCTTATAGAGCATAATGTTTGTGGCTCCAGCAACTTAACCGGCTAGATGGCAAGTTGCTGGCTACTGTGCACTACCAAGATATAATTAGATTGCTAACTCTATGATCATTACGTATTGTGTTACTGAGGGATTTATGAAGGAAATGCCACTGTAGGGGATGAGTGCTTTATGTGTTATGTGGGTAGGTCATTTTTTGTGTAGAGAGGTTGCAGGTGGGAAGTTCTTGGGGATGGACCAGTTCAGGTCAGGCGCCGGGTTGTAAACCGAATCTTGTGGGTGAAGATCTACTTTTGTGAAACAGCATTCTCAACCTCGGGTTAGCTGTGAGCCGTCTGTGGCAGGGAATAAAACCAGTCCAGTTGGCTAGCAAAGCAAGCGCTGTTTTCAGTCCCATCTTGCATTGATACAAATAATTTTGTTAATAAAATGTATTGTAGCCCTTTAAGGACTATAAACAATACAGTGAAATAGAAACGTTAGCCTCTGAGGTGGTTGGTACACGTCCTCCGTCATTGATAGGCGCTCAAACGCTAACTTCCTGATTTGAGGAAATAGGTATTGTTGTGTCTCATCTTTGTGAGAACAATTCTCAATGGTTTCTGATTATCCCCTGATTCACCATATATTCCCTCTAAAGCCTCTTGCCATCTTGGATCATTTTAATCCGTGCTCCCAAAACATACAGTATGAAATGTTTCAAGGGAAGATGATGACATCATATGTTAGTTAGTTAGTTCCGTACTATCAACATCAAGTGTCAAGTAGGTTAATTGCGACAACATGTTTACGATGTTCTTTTTTATTATTTTATTAACCCTGTATAGTGCATTAAGCCTCCAAGGTTAAGACTGTGGTTAAGTATATACAAAATCATTTATTTAAAAATTGTAATTTTTTTTGTATTTGTAATTATAGACAATGGAGGTGAGTACTGGTGTGTGTCTGTGTGCGTGCTATACACACACGTGGTAAATGGCCACTAGCCGCCACTGTTTTTGAGATCTATATTATTTTGCAGTCTTGGATGATTGATTCACTAGGCGTATTAAAATTCTATTTACACTCATGCTAAAGGAGCTTCCCCCGGATCTGTTACACTGACAAATGTAGATTCCTCTGTGTTTAGCAGGAAAGAGGCAAAACCAGCTGAATAGAGCTTGAAAGTAGCTTGTGCGGTTGTTTGTCAGGGGAGAACAGTGCTTAAAAGCTATTTGAGTCAGACTCCTTGCTGCAGTAATGGAAGTGTTCATACGCCATATAAATAAGCATTATCACACCAAAGTGCTCTGCCAATCAGTACTTCCGTTATCCTGCCCAGCGAGAGATGTGGGGAAAAAAAGGCAAGTGTGCTCACAGAGGTTATTACCTCTTTTCAAAGTCTTGAAACCGAGAATGCAGATCTTCATGTCTGAAAAGAAAGGTTTTTGTGTTTTCAAATGATGGTTGTATCACTTTACTGCGGGACTGAGGGGAAAAAAGAAAAGGCGGAAAATGCTGCAGCAACAGCGCACCCAATAAAACAAATTTTCACCAGGTTTGTTGGTTGTAAAGGCCCATTTGGCTTCATAATCTCCGGCACCGCAGCGTGCAATATGGTGGCGCGCACATAAAATATGTACTTTTTTCTCGTTTTCCTGTCGGGCTGTAAATTGACCGGAGCGGCAGAGCGGGAGCGCATGACTCCCTCTGGCGTGAGATCATTAAAGGGAAGCATTTGTGGAAGGGTCCCATCTGTCCGCTCTGCCATGCCCTGCCCCCATCACCAGGGATGCGCAACACGCTCCCCTTCGGCCTCCCGCACGTCACACACTGCCTGGAGGAGGAAACGCAAGCCGGAGCCTCGTTAAAGCTTACGAGCGGGGCTGTCCTGCGTCAGTTTCTGCCAATTTCGGTTCATTAGGTTTGCCCGCCCCTACTGAGGATGAGCGCGATTGCTGTTGCCACAGTGAAGTCCTGACACGCCCTTCTTCGGCTCACAAAAGAGCCAAAGGTGCGCCTGCCGCTGTTAATGTCTGGCCAGCCCTGGCTGAATTACGGTGCGCCGGCATGCTGGGGGCCTTGGAAAAGGCACGGTTTCCGTGGAGACTGGCACGTATCGATCAGTTTCATTGCCAGGGTCTCTGGCTATCACTTAAGATATCGCTTGCATCGCAGATGGTGCAGTCTCCTTTTTTCCCCTCTCTCCCCCTCTCTCCCTTTCTTTGAGATCTTCTTCATCGATTTTTCTTTTGTCTTCCCTTCATGCTTCTCTTGGTTGCCTCTGCCGCTCGGGTGTCTGCCCAGCAGAGCTCGCTCTGCCATCGCACTGACAAAGGCAAACGAGAGGCCCTTCAAAAGAGGGCCACAACCCCCCCCCCCCACTTTACTTCACATCCACTGGCCAGCCGGTCACAAGGGAAGGCAATTATAACGGCACATGTGTATAAATGCATTATGCCCCAGTGGCTTCTGCCGTTTCCCTGCTTCTAGTCGATCCGCTGTCAATATGTTCAAATCTCACGAGCTTGATTTGACTTGAAACATCTGGTATTTCTCACTGCCAGCACTCGTGGTTGCCCTTTCCCCCACAGTCACCACATTACCGCTGACCTCCAAATGACTCGCACTGCCTCCCTTTTTAATAAACCCCTGATCTCAAAATCCTTTCATCAGAAGTAGTCAAAAACAATACCAGAATAGGGTTTGCCACAAAGTGGTGAAGTTGAAATGTTACATCAGGAAATTGTACAACAACAGCATAGACACACAATTCAAGTTAATTGCCCACGAGTATTCTAACTGTCCTATTACAGCTGGGTATAGATAGATTTCTTTTTACTATTTAAAGAAAAGGTTTTCCACAATCTTATCATGTGCTGTGTGACCGTATTATTGTGAATGCATTGAGTGACTGAATTATATTAATTAAAGAGAAGCTTCCCAGTATATTAGCATTATCTTGGCTCTAGCAGAGTGATTAACCTTGTCTTATCAATGGAATACAAATGCATTTTTTGTCAAGATAATTTCCTTGTCATCCAAGTAATTGTTACACAAATTGACAAGGGTTTAATGTATTTTATATAAATAAATAACTAACTAACTAACTAACTAACTAAATAAATAAATAAATAAATAAATAAATAAATAAATAAATAAATAAATATATATATATATGTCTATACATATGTGTATATGTGTATATATATATATAGACACACACACACACAAGACTCAGTGAGCACTTTATTAGGTATTTATTAGACTTATTTTTCATATTGTTCTTCTGCTGCTGTAGCCAATCCACTTAGATGTTTGACGCGTAGTGTGCTCAGAGATGCTCTTCTACATACCACTGGTGTGTGGTTATTTGTCTTAATGTCACCTTCGACCAGTCTGGTCCTTCTCCTCTAACCTCTCATGCGTAAAAACATGCAGACATGATCAAGAGGTACAGCTGTTTTTCAGACCAAATGTCAGAAAGGGGAAGAAATGTCGTCTAAATGTGAACTGTGGAATGATTCATGCCAGCAGTGTACTTTGATGGCATAATACCTAAAGGCTTCCACATGCTTGAAACGAACTGATTCATGCAACACGTTGTCCGACCATGTCAGGTGGTTTTGTTGTTTATCTCTTTTTGGAAAGATCAAAACTCGAAGGTTGGGTGAGAAACTGTCTGATAGAGAAGATTTTAACCAGTAATTCAGCACTTCTGTGTGCTTCTCTAATTTCAATTAAAAGAGTGATACAAATGAACACACTCGCAGTTTTCATTCGAAGGTAATTATGAGAAGGTAATTATGTGAGAGGTATAGTATAGTCCTGCTTTTTCCTCAGGCCAGGTTACAGTTAGGTGAGGTATAATCATATGGATTTTGCTACATTGTCACCAACATCCAAAATGTAGAAACCGATAAGAACGCATCCCCATTCAGATTTAAATGATGATTTCGATAAATTGTCTGTGACTCAGTATAAACTAGGGGGATATTAACAAGTATAGTCTGTTTGGATAGTCCGAATCAGAATGAAATTCTGGCTTGTCAACAATATGTTGATCCACTACTTCCAAAGGAGATGTGTAGCGATCCGACAACGGTATGCCCAGAGAAGGCGAGCCTTGATGCAGTCCTACCATGACCTGTTCAGAAGATTTCAAGGAAGATCAAGGTATAGTATCTTGAGCAACCAGTTGATAGATTTGAGTTAAATTGTGACTTGCTCTCACAGAATCAGTCACTTTGATCCGAAAACATTTATACCCTAACCACTGGGAAGAGGAGAATGTTAGCTTTCCGATGATATCAATATTATTTTTCTACTCCAAATATCAAATGTGTTATTCCCTTCTACATAGTTTATGGGAAGAGAAAAACCTTTTTGACAGCGGGAGCTGAAACGGCTGACTTGCTAGCTGGGAACAATGTTTACATTTTGCCACAGTAAGTTCAACACAAACATCTCTAAATTCTACACTTCAAAATTATATTTCCCAGTCGAAATTAGAAATAATTCCTGCAGATTATGAAAGCCTAGGCATTTCTATGGAAACTGATTCTGACTGATTGAGCACGTCACAATTGATATTATTATAAGGAAGACTATACATTCTTTATTAATAACCTTAGCTGACACTGACATAATGAACAGCACCCAAATGATTTTATAACTTCTCTGCCAAAGGCAGGATATCACAGATGAGCTGATACTAGTGTTGTTCATATAGCTCATAAACCAAGAATATTGACCAAAAAACAGTTGTGTTTAGCTTGGTTGTCATGGAATCCATGAGGCATGAGCCAAGCTTGGCTTACAGAGTATAATTCAGGCTTTAACATTATGTATGAGATGCCAAACTTCACATCATAGGGCTGTGAGGTGCGGCCATTTCCAATTAATGTCTTGGTCATTAACTACAAATCAAATGTTGTGAATTGTTTTATAAAGTTCAAGTTTTTGAATTAAAAGTTGCAATTAAAAAAGCTGTCTCACTGTCTCTGCCATGGAATTGAGGAACCTGCTGAAAAACAGAATTGAACTATGACATTTGGAACATATTGTGAGTACAGACTGATATCATTTGCACAAAAGCTCACCAGTTGTATAAATTACATCATGCAGCATCAATGACACGTGGTGTACTATCAGATGAAGAACTTGGAGGCATGGGCTGCTGTGACACAGGTGGAGGTGTGGCATGTGGTGCCATGGGTGGGTGTGAAGGGTGTAGTGGTGTTAAGGGAAAGGGGATATGCTGCTGGTGCTGTGGAGTATGTGGTGGCAGAGACTGCCAAGGCATGATGGGTTGAATGGAGGTTGAATGGGTGGCTCAGCACTTGAGAATGGCATAGGTGCCCAGTTGGGTGCAGGTGGGCTCTGAGATTGGACAGGACGTCCTGCAGAGATGAGAGTGGACATTAGCTGCCCAAAACTTTGCTGATTGGCCTGCTGCTGAGCTTGCATCGTAGCAAAGTGCCGGTCTTTCTGTTCCTCAAAGAAGCCTGGGAATTGGTCACTCATCCTGCGAGGAGCTTTTCAAGGATTCAATGGGTTTCATTGCTACATCCCAGTTTTACAGCTGTAATGAGAGTAAAAATCGTCAGTTGTCTAGGTTCCTTGATCTCGCAGCAGCAATGATAATAATATACACAGAGAATTTACAACATATTAATGACAGTACTGAAATCAATGTTCACCTTTTCACTTCCTTGCGTGTGCCCCAGGAATGGCCCACCTCTCTGAAGGGCCCCCCTGATGAACCATCCCTGTCGTCTCAGGGTCCTCGCTGTGCAGAGTGCTTGGTTCACCACCAGGCGCTGTGTTGACTCACCTGCTGATTGATTGACACCACTTATTACACGGCGCTCTGAAATACTCGATTCTGATTGGACAATCAAGACATTCTACAGTGAATTATCTCTCAACAACTGACCGACGTTAGGGGCAACGGAGCAATATTGACCACTGGTAGGGGCAACGCTGAAGCTACAAAATAAACATCTAATATATTCAAATAAATATTTTGTCTTTATGCATTAATGTCATTGGCAAGTATCCGTGTAATAAGCAAACGCACTGTCAGGCTCTTATTTTTTGATAATGACCGGCTGGCCGTACGTTATCCCTTACTTATGTATCTTTACAGTACAGGCATGTTATGGCCATAGCAGTGAAGTGAACAATGTATTATATTGCATGGATGTATTGTGCTATTTATTTAGTCTACAGAACAAGGGGCACAATAAATGTTTCAATAGGTAAGGTGAGGTTAATTCCATCTGTGGTATTCAGTGCACTGCATTATCTCGGAAGAAGATAGAAAACAAGCTTGTTGCCTATGGTCTAGTCTATATTTTCTTCTTGGTCAGAAATTTTGCCTGTGACGCACATGTACTCTGGACCTATCAGAGTGGGTATTCCCTCAGCATATGGCCTCAGGACATGGCCACCCTCGTGGCATCAGCAGTAGAACTATTTCTACAGGCGATCTAGTTCTGCTGGCACAAACGATCGGCAGTGTGCTGGCACTGCTAACACAGCAGAATATGCCCCACTGTCTTCTACACATGCTATATTCTTAGGATGGAAATTTCCACTCCCTTATTCCCTGACTTGTTGGCGATATGACATGATTAACAGACATCATTTTAGTAGGCTAGACTTCAATGATAAATAAGCTGCTGGTCTGATGATGATACTATAAACTATGACTCTGTATGACTATCAACTTTGCACAAGGTAGAAAATTAGAACAGAGAGGCAGGCGTGCGCTCCATGTCCTGCCACTGCGACTGGGGTAGCCTGGGCTAGTCTATCTATAGGCTAGCCTACTATATTCTCTCTCCAGACGTAAAAGTGGTCACATCACAAATCTTTCATCTGAACGGGGCTTAAGGCCATTTATATACACATACATACCTGCATCACAATAAGCTTTACATGGGAAGAGGGGTAAGTTACTGGAACAACAACAATATACAGAAACAGCATAAAACGATTGCAACAAAGCAGAGACAACAACAATAGCTATGATACTAATGATAATGTAGCCAACAGCTTTAGCTGCAAATGCATAATGTGAAGGAGTGCTAAGAATGTAGCATATCAGATCACTTAGCACTTACACTGGACATGCTAGTGCTAATGCTAGCATCTTCAGACGGTGGAGGAGATGAAGATGAAGATGAACCTGAAGAGGCCTTGAGGGCTGGACTGAAAGGATTCCACAATGTCTACCGTTCTGGCTTGGGGTTTTGTTCCAATTACTTTGTTAATGTCATCATACCATTCAAATTCATCCTTTTTGTATGCAGAGCTGCCACTTCGATGCAGGGAATCGAAGACTTTGAAATATTGCTGTCTGAGTTGAGTTGAGTTTTTTTAATTGAGTTTTTTCTAGCTTGCACTGATCGATTGTGCGCACAAATCCCTTCTCCTCCAGTTGATCTCGAATGAGTTTATAAATGTAATTATTTTTGTGGACTTTATTCAGCATATTCTGGAAGTGCTCTTTGGCCCAGATGTCAAGCAGACATTGGACTTCAGCAGAAGTCCAAGTCAGTCCTCTCCTAGCCATGTTACCTGTCCTTCTGTTTAGTAGCTGCTAGGCTAACAACAAATGCCCACGCAGGCAGCCGATAATCCTCTGCGTTTTGGTTCACTTCCCGCAATTGGGTCAAGATTATGTTCTCACTGCAATCAAACCGCTCTAGGGTTTGCTTGAAACGGTCCGAGACCACCTCTCGCAAGCGGTCTCGGACCAGTTGGTTTTGTTCACATTTGGTACAATTACTGCGTTCACAATCACCCAAATGAACTGCACCAGGGACCAGGGTTCGAATAAAACGGACTAAATGCTAGCTTGTGAAAGCAATCTAAAAGTTGTTGCGACTGACAGTTAAATGTGATTTAATAATCGGTTGCAACAACTTTTATGGAGATTGGCACCCCAAACAATTATCGTAAATAAAATCAAGGGAATTTGGCAAAAGAATTGTACTTAAATTAGTACTCAAAGTCGAAATCTCTAATTAGCTCTTTTCTAATCTATTGCACACCTGGCCAATGGCTGCGGAAAGTGTGTGTGAACTTCAGAATGTCGGTTTCAGAAAATTTCAGACGCAGCACACCCGGATCCAAATGTTGGAAAGGAGTTTCCCAATGCTCTCCGACGTTCCAAACAGCATTTTGTTGTTAGCATGTGGAGGCCATAACACTGTTACAGTTTCAACAAAGCCCTCTCTGGTAGAAGCTTAGAATCCAAATTCATAACATGAGAACATTGTAACAGTGCAACAAAAAGGAAAACATATTTCACGAACAAAGAATAATCTCTCGGATAGTGTTTTTTATTGCAGCAATTTTTTATAAGCAAATCAGACACAAATTTTTCAATCAAGCTGCAGTAATTTCTGATTCCACCGGTCATTCCCAGTATGGGTAAGAATTCTGCAAATTTGCATATGGATTACATGAAAGTGTGCTGATAAAATAAACACCCTTTTTTGAGTCAGGGGCCAAATATTGAAAATGAGGTCATTTGCATACCCAGAGAAGTGATTCCTTGTCCGTGCCTCTGGAGGTGGTCCGTTATAGGCTGACGTTATCAACCCGGAACCGTGTTATTTGTACTCCAGAGTGCATCTCATTAGCCCTACTTTCCCCATGGCTTGGCCCGTGATGCATAGCTTGCATGGTTGGCCACAGAACAGGAATGTAATGTAAATGGCCATTTTGGTATGGGATTTAATTGAATAATTCAGCAGGTTTTTGGGGACTGTAATCCTCTTGTCTCCCACAGCTGTGCCCAGCACTTGCGTTGCCAAATCCAAAGGAGCTACAGTCTTAGTAATGAAAAAGCAGATATGGGCCTACCTTTGGATCATAAATTACAAACTCTATTTTGCGACTCCCATCTGTACTGGAATGTTTAACCAAGTCCCACCAAGATACCTGGATAACATTGTGTTTATATCAATAGCTACAAACTGCATATGGATGGCTGTGAACTTAATTTCTCTTCAATGATATTTACACCATACCACATGGGAAAGGGAATATGCTTATGCAAAAGGAGTTAGAGTTATTATATATATTTGTAGCAAGTATTAACAGGTTATAATTGGACCTGGCCCTCATTGCTAACTGTGGCCCCTACTGAGGCAAATCTGTCATTTTGAACTGACATACAGTATATTTGATGCAATGATACTTTTTACATAGAAAACATGAAGAAAATATTTGTTCTTATTATTTCTTACAATATAATTTCTCCTGACCAAAGGGTAGTAATTAAAAGGTGGAAACACACTTATTTAATATTATGTATACACTTTCCTCCACACAAACAGCACAAGGTCTCATAGCATTAGATGCAACATTTTCCTTCAATGGAATGTAATGAGAGTATTTGTTTTAAATACTTTGGGACTTTTGGCTTGGCATGTTATATATTTTGTGGAATGAGCTGCTTTACATTTCCTACCACTAATGTGCTCACAAATAATATATGCTAAGTGTTATTGGGAGGGGCTAGATGGATGTCCCTTTACATAAATGACCTTCTGCTCAGACCCATCTCTCTTACTTCTGAATATGCTACTTAGGATGAATATAGCTAATTATTGAGCCATGAAGTGAACTTTGTTGTTTATTGTATTGTGTCCTTGGATCAAATAAAAACAGATTTTAACAACATGGTCATGCGCCATATTTCTCTACCTTCCGTAGCATACGAATGGGTAATCCCCCAGTATATGATTTTCCTCCAGAGTCACAAGCAGGTGGTCAGTGGTTACATGGTGCTACAATTAACTGTAGAATAAAAATGTTCACTTACAGCACACAGAACATTCCTGGATGAATGCTGAATCTGGGCCCTGCTGCTGAATTTTGAAATCTGGGCAGATATGCGGATCATTCCCAGAACTTCTAATAATCTGCACATGAGCCCAGATAGCAAGCTTCAGCTGTATAACCAAGTCATCATTCCGTAGACCCATTCACTGAGAATATTTTAGGTGAAATGTTCGGTTTTGGTCACAGTTGCCTGGTCCATTCTCTGCGTATATTCATGCAAATATGTGCACTTTAAAGGTACACTGTGTAAGATTTTTGTGTTAAAACATTGTTACAAGACCATTGTAAATCCCTTCCTATTATTGCCTGTGTTTATAGTCTTTAAATTTGGGTTTCAAAGTGTACATTTGTCGGGCCGTCACTCTGTATCAAAACATTGTACAGCTGTACAACAATTCAAGCTCATTGGTTGAAAATTGGGTCTAGCTGCCACAGCCAGTTGGCACTTTTATTGCTTATTATCCAAGCAAAGACTACATATCTAGTTATAAAACAATACCAGTTCGCTATCAGAGTGTCTGAGTGCAATTTTCGCAGCTACACGTTCCCTTTATCTCTTTACGTGTTCAATCATCCGTGTTTAGCAAAACTTTTATTTCTCTCAAACTGTAAGTTACAGTTGCATCGTTTGTGGTAGACTATCATATCTTAGTTATATAGCCAGGTAGTTACATGGCCAAATAACTTGCTGGCTCATAATATAGTTGGTTAGTTAAAGTGAAAACTTAAAAAAGACAAAATATATAAATAGTGTTGTCTAGCACACCAAAGTCAAGATTTCATAAAGTCACCTGTTCGGCGAACATTTTCTTAATAGAACACTACGAAAAGACGGCAGGCTCTATTGCTTTTGTCACTGTCAGCTTCCCAAAACAGTGCACGAGAACACTGAACTGTATAATAACGCTTTATATTACGCGTTATATTCATAGACTGTGGGAACAGTGTTATGGTTTGAGGTTGTTTGTTGCTACAATGCCTCTCTTGACTGTTAGGAGTGCGAAATTACCTATTGTACCTTTAAACTTTCAGTAATTACTTAAGTCTCTCTTTGACTTGTGGTGACCATCATCTGCATGTAGGAATCGCTGGTGTCTGTGATATCTGTTCTGATATCTGTTTTTGATGGCTCATTTCTGCAAAGTTAGAGATTTAAATATTCAGTAGATCTGTAGTTTGTTCTCTTTGCCTCCTCTGTGAAAACCATTTAACCCCTGTGGAATATTTATTGTGATCCAGTTGTTCAATTGTCATCAACAACAGACTCCTGATGTAAAATTCTTATATCTGATTAGCATTTTATAATAATGCAGTCCTTGCTTCTTGTGCGAATGCTGCCTTTTATTTGCCATATACTGAAGTAGACTCACTGTAGGCTGCTGTGCTCCCAGTATTGGGAGGGAAAATGATATCTTCAGCAAATGCGTCCATGTTGGCTCTCCTCGGAGGCACAGAGGGGTAGCACAATATATATGCTAATGTAGTTTGTATCTGTGGATGAAAATGATTATATCTGGATGAGCAGGGGGGAAGTAGGCTGAGGAATGTCTTCTAAATCCTGACACAGCTGTTTCCCTGTTGGAATCCTGCATTAAGAGCCTTTTCTCATGTTCCATGATTGCCGGTATTTACCCTCGTACTGTGGGCACTTGCTTCTGCCTCCTCAGGCAGTACTATGCAACATTGTAGCCCTAGTCTTATACATATATGTTTTCTATAAGTATGTCAGTAGTAGGGTAATACACTATAAGTACGTTAGTAGTAGTGTTCCCTCCTCACTTTCCCTATAAGTATTACTTTGTGTATTTACATATTCTAGCAGGTGGTCAGCCAAGTCTCTTTTTTCTGATAAGAGATAACAGAAACATCAAGATAGATTGAGTAGTTTGAGGTCTTGAATGAGGTCTTAAAAATACAGTGCAGTCTATAAGTATTTGGACAGTGGACAGTATTTTGTTCTTATGAAGCAATGGAAATGAGGTTAAAAGAAACCTCTGGCATTAAGATAATCTTACTGAATTTACTTATCAGTCTATGAATAAATAAATCCATGCAATAACATTTTTATTATATTTTATGTACTGCGAAAGTATGGGCTTATCCAATCTTGAATTTGCGCAAAGCATCCAGGGAGCGTAACGTCACATGGCTGCTTCCCGTTGTTGCATTACAAGTGTCAATTTGCAGTCATGAGCGAGACAGATACTGTGCATAAAAATCTACCAAAGTATATTGTGAAATGGCACATATATAACCTTACCAGTTTGAGCCTGAATATTCTTCTATGACGTGACTCATAAAGGGAATGCAGATTGGTGCCATTGTGCTCTTTGTTGAAAGCATTTATTGCAGGAACTACAATTTCTTTCAAACACAATTCAAAGTTCTTCATACTGTCTTAATTCTGATGAGGAATGAATGAATAATTCTTCTTCTTATTCCTATTATTATTATCCCAAGATGGGAGCAAATGGGGTGGATTTTTAAAAGAATTTGAAGAACAACATGTTGTTGATACAGAGTGGCGGCTCGACAAATGTACACTGTGAAACCCGAATTTAAGGACTATAAACACAGGCAGAGGTGAGTCAACATATTTCAACCAATGAGAAATGAAAGAGAATGCAAACGACATCATTATCGTTGTCACTGCCATGTTAGAACAACACAAAAAGGGAGCCAAACCTTCAATCATTGGGCTGTATGTGAGCATCACCTGTGTCTATGTCAGCAAGGAGACTGGTGAGAGTAAAACAACATGCCACAGTCGGTACCAACCATGAATGGATTTCTCTGCAGGAAACAATCACAAGGGCCAGAACAGAACAAGGAGCTTGACCCCCATGGATTGTATTCACACCATCAACCTGCCAGCTCTCCTGAATGCTGTAGGGGAATGTTGTACAAAGCAAGGTATCTTTTTTTCTTTGAATTTCTTCCAGGCAGGAAGGGAGCACTTTGTGTCGCAAGGCACAAGTATTTTTAGCATCCACCTTTATACATGCCACAGAAACCACACTGATGAACCACTTCACTGAAACAACATAATTATAGGGTCAGAAAAAAACAACTCAAAGTGAGCAGCAGCATACAGATCCAAAAGGAAATCTTTTTCGAATCGAGTTGCACAGAGTGTATCCTGATCAATAATTTTTGAAAGGGTAAAGTGATTACAGTTCCGTTATTGAATTGTAGAAGTGACTATAACACAGGAGTCCATTTATGTGTTGGCCATAAAATTGGTTTAAGAATGGCAACTTTCCAATAAGTGGGAGCTCTCCAAATGGACCTGTCCATTTAGATAATTGGTTAATCTTGGTGTATTTCCATTTGACTAATGTATAATATATAAAAGTAAAGTTAAATGCTGATATTTAGATTAATGGGGGCTATCTGGGCAGACAACTGTTATTTAGCCCTGTAAGGGAAATGATAATCACTTGCTGCTTTAAAATGAAAACGAGTGCAGATGTGGAGGGATGCTGGAAAATGAAACTTCAGAACATGCTTAAGACTTGACATGCTTATGTTAATCTCAGCCACATCTTTTCTTTCACTCATACTTTTCTGTCTTTTCTGAGTCCACTGTAATGGATGCAATGCCTATGCCTTAATCCAGCACTATTTATTCATGTTTTTACATTATACCATAGGCATGTTAGAGTACCACACCCATTACTCAGGTTGCAGGAGACCTCATTCAATGGTCATCAATGGTCAAGCAGTATTATTTGCACAGTCCAAACAGATTTTAAACTAACATCAGTACATCTCAGATGAAAAGCTGGCAAGTCAAATACAGTAAAGTGAATGAATCACATCATATGTGTAACTGTCATGAGCAGACTCAGTGAGCACTTTCTTAGATATTTATATATTTATACTTATTTTTTAGACTTCTACTGCTGTAGCTTATCCACTTAGAGTTATGATGCGTTGTGTGTTCAGAGATGCTCTTCTGCATACCACTGTTGTAATGTGTGGTTATTTGCGTTACTATCACCTTCCTGTCAGCTTTTACCAGTCTGGCCATTCTCCTCTGATGTCTCTCATTAACAAGGTGTTTCTGTCTGCAGAAGTGCTGCTCACAGGATTTTTCAAAACATTTTTTTTCACCAAGTCTTTGCAAACTCTAGAGACTAGTGTGCGTGAAATCCCAGGAAATCAGCAGTTTCTGAGGTACTCAAACCACCCTGTCTGCCACCAACATTCCGCGGTCAAAGTCACTTAAATCAAATCTTTTCCCCATTCTGATGGTTGATGTGAACATTAACTGAAGCTCCTGACCCGTATCTACATGATTGTACACATTGCACTGCTGCCACACAATTGGTTAAGTAGATAATCGCATGAATAATTAGGTGTAATAAAGTAAAAATATTCCTAATAAAGAGCTCAGTGAGTGTATACTTATAATTACGAGTATATTTTTATTTTTTTGTTACTTGCCAAGGTCTACAATACTGTTCTATTTTTTGATTCAAGACACATCCTTGAGTCTTGAATTAAAAAATGCAGACTTGTTTCCATGCCAATAGCAGCAAGTATCCTCCACAGTGTGGATCCCTTTGTGGTATTTCTCACATGAACAAATTGGTAAAATCCCTTAACATGTTGGTACTGAGTACATATCACCAAGCAGTAAAGATACTCCTAAACCCTTCATGAAACCTTTAGAATGGCTTTGTTATCGTAGTATATCAACTTTATTAAGCATTTATAAGCAGGACTTTTGTATACTTGACATCTTTTGTCAATCCATATTTGAAATATTGTATCATGTCCTCATTCATAACAGATCACTTTTATATGTTGTGTCATGGCGATGTAATACTTTCCCAAGGCTCTAAGATGATATACCTCAAAACATAGACGGCAGAGCTATTTTTTGTCGGGTGGGTGCTGGAAATTATACCTGTCCCCTCTCCCCTGCCCAGTTTTTTGCAAGCCTACTGTGAGATATTCACAGCCACAGGGAAATATTCAAGATGGGGAGAAACATGAAAGTTTAGAATGTTATTTGGTGGTTATGGACAATCAGGAGTCATGGAGCCTATCACTTCAGTGACTAGGAAGAAAACAAAAATCATCTGGGCACAACTTTAGTTGAAATGAATTCACTGTGAAAACGGCAACCCTCTAGGGGGGTCAGCAGGCTTGCATTAAAAAAAAAACAGCCTACTGAACAAAAAGACTGAAAGAAAATAACACAAAATATTGGCTGAATGGCGGAACAGTCAGCACGCAAAGTCGTTGAATATGATGGAGAATTATATCTCAAATACAGCAGTGAGAAACGACAGAAATAATATGTGCAACTGTAGCAACAGTAGACAAATGCTTGAAGTTTAAAAAGTCAGTTTTCAGATACCTTTACAAAAGAGATCACAATGGGGTATTCATGGTTAGGCTAAATACAGTAAAATAATGTGATTTTGTATTTATTTCTATATAATTACAGGACATGATCTGAAGTTCATCTGCTAAGTGTCTCATCCGCTTAATTAATCTCACCAAATGCTGTGAGGTAGGTTGGGTTTGTTCTACATTTTAATAGATTCAAATAACTTGCTAATCATTACATTACATTACATTACATTACATTACATTATTGGCATTTGGTAGAGCGACGTATAGTTGATTAGACTAAGCAGGAAACAATTCTGCCTTGGAGCAATGCAGGGTTAAGGGCCTTGCTCAAGGGCCCTACGGCTGTGCGGATCTTATTGTGGCTACACTGGGACCTTGCATGTCCCAGCAATTTACCTTAACCACTACGCTACAGGCCGCTCCTAGTGATCTTGTTTTCTGGAACGGACCCCAGGGTGTGGTCAGGCTTGCTAAAGAATGGTAAGACTTGGCTATCTATTGTAGCAAAAAAATTAGATAGCTCCTCTCATCATTCATTCAGTACTGCTATACCGTGTAATGTTGTAGGCAGGTTTGAGTGTTTCTATCTATGAGGCTCTGGCAGAATGCAAGGGAAGTGCTGATACCGATGCCTGTACCAGGAAAATTACATTGCAAGTCTAGATAATAAAAATAATAGCAGCACGACATTTAACTTACGCCATCCCTACCTCAAATTACAATATTGTCTATATCTAGGGGCCAATATATTGCACATTGTATTGCCCAAATTATTTCAGAAGTTATGTTTTTATATTCCCTGAATAGTTACCTTACCTTAAGTTAATGAGAACATATTCAGCAACAGTAACAGTCAGCAACAGTTTCATTTTTGATAATCACAATGCATTTATGAATGGGACTTGTTAGTACACCTCGATCTGCAATAAAATTTAGTGCACTAAAGAGCTGCTAAGTATTTATGGGCAATATTTTCCAAGCATTAAATCAGCATTTCATTGTTAGGCACAGAATGTACTTTGGTTTTTCTTGGAGGATGATGTGAGGAGTGCTGTGTGTACATCTAGGGCTTTTATGAAGAAATTGAGACCTTTTAGAATACATTGTCTACAACATATTTGTGTGCAGTTTCAGCTGGCACAGACTAAATTGCATGTCCATCATCAGATTGCCTTACATACCTTTCCATCTCCCTGAAACGTAGCCATAACAAGCTTCCCGGTTAATTACCCACTCTCGTCAAAGCTTCAAACGGACACGTTACGTCTCTCACAACACACAGCAAGAGCACAGAAAGCACTTATTGACTTAAGGGAGCCAAGTAAATACCTTATTCTTTTCTGAAATGATTTATCAAAGCAGTTATTCATTTAAATGCTGATTGAGCAGCAGAGCTATGCAGCCTGATTGGCCATATGGTGGGTATTCAGGTTGCTGAAGTAGGAAAGAAAAAGGGGGAGACATGGAAAAGGAGCTTAATCCATCCTCCAAGCTCCTAGCCAGCTGGAATTATTTCTCTGCTGCTTCCTTTTAAATGTGACATTTCCAGCCACTGGGAGACTCGAAGAAGTCCTTTTATTAACTTTTTGGAAATTTAGTCTGAAGTGGAGGTGGAGTCCCAGAGTACCTGTGGAGAGGCCCATGGGCGATTACTGATTAGTTTATACTGGTCTGCTGACTTCACCAGACTCAAACATCTAAGCACAAGCCTGCAGTACTACTACTTCTAGTAATAATAATAACAACTCAGGCAACAAAGGCCCTATGGAGTCCACCTACTGGATCTTCAGCCACTTGGCGTCTACTGCAAGACCATTTGAATTGCCAGCATGCATGTTGTATTAATTCGTTCAATGGACACTGTTTAGATTTCTATTAGAGGCCTGAGCCCCCTTGACACACTATTTTCTCTCCTTTCACCATTTGGAGAAGTACCATAAAATCCGTAAAATCCATAAAATCATCATGAAACTTGACAATGTTTCAAAATCATGAAATTTGGCCTACTCAGTCTCATGGCGAATACGTACTTCTGAGCGCTTATTTGCAGATCCACAATTACATTCTTACAGGTACACATTGCTGCAGTTTTGAAATCAAATGTCCACTGGGGGTGCTAAACCTAAAATTACAAAAGAGGAGGCATTTCTCAGGAGCTGGGCTTGACTACTCGGCTGGTTCAGTGTAGAGGTTCTGCTGGTTAGCATATTAGCTTCTCCTGTTTGTGATCTGGGTTTGAAAACCACATTTATACAATAACATATCAGACTGCTTGCCTTAAATGCAGTAAATAATATTAAATTGAAACTAATCAAGCAGGATGGTCTGGTGGGTTTTGAGAAAGGCAATCTTAATTTCTGTTTTCAAAATTTTCTTCATTAATGTTACATTCACAAAAAGTGCTCAGAAGGATGTATATGCTATGAGGCTGGACGTGATGAAGGATAATATGTACAAAGAATATGTCTGGAAAACATATGTACAAATGTAAACACTTATATCAGCTTGTCAGTACTGTGTAGGCTATATTGTAGCCACAACTGCAATACTCCATTATTTGATGATCCTATCCTGTCAGGTGCATTTCTAATAGGCTACATAGCCCTTTACCTCCGGCCACCTAGCGATTGACCCACCGGCGGGTCAGATTATGAACTACTTACATATCTGTAATTTATCAAAACCCATCAAAAACATGCCAACAGTTCACTCAGAGCATGTAGGAGACACTTCTAAAGCTAACAAAGCTAGTCTGTAGCCTATCTCTTCTCCCTTTAGCTCAAGACAACAAAATGAAAGCAGCCCCATCCCCCAATTGCTTATTATACCCGAAAGGAGATTATCCACAATATAAACTATTTTTTAAATACTTTCTACAGTTATCCGATCGCTGAAAACTTTGCATGAAAAAATTTGACACCCTTTTAGCTTTCAGGACAGCACCAGAGATCACCGAATAAACACAATGAATAAACATCAACAATGAATAAACTTGTCAGTTCTGTGCTGGCCATATTGTAGCCACAGTGGCAATACATTACATTACATTACATTACAAGGCATTTAGCAGACGCTCTTATCCAGAGCAATGTACAAGTGCAGATCAAACACAAGTACAGGTGCGAAGAGGACCTGAGAGGACAGTACAGTTCCTTATGTAACCATACAGATACAATCGGAACCCTTGAAGAATACATCAACTTCCAAACTAGCATACCACAGTTGGCAGCTAGAATACCCCGAGTACAACAATACAATAGCTAATACAAAAAACAACAATATCTATACAACTATATAAGTGCCATTACAGTCTATGGCATATATAAGGCTAATCATGGTGGTGAGTTAGGGAGGGAAAGGTGTAGCCTGAAGAGATGAGTCTTCAGTCTGCACTTGAAAGAGGTCAGAGACTCTGCCATTCTGACATCCACCGGGAGGTCATTCCACCACCGTGGGACCAGGGCAGACAGCAGTTGTGAGCGAGAAGTGCAGTTGTGGCGAGGGGGAGGCACCAGATAGCACGAAGGGGCGGAGCAGAGGGGTCTTGCTGGTGTATAGGTTTTGATAAGTGATTGAATAAATACAGGGGTTGATCCCTTAACTGACCGAAACTTCATATCAGTCATGAATTATTTGATGATCTTATCCTGTCGGGTGCATCCCTAATAGGCTACATTTGCAAAGGCCATTTCAATGGTTCTGATATTAAGATGTGTACTGATATAAAGAACTGACTTTATATCCATACTTTATGTGACTTACATTTTTCTACTGTGCCATGAAATCATTAAATGTCCCACATAAGTAAAGATATTAAAAATATTAGCTAAATATTGAAGTTATTTTTTTGCAAATTACAGGTTATGAATAATGATAATAATAATAATAATAATAATAATAATAATAATAATAATAATAATAATAATAATACTATTAATTCAGCTGTCTGCTGAGGAGCACATTCATAATCGATTCAAAACAGCTCACCAGTTGAATCCTTTGCAGGAATAATGAGTCATCATACTGCCACAGAGGAAATTTACTCAGAGAAAAATCTGTCAGCTAAAACCAAAATCAATTCTTGATTTAGATTCCCAAATGCACCAGTGACAGTAACAGCAAGAAAAGTTGGGTAAAGCCGCCCTCTCCAGCTACACAACCCAGCTTGTTGAAAATTAACACCAAAGCGAAAGAAACATAAATGCTGTATGGCTTTCCGGGCTGACCTTTTTTCTGTGATTCTGTGAATAGATTTAAGCCCAATATAGCTTCCACACAGACAGGCAGTGGGGACATGCAGAAAGACTACTATGCCACTATGGCTTTTGCTACCAGAATCTGGTTACAGATTTCTTTATTTCTTGCCTTTATGCTGAGTGATACTTGATAATTTTAATAATTTTCCAAGTTCCCAATAAATGAGGAAATTTGACCAGTGGGTGCCTCAGTGGCACATCTGGTTTAGTCATTGATTGAATCAAGATCATAGCAGTACTGAATGCAGCCCTGAGGGACTGAATCCAAACTGTTGTAGTGTCCACTGGCATTGGAGTGCTGCAGGGTAAGGCATAATTGCCTATAGCATTGATGTGGAAGGTGGATTTCTGTAATAGAAAGCATATAGGAGGGTGGGAGGGGTGGAGGTAAAGAGACTCATGAGGGCAAACGATTTTGCTGTTCATTGGTACCTTGTGCAATTATAACTCCATTGTAATCTTTGCTTTGTGATCGTAACATTGCTCATATGAATCTGAAAACAATTAACTGGGGTGGCCTGCCTCACATTGGCATACCTCATATTCTTAGGATTCCATAACTTACAATAGGTTAATACAATAGAACCTCAGAGAACAAAACATAATGGAAATTAAGCTTGTTCGGAACAGTGACATTTCCAGAACTCTGAAAGTGATGTTAAAATACACAATTTGAAGGAATGTAATATTTTCATCAGTTCAGTTTATTTCAAGTCATATTTCAAGTCTGGTTTATTACAAGTAATAAACCAGTAATCTCAATGGCATTGATCCAAACAATACTTGTCATATAAACTGCAATCAAATAGGCTTACCAACTATAGGCTAAATTTGTAGGCTAAAAATAGCCAAATCTGAAACAATCAGTGACATTGGCAAAGCTTGTGGCTGGACACCAATGGTAAGCAAAAGTTAGAAAGAACTTTACCTTTGAAATATAGTGAGCAGGCCTGGGTCAAATGTGTCTATGTTTTGCATTCAAATACTTTCCTTTTTCAAATACATTCTATCCTTTACTGACCTTGATAGGTGTATTGGAACCTATGGAATACTCTCAAAAACAGCAAACCTGCCTTCTGGTCCTTTGTTGGCTCAGTTGCACCAGGCAAGATCAATCCAGCACAAAAAAGTATTTTAATCGAAAACAATTACACATTTGACCAAGGTCTGATCGGGAGACAAGGCATCAGGTTGACAATGGCAGTAAAGCCTGACAAACCACAGCAGCAAAGTTATCACCAAAGCCCTATTTGGAATTTGGAAATTGTTGCTTTAATCACATTTTACTTAATTCTCACTTACCCAACATCCCATACTTTTAGAGGACACTGCACATCCTCACATAGAAAACCATTTCATTTCTACCCTGCTATACTGCCCCCTGATGTCTGCCATCTGCCACCTCTATGAGCTGATTAAATTTACACAAATGCTTTACTTTTAACCTTGCTATATTACCATCTGAAAAAAATAGAAAATGGAGAGTTGTCATTGCATGAGCCAGCAGAAAGTGGGATTCTATGTGTGAGAGATAAGCAGCTTAACTCAATGGCCTGGATCTCTAATGTTTGACAAAAATAGTGTGTTTTAAAGAAAGGAATGATTGTGAATTTGGCAATTACTTGTGAATTGGGTAGAAGCGTCTTACTGTAACAGACTGTTTAGTCTACCAGTAAATACATTTAAAAAATCTTGACATGACTATTATAGTATAATAATGTGTTATTAAAACACTGTTTTATTGAAACAGTAAAACTCAATTTTTAAAGTTGTCCACCATCATTACTATCTCCTCTGACTGACTGCAGAAAGAGGAAAGGGAGAGGTCAGCTGACTTCACGCATGTTGCTGGTCAATCACAGTAGCCCTCATCTTCAAGAATAGAAGAATGTTTTTTTTTTGTTTTTTTTTAATCATGACTCCAAAAGTGTGTGGTTACCATTTAGTCCTTTTTAACGGCATACAGCAGTAGGCTGTCGGGGGCATGGAAGGTTTACATTATGGGAAATTGTTTTTGTGGTTTAACTTAATTCATACACATGAGTTGTATCCCGAACTGCTCATCACAGGCATAATGACTTCGATGTCAGTATGAGCACTTAACCTTATTAACCTTATAATAATAAATGAATATAGGCTCCGTCTTGATAATGTCCTTATGAGAACACTCCATGCAACCATCAAATTCATGTTTGCCCACTAAATTCTTGATGGGATAAATCATGTGGGATTTATGTATGGTGACATGTATCGAAAATAATTAATAGAAACTTCAGGTGAAACAGC
This sequence comes from Conger conger, assembly GCF_963514075.1. NCBI lineage: Eukaryota > Metazoa > Chordata > Actinopteri > Anguilliformes > Congridae > Conger > Conger conger. The sequence goes on from NC_083762.1 coordinate 42,991,814, forward strand.
ACATATTAAGCATATTGAAATCTGCTAATAATTATTAGAAAAAATACATTAATAATAATAATAATAATAATAATAATAATTATTATTATTATTATTATTATTATTATTATTATTATTATTATTATTGTTATTATTATTATTATTATAATAAGCTGCATTTGTGCAATTATCATGAAGCAGTTGATATACAATGTATTCCTTTGCTTATTATGCTTACAGCAAGAGCAGAGGTGTTTAAAAAAAAATTGTGTGTCCCTTTTGACCTATTAGTCCAATACCCCCACAGAAATCTCTTTCAGGGGCCTTAATGAAGTTATTAACACAGGGGCCCTGGCAATTTTACTCTCACTAACTGATAACTATTAATTTTGTCTGGCATTTTCCCCCTTATGATCATATGAAAGCCTTTTATGCACAGGCGATATATTAGGCTGGAACCGAATAAAATCACAAAATTCATATTGATTTTCCTTACTTGCTAGAGGGCGTAGCTCTGTAAATGTATTCTGCAAAACCTCACTCTGATCAAGTCAACAGGAGGTCTGATGCCCATTTCATAGTAGGGTCAGATTACATATAATGATTTGTCTTTTGTCAAAAATAATGCATCCGGGGTGGCATGGTCCATGGGCACATTTTAATACATTGATAATGTTGTGCATTTCATTGATGTAGCACCATTTATCTCATTATCTCAAGGGGAGCTCAAAGCAAAAAATAAACCAATTAAAGAAAATAAATGACCTCAAAGACCACCCATCTGTGTGAAGCATAGTCAACATTCTGTTTCAAAACTCTCACCATACATCAGACGAGGATTTGTGTTCCACTGCAATGTCAAAAAGGACCATAGGTTCAATTCCAGAAAAATGTTGTATCTACTGTAGCATGATGATATGTTTTAAAATATTTTAAAGATTTGAATCTAAATTACCAGAAAAATCAATGTGCATTAAATTATAGTATTATGGCAATGTTCTGGTGATTTCAATGGCTGATAGATTGGTAATAGATTAATCAATTTCAATTGTTTTATTCTTTTGAGATGAATACCCATCTATTGATCATATTATTTCCAATTCTCCAAGCTCTTCAAATGCAATTGCCATTTCATTAGATTAGCTATAAGATGGATAATCAATGTTTAACACAGTGGTCCTCACTCCTGGTCCTGGAGAGTCACATGATGTGCTGGTGTTTGTTTTCACCTTAATATCAACAACCAATTCACACCCAAGAAATCAGGTGAGGTAATCAATTAATTGCTGAGTAACAACAAAAGCCAGCAAACCATGCGGCTGTCGATTTTTCTCACCAATTTGTAATGCCAAATCTTATGTATCAGCAGTCATTCAGGAGCTCCCACTGTCTGTTCAGGAGAGCAGAGACAAGCACATGCTTTTCTCTGAAGCTGGCAATGTCCAGCACCTCTTCCTATCACAATGTAGCCCGGAAGACTCGTTCAGAGATTCATCAAAGGAAGAAACTCAATGCTCAACTTAACAGACAGGTTTACAGGGGCCCCGGGGAGGGTTGCTTGAGATGAATAAGATGCAGATACTGAGCTTATCCAAACCCAGAGTGGTGCTGGTACCAGTTATGGGTCACCCAAATGAAAAACTGAAATTCATCACTCAAAAATTCATCACTCAAAACACAGCAGACGCTGTAGCCCTCCAGGACTAGAGTTTGACACCCCTGCACTAGAACAATAATAGTGCCTTATCTGGATAAGCCACTTAGCAGCCTGGTGGAGAATCATTTTATATTAGTAGATTTGTATCCATTTAGCATTTCAGCCATTAATGTGTTTAAGGGAAAGCATTACAGGGATGTCAAACCAGAATGTAGAGCTTGGGGTGGGGTGATTATTATTATTTTTTGGGGGGCTTTTTCAGCTTTTATTGGAAAACACGGTTTTGAGAGAAAGGAAGAATGGGGAGTGAAAGTGGACCTGCGACGAAGGTCCAACAGCCTCTTCAGATATTCTCCCTCATAAGCTTTTTAATGACTGGGCCGTTCCAATGGGAGATGGGTGACAGGACTGGGATTTCCCAGCTGTCAATCAACCCCATACTCTCCAATGTGTTGGACAGCATTAATTGTCTGATGCCAACGCATATGCAATTGCCATACACTGTCGCATAATAGACAATTTTGAAAAGTAATTCAATGCTATTGCTGGACTGAGCTGTAGATTGTACTTACGTGTGCATCACTTCATCAATGAGCAGCTAATTTCCAATGGCTATTGCGAGATGCTAAACATTATTTCCTCTTTGCCATGTGGTACGTGCAACCTGTTTCCGTACATTCCGCCATCATTTAAATTAAGAAACAAGATGTTGGAAATAAGTTGAAGATGGTTTCCTCATTGGTAAGCAGTGCCATTTAGCCACCCTGTTTAACCACCTTTAATTATCCTTGAAATGTGTCTAGAACTTGATTGGAGTCTAAGATAAATGAACTGCCAACAGTTCAGACTGCATGTCAAGACAAAACCAAGCCATGAAGTCCAAGGAACTCTGTAGACCTCTATGATAAAAATCTGTTGAGGCACAGGATGTAAAACCATTTCTAAAGCTTTGAGCTTTTCTAAAGCTTTGGTTTGAAGAGACCACCAGGACTCTTCTTAGAGTTGGCCATCCGGCCAAACTGAGCAGGGCCTTGGTCAGGGAGGTGATCAAGAACCCAACAGTCACTCTAACAGAGCTTCAGAAGTCCTATACAGAGATGGGCCTCAATAATTGTGTAATGGAAGAAGCGCATCAAGAGGACCCTATGCCCAACAGTGAACATCCAATGGGTCCTGTAAATAGGACTAGCTTTTATTCTCAATAATGGTGTCAAATGGTGGGCAATCGGCTTCCCAGTTCATTCTGATGTTGATGAACAGGTTCATTGCTATTTTATGACTAGTTTTGGAAACGTGATTATATGAATGTGAAGTGGGCTCTTTTCGATGAGAGTTTAATACAGTAGCATTTCTCAATGGGGAAGTGACAAAAATAAAATTATATTCAGGGATTCATTGATTACTGGAACGAACAAATCAGGCATTTCTCCTTAATAAGTGAGACAAGGAGCCTCAATTATGAGTGTGTTCTACGTATTACTGTTCACTCGCTTTTCCCGTAATTGAGAGTACCACCATTCATTTATTAATTTATGCTTTTAATGAACTTCCTTGGAGACCTAAGCATGTAGCTCTGCCTCATGACTGGTTTTGTGAACAAACAACACATTCTTTAGCAACATGAACACAGTTTTTACATATGTTATCACTGAATGGCTTGAACAAACGTGACTGAATAGAATGTGTTTTAATTGCATATATCTAAGTCTGCAGTGTGTTTCTGCAGTAGAATGAGTCATTTCTGCTGGCTTATGTGCACCGGATTTCATAAAGGTTGGTGAGTTTAGTAATTTCAACTATATTCCCAATACAATCTCAATTCTAGAGTGCAATACAAGGACAAGCTTGGTACAACATTTATTTATTTTGACACTGCAGCCCATTCGGAGTCATGCTTATTTCAACCAGGGATCTACTGATTTATTCCTAACTTTCCAGTATTGGCTGATGTACAGTACTGTGCAGAAGTCTTAGGCACCCTAAACTTTATTATATACTGTATATGTTTATTTTTTAGTGTGTGTTTGTATAAAATAACACATTTGAGATTCATCATGCTTGGAACAACCTCCCTGCTGATTGTCTTATAGAACTGCAGGACAGCGTTGGCTATCTCAGAGAAGTGATGCAGTTTTAACTATTATGCCAAATTAATCAAATGTAATGTAAAATGCATAGTATGTTTATTTAGGACCTTTCATTGAATTATTTTGGAAAGAATCTGTACAGAATGTTATACAAGACACAGTACTGTATTTTGTGCTGATTTTTCAGAACTGCAGCCATGAAAACTCTGGTCGTCTGTCACTCTTGGCTGGGAAGTTAATGTGCGAGGCCCTGGTGAATGCAAGGTTGACACCTGGGGAGCAGTTATATCCACATTTTAGTGTCATTTTATTGTGCAAATTTTATTGCAGCTCATTAAAAATGTTATCCACAATTTATAAGACCTTCTTACGTTAAAACAAATAAGATGCTATTTAATTATCATCCATATTAGGGTGATTGTGAAGTCAGGCACGATACCGCAGAGAGAGGTCTTACCTATGATTGAGGTAATTCTTGCATTTGACTCATTTTGTGTGACCACCCCTTACTGCTTTGTCTATTGCTGCTTATAATTTTTTCGATTTAAGATTCAAATCAACCCTTTTTTATATCACTGCTTGTATGTAGGGTTCAGCCGAGACTACATTTGCTGTCTCCATAATTTATTTTCATTCATTTTGTTGACCATTTTGTTGACACTCCACCACATCTAAATATTATTCCCTTAATTTTTCTTAGTTTTGTTGGCATAATTGCCCTTCAAGCTGGCTAAACCTGCCTCTCTGATGTACATCTATAAGTAGAGAAGTACATGAGCACAGAGCACACATGAATGAACACGTGCTAGTTTTCACTCATACCCCGTGTGAGCTCATTACCCTTACTCTCAATGACCTTTGTGTTTTATCTCCAGTATGAATGCATTTCTGATTACTCTGCGCCACTGTAGACTTAATGTAATATGGATTTTTGTGTTTATAATGTAAACAAGAATTTAAATAATGCCCCGAAGAAAGAAATAAATAAATAAATAAAACATTCAGCATGTGAAAGATGCCCTACTGCATTAGAAGTATGTTTATTTAGTCTGATTTAATAATTACTTGATGGAATTTTGCACTACCTTATAAATGTTTAACAAACTATTAAAATATGTACTATATGTTTTTTCTGGGATGGCTATTTCGAGTTATTTTTCATATTTACTACAAGTATTTCCGTAATGACCTTACAATCATGTGGTTACAAAGGCTACCATCTCACTGATAATCAAATTAACCACCTTGAGATTTGAAGTGCTAGAAGAGAGGTCTTCCAAAATCCCATTATGATCCTTCTTTTCAGTTACACAGTCTTCCATGGCGACTTCCATTCCCCTGCTAATAATACGGCTCATTTACAACATTGTTTCTGGCGAGCTGGGAGGACTCATGTTCTTAGATCTTCTGTTCTTGAACTCCGTAACATCTCACTCGTTAGGTGGCATTACAGTTCTGGTCGAAATAAATTACATTTTATTAACAGCACTGGTGCTAAGGAACAAATGAGGCCAGAAGAAAAGAGAATATTTCTTTCCTGACTTCTTCCCACTAGCCTTCCCATGCAATTGATTTGAAAATTTTGTTGCTTGGTTACAAGGCATTATTGCTTCCCTTTCCTCCTGGGGGGCTTGCTCTCTGCTGCCTTTACCCAGACCCAGCTAGTGTGTTGAGAGTGTTGCTCTTACGTTAACTCCAGAACTACTCCGGTCTACTGCATTCTGTTTTGCCCTCGCTTTTCTGAGCATTGTGACTAACAGGTTACTTGACTGACGGGTCTCTCTTGAATGCAGACCAGCTAAAAAAAAACAAAACAAAGTTGCTGTTTTACCTAGCTTTTAGTGGAAAATGATTTGCGCGACGCTGCTGAAATGTGTTTATGGGCATATGTTTACATAAAGAATCCTCGTAATCTGCATTTTAATCGTGGAACTGACAGAATTGTTTATGCTGACGAGGCCAACATTTCATTGAGATGTTCCGGAGACAGAAGGCGAATGCATGCGTGCAGAAACAGAAGCTCACGCACACGTGTGCCCTCGCGCTGCGCACCACAGCTTGAGCGTTCCCAGCACAGAGCCCCAGCGACATGTCAGCGCCGTGAAAGATAAATGAGAGGGGGCGTGTGGCATCTTCGGAAAGCGTACCCTTGATCCTCGGCTAACGGCAGACTCTGTTTTACAGTACCTGCTCCTCGTGTGAGTCTCGGAGAAGCTCTGCCACGGTGCCTTGAAGAGAGCGAAAGGGAGGGGGTGGGAGGGAGAGAGTAAGAGTGTAGACAGAAAGAGGGAGAGAGAGAGTGAGAGAGAGAGAGAGGGAGCGATGCTGCTTCCTCCTGGTTGGCTGAAGAGCAGAGGCTGACTCAGTGGATCTGGAGAGAGGCAGCGTGTGACAGATGCACTTCTCTCCCCAGCCCTCGCCATCAGACCGTCGGCTCCCTGCCATTGGCTCCGCGCGGTGGACCGGCAACGCAGAGAGCGCTATAACAGCATGCCCTCCTCGGCGAGCGGCGCGTTCGAGGACGGCCAGGGAGAGAGCGGCAGCGCCCGCGCGTCAGGCAGACCGGAGTAGAGCCGGAGACAGAGCGACCGCGGAGAGACCGCGCCGATAGAGGGGAACGAAGCGCTGCAAAGAGCCCCCAGCCCACCGCCGCTCCGGCTTCCCCCACCGTGATGCTCCGCGCTCTCTGAAGCCGCCTCCCCCAGCCTCCCCGACCTCCCTCCTCCTCCCCTACCCTCCCCCTTCTGAAATGAGAGAAACTCCCCACTGATTTAGCGAGAGGACTGACCCATGGCTTTGGCTGCAGAAAGGGGAGTGCACATCTGTAGATAAGTGGAGTTGTGGACCTCCCCCTCTTCTCTTCGCTCAGGACAAAGTTTGCTCTCGCCCCGTCTGTCCGGACCGCGCGCACTCGGTGCCCGGAGGCAGCAGATCTCCCATGGCTTGTTACTACATCGTCATCAGCTCCACGCACCTCAGCAATGGCCACTTTCGGAACATCAAAGGAGTTTTCCGAGGCCCGCTCTGCAAGAACGGAAACAAGAACTTGGTAACTACTCCCCGCTTTCTCCTTAACACACACCACCTACTGTCGCTGTAACTGAAACTCCAGGGAAAGGAAATGGAGACAAAGGGGATGAAATGGTCTCAGCACAAGCATCCTAGAAAGTTCAGCGCAAAGGCATGTGGCAGTGCTAAACTTTCTGTGTTTGTGTGTGTGTGTGTTCGAGTGTGGGCGGGTGGCGTGAGAGTGAATGTGCTGTTTGCGTGTGCGGGTGGACAGGTGGTGGGTGTGTGCTGCCTGTGTTGGTAGGTGGGTAGGTGAATGCATGTCTGTAGGGGTGTATGCGTGTGAGTGCACAAATGCATGTGTGTATGCAATATAGGGATGCAGTTGGCAGATTTTGTGGGTTGCATTTTAATATTCATCATGACAATGTGTCGAGAGCGTTTTAGATGGACAGTAAGAAATGTTCTGACCAGTGACAGTGGCGTAATGCCTCACAGATGGATGGGGATGACTATAATCCCAACACAGGCAGTCGTAAGTGATGTCCTGGGATTGAGTCCTAATAGTTCCTGTCGAGCTTTAGCCCAGTGGTTGGGCTTAGCCCCACCGTAATCTCTCTGTTTCCCAACCAACAACTCTCCCATTGTGCCTAAACACATAATACGTTACAACACTTTCAATTTAGAGCAAAACAATTCTGACATTAGAACCTATATACAATTCTGACTTTAGAACCTATACTGTCTGTATGCATAAATAGAAAATTTGGCAGGTATAGTTCACTCAAAATAAATAATAAACAAGATTGTTTTCCTTTGCTTGGTGTAACAACAGGGAGTCTGTTGAAATGAAAGTGCTGCATTCCTCAACGATAATTTAATGCTTTGCTCCCGAAGCATTGCCTTTGCGTCTTTAAAGAACGATTAAAATTCACGCCTTCCCTAATTGCTTTTCTTCGCCCTGCACTGTATATCACCATGAGTGGGGGGGGGCTTTACTGACATCAGAGTCAATCATTTCAAGAGCAACAGTTCTCATTGGCAGATGATTCCAGATTCTACATTCTGAAAAAGACGCGGTATCGATGAACCACAAGCCTCCCCTTTCCTGATAAAACAGCAAAACGGTGGGAGGGTTTGAGCAGTACCACAGTGGAGCAGCAACAGATTGTTTCCAGTCAACAGGAAGGAAAAGGGCTTCCAGTTCCCTCCAGGCTATTGAGCTCGGTGCAATTATCCAACTCAATCTAGCTCTCTCCCACAATGGCCTCACTACATTTCACTACTACCGGGGACCTCATGTCATTTAATCTAGAATTATGGGGCTGAGAGTAGAGGGTGGGGGGTAGGGGTGTTCCCGCCTGCCACCGCGTGCGGCCATGGTAAATATACATTTCCACTCCCGCCGTCGTATATATTGCGGCCGTAAATCTGACGGCTCCGAAGCGTATCGAAGCACGTGTGGCTCTGTAAGAGTTACGCTCATCTCGTCTCTCTCTCTCTCTCTCTCTCTCTTTCTCTTTTTTTAATGCGCTGCCATCTGGCTCCTAGAGCACGGGGAGGCTTGTGAAGGAAGAAAGCCGTTATGCCGGGGAAGGTTTGCGCGGCGAGCGTTGTCTATAAAGAGGCTCCCGTTTGCCGGCTTTGTGGTAAGGCGCGAGGCAGGTGAACTCAGGAAGTGCGGTGCGGTGGTCGCCCTGCGGTGCGGCCCACTCGTATTTGCAGTATTGGAGAGACGCTCAGTGAAACCTATCCCCTGTAATTGTAGGCACGCTCTCCTCGCCTTATGGAATCGCTGTGATTTAGTGCGCTCGGGTGGGTGGGCGGGTAGGTAGGCAGACAGACAGACCAGTACCAGTGTGTAGCACCCACCTTAGTTACCGTGGCAGAACGCCCACCACACACCGGCTGAGGTGGAGAGGGAGCGGACAATGATATAAAAAGGTATGGTTTTCTCTAGAAGGAAAAGGCTTTGATGTGGGGCGGAATGCGGTTCGGGTGAGGTCTCGGGAAGCCCTCCGGCGCACCGGCAGTGACCAACAAAAGGCGCACATCAAAAAACGCAGCCTGTTACCTGCCCCGTTTGCTCCCAGAGTGAAGGATCTGGGCACGGTCGTAACGCATTGTCTAAACACGAGGCTACGGCTGTGCCGGGATCTTTGATGCCTCTGACTGCGACAGGCTGAAGGATGGAGAAAAAAGGAGCCTTTGTGGGGAAAGCAGAGCCTGCCCCTAGTCAGTGCAGCGCCGCACTAAAGGACTCAAACTGTTATCATTAGCGCGAGATTTAATTTCATGTCGTGCGGATGCTGAGCTCACTAGACCGAAATTAGACCCCCAACAGCTGATGTTGCAGCAGCAGGAAGTGAAGAGACCCCCTGTCACATATTGAGTATCTCTCCCCTCACTTCCACACATTCCCACTTCATTCCCCTGCCTTGATTTCAGCTCTTTTTTAATGAGGTTGGATAAGACGGGGAAATTGTTTTAAATGGCCCATTAGCAACACATATTCCGCCATTTCCCATGTGTATGATTTGTTGTTAAATGAACCCAGGGGTTGTTACAGTTTGCCGACTTTCTGGAAGTGGTATAGTAAAGAAAATCGATAAATAAGCAGAAACAGACAAGCAATGAGTCGAACCCAGGCCGGAAATTTTGACAGGAAATCGTGTTAGCTCTGTCTGCCATGTGAACTCTGCCAGTTTCAAGGGAGAAAAATGTAAGTGTACTGTTTGTACATTTGGAGCCGCAAAAGCACACGCTGTTGCAATCGCTCCCTGCCTCCGTCAGATTGAGAGTGAGTGATGGGGTGCGAGGGGTATTTTTCTCCTCAGCTGTCGCGAATATGCATATTGCCAGGGTTATCTCTGCAGCCCTTATCGATTTCCTTTCTGAGTCACGCTTAGGCTGCACAGCTCCTGCCAAGTCCAACTTTATTCCCTTTGGGTGCAATGTGATCGGTGATTCGCCTGACACGCAGGTTGTCCTAATACAATTCCTGTAGTGTACAACAAAGCCGAAAATAAAATGGTGAGATAAGGGTAGGCTATGCGGTAAAAGGTTAAGAGGCTGTCACAGGCACACCCGTCGCATGCCGTTTGGGTGAGGGTCATTAAAAGGAACCGCGGTCACTGCCGCCAAATGGACAGTGAGAATGGGGAATTGTGCGGAAATGGCAGGGGGGGGGCAAGATGCCTTTCAACCTCTGTAGCCTCTGCTGTCTTATCACGGTGATGTCTGACATGAACCGGTGGGAAAAAAATTGCCCACTCTCTTCACCCTCTCTCTCCTTTGCCGACTTGTCTGGGCCAAACATCTGCCACAGTAATTTGGAAATGTGGCAGCTTGCTTTCAAAAGCAGAATTAGGCCGTCACGCAGTTCCTTATTTTTATTCCTGAAGGCTAGAGCTGAGTGCATATAGCTGTTGCGACGGCCACCACCCATATTGATATTGATATAAAGGCAGTGATTTATATTTGTCAGTGCTGTAAACTGTCAGGGAGAATTAGTATTTAATTTCCTCCTCCTTGAGGAGGAAATTCTTGGCACTGCGATACAAATTTGAATGATGGCTCCAAACAAGTCAAAGGAGCTCCCCTATTCCAGTAACAAAAATAACGCAGCTCTGGGATGGAACATTAGCATCACAGCGCAATGCATTTATCTCATAGGAGACAAAACACCAGGAACTAAAATGGGTGTTAAAAGGGTTATTTAGAAGGTAAACCCCTCCCTTCCTGAGGAGCGACTTATGCACTTCTGTTCTCCAAGTCCCTGGGATTCACAGCTGCTTCTTCAGAATTCGCCCCTGAATGCGCTAATTGCAGGCGCTGTTGTAAAAGGAATGCTCGAGTTCGAGGTGTGAACATGGCCCTATCGCCATAGAAGACTGAGAAAGCCCGCCTTCTGCTGTTCCCTCGAGGCTGAACCGACAGAGGCTCTGTAATCTTTGGATGAGAAGACTACAAAGCTGTGTTCTGCTTTTGACAGAAACCAGTTCCCATGAGGTGCGGGCGAATCCCAGTGAGTTCAGGACCTCTGTGATAAATTTGGTCCTAATTAATGACAAAATTAACTATGCTGAAATTAGCCTCTGTTGATTTGCTGCGCTTGGTAATTAATGTAGAAGCCTTCTGTGTGTTCAGCATATCACCCAGGTGTAAATCAGAATCAACCTCTTGCATTTTTAAGCACACCGCTATTAATAAAACAATCAACTCTGCAACACTTGCTGTGCTTGCAACTTTATTGATTGAAATAATGGCATATGTTTCGGACTCTATCCTTCTTCAGAATCTAATGAGTGGTAACGGATCCTCTTATAAAGACTCTTTATAATCAGTCCTATGACTGGTGATCAGCCAATGATATCAATGTAATAGTTTAATAACTCATTACACTAAGCAGCTAGTTAGCCTTTAGACTGGTGGACTGACTTTTTATCCCTTATTGTTATTTATCATGTATGATAACTCTCTTGTGTTCTCTTCATTTAATTCATTTCTATTTGTAATTTGATGTTGTTTACATTTTATATATTTATATGTTGTATATTCTTTGCATTTCTCTACACTTATATAATGGTGAATGCTTATGAAATTGTTGTATTCATGTCATTGGCTGGTCACCAAATGTGGGACTAATTATTAGACCATTTTTTACCATTCATTCTAAGACTCTGAAGGACAGAGATGTCCAAAATGTAAGTCATTATTTCAATCAATACAGTTGCAAGCACAGCAATAGAAAAAGTTGTACATAGTCCGGTGTACAAACCTTTATTCAAGCACACTTATTAACATGTAAAAGAACAGCGCGTTATTACAGTTGTATTCAGACATGGCTGACCATGCTCTCTCAGATAATTATGGTGTAGCACTGATCTATTCACTCACATAGCTGTAGATAAATGCTTATACGACTGTAGCATCCTATACAAGTCAAGAGGCTGCTTGTCCTGTCATACATGGTTTAAGACAAAAACTGTGATTATGTGTCCATATACTGTTTGAATACATTAAAGGATACTAAAAAGAAACTCAGCACGAAGGGTTCAAGCAGGACATCTGAGATCTGAACTTCCAGAGTTATGCGAGGACGTTTAGAATTTTGGAAGTTTAAATAATGGAGTGAAGCATATGAAGTGCTTACAAAATGCTCATGAAGCTGAGTATTAAACTGAAACACGTCTCACTTTTCTATTGATGAAAAATTTATCAAAATCAAAAGTAGCGAAAGGGGCAGAATTTGCACTTTTGCTAGAATAATCAATGTGGTAACATTAAAGTTGAATTGTTTAAGCACCATAACACAATCACAAGTCCAAAATCATGGGCTCACTGAAAAGGCGTATCCTCCAGAAAGCTGACTTGTACCAAAGAAAACATTCATGTTCTAATGAGATCCAGATAATTGTTTTGTTATTAGCTCCTTTAAACCAATCATAACATTAATGTAAGCCGCAATCCTAATATATACACGGTTCAAATAAATCAAATATAAGATAGGGGTTTTTGACTTCAAAGTTATAAAAACGAAATCAGTGATCCAGGTCAGATTTCCATTCCTGGTGTGTTTGCATCTCAGACGACGTACTGTACAAGTATCACAGGCAACCTAATGATGATGGAGCATCACTATCTTTAAGATCCTTCTTTAACAATTTCCCAAACAAAAGCGGCTCAGGAGTCAATTCAGAACCTAATAAATGTGCAAATCTCTCTTCTGCCAGAGGTGAAATAATTTGCACACTACTTCCCTTTCCCAAAAAAAGCCCTTCCCTAGATAAACAGAGTATTTATGCGACACAAAAGCACAGCAGGGTTTTATTGTGCGGCTGTTGATGTGTCATAATACCAAAATTACACAGTATCAAGAGATGCATTACCATTCAATAGCTCACACTCATATCTCACACTCAGCTGAAATTGCAAAATGAAATCATTCACACCGTACTGTACACAAGGGCCCTGTCTCTATTATATAGGTTATTGTTTACTGGAAAAAATAAATATTTGAATTGCTCTAAATGACGGTGGGTCCTCTCTGAATATATGTCATTTTCCCCCTCCCCTGCTTGGTTTCAGACCATACACAGATTATCCTGGGGATCCGGCATAGAATGCAGAATGAAACATTTGCAGCTTAAAAGCTGTAAGTATTAAGTGAACGTAATCAAAGTATTCAATTTCAATAATAGCCCCGTCCCCCCACATACACACACAATAATAATAATATACCTTTCATAATTGCAGCTGAAAGTGCTTCACAGAATTAACAGATGTGACAGTAAAACATATTTACAAACACAAATTAATACAACAGAATAAAATAAAATATATAATCGGTATATTATAAAATGGGTGAAAATAGAGATAAAACAAAGTGCAATCATCTCAACGCCATCTTAAAGAAGTAGGCTTTTAGACTCTTAGGCCCTTAAAGTGCCATAGCAGGTGACTGAACTGTCTGGGTTGGGTATGCTGTTGTGCCGGGCCATAAAAATGAAAGCAAGCGTTGCCACTTACATGGGAGACTATCTTCAGACGATCTGAGAGCACATTTGGGCTGCTATGCAATTAAAAGGATAAATATGTAGCCGGGTGCGGTAAAATGCTTTAAAAACTGAGTTGGTGCTTTATAAACCATTAAAACTATTTTTAATTCAATTATAAATCTCACAGGCAACCAATACGAAGAAAAAAAGAATACAGGGGCCAGGCACGCTTTCTTCTTGAATCATGTCAGGATTGTTGCAGCAGCTCTATATTTGTTTTGGAAGACCAGAATAATGAGCATTGCAGTAGTCTAATCTGGTAGTACTAAAAGTGTGCATTAACCTTTCAGCATCTGTTTGCAAGAGGAAAGGCTGTACTTTGGTAATGTTTCTCGAATTGAAAAAGGCCACCATGGTAACATTTCTTATTTGAGGGTGAAAGCTTAAGTCAACATCCATAAACGTGCATGCGTGTGTGCAAGTGTGTGCATGCACGCGTGTCTGTGTGTGCATGCGTGCATGTGTCTGTGCATGTGTCCTCTTTAAATTTGCATGCAAAAGCTCATTTATCTTTGGGGTCGACCTTTCTTCCTCCCTTCCAGCAGTTGCTTACTTCTCCATGAGCTATTCCATGACATGTCCTCTGACCCGGGGGGCCTAAACCTCCACCAAGGTTAATAACACAACAAACTAACGTGGAAGGTGACTGAAAGTTTCAACAACGTGAATATCGAGAATTTCGAGAGAGTATCCCATGGTTGTGGCTATAATTGAACAAGTTAATCTCTTTGTTGTCCCATCATTTTCTCGAAGCTGCTCACCGCAAGTTTCTCAAAGCTTATTAATTATCATGTTTCCTGAAAATGACATCTTATTGTACAGTTTCGAGTGGCTTTGGTGTGTTTTATCCTGCATTTGGCCGAAAAGCTGATCCAATTTTTTTCTTTTATCTCAGAGGTGTAGGGGAAACTGGCAAACTGGTGATCGAAAATGACTTTGTTATACAGTATGCACTATGTTGTAACCTTTTCTAATATTTTCTCACTCTAGCCACCTCTTCACCAGCACATTTACTGTATCAAAACGTATGGAAACAATGTGCTTAAGTGATGTACAGTATGAAGCTGTTTTAATAATTTATTAAGCATTCTTGCACTATAGTATAAATTGCTGCCAAAAATATGACCACCAATAGTGCTTTTAACACTCCAGCATATCCTTTCTCCTGTTTGAATCTGCTATGTGCAGTCAGTGTTGGCAGGGTAAAAATAGCTCAATAAAACAATCATTTAATACAGTTACACTACAAATAATTCATTTTGAATCATTTTTTGAATCAGCTTTTGAAATATGGAATCTTTTCTGTCAAAGTGGCTTTATATTTGAGCTGTTTTGACCACATTTAACAATTGTATGATCACTGCAGAAAAATACAGAGGGCTATTCACATTAACACATTTGCAGTCACACTGCATTACTGGATAATAGTTCATCTATAAGGTTACAATTGGAAATAGTGGTGCAATATTAAAATATTTGGAAATTTTTTCTCGATATGATAGACTTTATGTGCCGACATTTGTTCAGAGGTATTGCATGGAAAGTGAGGGTTGATCTCAGTAGAAGCCATTGATTGTTCATTAAATGCAAAAATAGCCTTTTTTTCTTCATTCAAAGAAATCAATTCCATTACAGGTTTAGAGAGTGGATACATCATGTCCTGCCTTTATAATTACATTTATTGTGCATTTCTATACATTTCTATTAAACCTTGAGGAAAATCTACATTTAAATTGCTTCAGAAATTCTACATTTCAGGGTACATTGGAATTGATTGGTAATTTTGAATAGTTTTAAAAAATAGTTGTTGCTATCAGTGCCTTATAGCAAATACAAACAAATAAAAGACGACTGAATAATAACCACAATCTCCATCTGTATTCAAATAATAATAAAACAATTGATAACAAAACATAAGTATGCTATTAATATTTGGATCAACACATACTATTTTCTCATGGTATTATTTATTTCCATTATTGATAACAATTTGTAACTTTCAGTTAGTGCTGTGCATTCATATTTCTGTCGAGAATCAGGTGGTTATATTTACAACCGGGCAATACAAATGATGTAGGAATTAAGCATACTTAATACAGATCATATAATACATAAACAACCAAAGGTTTTGCTGAACTATTCAATGTACTATTTATATCTTAAAAGGGTGCTTTTAATAAATGTACTCGGTTGCTCAGAAAAAGAAACAGAACAGGCATAACATTTAAAATACAAAAACATTTATTATTTTAAATTGAGTTTCATGGATGAACTTTGGCTCACTCTGCTAAGACATTGTTGTACCATGTTACAGCTCAGTTCTTCCTGACTGTCTGCCAGATGTGCACTCCAACTCACTTGCCCATTTTAAGGTATGCTTATGCCTGGTGTTTCTAGAAAAAGCTACAATAATAACCTTTACGAGGTGAAAGATGAATGGCAGAAACACAGGTGACGTACACCGCATTGCTTGCGAGAACTGCTCCGGTTCCAGCGAACAGCTCCTTGGTGACATGTTCTGAAGAAGACCATACGGATACGTGCTGAGTGAGTAGGCGTTCTCATGCCTCCCACTGCCTTCAAACTAGAAGGATTTTAAAGAGGACAGTGACAGCTTTTTGACTGCTGTATGAATCAATTAATTTCAACAGAGCTCTTCCCTGCATGAACACACCGCAGACTGCCTGGTGCCTGGCTTAATTATGTGAGGTTGCCGAGCCTCATTCATCTCACCTTTTCTTCTTATAGTAGAACAGGTGACCGAGTACTCTTTCAGAAAGAAGCTTAATTGAAGGTTGTTAATATTTCAAGTGTCCTTGGAAACATTTTTTTTATTCACTATGGATCTCGACATCTTTCATCCAAAGAGGTTAAGGTTCAGTAACAGGCAACCTTAACGGTGGCATTAGGGGGTAAGAGCAATCATCTGGCAGTCGGAGTGTTAGCGGTTCGATCCTGCCCTGGGTGTGTCGAAGTGTCCGTTTGCAAGACACTTAACCCCCAATTGCTCCTTATGTGCTGGTTGGTGCCTTGCATGGCAGCCAATCGCCGTTGGTGAGTCAATGTGTATGTGAATGGGTGAATGAGCTTCAATTGTACAGCGCTTTGGATAAAAGCTCTATATGAATGAAGACCATTTACCATGTTGACTGTTGACTGACGGAAGACGCAAATTGAACATTTCTGGCTTGGTGCTGCAGTTCTATTGGGGATCAAATATTATTTAATAGCTGTCAGAGAGTTTAGCCAACACATTTATTTTTTTAATGCATTAAAATGCATGTAGGAACTAAAGATGTGCTCGGAAGCTCTGTTCAGGTTAGGTGTGTACACTCAGTGAGCAATTTATTAGGTAGACCTCTACACCAGCTTGTTCATGCAAATATTTAATCAGCAGATCATGTGGCGGAAACTGAATGCATAAAAGCATGTAGACATGGTCGTGGTCATGAGGTTCAGCTTTTTCAGACGAAATGTCAGAATGGGGAAGAAATTTGACCATGGAATGATTGGCCCACATGGAATGACTGGGATTTTGCATGCTTGTTACCTATTTTTTATAAACAGGAAGTGATGGAATGATACAATATAGTTCCTTTATTAACTAAATTAAAGTACTATTTTATTTTTAGGGGTGAGGAAATAGAAAAATTTAATTGAAACATTGAAACATGAGAGGAAATGTATTTTTTTAAAAGTATTTTCCTGTATATTTGAACATGAGAGAGCATTATCCATGTTGTTTATTATATGCACTTTTTTCTCTATTTGTATTAAGGGTGCCAATAATTCTTGAACCCACTGTATATGTTTGTGTACACAAATAATTATTGTGTGTGTATTTATGTTCATGTGTACATGACCTGTACATAGGGTATGAGCAGATATCTGTTACGCCTTGTGTGTGCGCGCATAAGCTTTGTGCATGCATATTTGTGGACATGTGTGTGACAGATTGTATAACTCAGGTGTGGGTGGTTAGGGGACTTTGCCGGTTAAGGCTGAGGTCATTGGGTGCCATTTCAGTGGTTTGTACAGTAGGTGGTGAGACAGTAAGTGGACGATGACAGATTGAAATCTGTGGATGTTTCACCGCTTCACTACTACGGCCAGAAAAAGAGACGCAACGCCCATCCTGACATTTAGAACAGGCATATTTGAAGCACTTTCCCCCTCCACAAGTCACCTCTGCCTGTCTTTAAATTTCAAAGGTGTTATTTTTAAAGAATGTGTCTGCTTAGGGTCACGATGTGAGACTACACCAGCTCTGAGTTTTATTATTAAAGTGGGTTCCATAATCCTTTGAATCGGGGAGCAGCTGTATTGAGTTCCTGTTGATAGATTTTCTTTATTTACTGACAATGATATTGAACAAAGCGAGGAGGATTCTTAGAGGTTGTTTTGCCCTTGGGTTTGAACCGTGTAGAAATCACTGGGGGAAATTTTCCAAACGTCTCAAGATACAAGAGAGCAGGAATTTTTCTGAGAGACGGTTGACCTACACACATGAAACATTGAAGCAGTGGTATCCGCTGGCTTAGCCAACCACCTTAGTTTGAGGGCTGTAAGCAGCACCCACACACCCCCACGTGTGCTTCTGTCATCCTGTAGTGAGTTTATTTTCTTATGCGGCAGTGGAAAAGGACCAGCAAGACACAAAGTACAGCAGTTTTCAGACTCCTGACCCTCAAATCCACAGCTTGTCACATTTTTGCAAACATTAAAATCCTGTGGTGTTTACCTCCCGACATTACTGGAAGTGACTGTGATTGGACCAATTTCATGCTGTGGTGGTTCAGTGCCTCTGAGCCACAGTCCTTTCATAATCTGTGGGAGACAGCTAATGCATAGAAAGAGAGAAAAAAAAGCCTGTGAAAATACAAAAATAACCGTTGACTCAATTTGACATAGCGGGAATATCACAGTGTTCACATAGGCAACAGCATTGTGGGTTTTATCGAGAAGCAGCTGTGAAACTTTATTGCCCTACAGAATGCATTGTTTAGCTTGCGTGTGCAACACAATGGGGAGTGGAAGAAACAGAGCAGGAGTCTTATTGTGCTTACACTTGTACTGTATGTGTGTTCATTCTGTGAAAGAGCACAATGCGGTCTTCTGTGGACGCATGTGGCTTTCCTCCTGAACCCTTTCCTGCTCATTTATACCCAACCCTCACCCCAAAAAAAGTCACACTCACTGTCCGCTTTCCGTTTACTGCCTGCGGATTAAGAACATCGGACTGGTGGCTCTTTTCTGGCTTGGCAAGTTTGGGAATTTGGGAGCCCTCCTGATTAAGTGAAAGCATATTTCCCCATATCTTGCTCCGACTGCGAGTCTAGGCTGCACCCTCCTCGTGCACCTTTTGGTAACCCTCCTAATCTCCTCCCCGTGATCCGATTACCACAGCTGATGTTCCTCTTTTATTATTTTGTTTATTTTTTAAGCCTCAGTGTGGCTGCTGACCGTGGGGGGGGGCGGGTTTGGGGTGGTCAAACGGGCTTGCCAGCCGCAACAAATCCATTCCGGTCGGATTTGGGATCAGAGCGGTAAATCGGCAGACTCAGTAAATCACAGCACAGCTGCCTAGCTTTACTGATGAGGAAATGTAAATAAATCATACACTTCCACAAACGGTACCTAAAGGCAGTCACATTTTGAAAATAGTTTGCAGGCTTTTATTATCACAGTGGAGTAAACAGACTGTATAACAGAAGCAGCACCTTTGACTTAATTAATAAAGGGTGCTTCTTTCAGTTGGTTCCCCATTTATTTTAACACAAAGGGCCTGGGATAACATGAGCATCAAAGGAGCTAAACCTGCTGGTGATTTGTAAGGCGAGGCCTGCGGTCCCTTCATTAAAATGCTCACATTGATAAAACATTGATTTTTCTGGCCCTCAGCCGAGCAGATCCCAGGAATTTATCTTTCTCTCGCCTCTCATTTAATCTCCATTTGAAAGAAAAGCAGCAGTAATAGCTGTAGAAGGATCTTCAGAAATATGCATTGTCAGCTCGTCAGGTCTGTGGTGCTTGTGTAAATTGAAGTACTCTCATGCTGAGAGAAACTGCTTGCTGCAGGTTCTTTCTGTCGGAAAATGTGTGTGTGTGCGTGTGTGTGTGTGGGTGTGTGTGTGTGTGTGGGTGTGTGCGTGCATGCATGTGTTTGTGTGCATATATGCGCGTGTCCAGTCCTGTGTGTATGCTTGCGGGTGTAGCTGTATATGTTTGTGTGCACATTCAGATTCTAAATGTATGTCTGTATGTGAGTGTGCAGTATATGTGCATGTATACACGTTCATGTTTGTATGTGCATGTATGTATTTGCATTTGTGTGTAATTGTGTGTATGTTTGATTGTGTAAGTGTGCCTCTCATGCAAATATCGTGTCATGTTATACCTCATTGCCTCATATACGCTCTCTATTACCGCCTTCCCACTTTATGACTCATTTGATCAGATGAGTTGTTGCTTTTATGTTCATAGCATATACTGTACTCCATTCAACTTAAAGCACAGAGCTGTGTGTATTGAGCAATACTGTTACCTCAGCCTAAATTGTTATATGGGTGACATAGACATTATTGACGATCATTTGTTTGGTTATACCTTATTTGTATGATAATGAATGCACTTTGTGAGTAATTTGAATGTATCGGTGCTGGGGTGTCCTTGCTGGCTCTGTTTGTTCAGTTGGGAGTTGCTCTGCACACACTGTGCCTGGAGCCTCGCTGCTGTTGTTTGATGGATCTGGGGCAGTACATGGCAGGAGGTGTCAGGTGGGTCAGGCCCAGGGGATGGATGGGGTTCGAACCCAGGCTCAGTTTTGCTATGGGCTGCGCCAGGAACCTATGCAGTCTCCGAGAGAGAGAGGTCTGCATGTGGTTGCTGCGAAACTGACAGTGCCTCATAGTCTGCTCGGGCTTCTCCTCCCCACCCTACTGCACAGCCCCCTACGACAGCCTGGTATAGTTCTGGCTGAATACTGGAAGACATCGAGTACAGTATGTATAACAGCTCAATCTTAAATTAATGACCCGTCTGTCATACTTCTGGCATCGGTTGACTTCCGAGAACCATCTGATTTAGACTGATGATTTAATATACTATTGCTATCATCTCCTACCACTCTGACTTCCGTCTCCTCCCACTCTCACAGCTATAGATCTAGTCGGCAATGCGTCATAGGCATGTCATAGGCATGTCTTCGCAAAGCACGGCATTAAAACTCCAGCCTCCCCCTCGCCACTCTCACGGTTTACAACCACTCTCACGGTTCACCACAGACTCAGACTCTAAGAGGCAGATTCTAACAATCCTTGACACCATTTCTCTATGTCAAAAAATCATGGTCCAATATAAGAACAAAAAAACACAATTCAGAAGTTGCATGAATGAACACATTGTTTTTTTAGCTCTTTTATTGCATGTTTGCATATATGCATATTTCCGGTTTGGTAGAAATATACGTTTGTTTTGCAAATTAATTGATACAGACACATTAATGGAACCAAATATCTCATCTGCTTATGAAGCTAAGACTGTTTTCTGACTAACGTTGAAGTCTATTTTGTAATCCGTTCAGCCATTTTCAACAATATTTGCCCGGGCTATACCAAAGCGAATGTCGTCTTGAACCATTCTTATTGTTGCATAAATGCATTGCTCAGTCATTTCAGCACTGAACTAATGTAAAAGATAGTTAGCTTCTTGTACAGGGTTTCCTACCCTTCCTACCCAAGAAGACATAATGTGTAATGTTCAGGCGACGCACAGTTTCGGAATATCGCTGTGTTCGCATAGCAGAATGAATATACATGCGTGACCATCTTATGAGTGTTTGCGTTTCAGGCTAATCTTTGTTTGACATAAATCTGTGCAAAATATACAAAGCTTTCACCAAAGGGATGTGCTATATCATTGTAAAAAAACTGTCAAAATGTATAACGTTATAAAAACAGAGTTTTTAGCTTATACTGGGGTATTTCTGCATACATTACTGTCAATATCAGAAGATTATGAGCATTATTTTTTAGAGCAAGTTTGGTGGTACTCCAGGCATCGTAGTGCTTTCGGTCTGTGTATATTCGGATATTGTACTTTTGTAAATTGTTTTATGTCCGTTTGCCTCATAAAATCCAACCCCATGTTTATGTCATATGAGGTGGTAACAGACAATTACAGGACTTGGACTTGCTATAGATAGGCCTGTAATATTTATGGCTAATGGGGATAACGGGGCTCTGGTTAGCCTAATTTCTAAATAAAGTTCAATTTTAAATGTGATGCAGGATGGTTAGAAATCATGAGTAATCCTTTAAATCTGTTTTAATAGAAAAATAAGCTTTTCTGATCATTCATGTATCTGGACAAAAAGATATGCAGATGTTTTGTATTTGGAGAGA
This sequence comes from Conger conger, assembly GCF_963514075.1. Classification (NCBI taxonomy): domain Eukaryota; kingdom Metazoa; phylum Chordata; class Actinopteri; order Anguilliformes; family Congridae; genus Conger; species Conger conger. The sequence continues at coordinate 43,013,508 of NC_083762.1, forward strand.
TTTGAGGACACAAGAACATCTGGGTGCAGTCTTTTGGAAAACTCATGTGGATTTTGAATGCCTGTTCATATCTTTACCAAATCTTTAACAAAAGTTGTCATCAAGTTGTGCACATATATAAAGTAGTTCTGGGTTGGCCCTTGACTTAGAAATTGAGATAGTCAGTGCTAAACTATAAAACATAAGGTTTTTTTTTCTTTTTTTGTATTTTAATGTATCTTTTGTGTACACTGTATGTACATGCTCTGACATAAGTTAGTTATGTCTCACATTTCTGAATGGTACAAACTTCTTAATTTAAGTCTTCAACCATGTGTGTGCAGTTAATAGTTTTTGAGATATTGACACTTAGGACTAGTACAAAATAGGCGGAAACTTTCCTCTAGGGGGGCAAAGTGGAAATGTTTATATATACTACATTTTCTGCTCATTTAAAGACTTGTCACTGCTTCCTTCATTTCCTAAATAGACTCCACCAAACTTTGCCCCTCGGTGATTGAGCATGGAGAGATTATGACGTTTTTGTGGGTGTGTATGCTCTTGCTAGCTGGATATATCTCCTCGCACCCTTAATTCTGTCTCTTCCCATTCACCACTGTCTCCTCCCACCCAGCTATGTATTCCTTTCCTCACCACCCTCACTTTTTGAGTGTCATCAGGACACTCAACAACTTAATCAAATTCATTAGCTACTCCACCTAAGTACCGGAAAGCTAATTAAGTTGTTGAACTGTATGTCAAATTAAGTACGTTAAGGAATTTTTTTGGAGGTACTGGAGGGGCGACTTTTGTATTTTTTAAGGTCAACCGGCATTTTCTCAATAACTTCTCATCATGGAATAAATGAAAATCCTCTTTTAACTTTTCTTATCACAGTCCTCAGCTTGTAACCTAAATTATTTTAAGAATCGTGCTCGGTCTCAACAGAATGAAAGCAGAAAAAAGACTTTTATACCATAATTAAACAAAATGCTTTGTAGCACTGAGAAGATTAGTTCAGGATTAGACCAATTTATTTATAGGATTTTCTGTGATCCTGTGGGCTGAGTACGTGGGGCTGTGATAGAATCTCTGCTTTCCTATAGAGGTTTTCCTTATCATCTGCAGTTCCCAGTAATGAGTCAGTACTTTGGCTGCTTAATAATTAATGTGCGGTCAGTGTATTCCTGTAGCACTGACGGCGGAGAGTAAAAGGTGGTTTGATTTGCTTAGGATCACCTCAATCAGTGCTGGAGATAAGCAATCAGAGCCCTGACATACGGAAAGCATAGCAAATTAATGATTTTTGTTTGTTTAGTTTTTTTTCGTGCAGCATCTGGCTTATAGCCAGATGGGCCTTGGTACTATATGTGAATGTGCATGTGGTGTCGTCCATTGCGAAGTCTGCAATAATGCAGTACATCTTTGAGGGATGGTAACAATGAACAGCAACAGCAACAATGAACCTGCAGCCAACATAAACTTGCAGATAAAGAAAGAGCGCAGGCATTAAAAGAACCAATTTGCACATGTCCTGGTAGGTTTTAATGCACCGCAGCACTGAATGTCAGACTGCAGCTGTTCTTTATTCACAGACAATATAGTCGACAAAGCAGTATAAATCTCGGAAACATCACGATCCGAACAGGTTATTCCAGGGATAAAGCACGTTCTTGAAGCATTGGCAAATGCTTTCCTATTTGTGTTTGAACAGTTTCGGTTTCAAATCGTTTTGCAAAGAGAAAGCATCCATTCGGCTGAAATGAGAATTCAATATAGCTTTGACTACTCTGATTGAGTACAAGGTAACCTTTGTTGTCTTTTTCTTTTCAGCAGTATGGCGAAAATCCTCATTTGCCAAAAAGGAATATGCGATTTTCAGCCCCATGAAACGATATCACACTGGGCCCTACCACCCCAGAAAATCTTATGTTGTCATATTTTTTTCAGGGCCCCTGTCAGTCACCCGGCAACACACCCTTTATGGCGCCCCTGTGTGCAGATATATTGCATTCATGCTGCCCTGCCAAGCTTATTATAGCATATATCCAGCTTTGAATTTATTTAGTTCAATAGAAAAATAGAATACTGAACACAATAAAAAAAAATGGGTGTTTTCATTTTCTATCCTCAGTTTCATTTCTTTTTTTAAATACTGAAATGTCTTCCTGAGGGACATACTGAACATGGCAAAAATCTGTTAAATGAGGAGCAGCAGCCACTGAGGATCAAACTCATCACATTATTTTCTCTTTGGTGTTGCGCCCTTATCAAAGCTTCTCTGCCTCTCCAACATTGGTGGGTCCAACCCTCCTTTTTTCTCCCCACCCCCTGTTGTCTGAACTCGGGGGTTTGCCTTGCATCTCGTCAGACAACATTTCGCTCAGGGGAGTTAATTAATACAGGCTGCTTCTGTACCTGACAGCACAATACATTATTGATCAAAGTGGTTATTACTGTTGATTTTGGGTCTAGTGACATTTACAACCATGGCAGTTTTTCTCTCTCTCTCTCTCTGCTGCCATCAGTGACATTTGGTGCTCAGTTTAGAGGAAGAAGCACTTCGATTAAAGGTTTATTTACGACAAGCTGCACAGTTATATATATATAGGAGGGTCCTGTGCATGTGCAAACACACAATGACCAGGTCCAGTTGTCCAATACTAGAGAGTATAGACTTGCCATAGAAGCGGTCAATCACCAGAACAACACAGGCACAGATTTGGGCTTCAGTTTGTTGAATTATAACTGACTGAGGAATATCCATGATATTCATTTCCTGTCATAATAAAACCGAGTGACTGTTTACAGATACGCAGAGAGAGTCTGGCCATTTTTAATACCAGGGGAATTCCTTCTTTCAATGTCTGCTGAAGGCTTGATATCGCCAAAAGGAAATGGACTTTGTGTCCATTTGTGTCCATTTGTGCCCAGAGCCCAAAACCTATCAATTCAGATGCTCTGTTTGCAGCGCTCTATCTAAGTAATGTCATCGTATTATGTCATTCGCCTTACATGCGAAGGGAAAGCAATCCTCTTCTAGTTGATAGATTTTCAGAGGACAATACTATCTCTCTCCTTCTTTCCACTGGGATAGAGAGAAGCCATAATTTACTGTTTAAATATAACCCACAGTGGTAACAAAAGTGCAAAGACATCCTTGGGATTTAAGGAGTGGGGCTCTCGTCTATTCTGACCCACTGGAAGTGACAGAATTCTGTTTAAAAGACAAATGACTGTGGAAAAGGAAGGAGGGTACAATGAGTATTGATTTCTTTTTGTGATGGGAATTCATTTTGCCAGACTGGTAACAGGACAAGTATTGTCTCCGATGACTCGCCTTTCCATTAAGAATCACCTTGTCTGCCCTTTGGCTCGTCCGTCATACTTTTAGCGCCTCCCAGTGGATCGGTTGCGACCGGGCATTATTTCCCTCCTATCTTTTCCCGGATTGAGAACGGCGCCGTTCTGTGAGGGAATGTCTTCCCGGTTAGACCCATCTGGTTGCCGTGCCGACGGGCCACACCACTCAACTGTTTTACAGCCTCATTTCATAGGAACATTCACATATAAAAAAGATGACTCATTTTCCTTCCTCTCGGTATGTGTTTTTTTTTTCTTCTATAGAGCAATTTAATGGGAAAGAGACAGAGAAACACAAAAAGAGTCTCTGGGCATCAGTGTTCAAACCGCACAGATAGGACAGGAAGGTTTAAGAAGAAGAGGCAGACATATCCATATTCCAGCCCTGCTTCATTGGAAATCAAACGGAGCTTAACCATACAACCATACTCACTCCCCACCCCCATAGTCAGATGACAAGAACCCTTTTTATTGGAGCAGTGCACATTTTCCAGCATTTTCTTCAAAGTGTTATTAAATCGGGCCTTGTAGATCTGTTACTCCTCAAGGCTGGCTAGCTCTTCGTGAGCATTATTTATCTGAACCGGTGTCATCGAGCAGATTACATACATCCAGAAGGAACCACTATACATCACTCAGAAATGTGCTGTACCCACAGTATTATTTTGGCAGTCCGGAGAAGAGTATCCTTTTTTTTTGCTTTCAGACTGTGGGCCTTTTGTGGCTTGGCCATGGTGATCTCAGAGCATAGCACATTAAAGTGCCTCCATCACACAACCAGAGCTTTAGGGAACAGATCAGTCTCCATTACAGACTGGCAGGCTAAGGATGACGAAACCTCTCTAATCACACGTCCACAGTCAGAAATAAGTAGTCTCCACATATAGAAACGCCCGCCTGTACGTAATAATACTTTTGAACCTGAATTTCAATACTAATTTCAAGCCTTTCTTGAGATTAATGCAGGCAGTGCATTTTGAATCATAGGACAGCAGTGATAACACCACATATTGCTATGACTGCGGTGGGGAAGCGTATTTTTCGGGGGAACTGAGGTTACGGGCTGGGCACTGCAGTCACATGACTTTAATCTCATTGCAAGCATTTGAAACTACATTTCGACAAGGGTACAGGAGCGCGTCAGAATATGAGAGAACCACAACTCTTGCAAACTGGAAATGTAACCACAGGACCACCAGGAATACTTCAGAAATATTTTACGCAGCTTGCCAAGAAAGTGAAACGATTATTAAAGCAAAAGGGGGTTTGTAAAAAGGAATTACAAACAAATCATTGGGCTTTGTGTGGTGCCTCCGTATGGTCTCATTTTTTATAAAATAATTGTTTCCATTTCTCATTCTCCCCAAAGTGAAATCGGCAATTTTGTCTTTTGACTCACCACTGTGCTGCCCACACCAGCTTGTATGGTTCTCACTGTCCTAGCACAAGCAGGGCATCCTAGTTCACAGTTATCAATCACTCACTCAATAAAATCTGTCCCAGTACATTTTTACAACTGCTTTCTCATGAAGAGTTGCACAGAATACATTGTTCAGGGGCTGTTGAAAAACCTGAAAAACCTGAGACATCTGGTGGTGACCACTGCAAAACGTAAACGGACACCTACAAAACAGTGGAACATAAAACCTAAATTGTGATCTGTGAAACAAGTAGGCAATAAAAATGATTATACCAAAGTAAAGTCACTGTACACTATGTTAGCTGTAACCAGTACAGCCTGTGCGCACTTTGGTGTGGTCTACAAGTGTGTGGAACTCTGTGGAAGGAATAGTACACCACTCTTCCATGAGAAAGATAGCTCACACTTAGTTGATAGCAGTGAGTGTCACAAGCACTGTTTCAACATGTTCCATAAATGCCTGAATAGGTTCAGGTCTGGTGACTATAGATCCATAATATGGATACCTTCATGCTCCTCAAACCACTGGGCTGTGTGAATGGGGGTATTGTTATATTGAACAACAGCCCTCACTGCCTGAAGGAAATGCTGTAACCTGGGATGAAAAGTATAAGAATGTATCCAGGCCTCTCAGTCATCCTGACAGCGTTCTACACTCAGTGACCACTTTATTAGGTAGACCTGTACACCAGTTTGTTAAGGCAAATATGTAATCAGCCAATCATGCATGTAGACGTGGTCAAGAGGTTCAGCTGTTTTTCAAACCAAATGTCAGAATGGGGAAGAAGTGTGATCTAAGTGACTTTGACCATGGAATGATTGTTGGTTTGACTATCTCTGAAACTGCTGATCTCCTAGAATTTCCATGCACAACAAACTCAGAGAATGGTGCGAAAAACAAAAAACATTCAGTGAGCAGCAGTTCTGCAGACAAAAATGCCTTGTTAATGAGAGAGGTCAGAGGGCCAGACTGGTCGAAGCTGACAGGAAGGTGACAGTAACGCAAATAACCACACATTATAACATTGGTTTGCAGAAGAGCATCTCTGAACACACAACGTGTCAAACCACTAAGTGGATAGACAGCAGCAGAAGACTTAATAAATCTAAAAAATAAGTCCAATAAATACCTAATAAATTGCTCACTGAGTGTATATTGTTTTGTGCTATTCCTGGCTTTTGTCTCTATAGACGGAGTAAGGTAGAGCATTACCGTGTTTCTAGATTCAAGCATCCATAATCCCCAAAGCACTTTTAAACTTTAAGCCTACCATTGCTGCAATTGATTTTAATTTCTTTCTTTGACTGCTATCTGTTCTCCAGTGTAGTGCTTCTATGGTATTCCCAGTTGGTTTGAACCAGAGCACAGAGCGTTCATCACAAAAACATAAGTATATTTTTAGTTACTGAGCCCTCAAGCATTTAAGTTTTTTTCCTCTACTGCTGTGTATTTGAAATTAGTCTGTGACAATTTTTGTTCCTGTTGTGTTCAGTAGAGAGAACAGGGTCACTATTGTTCATATTCACCCACAGCTTTATAAATGTGTGCTGTTTTCCTGCTTGTCTGTCTGTTGCTTAGTTTGTTTCTGTGTGTCAAGTATGCATGCACCTGTGTGTGTGTGTGTGTGTCTGAGTGTATGGGTGTGCGTGTGTGTGTGCGTGTGTGCATGACTCTGCTTCCAAAGATCTTGGATAATGGGCAGGGTCAATGGAAAGAGGCTGACCTTTCAGATGAACAGAGTAGGAGATGGACTGAGGACAAGGGGACAAGGCGCAGGCATCTCCTGGGAGTATTTACACATCAGGCTTAGTGGAGCCAGGAACGTTAGATAGGACGGTTCGGAATACAGACCTCTATGTTGAACAGACCAAGCATAAAACAAGTCTATGGAACCAGACAGGAGGGGTGTAAATGAAAAGAAAATGCAGACTGAATATTGAGGGGGTTGGCTAGCTGAACTCATAAGTCATCAGGTGTCTTACCCCAATCATGCCGTACTGGCTTCTTATTAATATGCCACAATGGCTCAATACTTTGCATGCATGTACTGTTTGAGCTTATTATATGACATGCAAAAGATTGATTTAGAGTCCAATGGATTTTTAATTAGTAGGTAAGGCTGACTGCTCCAAGATTCTTGTGCCCTAATCTTGTGTTGCTGTGTTCTGCACCCGACCTTTGGAAAATGTTAAGTGTGGTAGGTTGTAATATAATATTGTTCTAGGCCCAACCAGCAAGATAATTAGATAAGCCATACAGTAGTAAAGTGAGGGAGTGGAAGGAATGTCATAAAGTATATTATGTGTGCTCGATTTAAATGACTTGGAGCATCTTGTAAAAAACGCCATCAGTGTAGGAACTAAACATGAGTGGTGCTTTTAGATGCAAAAGTGTGCTTATTGATGCTGAGAAATATTTGTAAATGTCTGACACCAAAATGAGATGCAGTCTGAAAAAAAACATTCTCATTCCTCCGGCATCTCCAAAAACACAGCGTTTAGAAAACACATTAGAGGATATGGCCGTGGTATGGCACTTTTAGTTCACGGATCTCTGAAAGCTAACACAACAAACAAAAAACAAAATGGGCAGGGTGCCGAAAGTTATTATTTCATTCTGGCCCAACTTATAAATAATACACAGGGGCATCGCATCCTGACAAATTTCCTCTGAATAGTTCCACAGCCTTGGCCTCGGCGACCTTTTATATAATGGCACAGTTTCAGCTGATAAGCCCTGTGCCACTGTATTGCTGGTCCTCAGCCAGAGAGCACAGCACCCATGTTAAATTAGGCAGAAAATCAGGCTGCTTTTGGTCACTTTGCTTGGATGTATGACTAGGAAACTCTAAACCGGATTGCCTTTTAGGATATCTGCTTTATTAATATTTCACTATTGAACAAGGAAGAGCTTATGTGGGAATTGCATTGCTTGCAGTGAAAAGAGAGGCCACTGCGATGGATAATTCATGTTCAAGAATCAAGGCAACCATGTTTCTCTCACATCACTACTTAGTGCAGTTGTATAACTATTTAGATGTAATTTGTAAGGCAGGTTAATGTGTGTGTGTCAGTGCAGTTTCTCTGTGGATTTTTATCCACGCTGCTGATTTTTATCGTGAAGTCTCAATCAATCAGCTCAGAGCTCAAAATTTGTCTATACACAACTTAGTATGGTTATGATATTTACTGTGCATTAATGATATTTATGAATTATATTTAATTGTATTATGAACATTGTTCACATTCTAGTAACAAAAAGTACAAAGTGTTTATTAATTACAAAACTCCTGTCAGATTTCCTTGCTGTTGATCATAAATATGTGGTCGGTCTTCAAATTAAATTATTGTGGTTTTATGCATGGCATTTTTCCTCTCTGGTGACAGGATTCTCACTTTCTAATTAAGTAAAAAACTAACCTACTTGAAAAGCTAACTAAGCTAAAATAACTTTATCCAAACTGACAGCGTTGGTAGCATGCTGAGATTCTTGTCAAGAGCCCTTTGTTCACATCTTCAGTTTGAAAGTGCAGAACAGTCAGTTGTGAAACTTTTTAAAAGCATACATGTACTTTAAGGAACTTTGGAAAATCAGTAGTCTTTAATTGATTTTAGATATACCACATTTTTTCCTGACCACATAAGTTATTTAAGAAAATCCTGCAACTAGAGAGGGTGCAAAACCTCTACATCTTTCTCTGAATTAAAGTCTAAGAAATTAGTGTATAATATTTGTAGTATACAATATGTTAATTTGCTTTTTACAGGGTTCCAAAAAATATATAGATTGGTAGATGAGGAACTTGAAACATAATGGCCATGGTGCAAAGCTGCTGTTATATACAGTATACCTGTAGTTAAATGCAAAATTATTGAGGGGATTTTGTATAAAGTGTCTGCACTTTAACATGATATTCATTGTCTCATTTCAAATCCAATGTGCTGGTATACAGAGCCAAAAAACTAAAATATTATCACTCTCCCAATACAACACTTTCGCCTTTAACTTTGTTATATACACTCAGTGAGCACTTTATTAGGTATTTATTAGACTTATTTTTTAGACTTCTACTGCTGTATCCTATCTACTTCTGCATACCACTGCTGTAATGTGTGGTTATTTGCATTACTGCCACCTTCCTGTCAGCTTTGGTCATTCTCTTCTGTCATCGCTCATTAACAAGGCGTTTCTGTCTGCTTTTTTTTGTTTTTTTTACACCACTCTTTGCAAACTCTAGAGACTAGTATGCAGGAGAATCCCAGGAGATCACAGCAGTTTCTGAGATACTCAAACCACCCTGTCTGCCACACCAACAATCATTCAGTGGTCAAAGTCACTTAGATCATATCTACATGATTGTATGCATTGCACTGCTGCCACACAATTGGCTGATTAGATAAGTAGGTGTAATAAAGTAAAAATGTTCTTAATAAAGTGCTCGGTGAATGTATATATTGATATTGTATTACAGTATAGTTTTGTATACAGTAATACAATGTCTACTCCTGTTCAAGATTATTAAGCGAAATATAACTTTATATAATCTGTTAGGGATTTTGCTAATTTTATCACCTTTAGGTCGATCTAACCTGTCAGTATGCCTGCATATTGACTTGAACTAGGATAGTCTGGGTGAAAACATGAATTGATCAAACACAAAGATGGGTGGTTGGTAGCCTGCCACAACCAAAGGGGAGGCATATGCACACAGAGGTAACACTGACCATTCGGTGAACCCTGCTGAGAATTGGTGAAATTTGTACAGTTAGATATAGTTAATGGTATTGCGGTTGACTAAATGCTGTCTACTTGCTATTGAGGGTCACTATAACAGTCCTCTTCACTGTTACTTCTTCACACTACTCTGAACTAGCATCCTCCCTCACATCTTCCCTTCTTTGCAACTGACCACTGATTGACACAGTGATGGTTCTGCTATTGTTTTCACCTGTCCATGCTCTATAAGTCAGCTGATAGAAGGAAGGGAGCAGGTCTCCAGAGGCTCCCAGTCTGTAATCCCACAGAGTTTTATCTCATTCCTCCTGCCATGCAAGGGCAAATAACACACTTTACAGAGCAAACTTCAGGTGTTTGACCAACAGATCTACAGAGCACCAACGGCCAGAAACATGGCCAATTCAAAATGTGGCTATGTACAAAGACAAGCTGGATTTTCAACCTTGGTGCATACATCCAGGAAGGGACTTTGCACTGTAAATTATTACATCTGAAGGTAATTACATTACATTACAGTAAGATTTTTCTGCAGCATGAACCTCCAGTAGACAGTGAATCTTCAGGATTTGCACCACCACCACCACTCTGCCGCGCTCTTGACCGCTTCACCCCAGCCTGACCCTGAGTTTGGCACATTTCAGCAGCAGGAGTATCTCACCTCTCTCGTGGAGGAGTGGAGGAGTGGAGGAGTGGAGGAGCCGCTTCTGCAGGGCGGATGATTGCGGCTGCCAACACGGCGCTGACATTTTCCAAACAAGCAGGAGACAAAAGCCGCTTCAGCCGCTAGGGGCCAATGCTTTTAACAGATCAGCCCCCTCCCCTTCAACCCCCCCCCCCTCCCATCCCACACAATATTCTCACCCACCCACCTGCACACACACACAGACACACACAAATGCAGGCATGTAATGTTATGTAAGGATTCAAATGCGAGTGGCGGTTGTAGTGGAATCAACAATGCACGGCAAGCAGGCGGGGGGATGGAGTGGGGGGAGGACTCAACTGGATTATGAAGCAGGGGGCCAGCGGAGTGCCAATCTGAGAACATCTCACTCGCACTGCGCCGCGGCTCGCCTGGGCCGAACGCCCTCTTCCTCTCGCTCTCCTCCGTGCGTGGGCGAGCGAGCCACACCTGGCAACCGGAGCGCATGTGCCATATGCGAGCGCAGAAGCTCTGCGCCCCCCTGGAGAGATCCTTTCCCAGATGTGCGCCCGTTGCGGGGGCCTCCGCTGCACGGACCCCTTGCTCCCTCACGGAGAGCGGCTACGCCGTCGCTAATAGCTCGTGACAGAATCCCAAACAGCATACCACGTGTGTGTTCCCGCGAAAGGACATTTATAGGTTCTGACACCTGGCTCTCACTGTCCTTGGGAGTTATCAGCAGTGGCTTATTCGCGCTGCTGTTGCCTTCTCTCAACGAGAATGTAACACCGGCCAAATATTTCCTTTGATCTCGCCATATAAAAGTGTATCACCTTAATTGGATTTCCCATAGTGGTATTTAATCTGAATGATAGGAGTACTCTCAACCAGCAGGCTTATTGTAGGCAAACAAGACAGTTGTAAATACTAATGAATGTCATTTTGATTGTAATGGATTTTGCGGAGCCATTGGAGACTCTCGCGGCATCACTTTGGAACTGTCTGCCAGAAGGTTGGTTGTTCCCACAGATTGGATTTCAGAATAATTATGAAATGAATATTATTTTTTAACAGCAATAAAATTCAGGTGCTCGTGTCACTTCTACAAGCTGACTTTTTCCAGATCTGTCTCTTAAGAGCCCTTTTCCTGGCTAGGGTTTAAGATGAGGTGTATTTGCATGTAATCCAATCAAAATTAATGGGAAGGTTTTCTGACGATGGTCCTACCTTGGGCCAATGAGGCACCTCTCTTTTTCCGTTCATTAGTATTTCAACTTTGATTCTCAAGACATTAGTGTATAAAATTCCCCTTGAACCCTTCATCTTTACTCAATTACTCAAATTCAAATAAGTTGTCCAATATGAAAGTAACTGACTCTTAGATGTGAAGTCGCAGCAGCCTTTCGGAATACATCCAGAAGAGGAGCCTATTAAAAATTGAACGGCAGTTGTTTTACAAGCAATTAGCCACCCTGCCTCATTTATTGTTCCTTCTGAGAAATTCTGAGGGTTATCATAGCGTATCGAATGAAGAAGGGAAGGAAAGAAGAAGACCCACAGAGGGGAGATGGCCCAGTGATGCAAGAAGAGATAACGCGGGGAAAGATATTCCCCCTCAATCACTAATATGGTATGTCAGACCGGAATCATGCCAACAATTAACATATCGAGGAAATCCATCAAACGAACACATATAGTAAATTCCTTATCTGAATGAATAGTTGTATTTCTTATTTATTAATATAATATTCTTCATTATTCATTATTTATTTATATTTCTTATTTATATGTATTGCTTCATTTTAGTTTATTGTTCTAATACAACCGAGGGGACAGCCAGCCACTGTGAAGAAGAGGAGAGGTTCGAGGAGAGAGATGAGGGGATTTTGAAAAAATATTTTTTCTTCTCAACCAGAACTGCAATTTGGCAGTGGCCTCTAATCAGTGATACAGTCTACAGAACAGCTTTAATTACCAGGCAGAATTACCCAATCTCCTGCAATTTACATCAAACGGCTAAATTCTAAAAGGCAGCCGCTTGTTTGATTGCTCCTGCCCTTCAACAAAAGCTGTCTTTGTGAAAAGAAGAGATGCGCAACCGAGAGTACTGACATACTACTGTTTCGTTCAGGGAAGTTGTTGAAGAGATTTTAAACATGGGCACACATACATTGTCAGTTTCTTGGGAGATAAGATGGAAGTAGAAGACATTATTTTTGTTGGCAAGCAGGGAGAACTACGTGGCCAGGTGTGTTATTTTCTTAAGTCTACAGTTGCATTTTTTGTGTTATTTTTTAAGATTGCAGTCCAGTCCTTCCCAATAGACATTGATAAATGAATACAGCACCATCATATCCCCAGCCCCCAAGACCTCTCAAATATAATTAAGATTGTGAAACAGGCTATGTAGTAAGTATTCTAAAATGTTCCTTGATTAATTGTGTCTGAAAAAGCAGGCAATAGTAGGAACATCTCTGTAGAACAGAGTCCAAAATTATATTTTGGGGGTGGCGCATGGCTAAGGCATCAGTTTGATGCCCCGGTCCTGCCAAAGCCGAGCTGCTGGGGGACAGGGTCGTAGTAGTATTTCCTCATGAATTTAAATAAACAGGGTACAATTGGCAACCAAATTAAAAATTATTATATTTCAGGTATCTAGAGTAATTGTATTTTACGGTTGTTATATTCTCATAAGCTATGTCCCTGATAGTTCAAAGAAAAATAGATCTGGAATTATGACATGGCTGTAAGATCTGAATATTTTGTAATAGTTTGCAACTATTTGAAATAAATTAATTGACCACAGATTGAATACTTGATTGCAAAAGGGGTTCTTCAAACATATGTAATATTGTTTCAAGTTGGGTTGGTCATTGTACTTCACTTCACAAAAAAACCTGAATTGCCATGATTGATGGAAAATGACAGCACTGGGGTGATTTATATTCCATTGAAAAAGACAATGATGCATCTTATAATCTTTGCATTGTTTTTCTTGACACTGCTGAAATTTACCACAGGGAAAACAGAAGTAGGTCAAATTATTTTTGAAATTCATATTTTCCTTTTCTTCACTGCATTCGGCTAGGGGAGGAGGTGCAGTAATTGAGCCGGAGGAAATGTGTACGCTAATCTGTCCTTTCATCAAAGTGCAGTAGTTTGTTTACCCCTTTGAAGTGTTTTCGAGCTCATTTTCAGTTAGCCTTTTCTGCTGTGTAGCGAGGGTCAAAAGGTGATATTCCACCACAAAGCGACACCCTATTTTGACAAAACTGCACTGATAACCTAAAGGACGCAAGATTGAATACCACTCAGTCATGCCTTTATTTTCAAAAGGTAGGGCCATAACAAACTGAATCCACAATGGCTCTATGTGCAGTGGCAGTAACTAGCCTTCCAATTAACAGTTTTCTTTAAGATAGCCCTTTTCGCACCGCAGACTGGTTTTGTATTGACAGTATTTTTGCGGACCAGCTGTCGAGTGGGGTGGGGGTGAGAGTGCACGACTGGAATATCAATAAGTCTGTTGTACTTTAAGTAGGTCAAACATTAGGACATCACAAAACAAACAGTGAATGACTGGGAAGCATATGACTGATGTTTAACTTTATAATATAAACAGAAGTTAAATGTGTAGGAAATAGACTGTTTATTGCATGCTTGTGACAAATAGGCTATTACCACACATACAGTTCAACCTTACTATTAAATTTAATTTATTTGGTTTACTAACAGCCTACAGTAATGAAATAGCACCATTTACCATATTAAAGGAGTCCTGCTGGGTCCATTTCAGAATTTTTTCAGCTGAAGTAAAGAAGTGAAACAGAAATGACAGCCGAGTTCTCAACACAAATATTTAATCATTAACCGATATAAAAGATAGTGGGGGGGGGGCAAGCAATGATTGTATTATATCCAAAATTTTCTGAGGCCCGGTGGCAAATGGCCTTGCTCTAAGACCTGTAAGGCAATAGGAATCAGGGGCTATATACAGTATGGGGCTCCTAACAGAGACATTTCAATCCATTTCCTGGTGCACGGTGTCCTTTGAGCTCTCCAATGGTTTTATAGATAGAAAGCCTGGAAATGACCCTTGTATTGCAGGTACATCCCCTGAACATGTGCCCCTGTCATATGTATGGCCGTCTTTAAATGGCTTCAGAAGATGGGACGATGTCAGGGCAGCTGGTAATGACACGCCAGCAGTCACAAAGGCATGGGATTAATTGCAATCTGCATCGATCAGCAGGTTCTCCATCATTATTATTGACCGACGCAACATTGATGGTTACTGATGGATTTTTTTTTGCCATTTCCTGGTTCAGGAAGCAGTGGCAGCTGCAGAGCTGAAAACTATCGGGGCAGAAAACTTTCCCTGGAACTGAATATTGGTCTTTATCTGTTTTCAATAGTTCCCTTGTTTAACAATACAACAATACTCACTGACAATGAATTAGGTGAGTAATAACATTTTTACTTGCATCACAAAATTATGCATATTTTATCAACATTATTTAAAATTGTGCACTCTGTTCTCTGCTCCCACATTGTATGTATGACTCAATATTCATGCAATGCACAGATTGTGTTATTTAAATTATTCTGAAGAACTTGTTTTGTAGCTTTTATTGGTTGTGCTGAAAGCAAATGTGGTAGTTAACAGAGTGGGTATTTTGTGGTTAAAACAGTTTTTCCTAAATTTAATTTATCCTTTAATCTGCCTAATATGATGTGAAGAAAGAAGCTGGGCTTTTACCTGCCAATTGATTATTCAGACCATTGACACACTTCTTAATCAATGGAAATAAATGAAAACAGGTGGAGACCAATGATCAGGTTTCCGCTCCATCTATTTCTAGCCCAGCAACCGTCGCTGTCAGGAAGTAAACTCATTAGTGAAATCAGTACATGGTTGGGGCAAATACTACAGACACAGCAACCCACAAGACCTGGAGTTGAATCGTTCCGTACTAAACACTTTTTACTTTAATCCTGTAAAGAGCAATAGGGGCCGGGATCACTGTACAGGAAGAGTCTGTTCACCGCAGCATACGAGACAACAGAGGCAGTATTGAAAGAGCTAACATTAGATGTTGCCTGGGGTGACATGACCAATAATCCTCAGGCTTTAGATCTGAGGGTGGTGTCTTAAGCAGGGACAGAAGTGAAGAAAATCTTGGAAATGGGTGGGCAAAGTTCAGTCTCACAGAAGAATGCTTGATTTAATTTTTCAGAAATGAAAAAAACCTGATCAGTGGTCACATGCTCCTTGGGATCCATGCTGAAGGTCGGGTCCTCAGGGAGCTCAGTTTTAGTGAAATGGTTGGTCTCCTGTACTGTATTTGCACATAAAGCACCAGCACCGATGAAAAGAGACGGTTAAGGGAATACAGAGAGTTACATATATGCAGTGTATGGGTTGTGTTACAGAAAAATTATCATCACAATGTCATCTCCAAGGCTAAAACAAGGTAGTTTGGTAATTATCACAGAAGCATATCAGATTGATTATGAAATGTGTAAAATCACAGTTCCTTTACTATTTTTATACCATTTGAAAGAAGTTTCATTTCCAACATAAATTCCATATACAGTGGCCTCCAGAATTATCGTCAACCCTGATAAATCTTCCCAAAAATTGCTGCAAACTAAAAAATTATAGTTGACATAAGCTTTATTTTCCAACATGTGTAAAGTAGTATGCTTTATTAATGATTCAGTGGAATCAACTGAAGTCTTACATTTTTCAAAAGACAGGCAATTGTTGGCACCCCTGGTTTAATACTTTGTGCAAACACTTCTGGCAAAGATGACAACCATGAGTCTTTTCCTATAATTTGTGATAAAGTTAAAGAACACATTATCTTTGACCATTCCTCCATGCAGAACTTTTCAGAGTCATTGATATCATAAAAAATTTGATTAGGCTACTAAATAAAAAAACATTGAGACATGAGAGTAAAAAGTATATATGATAAAAGTATATATGTTGACAAACTTGCAAAATTGCAATCAAAAGCCTAGAATCAGGACTAGATTCTGAAAGCTAGATTCTGATATCTGTACTAAGGAAGTGATTGAATACACCTGTCTAATCAGAAAAAGCTGAGAAGCCAACTGTCCAATTACTTTTGATCCTCTAAAATGGGGGGACGATGTATAAAAAGGGATGTAATTCCAACTCAGATCCCCCAATATGTATGTGAATATCCTCAAATTAAACTTGACAGTCTGTACTTCAATTTTCATTGATTTATTTCAAATCCAATGTGCTGGAGTACAGAGTCAAAAGAACAGAAATTGTACCACTGTTCAAATATTTATGGACCTCACTGTAACTGGTGTATGTGTAAATAGCCAAATTGCTGACCACCTACCGGTAGCTGTACCTTCACTTCAACTGTAATTAACCAAATTGAGAGGGAATTAATGTCACATAGCTTCCATGTGCTGTGTGTCATTTTACATTTTAGTTACAGTAAATGTTAATGCAACCATGGAAACCAGAGTGAGTTTTTAATCCCCTGAAAATCTGTGTCTCACAATAATAAAGTGATTGAATGTGAACTGGAGATACATTCAATATGCCAACAACAGGTCGGCATGGATTTGCAGCTAAATATAGCCATGCTAATTCAGAGGATTGTTTACAAAGTTGCCTTGGCAACAACCTTTTTATTCTTAGTTATATGTAGAGCTGTGCATGAATATCTGTCTCATTTTGCAGTCAGTATCTCATCCTCTGAAATATGTTAAGCAAGGAGAACCATCACAACAACCTCTGCAATCCAGCACAGACAAGATAGGGTTAATTTAAATCTAGGTGCAAAAATGAGTGACAATACGCTTCCATGCTTACTGATACAAGAAATAAGCCATTTTTTCATACAGTCTTATTAAGCATTGATCAGGAAGTTTTGATAGTAATGAACACTGGCCTTCATACATGCATACAGTAACTCACATTGCTCATGTGGTTGGATCAAATTTGAATTTATTTCAGCTTTACAGTGTCCCAGTATTAATTTCTACTTTTAAAACATCTTTAAGCTGCTCAACCAGCAAAAACATAGCTAACAATTGTCGGAAAGCTGTGCTATTTTCAGCATTCTTGTTTTACATGTATGAAGTATGGACATTTGGTCTTTTTTCTGAGTTTCACTGCAAGGGTTCCGAAGTAGTCTCTTCTTGACGAAAGAGTAATATGATAGTTATACACCACTAGAGACATATGCTCACATCATTTTAATTTTAGTGGTCAGGTTGATTGCCTCTCTTTAAGTGTAGCTAAAAAAAAAAATGTATCCACATGTCCAGTACCATTGTTCTCCTGAGTGGTGGCCAAGAGGCTAAGGTCAATAGCAAGTAGAGAGCTGAAGTTAATTTTTCCATTTTATTGCTATCATTCCATAAAACTGAGCTTTTAAGTATGCATTTTAGCACACTTGAGGCATGAGATGATAAAATGAAAATTATGCAGCAGCCTCAGCAATGCTGTAAAGAAAATGGAAATTCAGGGAGGCCTTACATGCCGTATCTACGGTTATTCACACCTCATTACGTCAATGAGAAGACAAGAGACTTAGTCATCTTTCAAAATAATCCTTGCTGCGATTTGTGGGCAGTTTTTAATCCTGTTTGTCTCAGTTTACATCCGAATGAAGTTCAGTATGCTGCCAAGCCGATAATAGCATTATGCAGTGCCATTTTGCACATAATATTGCGTCCTGTTTTTGGTTGGTGGACTCCTGCAGGTATCTCTCAAAATGTAATGCTTCTGGTAGCAGAACATGTGCAGGGTGGCTTTTTGATTATTGGCTGCAAGTAAAATCAAATCAAATTTATTTGATTCAATCTCACCTGCTAAACTGAATGCATTTCCTGAAATAAATTATTCCCAGGTTTGGCACCATGACTGACACAATAATGTGAAGTCACATTGTGACTCCTTAGTTTACAAGATTATATTGTAACATATTTGTCATTTCAGTCGAGGTAAAGGAATTGTAACCTGCAAATGTTCTATGAATACTATCCTACCAAAATGTGTAAAATGTTCTAAGAGAAGATAAGTAAAGCATGCATTGCCTTACTAACATGCTATTCATTACAGTCCCTAATTCTAAGTATAGATTCATTGAAATGCTCTGCAAAATACAAGTAATCCCTTTAAATAATCTTTGTTACTAGCGAACCCATTGCATGTGCTTGCAGTGCTGTATCTGTATTGTTATTTCAATTAAAAGGATTGGTAATTCACACAGACAGCAAATGGGGAGGTGGGGGGGGGGGCTTAATAATTAAATCTAAGAGCCTCTAAGGGGAGTGAGATTTCCTAAGCATGATAATGAAAGACTGTTTTCTTTTGAAATCACCGTGCGCTTAGTGTGGAGGGGTTTCAGAACTAGAGCACTCAATTACTCAAAGAAAACGGCTTATAAATGAATATAACCATACCTCATATTAAGTTCTCATCAGCATCCCCCATTCACTATATAGAATTAATGTCCATAAGCTCAGAACTGGGAAAGCGAGTGCATTGCGTACTGGAATCCTGTTAATGACATTGAACAATATCAAACTAAAATCTTGTGCTCTTTTTTGCCTATTTATTGGTATTTTGTGTATTGACATTATGAGCTATCACAAACTATATGATACTGTATTCTGGGTACTACTTTTCCGGAAACGATATTCAAATAATTAGCAGAAATTGTGCTATGCCAGGGGCTGGAAAGTCCAGTAATGAACTATAACTGTACAGTAATATCCATTTTTCAAGTTCATGCACCAAAAACAGGTGCAGACCCTGAACGTTGCAGTTGATAAATATTTTTCCAGAAGAATATGACAAATATCAAGACAGTATGTGCATCCTCCTCCCATAAATTATTGGTTAAAATACATTTGCTTACATGGAGTAAATGACAGTGCCACATAAACTGATTTCAATTTGAAGTGCCAAAATTTGTAACAGAAAACCACACATTTGCCTCTAGAGGTCAAGACTGCAATTTCCACCCACGATTAGTGATCACAGGAAAACAATGAACTGAATATTGTTAAAATGCAAGGCTTTCCTTCCTTCATCATTTTATATATAACAACCCAAGAATGAAGGGTGGGTATGTTATATTATTTTACCATTTTTTGAGCATGTTCTCTCCTTCATGGTAGATGGAGAACGAAAACCACCATATTTTCCTGTATTGTTTGTTAATGTATTCTAGTGTTTCAATCCTCTCTTTTTTATAGAACCTCCAGATGTGGGTGTATTTTAAGTAGATTAATTTTCAGAGGAAACTTCTGGAGTTTGGGGGGGGGGGGGGGGGGCATGTGAGCTTAGTCTCATCAGGCAGAAGGATGTCTCCGTAATTACAGCCTGCTCCTCCTGATTTTCTGAGCTCCTGTGTCATGTATTTAAAGAGAAGAAGGGAAAAAAATAGAGCTGTTCCCATCATAACCTCAGTTGATTGCAGATGATAATTACCGCATCGCCACTTCCCTCACGATGGGAGGGCAACTTAAAAAAAAAGAAAAAAAAACAGCTGTCATATAAAGCCACATCTACTGCCAGGGCTGTCAGGAATATCTCTGAAGCACCCTTCCTTATTTTTTTTCTCTCTCTGTAGCAGTTTGCCCTGTGTGACTAGCCTACGTGAAATATACAGTAAGCTTTGTGGTTCGCTGATTTTATAAGTACAGTCATTACGATTGCTTTCATTTCATTATGCTTTGCCCTGAATCCATCGGCACGGTGAGCATATAGCACGTGAAGCCAGCTATTAACGAAGCCTCCTGTCTGATTTCACCTCTATCCCTCTCTTAATTCTGCCACGTCTGCCTCGTGCTCTCTTCAGAAAGCAGGCCTCGGGCTATGGAACTCACAGGTAGTGAAACATGGGAGTGAATTACATTCCTGATTTTCAACACATTCGCGCATAATAAGAGCCTGGGCTCCCAGATGAATAAACCTCAGGACCACCTCCGCATTCCTTACCGGCGCTCCGTCTCTGCGGCCACGGATAGCATCAAGCCTTATCATTTATCCTCTGCTCTGTGACACCAGAGAAACAGCGCTGAGCCAATTTCCCTGCAGTCAAACGATCTGCTAGGCTGCCAATTAGGCCCTTGTGTCAAGCTGTACTTACAGCCCCTCGACAGGTTTCTTTTTTTATTAGGCCAAGAACCGCACTTTCGACAAAACCGCCCCATAGTCTTTCCGGGTGTTGTGATAGGGGTGAGAGCCGCAGTCAAAGGGACAATCGCGAAGCTGCGCGATCATGGCAAATAGACGGCTCTTTGAGCAGTCTGCTCTGCAGAATCCAAACCAGCAGACACAGCACCTGGTGGGCTAAGCAATTTTAAAGGCAGCCATATAGTCAGATCTCCTGAAACTTTACTGCATGTATTCTTTCTGAGACAGAAAGATACCCTCCCACCATGCTGCGATTCCCTGTGCTTGGAGCCTATGAAATGCTTTTCGAAATGTGTTTCTATTCTTCTTGATTAATTTGCATCGGTTTTTATACAGAACGGGCTATTTTATTTCCACAGAAAAAAAAAGAAAATGTTAAACATCCCTATACAAAAGACTTCCCCTGTCATTCATTCTTCTACTTTTACGATAAGGATTATTTTGTTAAACTATAAGTAATTACATTTACCGTGGAAGAAAATGTTCAATGGAAAATCCCTAATTAATATGACCAGGATGCTGCCAATGTAGATTATTTGTCATTTTATATGTAAAGGCATTAATAAGGCAAACTGAATTTTGAATGAGTTGAAAATAGTTCATTTTTCCTAGCTCATTTCTCCTATAATAAGAATTTTTGTGTTTGCCTGTAACATGCTGGACTACAGTATATCATAGGCAGAATCACACAGTAAGTATTTAAGCACAGATGAGGTTAATACATTGATCAATCAATGAATCATGCAGCTGGAAATTAAACAAATGTCAGTAAAAAATGGTGTAAAGTGTTAACGTTTAACTTATTCAAGCTAGTAGCACATCTTTTTTGTAATCACAGACATACATGTACATGGTTGCCATAGCTTAATGCAACCAACATTTTGGGTGTTTACAAATGTGCTGTTCAAATTTGCTGAAGCTATTTCTGAATAGGATAGGATTCCCTGGTGAACATCCAGCTAAAACAGTCCTCGGTGCAGTGACATTTCCCATGGTTTGGAGTATAATTTATAACCTTTGGTAAACTTGAGTCACCCAAAAGAAAGTATAGTGGGATGTCTGGATACCCTGGAAGAATATGGTTTTTTTCATATATTTTTCAAATGTACTGTATGTCTGTTTTACCTTTAAAAACAGAGGGAAATATTCTAATAATAGTACCAAGCTGTGAATTGCCAATAGTGTGTCCTATTTCCTGTATCATCAGTAGAAGTGCCAAAATGAAGTAAATACACTAAATTAAGTATGTCAATTTGGTTGTTTGTATTTTTTTTGTATGCGTCATAATAAAAAAGAAAAAGAATCAAAGGATGATGTGTGGATTGCATATGGGCACAAGGTTTTTTTTTTTTTTTAGTTTGAGAGTTTGAGAGTTGAGATTTTTTCAGGGAGTTAGATGCAGAAATAGTTTGTAAACTCCCCAAAAAGCCCTGTAGTAATACCTGTGATTCCCCTTGAATCCTGAATTGGGTCCTGCATTAATATGTGATATCAGGCCTTTTCCAACTACTGACTCACTGCACCACTGAATGGGAGGGAGTCAGATAGAACAGATGGCTGCACTAGAAGGAAATAAGTCCCTCAGCGAACGTGATATTGCTTCAGTATTGTTTTCAGGGATCAAAGTTTTGCTCAGCATCTGCTGGGGCTTTGCTGTTGCGGTTCTGGTATTAGGTTTCATGCAGTGCTTACTGACATATCTGCTCCCTCGTATTTTTTTTTCTTCGTTTTCTGGATCGGTGCTTGTGAGCACAGATTATGTGAGAAAGAACAGATGTCTGTGGGGGGCTAGTTTTAGCTCTCATTTACAGTTTTGATCTTCAAGCATTTCAGTGAGCTCAAAAAGTAACGACTATAGGTTTTGGGTTTGGAGGTTTTGGTTCTGTATTTGTACTGATGAGCCATCTTGGAAAATTGTGTATAAAATGTACACTCACTGTGCACTTTATTAGGAACATTTTTACTTATTCATGCAATTATCTAATCAGCCAATTGTGTGGCAGCAGTGCAATGCATACAGTCATGTAGATACGGGTCAATAGCTTCAGTTAATGTTCACATCAACCATCAGAATTAGGAAAAAATGTGATCTAAGTGACTTTGACCATGGAATGATTGTTGGTGGCAGACAGGGTGGTTTGAGTATCTCAGAAACTGCTGATCTCCTAGGATTTTCATGCACATAAGTCTCTAAAGTTTGCAAAGAATGGTGCAAAAAATCCAGTGAACGGCAGTTCTGCAGACAGAAACTACTTGTAATTGACAGATATCAGAGGAGAATGGCTAGACTGGTCATAGCTGACAGGAAGGTGACAGTAATGCAAATAACCACACATTACAACAGTGGTATGCAGAAGAGCATCTCTGAACACACAATGCATCATAACATATCCATAAGTAGATAGGCTACAGCAGTAGAAGTCTAAAAAATGTCTAATAAAGTGCTCACTGAGTGTATATGTAAAAAAAGGCTGCAATTGATTCAGAGATGAACCCGATATGGATATAATGTACATTATTGTTAAAGCTGCCACAAGCAACACTTGTTTTACAAGCAACATATTTAACAAATATTTAAATTGATTAAGTTGAGTCAAAGCTTGATATACTGTAGTCAGTATTGGACCCTGCCAGTGTTCAGGGTAAGTGCAGCCAAACTGGGGCACAAAAATATTTTCTTTGTGGAAAAAAAAAACAGTTAGTCATTCTCTCTTTTGTGGGAGAGGATACATGAAAGCATTATGCTTCAGACAGACAAAAGGATAATAAAATAAACCCTATTTTTACCATACTGTCTTGTTATGCTCTGAGAGAATTTAAGGAGATGACAAAAATCCTAACAGAAGCCAGACAATTAAGTCTGAAAACCCGAAATGTGTGTACTTTCAAACTGTTCCTGGTCATTCTCTTATCACCTGTGACACATGTATTGTCATTAAAGCTTTTTAGGTGTGTTTCTTTGAAATTCGAATTTCAAGCAAGTAGCTGAGTAGAGTTGTCTCCTCTGAAGCACCTGAACAACAGAAAGATTTAACGGTTGTTTGTCATGGCAACTACTTTACCCATTTTCTTCCAATTATTTTAAGGCACTACATGGCAGCATTTGACTCAGAAATCATTTTCTAACTCTTACAACACGGGCTGTTTTACATAACATGGTAAATCCTCCCTTTACAGTGTAGCAAATGTGTAGAATTATGCAAACTGGGAAAAGCTATTCTTCCATATATTGGGGTCTCTCAGGTATTGGGGGGAGATCCCATTTGTGAGCAATAAACAACAAATTAGTCTGTGGGTACTGTGTTCTCTTAGGGGTTGTGTCTTTACAGCCAGGGACTTTCTGTACAATATATTGTTTGGTAATACATCATAATTTTACTAACCAGTGGGTGAAATATTGTCTGGGTAGTATGTAATGCCTGTTTGAGAGCTTCAGCCATGTTTTCAATTAAAAGTTTGAGCTTTTTTAATATTTCATTTTTGAAATGTTTTTCAATACCATAATTCTCTGCCGGTGGAAATACCAGCAGTGTGATTTCACTTATCTGTGCGTTGTTAACTATACAAACTATACTATTCCCTAAACACTAATTATGATGCACAGTACTTAGCCAAATATTTGCCTCCTTAGTGATAAACACTAAATCAGTCATAATCATAGATGATTAAAGGATCGTAAAGACAGAGACATTAAAATCCATAAATTATTTTACTTAACGTATACACAGTAAATATGTTTTCCTGCTGATTGTCTTTAAATTCTGCTGGGACACCACAGAATAAGGTTGAGAGATGTATTCCTGCTTTTTACCCTTACACATTTTGCAAAGGCACATAGTGAGCACACTAATGTCATTACTGAAACACACAGAAACTTTTATTACATGCCATGCCATGTACATTTACCTTCTGCATTCTGCTGTATTGGTTTGATGTGTTTGCCAGGTCTGAAATATTTTTTTGAAAACTCCCAACACCACACACTATATGAACCAATTCATTTGGAAATGAGAGTATGTCTGGGTAGATGAGGAACAATGGCCAAAACAAATGTGTATTACGCAAAATGAAAGGAGCCAAGGCCGCATACTAAACTGTGAACAGTAATGCATTTCTTGCTGGAGAAGAGAGCGGGTGTCCTTCGGGTTAGCAGCGTGCCTTTGCGCACACCCACCGTTCTCCAATGCCACCTGCTGCATGACAGATTGCGTGGCAGTGACAGCACACCAAGGCAATTATAATGTGCTCTTCCATGGCAAGAGTAGGAAGCCAATTTGAACGATGTGCCCTCAGTCAGTAACTTTCCTTCACTGGAAACCGGAACCTCTGCTACTCAACCCAGATTCACGAAGGAAACCCCAGAGCATGTCTCATTGCCGAACTTTCCCGGTGCCAGCCGCGATCGTTTCTCCCTGCTGTGTGAAAGGATTCACGGCTTTCCGCCACTTCATCTGGCGGGTCTTTTCACTCTTTGTTTAATTGCTCACTTTAACTTGGTGCTGCTTTTTTCTGTAGTATATTGCTAATTGATGTACGCACTGCCACCTGCCACAGCAGTGTTGTATTGATGATAATAAAATGAATTTTAGATTTATTTGTTCCTTCGTAGGAGCATATAATTTTCTTTCATTGGAGCCATTCTTTTTATGAAGCGCAGTAACATTTTAGCTTGTATAAATTCTTTTTCACCGGTTCTGTTCCTTATTTTTGCAGCCAAAAATGTTATTTAGTAAAAAATATAATTCAACATTTTTATTCTTTCTTTGTATTTGAAATGATATCATCTTTATCCAATCAAAATTACAGACAGATTTTAGCGTTATAAATATTTGAATAATATTAAATAAATACAAATATTATTTATTGAGGTATGTATTCTGTGTGAAAGTACAGATGGTTCCCAATCCTAAATTCTCATTCTCACACTCTCATACAGCTGGGTATAGAAAAGGTTGTAACTAATTATTGAAAGAAGAAGAAATTCCAAAGCTCTCTCAGTAAATGTGGTTTACATCATCTGCACACTTGGTAATAAAAGACACTCATTAAACACAATCATACTGTAATAGTTTCACAGCAGGGGTGCCAAGGAAGTGCGTCATTATCTGTGCCAATCACGCAGATTTATTTGGCAGTGCAATTTCCATGGCTGGTAGAACAATCTGGCAATTTACAAAAATCTACTCTCCCAGATAGACACTTTGTGCTGGAATCTTATTATTAGTTTTATTGGGGGGCAAACATCATATAGGAGTAGGCACCATATTGTCATTAGCCATATTTTCATCAAGCTATTCTATGCACTTTAAAGTCTAAAATAAGAAAAGCTAAGTGGAAAAGCCAAATATTGCAAAAACAAAAAGTATGCTGATTTGAGATGGATTTTGAGCTTATTCGATAGAGAGCTTATTTGATAAATAGTGATCAAAATGGCACTATAGAAGATGAATGAAGATAAAAGCTCTGTAACGTCATACCTATTGACTTTTTTCCTGGATTCCTCCTCTGCCATTAACCATATCTCATTGATGTGCATGTTCACATAACTCATAGCATCAGAAAACATCATAACAACCAAAAATAAGTTTTAGATTTGAAGATGATAAGTCAAAAGACAATGGCCAAAATAGCAATGATTTTGACCCATATTGGTTCGAAGCTTGTCCTGAATTGTTGGGCATATTGACCCAATGATATGAATTGACACTTGAAATGTAGGAAGTCCAGATAATGCTTATCCATTTGATCTTGTCAATGTTTTCTTAGGCCTACGATAGGACTATTATTATTATTATTATTATTATTATTATTATTATTCAGTCAGAATCAATATCAGGGTGTGCATGTACATTAAATGTATTATATGCATAATTTAACAAAACAAAATAGTTTCAAGTGTGCTTATACTCTTTAAAGTATTTTAAAGTATGCTTAAAATGCTTTTAAAAGTACACATATACACATATATATTTACACATATATTTACAGTGGTATTTTCATATACTTGTAAAAAGTTATACTTCAATTTACCTTCATGTACAGTATATACACCTATTTGCTTAAACCCTGCTTGAACCAGTTTTTCATGAATAAAAATGCTTTAAACTGTATAAACTTGTCTATAAACACGTAATATTTCATTATATGATATACGTACTGAAATAAGCAGATAATCATAAGTGAATTGTATTCAAAAGTTAAATTTTTAAATGAAAATAGAAATCTCATTGGGGGGGGGGTGCATTGTTTTGTTCTTTAAACTAAACATCTTGGTACGTATTAGTGTTTATGATCACATCTATCTTGCTCCAGAACCTGTATAATTTTTCATATTAAGAAATAAATAAAGTTTCACCACATGCAGTACCTTGTAATACTGGTGAAAGTGATGTAGGGTTAGATGCCATGGATTTTAATATGGCAGGTGGTCTTTTTTTTATAGAATTAAAAAATATAAAATTCTCTCGGAGCTATAGTAACCTACTATTGTTCTACTAATGTGATGGGACTTAACACAAACATCCAGCATAACAAGGTTGGATCAAGAGTATTTTGATAATTATCTGTTTCACACATTTATATTGAACTAACAATGTGGCTTCAAGCATGTCAGCTCTACTAATTTAATTTCCACCAAATTAGTAGATTTAGGTAATTTAATGTTAACAGATTCTTCAATAAGGGCCTCAATCCAATTTATACATAGGGGATAACTGGCACAATTGTAACTCTTCACAATTGTAAAAAACACATTTTCTCATCCAAAAATATAAGCACAGATGTGAAAAAGCATTAATATAGTGAGCTATTTAAAAAAAAATGTATGTAAATGAATAATCTGTAGTGGTTTTTTGTTTGCTCTTCTATGTTTGTGCTCATTAAACCAAAACACATAGCATTTTGATATTATCCCCTGGCTCCGAATCCATATGTGTTTGGGTTGTATTGCATAAATTGAAAAGCAATGAAACAGCAAGTATACTGTATTTCTATGATGCATAGTCATGGGGATATTCCCCATTCACTATATGTGTTAGCATACATTAGGCTACTGAAACATTATAATGAATCAGACTTGCTAGCTTACAGTTGGTATTAAATTGGTCATTTATATCATGATTATGGTAACTTGGATAGCTTTAACCATGGATTTGTTTGTAATTTTTCTCTAGTGTTCACAGAATGCGGAGAAGAGACTAACCGAGAAACCACAACTCATCCAATTTCACAAATAAACTTAAATAAATGGCATTTCTAATTGGTTGCTGGTTTAAACATCCACGCAAGATATGCTCTTTCAATCCAAGTATTTTTTGTCCTGGAATATACTGCAGATCTTTACGATTTATTCAATTATATTTCATTGTCACACTTGTGCCGCAACTCTGTTACAAATGTCACACACACTACAACTGCAACAACGGACAACATTTACGTTTGGTTAAATTGTACACAAATTGTCTGTGATCACTTTAGTTCACTTCGTAAATCCGTGTGTAAAGCACATGGTTAACACTCTTGTCACATTGTAGGTTAGCCATTGTGCTACCATGTATGAATTGACAATAATGTCACTGAAACCAAGACATTTAAGAAAAGGGTTCTAATGGTGGGCAACAAAACAGCATGCAAGATCAATAACATGCACAACAAAAGTCTCTTGTTTAGCTGTGGAGTAGAGTGCTCACATTTGCCACCTGGTGGTGGTTGTGTGGTGGTTGTGCATGCCTAAACCACTGTGGATTATGGGTAATTTTGCTACAAATCCCGGCCAGCAGCATTCTTGGCCAAAAACAGCAAATGAAATAAGAAACCAGTGTAATTTAGTATCCTTATTGAAAGTATATATGATTTTATTTAATCATAGTTAAAGTACACTATTAAAGGGCACTTACACAATGCACAGATGAAATACGCTTTGGTGGTGGTGCAGTGGGTAGCACTACTAAGGTCCCAAGTCTGAATCCTGACAGCGTGTCCTGCAATGAATTGGTGTCCAGGGTGTATTTCTACAACTTTTTTTTGTTTTTATACTGGGAAGTCTAGTTTTTCAGTGGTAACTTGTCTAGTATTTGGAACAGGTTATGCTGTAAATAGATTCTGATTATGACTGGGGCCAATTTCCTTCAGCACTGTATGACTTTAAGAGATATTTCTTTCAAGAGATGGGTTTTACATGCTGTGCTTTGAATCTGGAATATTCCACATCTCCCAAGTATTAAAAAAAATAGATTTGAAAAGTGATCTGCCTCTGGTGAAAAAAAACAGCTGAGGTCAGTTGCCGGGGGGGGGGGGGCTTTTGAAGTGCAGACAATGCTGAAGATTCAATACATTCTCATGCTACACTGTATACTGTATATACATCAAAGAAGCATAAATAATATAGGTATGCTGTTAAATTGGGACAAAATAATTCACAAACCCTGTGTTTCTGTATGTCTTACAATGTAATACTGTGAGAGATATACAGTACATGGTAAATAAACCAAATCTCTTCCTATACACATACACTTCACACTGAGCAGAGCAGGCCTGTCGACACATTCAGTACATTTCACCTGAGAATTAGTAACAGAGACGGATCATCAGATATTTGCTCAACAAATGTTCTGACCCTGCAGGTACTTCTGATGGGAATTTGCTGTGCAATGTTTTTCATACCTCAGTTGACATGACAGTTGCTGTCCATCAGTCAAGATCCTGTGACCGAACCCCTCCCCTCCTCCCCCTGCCCACTACTGCCGGGCCCCACTCCCTACAGCATTTACCCCATGCTATTATCCCAGGGATTCTCATTTCATTACATGGAAACTCAGCAGTTAACCTCCCTGATCAACGCCCCTTCATTTTTACAATGACAACAGATGTGTCAGAAATCCCAGTCAGTCTCATGCATGCTGTGGAACTGAACCTTGCAGTTGCAAGTACTCAAAACTCAAAAAGCTATTGCCTTTCATTTTGTCAGGTAAAAATTTATACTGCAAGAGAACTAAAGCACAGGGTGAGAAGACAGACAGGTGAAGAGTTGACAGGAGCTTGGAGCAGTGTTCAATTGCTGAGGTGGTTGTGTTTTCAAGGCATTGTCAAATTTAATGTAGAGGTTGATTAATCAGGATATTTTTAATTTCCATGTTTAATGTGGGAAATTGACTCCTTGAAATACTATACACTTTTCCCACATTTTTACATTAATTTAAATGATTTAACAAATATTGCATTACACAACATTACTTCAAAATATAATACAGAAAAAAGTGTGGCCAGTTTTATTTTCTTTGTGAGGTTCAATGGAGATTTTTATATTCTTAGCAAGTAAAATGTTTATTGCTGATCCCGTTGAAATGTCAACATAATTTCTGTGAGGGAATTGTGTCCTCCTCTAATGGTCAAATAGCATTTCATGTAGTTTTACAAGATGTAATATCAAAGGGAACCCCACTGGGTGGTGCCTCTCATTAATACTAAGTTCTGTACTGTACATGGATTTGGTTTACAAAAAAAAACTGAGCCAGCACACAGAAATTATAAGCACAGGCTTAGAAAATCAATTGAGTTTGCTCTATCACAGCAAAGTACGTTTTGCAAAGGTCAGAAAGTTTTGTGTTTTCCTCACTGATTTCAATCCCTTTCTGCAATACAGGATTATGCAGAGAAGGAGAGGACAATGGCCAAAGCCCTTGAAGACTTGAAGGCCAACTTCTACTGCAAGCTGTGTGACAAACAATATTACAAACATCAGGAGTTTGACAACCATATCAACTCATATGATCATGCCCACACGCAGGTAATTAGGTTTTTCTTACTTGACAATTTCTTTATGTGAGTGAGAAATGTTGGAATGTTAACTGCAGATGAAGACAAAGACTGTGCCAAACAGGTACAAGACAAATTGATCTATTGTCGCATCCCATAGAAGTTGGAAGATTTGTTTGTGGCAGAAGTGATTTTATTTCCAGGGTCATGTACAGTATCTTGGGAGACAGACAAATTGGTGATGTCAGCTTTGTTTTCCATCTCTTGTGGATGGAGATAAAACCGTTTTCTTCCTCTGTTTTCCCAATAAACACCAAGGTACATCAATTATTCTGTAGTGTGGCCATTCACTTTATTGGTATAAGGATACCTTTCCAGCTCTTCTCCATGTTGTTTATTTTAAGTGATTTGCTAGGTTCTCTACAAACAAAGCAATATGCTGTACATTGCTTGAGCGCTGTTGTGTACTGTTCTGCAGGAGTTAAAAGGTGCTGAAGAAATCCATTCATACTGAACATTCAGTATGGTGAACTATCAATTGAACAAGATGCATTGTAAAACATTTTTAATTACACAGTACTTTCTAGCCGAAATTAATGATGGTAGCTATTAGGAAAGTATGGATGGGAAAATGATGGTTTAGATGTTTTTGGAATGTATTTTTATTTGATGGGATAATTTGAATGAGGATTCATTAAGTGTTTTAATCAATATATAAGATTTAATAGCTCGACCACAACAACCTTAATGCCTTTTTGGAAATGGGGCATTAATCCTTATGTTGGTGTTTACTATGACCCCCTCAGACCAATACTGTTACTTTCCGTCCCATCAAGAGGAGAAGACATACAATCTGTTATCTCCTGAGTCTATGGCACTGTCAATATCTGAACTATCGACTGAATGCTTCTATGACCTCTGATCCATTGGCACACTAACACCAGAAGTACATGTGGCATAAAATAGCTATATCACAGCAGGCAAATACTGGTGACACCTGTAAGGAATGTTCACATTATCAGACCGGGGGTGGGGTTGCAAGATTTAAAATAATATTCATAATATAGAAAAAAAATCCCACACAAATGTTATACATAATAATATATTTATGCATAAAATAAAAATGCTATACATAATACTGTACCACAGAAATACCACACACCAGTCTAGTGGCACAAAAATGCAGTGCCCTCCATAACATTTGGGACAAAGACCCATCATTTGTTGGCTAAATGGCTTTAAGTCATCCAGGGTCCAAGAAGAAATAATTGTTTCTCCTGACAAATCTTCCTGTTGAACTCAATGGAAAAAATATTCAGGAAAAAATTTATTGTCATATCTGTTGTATATCTTTCTGCAGAACAGTGGTTTAAGGCCCATTTCATACCTTAGACTGGATGCTTTAAAGCCATTTAGCCAAAAAATGTGTTCCATACTGTATCAGTATAATTTAAGCGTAATCTAGTCCCACCTGTCAATTCCCATAGAGATCCATTCCCAAGAGTTTTAGTGTTGCTTGTAGGACAACCTGAAAATAAGATATCCAGACTCTGATGATGCTGATAGGTCAACAGATATCAGGACATCATGGCATGCAAACGATATGCAACAAACTACTAAACATATCCTACTTTCGTTTACATAACATTGCTGTGTCCCAAACATTATGGTGCAATGAAATTGAGGACTATGTATAAACACTGCTGTAATTTCTTCGTCGTGAAACCTTTATGGCGGCACAGATGGTGCAGTGGGTAGCACTGCCGCCTCACAGCAAGGAGGTCCTGGGTTCGAATCCCCGTCGGCCAGGGCCTCTCTGTGTGGAGTTTGCATGTTCTCCCTGTGTCTGCGTGGGTTTCCTCTGGGTACTCCGGTTTCCTCCCACAGTACAAAGACATGCACGTTAGGCTGATTGGAGAGTCTAAATTGCCCATAGGTATGAGTGTGTGAGTGAAGGGTGTGAGTGAATGGTGTGTGTGAATGGTGTGTGTGCCCTGTGATGGACTGGCGACCTGTCCAGGGTGTATTCCTGCCTTTCGCCCAATGTATGCTGGGATAGGCTCCAGCCCCCCCGCGACCCTGATCAGGATAAGCGGGTTCAGATAATGGATGGATGGATGGATGAAACCTTTATTGAAATGTAAAAATGTGCACTTAAACTCACTCACCACTGGTCCCTCTTACCTCACGCACTTCTGAGAGCAGTATACATTAAACTAGCACAGTTCTTTGCTTTTAACAAAATAGAGAGGAAATGAAGAGTAATTCCTCCAGAATACTGCTGAATACAGCATAGCCATAGAGACTAAGAGCAGTAAATATACAATTATGAAAAGTATCAAATTATCAAAGCATTATATATTGGTCTGAATTACAAGTAGATATAAATAGGACATTGTTATTTGAGTAATTGGTAACATAGTATTTGACAGTGGTCATCATTACCATGACATAATTCCTGTCATGAAGTGTCCAGTTATGTCCATTCATAACTATGACATACCATTGTTATGAGAATCTTCAGTTTGTGTTATGACGGAACTCACATAACAATCTGCATAGAAGGTTCACTATGACAGAGGTTTCATGCACACGTACGACAGATTGACCATGACATTTGAAAATGACTACGTAAATTAATAATTGAAAGCTTTGTCACTATGTGCCAGCCTGCCAAAAAAAGCAGCTTGTCATGAGTTTAAATAAATAGTTATCTGTGAGTTCATTCATTTAGTTTGGGCAGTAATGTTATGGTTTTTCAATTCATACTTGTAAAAATACTGACTTGTACTCGTTGTTGGTCAACCTTTTTCTTTGTCTTGACCAATTAATGCCATCTTCTCCACTGCCAGTAATATGCTCACTATTAGGATATTGTTGGCTTGACTGCCTGTCATGAAGGATGAATATGAAATATATTTTTAACTTTGTTGGATTACATTAAAATTGAGTACAATTAAATTAAATATTTTTATAATGGCAAGATGTTTTTGATGCATTTGAAACTTAAAGCTAGAGAAGCAGAACTGAAAAAAAACAACATAAAATTTGTCCTTTGGTGGCCACATCATTTCTAAGAATGGGTAACACAGGCCAATGCAAATTAAACTTTAAGGTAACATGCTCAGCACAGTGAGATGACATGGTCTTGACGGGAACATTTTACTTTAAATGAGTGTATTAAAGAAGCCATTGCAGGGATGCATTTCAGATTCAGAGCTGTTCCATGGTGTGTTTCACAACAAATTAACATTCTTACATTGCCTATCAAGATTAAGTCATCCCAACCCACACAGAAAAGAATATAAACTAATGACAAGCTGTTTTTGCATGAAGTATCATTATTTGATGGGTTGGCACATAGTAACATCGCTTTCAACTAGTAAATAACATAGTTATTTTCAAATAGTGATATGACACACCTGTCACAGTAAGCCTTCTAGGCAGTTTGTTAAGTCAGTCAATGCACGTGACACTTTATGGCAGGCAGGGGCGGAGCTAAGGGCGGGACTAGTGGTGTGATCGCACCAGGGCCTGAGGTGGGGAGGGGCCCATGCTGAAGTTTGTGCATCAGTGTCAAGAAGACTGCTGAGTTGTATGGATGAGAGAAGATCTTTGCTCATGCTAAAAATACCTTTCATTTGCATACCATATCTCCCCAATGGTTACAAACCAATAATGTGTTTTTCCTATTTTTTTGTTTGACAATTCAGCAAAAGACTGACAAGTTGATGTTGTAAAAAGTGGAAAAATAAAAAAAAATCTGTATATTTGCCTGTTTGTAATTGTGCTTTACAAAGGTTTCTGGGAAACTACTTGTTTATGAAGATCTATCACATGATTGTCCAGCTTTGAACTGGGCTTGATCTATCACTCTTCAGTTTCATGATTGCCTTACTGTATGTCAACAAATGCATTACAGGTATCTCTAAGACCCACTACTCGAAAGAATGAGAAGACTGAATATTTTAGTTTTAACATTTATTTCCCCCCTAAAAACTATAATAAATGGCTCCCACAAACAATTCCATTTCAGTGTTCCCAGACTGGCTAGAAGCAGGAGACAGCTGGCAGAAACAGTTTCCAGTTAGCCTCTCCATCATGCTGCTGCCACTACTGTATGAAGTTGGCAAGCATCACACTTGTGAACCAGAGAACAGGAAATAAGATGGCATGTTTAGTTTAATTTACTATAGGTTTTTGTTTCTTTTATGTCAGTTTTGTTTAATACCACTATGTAAAATACAAAGAAAAAAATCATCACTTCAACTAAAATTAATTTCACACATTAAATGATTAGATGAATGTGGGCCTACACTCACGAGGGAAATAGATCTACAGCCAATTGTATCTGCCTCTCCCTGCATGAATGTCCTGTAATGTGTCATCTGTGAGGTCTACTAACATCAAAGGAGTATGGCTATGTAATGCACAACACATGCCACAAATAATGCACTGACGTTCTGAGGGCTGTATTGTGAAGTGCCACTAACCCCCTTCCAAACATCTGAAATGCATGTTTAATAATAATAATACACAAGTAGCAATTCCATTCACACCCATGTTAATTTGCACTTATGCTGTCACATGCCAAAAGTGAGCTCCACTGTATATAATTTGAAAATCTCTTATCTCTTAGTCACAACATACACAATACTATTAAAATAAAATGTGGCCTGACTTTGAAATAGGCAATGAAAAGCAAATATAGGAAACTATAGGAAATATGAACATTTTGATAAGGAATTATTCAAAGAATGCAGCCCAAAAAACACAATTTTATGCTTATTGAAATGGAAATGGTTAGCAGTGAAGGCAAATTTTGTTGACTGGCACATAAAACCAAATACTGATCGATATCCAGGATTGTGGGCATTGCAGAATCAGACATTTTGGCTCCTTTCACTAAAAAGTTTTGTTTCTTTGGCAATTCATTTCAGAAGTTGTGAGTGAAGTAGTAAGCCTCTGGCCCTTTTGTTCAGTAAGTGAGCTGCTGCAATGAACAGTCGAGCATAGTATTCACAAAGCGACTGTACAATACCCATAGTCCATTCTTATCTCTAACTGCAACAAAATTAAGTGAGTATGAAAGAAAAGTGTTTTGTGAAATGCGTAATGATAATAATAAAAATAATAATAATTATTATTATTATTATTATTATTATTATTAGTAGTAGTAGTAGGAGTAGTATTAGTAGTAGTAGTAGTAGTAGTAGTAGTAGTATCCTGGCTATTGTTGTATCTTTCTACAAAATACAGTATTTGTCAAAGTTTCTTCAATATTATTTGTATTGGGATGCCTTTCTGTCTAGCTACATTCATGAGAAAAAACTAAGGGTTCAACAGAACACAAAATCACGGTTCGGTTTTTTGTACAGCGGGGGGAAATAGAAATGCAAAAATAGAATTTCGCCTTTCTTTTTGATTGATCACAGGGAATGCTGTTTATTATGCCAATGCCTAAATTTGTATTTTACAAAAGGCAAGAAGCCTATGGAAATAGTGTATGTGAACTCTATGTTCATAAACCATTCATGAAGCATTCATAAGCACTCAATGCAGCATTCATGAAGCATTTATGAATTTTTTATTATGCCAACACGAATATGTTCTAGAGCCTGCTTTGCCCCCTAGGAACTAAAATAAAGTAAATTATTGTTCCTCGTCAACCCCTTAATGGCGTTGTACTGTGTTACAGGTTCTAGCTAGCCAGCTGAGCAAACTGAATAACCAAATGCCTGTAATTTTGAACCAAATAAACAATTACGTATTCGGAAGAATGTTATGTTATGCTCGTTATGTTATCTTTCATGTACGAAATTACGTGATGTTTAATGCTTTATTTGTTATTTTGACAGTTGCGTCACTCGCCAGCTAGCAGACAGCTAGCATACAGCAGGTCTTCGAATTAAGTTCTGCTTTAGAGGTGAGCGAGATTGTATTCATTCAGTTCACGGCTGTACTGAGCCGAATGTCCTGTACCGAAACGGTTGGGGACGAATAGGTGAAACGTTACACCCCTAGAAAAAACAATATAGTCGACTGAACAAAGCAATAGTCAACTGAACAAAGCAATAGTCGACTGAACAAAGCAATAGTTGACTGAACAAAGCAATAATCCACTGAACAAAGCAATAGTCCACTGAACAAAGCAATAGTCCACTGAACTTGCTTGATTTGCTATTTTTAACCCTATCCACTTTTCCCCCTTGTGATTGAGTCGTCGACAAATGAAATTATTGTTGCATTCGTATTTATATCATACAAAAAACTGTGACGTAATAAAAGTTAAAAACAGTGATAGCAGATTGTTAAAAAGACTGTTAAAAACAGCAGTTTAGATACTTATCAGCCTCTTATTTGCAAAGCAGAGAAATAAAACTCCAGCCTCCACCATGTTCTCGATTTACAACCGTCACCTCGCCAGACTCAGATAACAAAAGGCATTCTAACAATCCTGGATACCATTTCTCTATGTCAAAAAATATACAATTCAGAAGTTGCACGAATATACACATTGTTTTTTTTTTTTTTCAACTCACTTTTATTCCACATCCAGCTGACATATTTCTGCTTTGGTAGAAATATAAGTTTAACTACTTCTTATTGGTGCGTGAATGCAGTACCAAACTAATATAAAACATGGTAAGCTTCTTGTACAGGGTTTCCTACCCTTTCCAATAACGTATAATGTGTCATATTCAGGTGACGAATAGTTTAGGACAGTTAGGAGCTGTGCAAAATAAATTTTCACAAAGAAAAATGTATATATGGATGTGCATAATTACAGGATTTGGACTTGGTATAGATAAACCTGTAACTGCACTGGCTAACAGGGTAAAACAGGGCTCTGGTTAACCTAATTTCAAAATAAAGTTCCATTTTAAATGTGATGCAGTTTGGTTAGATAGCATTAGTGTGAGTAATCGTTTTAGTTTTTGGACACTTTGGGCATGCTTACTATACATGTGAGTAAAACACACAAGGTTCATTTTCTTTACATTTTGTATGAAAAAATCTGTTTTAATAGAAAAATACGCTTTTCCAATTATTCATGTGCCTGGAAAAAAGATACACAGATGTTTCATATTTGGAGAGATTTATGGACACTTGAGGACATCTGGGTGCAGTTTTGGGAAAACGTATGTGAATGCCTGTAGATATCTTTACCATATGTTGTAGACATGTTGACATCAAGTTTGTGCACAAAAAAAAATTGTTCTGGGTTGGTGCTTGACTTCAAAATTTAGATATTCAGTGCTAAACTCTAAAAACATAAAAGAGTATTTTTTTTGTATATTAGTGTATCTTTTGTGTACACATTTCTGAATGAAGCTTCTTTAGTTTAAGTCTTCAGCCATGTGTGTGCAGTAAATGGTTGTTGAGATACGGACACTTATAGAACTAGTACAAAATAGGTGGAAATTGCCCTCTGGGGGCATGGGGCAAAGTGGAAAGGAATGAAGTGACTGTAAAAGGGCTGGAAAAAGTTGAAAGAGCCATACATTATCACACAGTGATGTATCCATAAAATATATTTTCAAGAAGTATATAGTATTGGAGAAGGAAGGAGATTGGGAGAGGGATAAGGTGTCAAATAGCAAAATGCAAACTCCACACAGAAAGACCTCTGTTTGGATTTGAATCCAGGACCTTTTTTTACTGTGGGACAATAACATTAAACACTGCACCCCCAGAAAATCATCAGAAATTATTTACCAGGATTTACATTTACAGTAACTTTAACTGACTACAGATGGGCTGGCGGTAGTCTATTGTATTGTGCTGAGCACACACACAGTTCACAGGTGTTTACTACACTTTGTGCACTGCTATGCAAACTTCCTTGGTCATTACAGTGAGTAGACATACACGCAATATAAGGTAACCATATTTATATTTGCTGCTAGGGTGCTTCCAGTGAACGTAGTCACTTTCATGGTGAGAATATATGCAATATAAAATCTCTGATAGAACATGTTCAAAGAACTATGTCATCCATATGTGTCAATTTGGAGTTATTTAATCTGATGCATTGTCAAAAATACTGTAATGGGTAGAATGTCACTTTTAACAAGAGTGGTAGTGGCACACACATCCATTGCCTTAATTAGGACAGCAGGTGCTGGACAGAACATCTATATGAGCTACGATACAGTACATCAAACAACAATCAGTGCACTGCAAGGCTCCCGTTCAATAATTTAATGCACCAAAATGAGTGACATTTCAGGCGCACAGACCCTTCATCAGACACAATGGCCCATGCCATGTCACGTCTGATGAAGGCCCTGGGTCCCTGAAATATCATTCAGTTTGGTTCATTAAATTATTAGATGGGAGTGTTACAGTGTGCAGACTGTTGTTTCAACTGATCATAGAATGTCTCTTTTACCATAATAATGTATAAAGGGTATGTGTAATCCCAATATTACTCTATTAGGTTGATTCATACAATGCTTAAACTGTGTCATGAACATAATGCAAAGAGCAGAACCATGACATTCCTCATTTTTAAAATGTTGCAGCATATATCAGGTGTGCTGTGTATATCCTGTTCTTGTAAGACGCTCTGGAAAATTGCAAATGAATAGCCTAAAATGTCTCTCATTCTGTAATGTAAAAAATGTGACAGACATTTTTAGCAAAGCTACCCTAAAATAAAAATATATGATCTCAGATTCATCACATCTTCCCTTTTAATCAAATATGAATTGCTTTCTTCTTGTATCTCCCTAATGTTTTATATTAGCCAACCTCTCTTACACAGAACTGTTCAGTAACATTTTGCCACATCTTTGTGCCACAAAATCAATATGAGAGTCTAAACAGAAAACTGCAGCAGATACAGTATTACAAAATTAATTTCTGCAGGACTGTGAAAATCTGCAGTAATTATATGAAGTAGGAGTAAGGCGTTTTCCCAGAAACTGTATTTTACCAAGGGACTTTAACAGATGTAGATAGCCCGCTATTTTCTGCTGGATGGGCAGACAAAGACCAGTGCATTAAAGAGGGACTCGGTTTGCCCACACAGAAGCAACAGAGTGTGAACCCTATCTGGAGGGGATCAAATCAGTTACCCCTGTGCACTGACTCTGAAAGGGGAGGCCGTTAACATGCCAAAATTATATCTGATGTGAACGCATGACGGCCTCGACAATGAAACCCATCCACTATAACTGCAATCATCTGAGCTGCTTGAAATAAGAAAGGTTACAGTGCTGTTGAACTATGTGTAACATCACACTGCTCGAGTGGAATGCTTAATGTTGAAGTGGACTCTCTTGCAGCCTTTTGTGAGTGTGGCTGCAGTTATGCACAGCTACCCCTACTCTAACTGTGACTACTAAAATGCAGCAGTGTCCCTGTAGCTGTAAAAACACAAATTTGAGTCAATGTGCCTGTTTCAGCCAGTGTTTTGCCTTGCAGCAAATTAAATTGAAATGTATCCAAACCACTACAGTGAAACAATTATATTGGAGCTGAAAAATGATTTATTTATGGCTCAATGTTTTATGTCACGATTAGTTTTAGTATAAAATTGCGCAAATTATGTAATTATGTAATTACCTATACATCCATATAGACATGCCGTTCCCATGTAAGTTCTGTTAAAAAAACATTTAATTTGTCAGTGGTATGTTCATCTTCACTTTATTGTGCTGATTGCAATGCTGCTTGATTTGAATATATGTATTAAAATATGAGATTTTAATAGTTAAGATTCAAATGACAAAGACCTTGTGCAATCTTCTTTTTTTGAAGGGGTTATTACACCATGGGTGAAGATGTATGCTTACTTTTTCACATTTCTAAACAGGAAAATAATAACATTCAGTTTTTAATGTGAAGTAGGTCTAATCTAATCTCAAAACTGAAATGGTGAAGACCTGGGCCGTGTTTCCCTGATAACAGTGCCTCTTAGCATTTTACCAAGACTCGAAAGGTATACCTTACCAAAGTTGTTTACTTTTTTATGTATCTTCCCCAAACTATCACTTAGGCGGTTGCTTAAGGGATAGCTTCTACGTGCGATGTTACTAGGCCCATCGACTCGCTCTAAGATCAATTATGGACTCCATGCAGCAACTGTTTGACTGCGTAATGAGAGAAAGTAGTGTTATTTATGAATAAAACACTGCAGAAATACTTAAAAATATTGCATTCATCACGCCTGGTGGGAACGTATTAATAGAATTAAAAACTTACAAAACTAAATTATCCAACCGTATATGTAATTTTCGCCAAAATATATATATATGGTTAGTGATACGGTTTGTGGCTACACCATCTAGCAATACGCCTTCTTTGGCATGTCATGTTTTATAGACATTTTTTTGATATCTTTGTCATGGTGCCTTAAATGACTTTGCAATCAGGGTTGATTTGCCAGAAGCAACAAGCAAAACGCAGCAACACGAAAACAACATAAGATATGGTTTTGCTTCACAGCAAACAAAATGGAGATATTGTTTAACATCGTGCTGAATAAAGAAACATTATTTTCCAGTTTTAGGACTACAGTGTCCAACAAAACAAAGACAGAACTATGATTAAACATCACTCCAGCCCACAGAGAGAGTGGGAAATCATCTGTTTATGAATATCATTTAAAAGACAATTAGGCAATATGTTCAATAAAGTGCAACATGCATCCTTCATAACGTACAATTTTATTACTTGCATAAAAACAGTCCCATTAATATGGTATTTTAGTAATATTATTAGCCAACTACAACTGTGGAATTATTAGTGTACGTATTGCTTAACAGATTGATGTAATTAAGTGCAACAGCTGATTTCAGAGGCTTGCGGTCGTAATAGTGGTGGCCACTAGCGGAGTGAGCTGATAACATCGCTAAGGACCAACCTTACGAAAGTACAATGTACAGAAGGAATACTTAGCTAAGGACGTTTCGGGAAACATGCTGAAACGTTAAGGTAGAGCTTAAGGTACTTAATGTAACTTACGAACGACATAGCGTTAAGAAGGCTTCATGAAATGCAGCCCTGTTGTATCAATTCTGTATGGATCTTCACTTCAACTTCAGTTTGGCTGCACACCTAATGGTTGTACTGCTGTTTCGTTCAAATCTAAAGATACAGTATAATTGGTATAATATAACAGTATAATTCATTTTAGTAATTCTTTAATCATTCTTCTTTTCTTTAATTGAGCAATAATTTGTGAGTGTTGTGAAGGATTTGGAAATTATTAGGAGGTACGTGATTCTTAAAACATGTAGCACAATTAGTATATTTTATATATATTCATAAGAAGTTTGACAATAAGTCTAGTCTAGTCAATGGTGAGAAAGAGATCTGAGATTCAAAATATATATGCAGTCAGACCAGGAAGTCAAGTGTAAATTATCATCAGGCAGTTTTATTTTAGATAAATTGGACAATTTCATGCAATTGAACAACCTCATGTGGAACTATTTTTCATTTATGTAGAAAATAGGTTTGATGAAGCAGAACATTGGTATGTAAACACCTTCATTACCTCCTTTAGTTCTGAAGAGACTCTTAATCGCTGACTGTGTGTCTTTGAATGTCTGATAGCCAATCTTACCATGAAAGGATGCTTCCCAGAAAACACTTCTGAAACAGAATTACTATTCAGAATTATTTTTGTGACATTGAAGACCAATTGTTGAATTTTCTGAATATTTCTCAAGCATACTTCCATACCACTGGCACAAATAAAACAAATGCAACAACAGTCTTGTACTCCCTTGTTGATATAAGGTTAGCCAAAAAATGTGTGTGAATGTTTACGAGCCAGTAAAAAGCTATTTTTTGGAATGCATTCTAATTATACATAATTTGTATGTGATTGTGTAATGTAAATGTACTTTAATATAGCAAATTTAAGTAGGAAGTATGAGCATTCATTGTTTTCCTCCAATGCCACATGTTAACAGTAATGAATTAGCAAAAAGGGAATTCCAAAAGATGAGGATTCACAGTTTTCTGTGTGAGGGTGGAAGCAAACATATGGCAAGAGTGAAGTTACTGTTATTTTTTGAACAATGCATTACCGGGCTGAGTAACTGCTATAGATGAACTATAAGCTCTTAACAAAAGTGGACAGTATTGGTTCACCAGGTACGTAGCAATGATCCCTTTGAGATGACAGGGAAACTTGGCAATCTTTACTGATAAAACATTAATATGTGCTTTACACAAGTATTAGTTCCATGTTTCTTTTGTGCTGTATATACTTCCATAGTTACAAATCTGTTATCACTATCCCTGTAGTTTAGTCATCAAGATTTTGCGACATCACCTTCCTGAAACTACTGTATAGTATAAGAAATGAAGAACACGTAGACAATAATTGGTTATACAGCACAATATATGCATTTATATATTTGTTTATAAGCCAAACCTTTTAATCAATTACAAGTAACTATGATTTGCCTTATTTTCCTCCAAAACTATGCCAATTGATAACCTTGTCAACTTAATTGGCAGTTAACTGTAATATCTGTGATATCTAGATAGAATAAGTTTGCACTCACTAAAATGGGTTGTTCTCTTTTTATAAACTCAGATTCAGTAGAAGAGACATCAGGCTCATTCATCTCAGCACCAGTTTCACTCAGATATGACTATTAGGATATTTCTGGTTTCTAACTAATTTGTGCATTCACTGATGTAGCGAATGAGGTTGCTCACATCATCCACTCTCACAGTTGCATGAAAAACCCAGAAAAACATTCCAAACCAAAAGAATATTATTAAACGGATAAAATCTCCAACATGTGTTGTATTTTTTTGAAGAGATAAAGATATGTGACTAAAGTGCACCGAACATCTAAAAATGTGGAGAACACTATTTTTGTGGTTCAATCAGGACCACTCTGGTCAAAGTTTGAATCGTTATTAAATCTTAAATCTTAAAAGGTAATATAGTTACGTTTGGCAGTGTGGTTTGGTTCTGGGATCCCTCCCAGCCATCCACACAAGCTTGCAGGGATAAGGCAGGGAGGGTAGCAGCAAATCCCTCCCCCAGAGGGGCACACAGAACAGATCCAGCAGCAATGACGAACATTATTAACCTTTAATTATACAAGATAGACAGCATGTCTTTGGATGTGGTAGGAAATCCACATGGACGTAGGGTAAACATGCAAACACCACAGAGATAGGTCCCCTGTCGGATTTGAGCCCTGGACCCTCCAGTTGTGAGGCGACAGTTCCATTCAGTCCACCAATGTGCCACCCATAAGGATAGTCTGATGAACACATGAGGGAGGAGCTGGCGTGGTGGCCTGCCTGAACCCATAAGGATAGTCTGATGAATACATGAGGGAGGAGCTGGGGTGGTGGCCTGCTTGAACCCATAAGGATAGTCTGATATACACATGAGGGAGGAGCTGGGGTGGTGGCCTGCCTGAACCACGCAATGCTCTATTTTGTGGGAAATGCCAAAACCAATGTCAATACAAATGAAAGCAGATTCAAAGAGAATACCAAGGTGTGTGTGTTTTTTTTCCTCAGAGGCTAAAAGAGCTGAAGCAGAGGGAGTTTGCCCGGAACGTGGCTTCAAAATTGAGGAAGGATGAGAGGAAACAGGAGAGAGCCCTCAGACGTCTGCATGAACTGGCAGAGCAGCGCAGAGAAGTGCAATGGTGGGTGCAGTCCTGTAACTGCCATTTAATCTACAGTGTACAGCATGAATCAATCAGTGTACATCAATCAAAGTTGGTTCAGTCAGAGCAGAATCTACTTTAGATAAATAAGCCATAGAGGTCGGACTGATATTATAGCACATTTATCATTTACAGCCAGTTGCTTTTGAGAAATCAGATATGTTGACCTTTGATCTAGTCACTGGCCCTGTTGTTATGGTTACATTCCAGCAGCAGGAAATCATCTCAACTAAATTTTGCTAGCTTGGTAGCTATTGATTTCTGTGAAAAGAGAATTGAAACAGAATATGCCTATTTAATGTGCACAGTGGCACAACTTTTTTCACTGTATTGTTCAGGGGCAGAATACATTTGTAATAATTGCATTACCATACAATTATCGGGAATGCTGTATGCTGTATTAAATATTCTCACCTGCAGATTAAAAGTGTTGACAGATTTTCCCATGTCTATTTCTTTGCTGCTTTTAAGAAGGCTAATCTGTTTAATGTTTGAAAGTTTTAGTGTACATAATCTTGTTTAGCATAAATTCATTGTCTATTGTTATATCTCCTTTTTAAATATTTTATTGCATTGATTAATAATAAATACATTATTTACCTACACCGATGCCCTTATTTATTATTTAAGAAATAACAGTCAGGAGTACATCTCACTTAAATCAATCCTAACATCTCCCTGTTATGCATACTATGCAAGACTCTCATCTGTCAG
Organism: Conger conger; assembly: GCF_963514075.1. NCBI lineage: Eukaryota > Metazoa > Chordata > Actinopteri > Anguilliformes > Congridae > Conger > Conger conger. The sequence continues at coordinate 43,057,983 of NC_083762.1, forward strand.
AAGCCATCTTAAGCACAATATGGGATGTGCTTGTAATACAGCAAAGTGTATACTCGGCTTGTGCTGACTAGGCCCATCATATTGAAAAGCATTACTGCCGACTAGGTAGTCAAGCCCCAAGTGTATATTCTGTTGCTTGATGTGGCCTGCAGTACCTAAAATTAGCACTGCTACGCAATGGTGTATTTGTCTGCAGTATGCTCTGGTGCTTGAGGGTATGGGTGCTGTTACATATTGATTTGAATATTTTGTGTCATGTGTTGCAGCGCCCCTGGCAGCGGCCCCAAGTTTAGGTCGACCACAGTGGCGGTGGAGGGCAGCTCTAGAGAGGCCGGCTGTGAGGAGAATGCAGAGGGATCACAGCCTGCCACAGCGCTGGACACAGGGGCCCAAAATGGCGCCTCCAACACCAGCAGCAGCAGGCAGGTCCAGTGGCCCTACACTGGCAAGGCCAAAAAACAGATGCACCGGCAAAAAATCGCCTTTTCCATCTCCCTCCCAAAGAAGGCATCCATCCGCCTGGAGTCGTCGGCTGCAGTGTTTTGTGAGAATACAGAAGAGGGGTTGGCAGATCGGAGCTCCAGGCAAAGGCTCCAAGCAGCTGCTGCCGAGCTCAATCTCCTATCTACTCCTGCTGTTGAAAAAGCGCTGAATTACAGGGAGACGATTTACGGTGCCGACACACAGGAAGACCTGGTCAGCCAGGAAAATGTCTGTACACAGACACACACAACTTCTGAGGTGTCAAATCAAGCCAGCCCAGAAGTAACTTCTGATTTGTGTGCTTTACTTGTTTACTCGGCAGATGTATCCAGCCCTTGCATCTCCCCATCCACTTTTCCCTTTCACTTAAACGATGCAGGCATTGTGCTGCATATGGAAGACTCACAGGAATCTTTAAAATGTGAAGAGACAGAAAAGAAATGCGAAACTGTTCAGGAAGTTGGTAGCGAGCCAAGAGCGCACGGAACAGGAGCCATGGAACCAAGACACCCCCTCAGTGATCCCCCATCCTCAAACGAGACCACAGCAGCCACGCCTTCCTGTGTGAGGAATGAAGTGGACATGGGTTCCGGGGCACCACTTCCTTTCACAAAGCCCAGCCAGCCTTTCTGTTCGGTGCTGAGCAAAGACGGGAGCACCGTGCTGCAGTGGCCATCTGAGATGTTGTCCTTCACCAGGGTGGTGCCATCCTTGTCCTTCAGCTGTAACCCCCTCCACTTTGACTTCCGGGCATCCAGGAACCGAACTGAACAAGGGACCGGGGGGGCCAGAACGAGTGAGACAAACAATTTGACTCTGTCACAGAAGCCTGATGATGGCACAGAATCCGGTGGCCCAGAAACCCCATTACACTTTGATAAGCACATCGAGCAGCCGGCACATGACTCAGAAAACAGCCCTGGTCGGACAGACTCCTATTTGCCAGGCTCTTCAGGGCATCAGGATCTGAGTGCATCCATGGGAGGGAGGGATGACCATTTTGAAAATGATAGGGCGGGCTGTCTGAGACAGCTGAAAAGGTATGGAAAGCAAAAACAAAAATGTTTTAGGAAGCCATCAAAAAAGTGGACTCACTCCTGCAAAAGAGCCCCAGACAAATCATGGGACAGAAACAGCAGGCGAGAATACAGGAGCCACAAAAGGAGGAGACGGAGGAGGAGGGAGATGTGCAAGGGTGCTGGCAGGTATGACAGCGAAACAGAAAAATCCACAAATTTCCACAAACAGCCTGAGTGCTGGGATGGATTTGATAGCCAATTTTGCAGCAACACTTTACAACAAGTGCAGCCATTAGATGAGTCAAAGCAATCACCTCAAAATCAAGAAGAGAACAGCAGCGATGCTAGCAAAGTAGACACAACAGGAAGCGGGAGGTGGAAAGCTGCAGGCGGCATAAATGGCACAGCAGGCAGCCAACCTCCTTCAAGTGGCAACCACAGCAATGGTGGAGTGCCACAGGGACACAACAAAATAAATGTGCAAGATGCATCAGTGAGGCAAGCGGATTTCATAGAAAGCTGCATCCCCTTGCCTCAGACGGAGAAACACAGCACAATGGAGGCGCAATCCCCGTGCTGTAGTCAGACTTTACACCAAGACTGCCCTCTGAAGAGGAAACGTGCATCTCTGAGTGACGAGGGAGAGGAGGCCCGTCAGCCTCCAGTCGCATGTCACTCATCAGCAGGCAGATCTGATGGGCTAGAGTTATTGGACGTGTCTGAGAGTGATTCTAGGATCTGCTGCAGGTTAGAAAGGATAAGGAAAAGACAGAGAGTTTCGTTGGCCAACCCAAGCCTAGTTACTGACCGAAGGGCTGTTGAGGATGAAAGAGCCATGCTCACAGTGGCTGCAGAAAGTATAACTGTAAGTTCAGCCATTCAACACCCTGCTCTTCAGAAGACTCTGACTAATGTGCTAGAAAAAGAAATGAATGAAAGGCCAAAAAGCCCAGACAAAGTATTTTGTGTTGATGGGGGTCATGACAGCTGTTTGTTTGACTCCTTGACACAGGGTCTCCAAATAGAGAAGTGTACTGGGAGGACTGGTGGCCCCTCTAGTGCTCAGAACAGGGCTGGATGTCCCAGACCAAGTCATCATGAATCTACACTCACCAGAGACCTCAGAACAATAGAGAACATGAGCATGAGGAGTGAATCTCATCTTGAATCTAAGGCTGAAATTAGCAACACACAGGACCATAATCCGCCTTCCACCAAGGCCAATGGTTTCCAACAGGAGGTGAAGGTAGCTATGCAGCAAAATTCAGAAAGCATGAGCCTTGGCAAATCATTTCAGCACAACTCTCAGAGCCAGCCTCTAAAAAGGCACCTAGGCCTTGCAGGTCAGGAGGTGAAATTGAGTCGCGAGGGCCTCAGGTTTGAAAATGCGAGTGGAGCATTCCTCTCAAGTCAACAAGGTTTCCAGCATCCCTCAGACACAATGGAGAAACACCGCCTCCTTCAGGCCCAGGCTCAGAGGCGAGCGCTAAGACCACAGGCTCGATTTCATGGCAAGCTGAAACCAGTCCTGTCTGGTCCGCCCATCCAGGTCCCCTCTCCAATTCTGCACCCCGTGCACCTACCCCCGCCCATGTCCTCCACCTCCATCACCATCCGCCACACCATTCTCCAGCACCACGCCACCCTCCTGCAGCCTCAACCCCACCTTTTCTCCCAGGTCTTCCCCATTACCCCTCCATCCCTGGCAGCAGAGATGTGCCCCCCAGTACGCCCTGCCTTCATGCCCCCACCTGAGCTCTCTGTTGTGGCCCCAACTGGCCTGCACCCTGTGGCCATGACGTTCCATGCCCTGCCCCGACCAGGGGTTTTCTCCCCCATACTATCCCCACATCCAGCCCTCTTCCCACTCCAGCCTCTGTTCTGAGTTCATGACATATCCTAAATTAGTCTGTATCAGCGTCCATTATGTCCATTATGTCCATTATGATCATGCTCATTTTGTACACTGAAACCACGATAATAGCACGACATTTGTACTTTGGAATTATTGTCTAGAAATGAACCACATAGCCAATTAAATCCATTTGTGATTAATCTTTGCCCAACAGATCATAGAACTTTTGTGTTCTTTGTTTCTTTGTTTTTATTTATTTACATTGAGAAGACAATCATGCATGAATGTAGACCATAGAAATACATCTAATATTGATAGATATGAATACATCTGACAGTACACATACCAAATGAATTAATGCCAATGCTATAGCAGTCTTGAGGACACTGCATTACTGCAATGTTTTTTTTGTACAACACCACTGCAAGTACAAAGTGTAACGTAACAATAAATGTAATATATCATCAATATTTTTATTTTTATAGGAGATCAAATGTTTTATGCCTTTGAACATGAAAAACGTGCATCTCTGAGTAACGAGGGAGAGGAGGCCCGTCAGCCTCCAGTTGCAAGTTGGTTATCAGCAGGCGGATCTGACGGGCTAGAGTTATTTGCTAAGGTGGACGTGTCTGACAGTGATTCTAGGATCTGCTACAGGTTAGAAAGGAAAAGAAAAATACAGAGAGCTCCATTGGCAAACCCTAGCCCAGTTACTGACCGAAGACCTGCAAAGGATGAGAGAGGCATGCTCACAGTGGCTGCAGAAAGTATAACTGTAAGTTCAGCCATTCAACACCCTGCTCTTCAGAAGACTCTGACTAATGTGCTAGGAAAATAAATTAATGAAAGGCCAAAAATCCCAGACAAAGTATTACTTACCCTGTGGCCATGATGTTCCATGCCCTGGCCCGACCAGAGGTATTCCCCCCCATACTATCCTCACATCCAGCCCTCTTCCCACTCCAGCCTCTGTTCTGAGTTCATGCCATATCCTAAATGAGTCTGTGTCAGTGTCCATTATGTACAACACCATAGCAAGTACTAGTGCAACATGATATTTAATGTATCATCAATATTATTTTTATTTTCATAGGCGATCAAATGTTGTATGCCTTTGAACATGAAATGACACTTATTCATGTTCTTTCAATGTGCTTTGTCAAGGTTTGCCTGTTAGACTATAAAAGCACTTGACCACTGAAACTCATGAGAATCCAGGTAACAGACCAGAAGAGGTTACTCCAGGTCCACCTAGAGTGCTCAGCAGTGGGACATAGTGGACTTCACAGGCACTGGGGCTGTCCAGGGATTCATGGCTTACTACTACATAACCACCCCTCAGCTACTCATTTGGTTGTGAGAAGTTATTGTGGTTATTCTGTCATTTCTGTAGGGTGTAAAATAGTCTCTGGCTTGTGGGCAAAGGTATATTGGAGAAATTAAATTCACAGAATTCAGCTCCAGTCTTCTCTGTATATGTGCTGGAGGCACAGTGATGACAGAGTAATGTAGAAGAAGAAAAAATTACAACGATTTTACAAAAAAGGGCAAAGGGAAGGGAAACCTTAGCATTTATTGTTTTTTTCTGATAGTATTGTATGTCAAACATTTCAATATAAGACTGAAGCCAGCAACAAATTATACTGTAGGGATAATTGCCATTGTTATAGAGGAGAAACAAGTGGCCAAGTGTCTTTTATTATCTGTGAACCTGGTAACAAGTGCCAGCCTCGTAATGGATCCATGACCTTCTACTTGATACAGAGGATTGTTTGAATGCACAATGATAATGACTTCTTCTGCAACAAACTCAACCTACTGAAATAAGAAAACCTGTACATGTTGTACATTAGACATATTTATAATCCACTTGTAATATTTATTGTAAAATAATTTCATGTTTCTATTGTGTAAGGTACCCAGTATGTATTAAATATTTAGATAAAATAAAACAACTATGTTTTTTACCCCAGTTTGCCAACAGACTAATAATAAAGTAAAAAATAAAAAAAAATCAATAATAAATTAAAATTTAAAATGAGCCTGTTCTGGTTTTCATTGTTATAACCTGAAATATAAAGTGCACTTGTCTGACGGCCCCTACATGAAATGCAATCAGTCCCATCTGGTAATACACACTGAATATGAGTGCAGCTATAGATATTACTTGGGAGCAATTTGCGTCATCTTGTTCGCTATTTCATTTTAAGCGTGTCTGGAGGAAGTTGATTACTTTTATGTTTTTATATTGATGTCAAGAACAATTCTGCCAAAAGACATAGGATGTGCGGTGTCAGAAAATGTTGCTATAGTCACACAAACACCAAAACCTTGTATTTTCAGGAACAACAAAACATATTTATTCCATATATTTAGCAAGATGTAGAGCAGCCAATTCTCCAGTCATGTACAAGCCCCCCTGTGTGTTTGGGGCTTGAACCCTACCAAGGCATCTCATGAAATGTAATGCCTTCTTACCAGTGTTTACCCCTAAATTGAGGCAGCAGTTTAATTTCTTCCACCACTGCAAAAAAAAAATGTGTCTATGAGGACTATGGATCAGCCTCTGTCCATTAGTTCATTAATTCACCACTGTAGTATTACAGTACAGTATTTGGACAGTGGTACAATTTCTATAATTTTTGTACACCAATTGTTTTGTTCTTATTTCTCTGCCTCATAATGGAATCCTTGACTGTCATTGGTTCTTATGTTGACAAATGCCAATCATTGACTCCAAAGGCAATCAGGATCCTACAAACAAGACTGGATACTGAAAACTTTCTTATGCCTGCACTAAGGAGGTCCATCCACCCATCCATCCATTATCTTAACCCGCTTATCCTGAACAGGGTCGCAGTGGGGCTGGAGCCTATCCCAGCATACATTGGGCGAAAGGCAGGAATACACCCTGGACAGGTCGCCAGTCCATCACAGGGCACACACACCATTCACACACACCATTCACTCACACCCTTCACTCACACACTCATACCTATGGGCAATTTAGACTCTCCAATCAGCCTAACCTGCATGTCTTTGGACTGTGGGAGGAAACCAGAGTACCCGGAGGAAACCCACGCAGACACGGGGAGAACATGCAAAGTCCACACAGAGAGGCCCTGGCCGACGGGGATTCGAACCCAGGACCTCCTTGCTGTGAGGAGGCAGTGCTACCCACTGCACCATCCGTGCTGCCACACTAAGGAGGTGACTGTCCAATTATTTAGGGTTTCCTAAAATGGGGGGATTACATATACGACGAGAAGTAATTTCCACATGGATTACCCAATATGAATGTAAATTAAAGGTGACAGCCTAAAACTACTTCATAGTCATTGCTTAATTTCAAATCAATGTGCTGGAGTATAGAGTCCTTTTTTAGACCAACCAATCTCTGTAATTCTTAAACTGTCATCATTGGCCTCCCGTACCAACTTCCTCACTGTCTGTGGGGACAACATGCACTTGTGTCCTCTTCCTGGCAAATATGAAACCATTCCATTGTGTAAAAAAGTGTTTATTATCGCTCTTACAGCGCTAAGTGGCATGTTTTGTAAGTTTCACTGTTTATGTTTTTTTTGTTCCCATTACCAGACTTGTCACGGTCAATTACCATCTGTCTCTTCTAAATTGATAGTTCTTTGGCTTTTCCCATGCTGATGGATGAAAAAGGGACTTTGCATGCTTGTTACCTAATTTTCATACTTAAATTGAGAGATAATGGCCGCTTTCCCGAACGCGTTAAGAACGTTCTTAAGCTAAGAAAGTTCTTAAGGACCTTCTAATTGACGGTCCTTAAGAACTTTTTTAGCTTAAGAACGTTCTTAACGCGTTCGGGAAACGCGGCCAATGTCATTATGATCGGAAAAAAACGAAAACCACCAAAAAAAGAAAAGAAAATGATTGGCAAAAGACGAAAAAGGCAGGAAATTTATTGTTACTTTCTCGTAATTAATGCTCTGTAAAAGAAATTAAAAGGGGTAATCACTGTCAAATGACATAGTTTATATCTGAACTAATGATAGCAGATAGGAAAATCGATAAGATGTTCAGACAACTATGTATACTGATTTTCCTTAAAGGGCATACAATCATACACATGAATGACTGTGTCTTATTCATGCTACCCTCCAAATTCAAATGCCATTACTCTCCAGTAGTTAATGTTCTGAAAAATAAAAAATATATATCACTGTCACATTCAATGTATGATAATGTAAAGAATGGTCATAGAGGAATATCAACACCCATTTATTTAAATCAGCATATATGTCCATATATTAATTTGAAATATACACATGTACACTCGCCAAGCACTTTATTAGGAACATTTTTCCTTTATTACACCAACTTATTCATGTGATTATCTAATCAACCAATTGTGTGGCAATGCATACAATCATGTAGATACGGGTCAGGAGCTTCAGTTAATGTTCACATTGACCGTGGAATGATTGTTGGTGGCAGACAGGGTGGTTTGGGTATCTCAGAAACTGCTGATCTCCTGGGATTTTCACACACACTTGTCTCCAGAGTTTGCAAAGAATGGTGAAAAAAAGATAAATAAATCCAGTGAGAGCAGTTCTGCAGACAGAAATGGCTTGTTAATGAGAGATGTCAGAGGAGAATGGCCAGACTGGTCAAAGCTGACAGGAAGGTGACAGTAACGCAAATAACCACACATTACAACAGTGGTATGCAGAAGAGCATCTCTGAACACAGAACACATCATAAATCTAAGTGGATAGGCTACAGCAGTAGAAGTAAAAAAAAATTGAAGTCCTAATAATATGATACCTAATAAGTAGGTATTTGTATAGTATATATTGTATAAGTGTATAATCTCGCTTAACAAAGCATAATAACAAATTGGTGCTTTATGAGTATTACTGTATATATGCGGCGGACACTTCTGTCACAATTCTGTTTTATTGCCAGCTGACGAATGACTATCGTATTTGTAGTACATTGTGATTAACTATAAAATGCATCATCACTTACTCTGAGGAGTGAATCCACGGCAAGAGAATGCTTGCTGCATTTGCACAGTGCTCTTATGTTCTACCATAGCGTCTGCAGAATTGCACCCTGTGTGTGTGCTCCAGGGCCGGAGCTACGCCTGTCAGTGCACAGATGAGGCACCCAGACCGTGAGTGAGACACACTATCAGGGAACACAGGCTCTGTAGCTGCGCTGTCACAGTATAAGGCAAGTGCTACTTTTACAGAGTGCTCTAGATACTGATGGTATACAGGCCAGCCAATCCTCTCACCCCACCCCGCTCTCTGTGCCTTGAAAATGTAGCCTATTGTTGCCATGGTGTAGTCATCAGCTGTATTCAGACATTCAATGGAATAATATTAGCTGCAACACATAGACAGTAAGATACAACTCCTGAAAAGTTTTGTTATTGGGAAAATAAAAATACCCTAAAGATCTGTGCAGAATCTGCATAGATACTGGATGACATAGCTAGTGGATGATGTAGCCAAAATGCTGTGGTTCTGTCAAGTTGTGTGAGCAAGTTTTTTTCCCCATCTTGCCATGGCAACATTGCCCAGTGTTAAAAAAACAAGAATGAAAACAAGAAAGTCAGATTGTGGGTCTGTTGTTTTTTTCATCTACTAATGGTTAAGGTTAGGATTTTGGGAGGGAAATCTGATCCTAGATCCTATGTGGCAACTTCACCCAGAGTGCAGCAACAAAAAAAACAAAAACATTTGCGTTACGTCAACATTATTTTACCACTGAACCGATATAAGCTAGCTAGCTATCGATACCTCAATGACCCAACAAGACACACCGATAGAGACTTTCAATGGCTAGAATAGCTACAGACTAACCAGAGATGCTGTTTGTGGTGTACATTACATTACATTATTGGCATTTGGCAGACGCTCTTATCCAGAGTGACGTACAACAAAGTGCATACCCATGACCAGGGATAAGTTCGCTGAAAGACCCTAGAGGGAAAAGGTGTAAAGTATGTTAAGCCCTTAGTATAGATAGCTAGCTAGGTAAGATAAGTAACCTAGCTGATGGAAATTTAGCTAGCTAATTAGAACAATAACTTTTAGCAAAGATTTTAGATAAGCTTATATATTATCACTGGCTAGCTGGTCTATGTGTTGGACGACAGCTAGCCAGCCCATGCATATTTCCATAGCCAATTAGAGATTGTACATGTGGTCAGCCCATTTACAGCTACAAAATCGCTTGGAAGTTTCTAAGCACAAGTAGCATAGTAGGATACATTAGCCTGTAAAGACACAAAACTGACATTGCAGTTTGCCTCAATACACAAATGGATATGTAACCAGCAACATTGGATCAAAGTAAAAATCTATAAAAACATAACTGTTTACTGTAACATTTCAGTGTTGTCTGGAGTGCAATTTGGGCAGCGTTCCTTTTATATCCTTTTATATCTTTACGTGTTCAATTATGCATCTTTATTTAACTAAACCTTTATTTGTCTCAAACTGTAAGTTACAGTTGCATCGTTTGTGGTAGACTATCATATCTTAGTCATATAGCTTAGATAGTCAAATAAGTTGCTTGCTAATAAAATAGTTGCTTAGCTAAAGTGAAAACTTAAAAAAGACAAAAAATATAAATAGTGTTGCGTAGCACACTATACTCAACATTTCATAAAGTCACCCATTTGGCAAACATTTTCTAACTAGAACATTATGAAAAGACGGCAGGCTCTATCTATCGTGTTTATCACTGTCAGCTTTCCAAAACAGTGCATGAGAACACTGAACTGCATAATAACGCTTTATGTTATGCATGTGGTGTGACTGTGGGAAGGATAAACAGTGTTGTAGTTTGAAGGTATTTGCTGCTGCAATTCCTTTCTTGACCATTAGGAGTCCGAAATTACCTATTGTACAGTATTGTCATATTCACTGGGGAGCAGCCAAGGAAAAAAAAAGGAAAAAAAGCTAACATGGCTTGTCAGCAAACTTTCCTTTAGAGCTTCCAATCATTATTTTCTTTTGGTTTCAAAACCTTTTACTTTAGCTTTTTCTTTGGGGGGCAGTTAAAAACCTCCTATATCTTTTTATATACTAAAACAGTTGGTTATTCTGCTATGCCTATTTCTGCATTGTTTTCATCCTGTGGGAGGCAATACAGTGGCGTTTTTACTAGACGCAAACAATTCGCTGCCTTTTCCATGTGTTTGTGCGTCAAGGCCATAACATGAAATAGGAATATTTGGGGAAGAAAATACAACTGATTCATAACGCCCCCTTGTGGCACTGGGCATGAACAGCTCTCTCAATCACGTTAATAAAAAAAAAAAATCCCTTGTTACTAACTGCGGCAACGCAGATAGTGGTGCTGATACAAACGGGCAGGCTTATACTGCTCAGCCAAAAGTGATTTCTGTTGCACCATCTATAAACAGCAATGTCCTGCCATAGGATCTATTTAAATCTTTAAAGGTTAAATACTTGATGCCAGTGCAAGCATTTTTTACACTTCTCGCATTTAAACGAAAACATTTCAGACTGTTTTCGACACATCCTCTCCCGTTTCCTCACTCCCTCACTCCCTGCTGTCCCAAGCCACCATTACTAAAATTTTGCTGCTCTCACTATTATATGTAGGCGTGACCGTTTCTGTCTGGGCAGTCTGTGCCTGCCTGCCCATTTCTCTCTCTGGTTCCTGGTGGCTCCAAACAGCTAGTAGCAGAAAACCGGGGGATAAAACGCCTCTTAACTTTCTAAGTTTAGCTAAGTTACTGCACAAAGAGAACTATTAGGTGGTAAATCAGGTCAGCAAACTTGGTGTTGCTGCTTAACAAAGGCTTTATAACTCGAAAGAAACCTTTGTACTAGTTAGGTAATATTTTATTTGTCACAGGACCAAATTCAACCAACAAATCCGGAATCCTTTTAAAATATACTTCAGTTAATGTTAAGGTTAGCTGGCCTAGCACTTAACAATGGAAGCAACCAAAAGGTAGTTAAGACCTAAAAAGGAAAAATAATAAACGCTTACTTTATGACACAGAAGGTTGACCAGATGCAGAATAAATATGATTATAGTTATATTACTTTGCTAAATGGCAGTAAGAACCCTTGTATTTTCATTTATCTCAGGACAATATGCATCCCAAATTTTATCTGGCATCCGTTTATAATGGACTACTGTTAACAGTAACACTTAGTTTGTAAAAATATCTTCCAACAGTAAGGATTTGCTTCCAAGAGGGTGAGCAACCCCCCCAAAAAAACCTTGTGCACGCTGGCAACAGTTACAGTAAAGTAACAGACCTTGATGCAGGCATCAGTTTGTTACAGCTGCACACCGACGCCCGGGATTTGATTCCTGGTCCTGCCAAAGCCGAGTTTGGCCGGCTCATGTGAGGCGGCATAATTGGCTCTGGGGGAGGGACTCAGCAGGGGTTAGTAGGATCGCCGCATACAACAGCGCATATTCACACCTAGGTGAGGCCAGGTGTGAATAGCCTACTTGCCAAAGTTCTCCCTTATGCATAAATATTCAGCACTAAAAGTCCATTATCCCTCCCATTGTCACCTGGTTTATTATATATTTCTCATTGGATCTGCAAAAATATTTTGTAATCTTTTGATACCCAAGACCTCGATGAACAAATTTCAGTAATCCAAAGAATTTGTTACGATTGGGCGGCCTGTAGCATAGTGTTACTGGGACTGGGACCTGCAAGGTCGGTGGTTTGAATCCTTGTGTAGCCACAATAAGATCCGCAAAGCCACTGGGCCCTTGAGCTAGGCCCTTAACCCTGCATTGCTCCAGGGGAGGATTGTCTCCTGCTTAGTCTAATAAACTGTATGTCGCTCTGGATAAGAGCATCTGCCAAATGCCATTAATGTAATGTAAATGTGTGTTTTTACAACATTCCTGTACATGTTCAAAACTACTGTTTACAAATAGTGCGGTTTAGAGCAATTTTCTACCCACATATGATTCTGACCTACTTTCTGCTGCCATAATATTGTAGCTATTGAGTTTGTGCTGAAAAAACATGAAACACTGGAATCCCTGCATATAAAGTTGAATAAAATTACACAAATGTCAGGGCATAGGACAATCACCAGTGTTCCTCAGTTTACCATCAGAGCCCAGAGGGTTAAAAGCAAATCCACCTTACCTCACTGATCATACTGGTTTTTGAAATGCAAACTAATATTAGACTCCCACTTAAAAGGATGAAAAACAACTACACTCAAGCACAACCAATATGCTCTCACACGTCTCCTTCCCTCTCGCTCAACCACAACATCATAAAACAGGAAGTGCATATCAGACAAATGGCATTCAAAATCACAACTAGAACTACAGTAGCCAAGAAACACAAGTCATTTGGAGTAACAGGCTGTCTTCACACGTGCATGTTAAGTGAGGACTGAGGCTGGGTGTTCCCGTTCACAGTGAATCAGTAGCTTTGTCTGCAGCATTTGCAGGACAGAATTATGCCATTTGTTTCCACTCTGCTTGATTTCAGCAGCCAACTCGGCCAGCTCTCTGCATGAGGGTTTCATTCACTCAGACTCTGCCTCCATATTGTTAGTCACCATTTGGGTGGTGGCTTTTTTTCTATTTGCTTTATTACTGTTCTCTTTCTAAAATTTTATAAATATCATTCTGGCCTGTGAGGTGCTCAACTGGAGAGAAACTGAATCTTGAGATTCCTCCACTAACAGAACACAACCCCACACAAGACATCCCACTCACTGGTGCACTCTCGGCAAGGTTCATGGGGCCTGTGAAACAGATCTGAGCTTTACCCCAGCTGTGCTGGGCTTAATGCGTTGCATGATTTCTGTTTATTTATGTTCATGGTATACTGTTTCTATGGCAGGCTACTTCTGCAGTTTATAACAGTCACAGCATTCTCATGTACAATCTCATTGCTTATCTAGAGTAAGCAATCCAACAACAGATTTGCAAATAGCATCTAATCATTTACATATTTTCTTGTTATATAAGGCAAATTAATATGCAACATTTTGTAAGTTGGCATTTCTTCGTACATCTTGCCTCCAGACTCTTGGACCATCTAATTTCAAACACCCACAGAGAGCATTGTTCCTGACTGGTTGCGTAATGCCAAAACAAATTAGTGAATGCATAGGTAAACAGAGATAAACATTTTTCCACATCTCTACCTGTAAAATATGGATTAACCAGAAGTCCTTGAGTTATACCATTTGTTCATAAAAACATTCTCTTTTTTTATTTGTGAGATTTCTTCTTTCCAATGCAGAGGGCACATTGGCAAATTTTGCAATGCAGCTGCTGGAATTTAAACAAAGATCACACAAGACCATCAAGTTATTCATTCAGAGACTATTATGCCTGATTTTTCTCAGATTTTATGGAAGTACCCAGGGTGGTGTCCAGTAATTCATTTTAAAAGTACAGAAATAATTTTGGTTTGGAATTACAATATAAAGCAGATTCAGGTAAATACAAAGATACAAAATGTAATTCATCTTAATTTCAAGGGGAAAATAAAACATGGAGACAATCAGCATCACTATTCATAGAACTACGTTTGCCCACTTTACAACCCCTGTTATATTGCATACCAGATGCCTATATCAAAATGTTTATGGTATTTACACTATTCTCAGAGTGGAATGGGCTGGTACTTGTTATGGCACTGGACACCCCGCTGGATTGGGTGTGCTGTCCAGTGACATGACCACACCTCCGACTAACACATTTTCAATAATAATCCATAGACTGGAGATTTTTATTTTATTAATTTTCCTATTTATATAATGAGCCTATTCTTCTTCTTCTTCTTCTTCTTCTTCTTCTTCTTCTTCTTCTTCTTCTTCTTCTTCTTCTTCTTCTTCTTCTTCTTCTTCTTCTTCTTCTTCTTCTTCTTCTTCTTCTTCTTCTTCTTCTTCTTCTTCTTCTTCTTCTTCTTCTTCTTATTGGGCGGCACGGATGGTGCAGTGGGTAGCACTGCCGCCTCACAGCAAGGAGGTCCTGGGTTCGAATCCCCATCGGCCAGGGCCTCTCTGTGCGGAGTTTGCATGTCCTCCCCGTGTCTGCGTGGGTTTACTCCGGGTACTCCGGTTTCCTCCCACAGTCCAAAGACATGCAGGTTAGGCTGATTGGAGAGTCTAAATTGCCCATAGGTATGAGTGTGTGAGTGAATGGTGTGTGTGCCCTGCGATGGGTGTATTTCTGCCTTTTGCCCAATGAATGCTGGGATAGGCTCCAGCCCCCCGCGACCCTGTTCAGGATTAGCGGGTTCAGATAATGGATGGATGGATGGATGGATGGATTATTATTATTACTCTCTCATTTGTTGATGTGCTACCTTTATAATATTTTCCTCTTAGATCCATGTTTCGTATTCATATTTCTATTTTGATTTGTTGATTTGTTGATGATAACCACTTTTTTAGTGAAGCCCAGTGTCATTCAGGTTAGTTGTTTAATATCAACATGGAATATAATTGTTACAATCTGTTCATATTATATAATTAACAACAGCGCAGTGACAGTGACAAATGGGCAGAGCCTGCCGTCTTTTCATAATGTTCTAGTAAGAAATTTTTTGGTGACTTCATGAAATGTTGACTTTAGTGTGCGACACAACACTATTTCTATTTTTTGTCTTTTTGAATTTTTAACTTTAGCTAACCAACTATATTATGAGCAAGCAATGTATTTGGCTATGTAACTAGCTGGCTATATAACTAAGTTTACCGCAAACAATGCGACTGTAACTTACAGTTTGAGACAAATAAAGGTTTAGCTAGACACGCATGATTGAAGATGTAAAGAGATAAAAGGAATGTGCATAAAACATACCAGTTTGCAATCGGTAGCAATGGATTTTTGTAAATTCGGCAAGCTAACTAATAGGTAATTTGCTTGTTGCAACCGATAATTAACTGGTATTGTTTTATGACTAGATATTTATTATTCACTTGGATAACAAGCAATAGTATACAGAGTTTCAGTGATCACTTGTCTGGAGTGCAATTTGGGCAGCTACAAATGAACAATCAGAATAAGCCCCCATGCCATTGGTTGTGGCAATTAGAACCAATTTTCAACCAAGTAATTATTTTGAATTATGAATTATTTAATTATTTAATTAGTTTACAGCTGTACAATGTTTTGATACAAAGTGATGGCCTATCAACTGTGTATTTTGAAACCAGAATATAAACACAGGCAACATGTCAGTGACCCTTTTTCAACGATAGGAAGGTATTTACAATGGTCTTGTAATAATGTTTTAACACAAAGATCTTACCTATTGTACCTTTAATGCTCTGTAAAATGAACCAGCATTTATATTTTGAAGATGGATCCTTAAAGCAAGCAAATGTCAGCTGATTTCTTATCTCTAAAATAGTCTAATGGAAAAATAAATTCACTTTCAAAAGGATCTTTTACATACATACCTTACTTTGCTCAACCCAAATGAATTGTAAAGATAGGAAAGTGTTTTGGCTTAAATTAGCTGGTTTATATTCTTTCCATTGATTTTGGTATTAAGACCAGTACATAATCTACGATGCAATATGGATTCATTTAGCCATTAGTCCATTTTCAAGGTAAGAGAACAGCTAAGACATTTTCATTTTGGGGTGAAATATCAATTTGAGTATCCATAATAAAAGAGAAACTACTTCAGTTAATCAATAAAGCCTACAGTCCCCTCCAAGAGTATTGGAACAGCAAGGCCTTTGTTTTTGCAATACACTGAATACATTTGGGGTTGAGATAAAAAGATGAGCATGAGACATGAGACAAAGATTACAAAATATGTTTTTATCCCCAATGCTTGTGCAATGGCCCTGATTGATATCCCCTCTTTTTAAGTTTCAGTCTTCATGTTAATCTTTTCTAACACAAATGCAGGCTTCACAGGCAAACCCAAAGGCTAAAACCATGAGGAGACATTCAGAACTATTTTTTTTTTTAACCAATCAATCTAATAGGACACATCTTGGCAACAAGAAACATCTGTCAGTCACCTGCTCGCCTAAAATTAGGTGGTCTGATACAAAAGTTGATATCAGACCACCTAATCTAGATTAAAATACCAGGAAATATTGAGCTCTGTCATCTCATATACATCTTTCGACCTCAAATTGTTGTCAGTGTATAGCAAAAACAAATAATTGACCTTGCTGTTCCAATACTTTTGGAGGGGATTGTATGTGTTATTCAAGACTAGATTAAATAGTTTAACACTTAGAAATACGTATATTTCAATGTGTAGCTATATTTCAAATTAAGATATGGAGATATATACTGATTGAAACAAATGGGTGTTGATATTCCTCTATGACTATATTATATTCTATATATTTTTCAGAGCATTAATTATTTTTCAGAGAATTAATTACTGGAAAGTAATGGCATTTGAATTTGGAGGGTAGCATGAGTGAGACACCGCAATTCATTTGTATGTTTGTAAGCCCTTTAAAAATAAATTTGGTATACAGTTGGAACGTCTTATTGATTTTCATGGCTGCTCCCATTAGATGAGATATACACAATGTACTCATATAATTTGGCAGTGATTACTTCTTTTAGTTTCTTTTACAGAGCATTAATAGAAAGTAACAAGACAAATAATTGGTACATTTTAAGTACGTATCGCAATGAAATACCTAACTGTTTCCGGAAATTAAGCAACTCTTCTTATTTTTCTTCTGAAAAGAATCTATTTTATTGTTGATTCAAAGAGAATATTTGATTGAATCCTCAGAAGCATGCCCAGTGGTACATGTTGTTTGAAGTAGACCATAGTTACAGTACCCGTAGCAGGTATTAATGCATTGTGTGTTGGAAGCATTGTCAGGGCATAGGTCAAGATAATATTCTCGCTGCTTCTGTGAATTTCCTGTCTTTTTTGCCTTTTGGCAATCATTATCTCTTCTTTAGTTTTTACCAAAAGGTAATGTAATCATATCTATATAAACAGTGGTTGCCCTGACCAATGATATGTGTTTTCAGAACATACACCATTTTGAAATCTCTGTTTTACAATATTCCACTTCTGTTATGAATAATCTGTGCTAATTTTGCCATAATAACTTGAACTATTAATGACTTATATAATGTGTATTTGACCATTTAAAAAGAGAAGAGAACGTAAGTAGTTTAAGATTGTTTCCTATAAAATACATAATGGACCTTACACGTAAATGTCATAACAGCGAGAGCTTTACTGAAGTAACCAGCAAGCATTGAACCCCGTTTTCCGCCTTTTCCGGACAGAGTCAAAAATGAGAACGTTAGGGTAATTGTCCAGAAGCATTATGATGGCTGATTTTGCCGAACCTTCAGGTATGGCATTTAAAGTTTGTTTTAAACTAACTAGTTAGCTAGGTCACTAAGCTAGTGCAAAAAAAAGAAACGTGATGAAAGAGATGCATGCACTTTACTTTCTATATCTTGCTACCCAGGACCATGTAAATATTATGATACAAACTACAACACATGCTAGATGCTGAAAGCTGATTGGCTTAGAAAGACATTCAGTTATTTCCACAGGGTCAGTCGAAGTTGCTGTAGCTTCTCTAATCAGCACCTTTTAATGAGACAAAGTTAACCTCAAAATATCTGTGTTTTTGGAACGGAAGACAAATTTTAATCAGCATTTTTTTTCTTCTGTGTATGTAGCACAGAATTCTGCATTAGTGTGACCACTGATATGAAGATGTATGTAACCAGTAAATATATTGTGTTACATGTATTCATGGATTGTACGTTGTAAACCAAATGACATACACAAGTGGGCCCACAAGTATTTGGACAGTAAATACTATGAAGTTAAAGTGCAGACTGTCAGCTTTAATTTGAGGGTATTTCCATCCATATCAGAACTTATGATGGCTGTAGTACAGGCCTGGCAGAACATCACCAATTCATATGTTGCAAGTAGTTCTTTTTCTGGCAAGTGCATCATTCTATGGGTTTGGTTTGGCTTGCCATAAAAATGCAAACACATTACTTTGCGAGCCTACTCAATGAGGTCTGAGAAAGAATCAGAGGCGGTTTCATATCAACTAAACTGTGTACAAGCTGGCAACCATGATTTCCAAAAATATACATTTTAATAACAACTGTAACACATGAAGACCCGCTTTGTGGAAAAGGCACTAGTCCGTTTAAAAAAATGTGTCTAATTGTGTGAGAAACTGTAAAACGCTGTAAAAAGTTTGTAGAAGACCAGAAAAAAAATCCTAAAATGTTCACTAATCTTTTTAATAAAAACTACCAAACAGATTTTAATGACATTTTCAGGATTAATTTGATTAGTGTGTTTGCTTGTCGTGCCTCTGTTAATATATTTACAAGGCCTACAGTGCAAATACGAAACATTCTGTTTGTATAGCCAAGTGATTGGAAGTACGCATGCATTTTATAATTTGCCGAAATGCCTTGTAGGCTATTCATACTGTTATGTTCCTGTGTTCTGTCCTGTGTTGTTTATCATTGTTTATTATCATTATTCTTGTAATTTATTATTTTTCATATTCATGTCTAGTGTTATGTTTATATTCATTAGTCTTTGCACTCGTCTTCCCCTGTGATGTCTGAGTCTGAATGTTTACTAGCCCAGTCACTCCCCTGTCTGCGTGCCCCACTATTCGGGTGTTTACGGTAGTTCCGGGGTTCAACCTTCCTTCCAATCTTGCATTACTTACTTCCAGCTTTCTCTCCATTTCATGTTTGTAGATAGCACTAATATACTAATCCTAACGTAGAAGTTGTACAGTACTAATTGTCTACTCCCTAGTCCGGAGCCGTTTGTATTACATGTGTGTCTTTGTGAATCCAGTCCGTGTTTTCGTTTCCCTCTCGTTATGCTATTACCCTTTCATGTGTCTCACCTGATGTTTATTTGTTAGACTGCCCTCACTCCCATGCCCCGCCTAGTTTCTCTCATCCCCCTCTGTATTTATACCTGTCCTTTTCAGTTGTACCCTGCTAGTTCATCTTGTCCTGTTTTTTGAGTCCCTGCCCTTGTTCCTGAGTCCTTGCCCTTGTTTTTCTGGATTTCCTGTTTTGACCCCTGCCTGCTTCCCTGGACTCTTCTTTGGTTGTTGTGGATATCTGTACCTCTGCCTTGTTGGACTGACCCCCTGGTTTTTGACCTTGGCCTGTTTTTTGACTCCGCTCTGTCTGCCCCTGCTTTTGCTATTAAACCTGCCATTTTTCCTTCACCCCTGTCTGCTTTTGGTTCCTCTGTTCCCCCCGACGTAACACATACATTGCATAGGGAAGATGGGAAAGAGTCAGGGCAGTGTGTGGACCAATAGGGGCGGCGAGGGACAGGGAGTTCAGCTCATATGGCCAAATGAATCCGCCCGGGAGCTGAAATGTATTTTCAGTACGTACCATTGGTAATTTTGTACATACCGACTTTATAAATGATTTGTTCTAAAAGCTGTCTCTCAACCAAAGAGATGACCATTGTGAAAAGAGCTTCAGTGGGTTCAAAGGGGTCTTAGAAGGGCTTTAATAAGAAAAGTGCAGATCCCATCTGTGTGTCCAGAGGGACCTCTCTGGGTGTAGAATTATTTCCTTGGAGAAACACCTCATCCCAAATGAAACTCCTCACAGACAGCAATGCTGCAATGCCTGTGAATGCACTGAACCAGCACTCAAGAGGTCCGAGGTGTCAGAGGCCCAGCTGTACCAATCACAGTGGCAGCTGCTGATATGTTTTCAATCATTTTACCTGATTAACAAGTTTGTCAGTGATTCGAATAATCCATTGACAGGTGATCTAACAGCTTTTTTCTTCATGCCAAGTTAAGAAGATTAAATAATACGTTCTCTTTAGAAAATATGTCGTATTCACTACCCAGTAAGCACATTTTCACCGGGACAACATTGTATTTATAGTGTACACAAAAAAGATAAAGTACTCAGTTAACTACCAAATTGCAACAAATGCTAACCTGCACTTGAAGATTGTTTAACCCCATCCACGCTATTGAGTCGTTGACATCATATGTATAAGATAATAAAAGATAATAAAAGCTGTGATGTTATAAAACCACACAATGGTGATGCCCAATTGTTAAACAGACTCTCTGTCCGCGAGAACAGCACTTTAGATTCGTATCTGCCTCTTATTTGCAAAGCAGGGCAATAAAACAGCAGGTTCCTCCATGCCATATGAACAGCATACAATGTGAGAGACTGAGACAATCCTTGACAAAAATATACAATTCACAAGTTGCAATTGCAATTTCCCATTGGGTAGAAATACAAGTTTATGGAACCAAATGTCCGACCTGGTTATGAAGCTGTTTTCTGACTAACGTTGAAGTTTATTTCTTAATCCGTTCAGCCATTTTTGAGAAAACTATGTTTTTGCTAGGACTATACTTAAGCAAGTGCCGTCTTGAACTACGTTGCGTAACCCTACAAGCTATGTGTCATATTCTGGCGACGGAGTGTTTAGGCATATCACTGCATTCCCATAGCAAAATGAATATACAGACGTGTGCAATTACAGGATTTTGACTTGCTATAGACGTGAACCTGTAATTGTACTGACTAACAGGGGCTCTGGTTAACCCCATTTTAAATGTGATGCAGATTTGTTAAAAAGCATTAGGTTGAGTAATCCTTTTTGGAGAGCTTTTTGAACACTTTGGGGAGCTTTCTAAAGACATATTCTCATATACACTCACCGAGCACTTTATTAGGAATATTTTTACTTTATTACAACTACTTATTTATGCGATTATCTAATCAGCCAATTGTGTGGCAGCAGTGCAATGCATACAAGTAGAAACGGATCAGGAGCTTCAGTTAATGTTCATATCAAATGTGATCTAAGGGTGGTTTGAGTATCTCAGAAACTGTTGATCTCCTGATCTCACACACACTAGTCTCTAGAGCTTGCAGTTCTGCAGACAGAAATGCTTTGTTAATGAGAGATGTCAGAGGAGAATGGCCAGACTGGTCAAAGCTGACAGGAAGGTGACAGTAATGCAAATAACCACACATTATAACTGTGGTATGCAGAAGAGCATCTCTGAACACACAACGCATCATAACTCTAAGTGGATAGGCTTGGTCCTTGACTTAGAAATTGAGATATTCATTGCTAAACTATAAAAACAAGACTTTTTGTCAATTTTTTTTGTATTTTAGTTTAACTTTTGTGTGCACTGTATGTACATGCTCTGACATGAATTTGTTTCTAAATGGTTTCTAAAGTCTCTTCTTTAACCACAATCTGCACAATTGTATGTGCAAATATTTTTTTTTATTTTATTAAAATTATTTAAAACAAGTCAAGACCAAATATATATATATATATATATATATATATATATATATATATATATATATATATATATATATATATATATTCAATTTCTTTAAACAGATCAGTGGAAATCAAAGCCTGCATTTGGAACTTAATGTTATCGCTGTTTGAAGATCCTACGTTAACGGTAATCCTAACATTATTTTCGGTAACATTAACATTACATTTAGATGCTCCAGGGGAGAGGAACTTTGCTGAGGGCACCAAATAGGACTGGCACTGTCCCTCCGTATTAAAATTCTGAAGGTCTTATGGGTAGAGGACAGATTTAATTTTCATGTTTAGGTATGACAGAAAATAATCTGATTGGCAAAACAACAGCACTGGCATACACAGCACTATTTGCGATGAGAGAATAGACTGATAGATATGAAATATTCAAAACGATGTATTGCATTTATGAAAATATTGTTTTTACTTGACACTGAGAATTGCTAGGACTGCAGGGAAGGCCTTGTTGCTCCTGACTGCCTGCCTCTGCATTCATCATGGGCTAGTATTTACTGCACACTGCAGTGCCCATGTTCAGTTTTTCCTGAAATTTAAAAGCTGTTTGAATGATCTAACCCTACCTCATCCTTTAAGTTTAGTTCAGAATGCTGATGTGGACTTCCCTTTGTGAACATAATAATAATTATTACTAGAAGAAGAAGAATAAGAAGAAGAAAAAGAAGAAGAAAAGCACTTTACCGTGATGAGAACTCACCTCCATGAAATCAAATATATACAGTGCACTCCAATATTATTCATAGCGTTCATAAGTGAACTACATTGTGTTTACAGTGGTTTCGTGTTTTGTGTTTCATTTGGTGCTCCTCCTCAGGAGATCTGCTGGGCAGCACCAAATTTGAATATATTTTGTTTTTTCCACAGAAACTACTTGTTGTTCGCACAACCATCACCAAATGAGTGAGCACTCTGCGGTCTGAAATACTTGTAGGTTCTGACAGTAGGAGGGCAGTAGTGCCTTTTTTCGTCATAAGGAGCTTGCATTATCATTATACAGCTGAAATGTCCGTTTCAAGAGGTAAATACAGTACCAACATACTCACCATAGGGAATTTAATGAGGAGGGAGCGTGCATGAAACACAGAACTCTCATACAGTTCTCAGAACAGATCTGTGGTAATCAAACTAACAACAGAGACATTTGGATCATGGTTATATTTTGTTTCTATTTATACACAACTCAGAGAAAAGCTTTAAATATGGATGTATTTGTAAGGGGTGCAATTGCTGTCTTTTTCCCAGAATGTGGACGAGACAACAATGTGAATCCATCTCTCACAATAAACTAAAAATAAATGGCATTCCCAATTGTTTTTGTCATGGAAATAATGCAGGTGTTAATGATTATTGCAAATATTTTTTGTTGTTACAATTGTACCATACCTCTGTTAGAAATGACCTGCACATACTTTAAAATTGTAACATCAGATAACATTTACGTTTGTTTAAATTGTAAACAAACCATTTGTGAGCAACTCAAACATAATTTGGCTTATTGTAGCAGACAAGTGTATGCCCTCACAGCTTTGAATTGCATGCATTTACAACTGTGCTGGTTCTCCCCTATGATTTATTGTGTCAATTCAATTGTTGCTTTTTTACAAAAAATGACTTTTTTTGTAAAAAAGGTGTCATGACTCATGGTTTTTCAGTCTATGTGTTTTTTTTCTTTCTGAATCCCCAAGAAGGTGAAAGGACACTTTAAAATTGCTCGTTTTGTTTTACTTTGGCAGGCTACTAGCAGCGATATGATGATAATATCACGTTATTTTCAGTTACAAAGTAGATAATGGCGATCTCCAAACGCGGAGTAATATTAAAAGATGTGTGAACATTCCATTTAGCTGTGTGTACAGTGGTGTGAAAAAGTATTTGCTCCCTCCCCGATTTCCTCTATTTTTGCAAATATATTGAAGATTTGAAACAATTATTTGCTAACAAAATGTAATATAAGACAAATGACCGATGACCTGCATAAACAGAAAATACACATTTTAAATGATAATTTCATTTATTGAAGGAAAAAGGTTATGAAACACCTATATCACCCATGTGAAAAAGTAATTGCCCCCTGAAACTTAATAACTGGTTGTGCCACCTTTAGCAGCAACAACTGCAACCAAACGATACCGATAACTGGAGATCAGTCTTTGACATCGCTGTGTGTCCATTCTTCTTCAGCAGCAAAGCATCCCCACACCATCACACTACCACCACCATGTTTGACTGTTGGTATGATGTTCTTATTGTGGAATGCTGTTTTAGCTTCACGCCAGATGTAACGGGACCCATTTCTTCCAAAAAGTTCCACTTTTGACTTGGGGGTCATCAATGTGCTTTTTGGCAAATGTGAGATGAGTCTTTATGTTCCTCCTGCTTAGCAGTGGATTTCACCTTGCAACTCTCCCATGGATACCATTTTTGCCCAGTCTCTTTCTTATGGTGGAATCATGAATCCTGACTCTGACCCTGATCTGCAGTTCCTTAGACGTTCGTCTGGGTTCATTTGTGACTTCCCAGAGTCGTCGATGCACTCTTGGAGAAATTTTGGGGGCACTTTTTCACACAGGGGCTGTTGGATAATCTTTTTTCTTCAACAAATGAAATGATCTTTTAGAAACTGTACTTTACTCAGGTTATCTTTTTTATATTACATTTTGTTTGAACATTTGAATCAAGTAAGTGTGACAAATATGCAAAAGAAGAGGAAAATAATATAGGCTATATAACCAGAATCATTAGGCGAGACTGGGGATGGTTATCACACTTTTTAAAGTAATTTCACCACTAGTGCAACCCTTTACGACTTAATGAATAGTATGTATACATTTTATCCTCTTGCATTAATATAAGAAAAATTATAAACTCACAAAGACAACCTGTCACACGATATGGGGTTGGTTGTCACAAAAACTGTTTTCAGGAAAAACTAATCTTTTTAAACATTCCTAAATATTGTAGTCACCAAATAAGCTTGTAGAAATTTGTAGAACTTTGAAATAGGCCTATCTATTACATCAAATATGTTTATTTAAAACACACTGAATGTTTAAATGAAAGAACATATGCCCACGTGTGTTTTTTCCAGGTTTTTCATCAAAACTTTCATAGCAAAATTTTCTGAATGAGGTAAGTTACTGCTCTGATAAAAAGCATGTCTTTCATAGGCATTTGTTTTAGGCTATAGATTTGACATGAAAAATTACATTCCCAAAAGTAACAACCCCAAAGTAAATGTGACAACCATCCCCAACAGCTGATTTTTGCTCGTGACCACATGTTGTAGCCTAACAAAAGAAAAAACCTATATAAATGATGACCCTCCCTTCACAGTTTTCAATGTTCAATGTAGGCTATGTCAAAGTTAAGACATCTAAAATTATTTACAACTTCAGCTAAAATTATAATGCAGTTATTAACACTTCAAACTCGTTTCAATGAAGAAATAAAAAAATTAAATTAAAACAATGCCTGAAATATATTATTGCAGCCTACAGATAGCTAGCTACATGTTAATATGCTTCCTAAAAACATTTAATGACAGTTGTGGATTCATTTTTTTTTTTTTTTTTATTGCATAGCCAACTGGCTATATTACAGAAAATTTAAAGACAACAGGATTTACCTTAATATCAGCTGGTTCATATTTTTTCCATTGATTTTGGTATTAAGACCAGTACAAACTATGCAATATTTGACTTTCAAGGTAAGACGTACATATTAAATTAAACATTCAATATTTTGAAATACTTTAAATTAGTATATTTAAAGTTAAGATACGGAGATATATATTGATTGAAGTAAATGGGTGTATTCCTCTATCACTATTCTTTACATTATCATACATTGAATGTGACAGTGATATATATATATATATATACTTTTTTTGAGGGCATTAATTACTGGAGAGTAATGGCATTTGAATTTGGAGGGTAGCAAGAGTGAGACACAGTCATTCATTTGTATGTTTGTAAGCTCTTTAAAATGAGTTCATTTTCGTTCAGATATACACTATGTACTTATGTAATTTAGCAGTGATTACCTCTTTTATTTTATTTTACAGAGCATTAATTACTGGAAAGTAATAAGATACACTGGTAAATTTTAAGTACATATAACAACAAAATACTTACCTAATTGATTTCTATAAATGTATCAACTATTTAAGTCCTGTGTTCCTCTGAAAATAATCTGTTTAGTTTGTTGATTCAAAGAGAATATTTGATTGAATCCTCAGCAGCCTGCCCAGTGGTACATGTTGCATTGTAGTTGGGAGCCTTGTCAGTGCATAAGTCAATATAATGGTCTGAGTGCTTGTGTGAATTTCTTGTCTTTTTTGGCTTTTGCCAATCATTATCTCTTCTTTAAAACATAGTTGTTGGGTTGAATATAGTATCTGTTCTGCATGTACTAAATCAGGGCTGCCCAAACATGTGTCATTAAAGCACCGAGAGTATCCCGTTTTTCATTCCAACAATTAGACTACATTAATGACATTTGGCTGACACTCTTATCCACTCTTATCGACGTACAGTTGATTAGACTAAGCAGGAGACAATCCTTGCTCAAGGGCCAAACAACTGTGTTGTTATTTCTGTCCTTGGGTCAGTGCAGAATGCAGGCATTTGAAGTGTATACATGCCAAATTGTTTGCTTTTTGTGTCATACACCTGGAATGCTTGGAGGTTGGAAGTTGGAATTTTCCAATTTTGTAAACACTCATCATATTGTAGGCTAGCTATGAGGCCACCGTGTATAAATTAACGATAATAACATGCACTACAAAAGTATCTTGTTTTTAATGGTTACTGTTGGGGAAATTCACACTCACATTTGCCACCTGGTGGTGGTTGTGTGAAAAACCCTGAAACACTATGGACAAATGTCAAATGAATCACAAAATTACAGAAGATTTATGTTCATATATCTTTTCAGTGAAATATACACTCACTGAGCATTTTATTAGGAACATCTGTACACCTACTAATTCATGTGATTATCTCATCAGCCAATCATGTGGCAGCAGTGCAATGCATAAAACCATGCAGATACAGGTAATATTCACATCATCTATCAGAATGGGGAAAAAATTAATCTCAGTGATTTTGCCCATGGCATGAGTCTTGTGAGTATTTCTGTAACTGCTGATCTCCTTGGATTTGCATGCACAACTGTCTCTAGGGTTTATTGAGAATGGTGCAAAAAACTAAAAACATCCAGTAGGCAACAGTTCTGCGGACAGAAATGCCGTGTTGATGAGAGAGGTCAACGGAGAAAGGCCAGACTGGTTTGAGCTGACAGAAAGGCTACGGTAACTCAGATAGCCACTCTCTGCTGCAATTCTGCTCAGGCATACAGAAGGTAGGGCCAGAATTAGATGCCAACAGCATGAATCCATGGACCGAACCTGCATTGTGTCAACAGTCCAGGCTGATGGCGGTGGTGTAATGGTGTGGGGAATGTTTTCTTGGCTCCCCTTGGGCTCATTAATACCAATCGCTTGAATGCCACAACCTTTTTGAGTATTGTTGCTGACCATGTGCATCCCTTCATGGCCACAATGTACCTATCTTCTAATGGCTACTTCCAGCATGATAAGGCATTACATTATTGGCATTTTGGCAGACGCTCTTATCCAGAGTGACGTACAGTTGATTAAACTAAGCAGGAGACTATCCTTAAGGGTTAAGGGCCTTGCTCAAGGGCCCAACGGCTGTGCGGATCTTATTGTGGCTACACCGGGGATCGAACCACCGACCTTGCAGGCCCCAGTCATGTACCTTAACCACTACGCTACAGGCATGACAAAGCAAAAGTCACCTCAAACTGGTTTCATGAACATGACAATTAGTTCAGTGTTCTTCAGTGGCCTTCCCAGTCACTGGCTCTGAATCCAAAAGAACACCTTTGGGATGTGGTAGAATGGGAGATTTGCAACATGAATGTGCAGCTGACAAATCTGCAATAATTGTGTGATGCAATCATGTCAACATGGAACAGAATCTCATTGGAATATTTTCAACATCTTGCGGAATCCATGCCATGAAGAACTGAGGCTGTTTTCAGGCACTACCCAGTGTTAGTATAGTGTCCTAATAAAGTGCTCAGTGCAGTAATTTTTTTTTAATGGCGGCACAGGAGGAGCGCAAGTAACTAGGGTCTGTCTGCCTTGTGTATTAATATGCAAAGTTAACAATCAAGGTTATGAAGAAACTTGTGAAACTGATTGTGCAGTATTAGTAGTATATATTTGCCGCAGTTTCATAAATTGAGATATTCAAAAGAATTATATTTTTGGCTATTACTTCCCGATTCGATTTTCGGCATTGTCTACCCACACCAATTTACTTGCAAGATAGACCTCCTGTGCGAGTCCTGTAGCTATGGCGGAGGGAGAGGTAACGTTGGATGTGTTGAAGTCAAAGGTGGATATGGCTACCTGGAGAAAAAGTCAACAATCTAGCTTATTTTTGGTGTTCCAGAGGGTGAGTAAAAAAATGACACTGTGGCCTTTATTTGTCATCTGCCTGCAGTGGTCTTGGGCTGGACTATTTTTGCCCTGCTCCACAGGTGGAAAGAGGCCATTGCTACACGTAATGCATCCTCACAACGGAGACCGATAATTGTTACATATGGGAACTACTTGCAAAAATTTAAAGTGATGAACCATGCACGGGAACGAGCAAAGGTTTGTTTTCATGGAAGACGAATTTCCATCTTTCCGGACTTCAGCACTGCTGTCCAGAAGAAGCGCAAGGCGTTTGTTCTGGTTAAAAATAAACAGAAATCTGTGGGTAAAAGGTATGCAATGTACTTTCCTGCTACCCTCTCAGTTGAATAGCCTACAAAGTTATGAAAAAGAGATTTGATTCTCCCATGGAAGTTTAGAATTTTTTGAATGGACTAAAACAAAATGAAAGCCCAATGATATGTGAATAGACCAAAGCACAAGTTTTGTATCCTGGTAACTTCAGAATTAAACTTTGTTACTAAGCTGAGCTGACTGCATTATCCTTTACTGAATAAATACAGTGCATCAATTATTACTGCCCCCTAAACTAAATACTTGTTTATTTGTTTTTTGGGGGGTTGATGTTTGCTATGGTATAGAATGGGGAAACATAATTAAATATATTGGTCTGGTTGGATGAGACTATATAGTGTACAGTATGATGGTCTAAATCTAGCATTAAAATGTACTCATTTAACATAAAAGGGAGGAAAAATCAAATTAAATGTGAAAGATTATAATTTCTCAAAAAGGAGAGAGCTTCTATTGCAATGCTACAGGAGACTCATGTAAAACTGAAGCAAGAATGGGTTGGGTAGAATGGTAGAAGTAAAGGTATGGCAATATTAATACATAAAAACCTCTCTCAGTAGATTATTGTGAGGTGGATCGAAATGGCTGCTAGGTGTTTGTACTTGGTTTTTTGTTGACAGAATATACTGCCCCCTCCAAAAGTATTGGAACAGCAAGGTCACTTTGTTTTGCAATACACTGAAGATAATTGAGTTTGAGGTCAAAAGATGTACAAATTTCAGATTTAATTTTGTGGTATTTTTATCTAGATTTGTTAAACATCATAGAACATATCACCTTTTGTGTCAGACCAATTTTTAGGTGAGAAAACTATTGGAACAAGTGACTTACAGTTTCTTGTTGCCCAGATGTGTCCGGTTAGATTGATTGGTTAAATAATCAATAGTTCTGAAAGTCTACTCTTGGTTTTAACCTTGGGTATTGCCTGTGAAGACTGCATTTGTGTTAGAAAAGATAAACCAAAACATCAGTCAGTCTCATCACAAACAATCTCCACCGGGCTGGGGTGAAGGTATCTTCAAAGGAATATAGAGGCTATACCACAAGGTTCCAACCACTCATCAGTAGTAATATTCGGAAGGCGAGATTACAATTTGCAAAGAAGTACAAAGATGAGCCACAAAAGTTTTATGGACTGTTGAGACCAATAGTAACCTCTACCCAAGCGATGGAAAAGCCAAAGTGTGGAGAGAAAAAAGGGATCTGCTCATGATCTAAAACATACAAGTTCATCTGTAAAACACAGTGGAGGAAGTGTCATGGGTTGGGCTTGCATGGCTGCTTCTGATACTGTATACTCAAGTGAACATATCAACTAAACCATATCATATCCAGGTCTATGCTTGACATTGTCTGATAGGGACAGGTCTTGCAGGAGAGGTTATCTATTCGATAAAAACTGAGAAATCATCCTAGGTCTCAAAAGGTTAAATTGAAGATCTTTTAGCTTTTCATTCATTTTGATATAAAATCTTATATTTCAGATTTCAGGCTAGACCTAAGGCTAGTTTATAGTCCAGCGATAGAGCTTGACTTAAATGACAGTACGTTTGTGAATGTTATTCATATATTATTGCCCAATGTAGACTGTGGTCATTGTACTTAGCAAAAATATACAATAGCACTCCAGTCACCCAGAGTATAAACCAAATCTTGTTGCGACCAGTGACACGTCGAAGGTCACAGCAATCTCTGTTGCTGTGTTATAAACTGGACTTTAGGTTTGGGAAAGATTAGGACAAAGCTTAGTCCTTGATTTTGGATGAGCCAATTTTTACATTTTATGATGTACAGTAACTAGTATCTGTAACCATGGGGAAAGGTAAAAAACTGACAAAGGGTTGTTGACCTTCACACGTCAGCAGATGGTTACAATGAAATAAATAAAAAATTAATTAAATCCATAACGCTTTCCACTGTTTGGTCAATAATTGAGAAACTTAATACCACAGGAAAAAAAACTGCCACGGAATTCAAGAAAATTCTAAGCGCCAGCCATAGTTGGGAATACACCAAAGATTGTTAAACCAGAATATTTTCCATGTTTAATAATTAGCTATAATTATGTCATGCAGTTAGTCATCATGTGCATTTTTATCATGGGAATAAATCATTTGTAAGGCACTATACAATTGTTAACCTTAATGTTGGTACAGTCTATTTAATATCAATTAATTATAATTAAATAGCTTGCCCCCTACCCCCTTCACTCCTCATGACATGATATTTCATCATCTTGGGCTCATTCCAATTGCTTATTTTTCTTCACTTCTTTCCTTTCCTTGCTCCAGACCCAGTCCGCCATCATTAAGGACATTCCAACCCTATCCACTTTGCCCCCATATGGTTCAGTTGTCAACGTCTCTAAAATTATTGTTGCATGCATATTTATATCATACAAAAAACAGTGAATCAATAGCTTAAATGCTTAACTGCCACTTATTTGCAAAGCAGGGCAATAAAACAGCACGCTCCCTCATGCCACACTCACAGTTTACAAACTCACCTCACCACAGACAAGGAAAGACATTCTCACAATCCTTGATACCATTTCTCTACATCAAAAAAATCAATATAAGAACAAAAATATACTATTCAGAAGTTGCATAAATAAACACATTGTTTTCTTTTATGTTCTTAGCTCACTTGTATTCCGTGTCCAGCAGACATATTTCCAGTTTGGTAGAAATACAAGTTTGTTTTGCAAATGATTTGATCCAGACATATTTATGGAATCAAACATCCCATCTGGTTATGAAGCTATGACTGTTTTCTGACTAACGTCGAAGTTCATTTTGTAATCCGTTCACCCATTTTCGAGAACAATTTGCCGGGACTACACCTAAGTGGATGTTGTCTTGAACTACTTCTTATTGTAGCGTAAATGCATTGCTATATTTTGTGTTCACATAACAGAATGAATATACAGACATGCAGAATTACTGGATTTGGACTCCTTTAAACCTTTAATTGTACTGGCTAACGGAGCTAGCTGGTTAACATAATTTTGAAATAAAGTTCCATTTTAAATGTGATGCAGATTGGTTAGAATGTGTTAGGGTGAGTAATCCTTCTTGGAAAGCTTTTTGGACACTTTGGGCATGCTTTATGAAAACACACTCTCATATATGTGAATAAAACATTTGACTTAGAAATTGAGAAATTCAGTGTTAAACTATAAAAACATGGCATTTTGTAATTTTTTGGTTTTTTTGTGTCTTTTTTGCATACATTGTATGTACATGCTCTGACATAGATTTGTTTTGTCTCCAATTTCTGGATTGTACAAGCCTCTTGCTTCATTTAAGTCTTCAACCATTTGTGTGCATTAAATAGTTCTTGAGATATTGACACTTTTCGAGGACTAGTACAAAATAGGTTGAAATTGCCCTTGAGGCGGGGCAAAGTGGAAAGGGTTAAATGTTCCTTCTAGGAGCTAGAAGTACAAGTAAAAACTTCCTTTTTTGTGAGGGAACACGAGCACATCCTTTGCAGAAGTATATTTTCCAAAATCATGATGTATAAATGATCGACCTGTGGGTACACCTCTCCATATCTGCCACTTTAATTACTTTAATTACATTACATTACATGAATGGCATTTGGCAGATGCTCTTATGCAGAACGATGTACAGTTGATTAGACTAAGCAGGAGACAATGCAGGGCTAAGGGCCTTAAGCTGTGTGGATCTTATTGTGGCTATGGTTGGAGTTAGGGGCAAGAAAAGGAGAAATAAAACGGACTGGAATGAACCCGTTGAGCTGATCTTCTCAATTAAACTATGTATAGTTCTTATGAAAACTAAAAGTGGATGCAATCTCTCTAAAAATGCTTGAAATACAAAAGCAACAATGAAAAGTACCACTCTCAGAGCCATGGCATGGAAAAAAGTGTTTTTCAAGAGTGAAAGTTGTCATTAATGTCAATCACTTATTTCCTTCTGGCTGCATGCTTTCCACAGATATCTCCCATCACACACGGAATGGGTCACAGATTCATAGCATTCTTGTGATGGATGGGAATTGCTCTCCCACCACTGAGCCACCACTGATTGCCTCCATGTAGACGGGTGACTGCTGCGCTCATGTCCCCTTAGATTCTATTGATTCAGTTGTCATTGAATTACAGACCCTGCAACTTGTCTTTTGATGGTTTCTGTCAGAAAAGAAAAAGGATTTGTGAGCCAACAGTGTTCTGAGGCACATATAAAAAATTTTCTTACTTTCATTTTTCAACATGCACTGCATAAAAGTTTATGTGTTTTATAACAGCATATGTTTTAATACTGAAGTCTGAGTGTGTTATATGGAAAATTATTTTATTATTTGTTGAAAATTGTTAATAAGCCAACTGTTGCAATATTATACTTTCTTCAGCAACGCTTCTACTGTACAGTAAGTCTCTTTACAGTAAGTTAATACAGTAATGTTTGAAACATGTTTATAATAGAATTATCCTTTTTGTTGGTAATCCATTGTATAAGCGGGATAATGTTGTACGTTATGCAGTTTGAATTCACTTCGGTGAATGATCCCTTCATCCCTTACATCAGTGGTTTCCATG
This sequence comes from Conger conger, assembly GCF_963514075.1. Classification (NCBI taxonomy): domain Eukaryota; kingdom Metazoa; phylum Chordata; class Actinopteri; order Anguilliformes; family Congridae; genus Conger; species Conger conger. The sequence goes on from NC_083762.1 coordinate 43,091,076, forward strand.
TTCGGTCCTGGGCACCCCCTGTGTATGCTGGTTTTCCCTCCGACCACAATTAAAATTGAAGAATTGCCCCAAAAAAATGCTGTAAATTATCATACAGATATTGATATATGCTGTGTATTGATATATATATATATATATATGTATATATAGGTCACCTGCAAAGATGAGCCACGTGCAGAATACACCCCCGCACACGGCTAATAAGGGTGCATACAGCTGGACCACATTTGAAGGGGAGCCGGCTCGCCCTACAAAGGACCCACCTCGCAAACAGAGCTCTGGGAAAGAGCACGTGAGCATAACTGCCTTTGAAAATTAACCCTCTCTCACTCTGTTCATAGACGGAAGCCACTCCGGGCTAAAACCAGACTGGAGCAGAGGAAGGCCGGGACTTGGACGAAAAGGGAGACTCCCCGCTAGCTGACCAAAGATAAAGACGAACGAAAGTCCTGAATGAAAAGTTTTTTGGGTTTTTTTTCTAAAATCCCGGAAGACAGAGAAGGCAAAAGAAAAGCCGACTTTTTGTTCAATATACAATTTCCTCTGGTGCTTACACTCTAAAGGTGTCTGAAAAATAAAACGTTGCTCGTTTTACCATTCATCCTGGTCTGGCTTGGTCAATTACCTCCCGTTTGTACTCACTCCCTCTCTCTCCTCTCTCAGCCATAGCGGAGCGCCACAATATATATATATATATGTGCAGTGTGCTTTGCTAATGATTCAATGGAATCAAACAATTTTTCAAAGAAAAAAATATTTCGCAAAAAACAATTGTTGTCACCCCTGGTTTAATATTTTGTGCAAACACCCCTGCCAAAGAGTGGCAGCACGGATGGTGCAGTGGGTAGCACTGCTGCCTCACAGCAAGGAGGTCCTCGGTTCAAATCCCCGTAGGCCGGGGCCTCTCTGTGCAGAGTTTGCATGTTCTCCCCGTGTCTGCGTGGGTTTCCTCCGGGTACTCCGGTTTCCTCCCACAGTCCAAAGACATGCAGGTTAGGCTGATTGGAGAGTCTAAATTGCCCCTGTGTGTGTGTCCGTGTGTCCGTGTGTGCCCCTGTGTGTGTGCCCCTGTGTGTGTGTCCGTGTGTGCCCCTGTGTGTGTGTCCGTGTGTGCCCCTGTGTGTGTGTCCGTGTGTGTCCGTGTCCGTGTCCTGCGATGGACTGGCGACCTGTCCAGGGTGTATTCCTGCCTTTCACTCAATGTATGCTGAGATAGGCTCCAGCCCCCCTGCGACCCTGTTCAGGATAAGTGGGTAAAGATAATGGATGGATGGATGGATGGGCCCCTGCCAAAGATGAAAGCCATGAGTCTTTTCCTATAATTTGTGATAAGGTTACAGAACACGTATGAAGGGATGTTTGACAATTCCTCCATGTAGAACTTTTCAGAATCCTTGATATCCTTGGGATACCCCCTAATCAGAATATGGTTGTTGTTTTTACTTAACCATTTCAGTGTGGATTTTGATGTGTGTTTTGAGTCATTGTCCAGCTGGACAATCTACCTATGACCAAGTTTCAGCTTCCTGAACCAGATTTTCTTCTGAAATTTCCTGGCACTTTGTTGAATTCATTGATCTAGTGCGCCTGGACCACTGGCAGCAAAACATCAATAACCCGCCACCATATTTCACAGTTGATATGAGGTGCTTCTCCTTGTATGCATTCCATTTGGCCGCCAAACATGTTGTGTATGGCCAAAATGTTCAATTTGGTTTGGAAAACTCAAGATGCTAGGTTTTGTTTATTGTGCCCAGTAAGGGCTGTCTTTCTGCCACCCTTCCAAAGAGTTTGCTGGGATGGAGGTGCCATTTTATTATTCTTTTTTTGACATGGTGAACCCAAGACACAACCAATCTCTTAAAATGTAATCCTTGGGGTACTTATGGCCTCCCTCATCATCTTCCTTAACATCCGTGGGGGTAATATGCACTTGGGTCCTCTTCCTGGCAAGTTTGCAACCATTCCATAAGTTTTACACCTTTTTATGATTGTCCTTACAGTGGTATGTTTAAGTGTTTTGTATTTTTTTGTAGCCATTACCATACTTGTGGTCAATTACCATCTGTGTCTTCTGAATTGACAGTTCTTTGCTTTTTCCCAAGTTGATGGCTGACAAATGGATTTTCCATGCTTATTACCTCATTTTTATACTCTACTGAAACAGGAAGTGATGGAATGACACAATATAGCTCCCTTGGACTGAGATTAACTAAATTAAATAATTTTGGCACCTGTGGATTTCAAATAAAATTAGATTACTAAATAAAAAAAATTGAAACATGAGAGTAAATGTATTGAAATGTATATTCGTTTTCCCATATGTTTGAACATAAAATATATCAATAAATCATTATCCAAGTTATATTATATATATTATATATATATTATATGGAGCCTTATTTATACATTTTTATTAAGGGTGCCAATAATTCTGGAGCGCACTGTGTCTTGTTACATTGTTCCTCATATGAATGAAACGAAATCATACCCTATATAAATCATGTATTCCTAGTAAAACTCTAGTAAGAGTACACTTCTTTCCAAATTACATGCTACATCTGTTAGTGAAGCATGGGCAACAAAAACTCTTATTCATGCACAAAAAGAAAAATAATGTTCCAGGCCCAGTAATTGTCCTAAATTACCATTATTTAGTGGGCCAATAATTTGCCATTGATCATTATATGTGAATACATCTGCTTGATCTTATAACAGTTTGCCAGTATCCTTAAAGGGTCCTACACTAGTGCAGCAATGTTGCATACAGAATGGCATGGAACTAGATGAAGCACATATAACCAAAGGCCAATGACATTTCATCCCCACTTATCCTCATAAAAAGCCATCTATGTACCCAGACATTCATTGTTTCTGCTCACTCACACTCATTTCTGCCCTGGTTCACAGAGTGCTACCTCCCACATTTTGCTCTGTCAGCCCCTGATGCAAGAACCTCCGACCTCTTGTTGGTTGCCAATGGTTCGCTTGGTTCAGACTAAAAATTGCTGCCGCAAACAGTATCTTCTGGACAGTCAGGTATTACAAATGCTATCCAAGCAGGGAATGACAGAATACTCTTACAAAGAAGGAATAATTAAAATCAAAGAATACTGTTGTTCAAAGAAAATGGCCCCCTGTAATCATCTCCAGCTGAAAAAAACAGTATGGTTCTAAACCAAAAATGCACACACACTGTAAAGTTGGGTTCTTTCTAGAAATCAATTGATGAGGCAATATGAAGTCTGCTGATTTGCAACAAGGAAAAAGTGAAGTATGTGAGGAGCACTTGAGACAGGAACAGCCGCCTGCTCAGACACAAGCATTCTTCAGAGACAGAGCCCCAGAGTCCTCTGCTGAAAGACAGGCATTATTTCAGCTTGCTGTGAAGTGTAATGAATTTTAGATACACATACATTTGTAGGGCCCCACATTCTGTTATTGACAGTGCCATTGCCTACTCTAGTAGCTCCCATGGATCAGAGGGTTTCAGTCATGTATGACAGCACCAGTGACCCCCACAGGTCAATCAAATGGCCACAATCAGTCTGCCTGTTAAGCTCCACATAAAATATATTCCTCCAAGTCAGATTTGTGCAAGCGCTGTGATCATAAGCAATGGATGAGAATACGTTTCAGATAAGAGCACTGTCAATAGAGGACGCTGAGCACTGATTAAATAATGACTGGGCATTGGAAAATTGAAGAAAAAGGGGTAAAAGTGTTTTTAAAATGGCACACAAGCGGGTCTTTTTCCTCAGTGGTAAATTTGTTTGTTCAACATCTTGCTAAATCCGCCAACATATTAGCAGTCTGCCAAGGGGCAAATGCAGTTGGCGTTAAAGGGAATGGAAAAGGTCCAGCCCTTTTTAACCTTGCACCTTACTATGCGCTTGAACGTGGGGCGACATTTGCTCAGGCAGTAAGAGCAGTCGTCTGGCAGTCGGAGGGTTGCCGGTTCGATCCCCTGCCCGGGCTGTGTCGAAGTGTCCCTGAGCAAGACACCTAACCCCCAAATGCTCCTGACGAGCTGGTCGGCGCCTTGCATGGCAGCCAATCGCCGTCAGTGTGTGAGTGTGTGTATGAATGGGTGAATGGAGAAGCATCAATTGTACAGCGCTTTGGATAAAGGTGCTATATAAATGCCTGCCATTTACCATTTAACTAGTCCATTACCTCTGAAGAATGTATAAAATGGTGGTGAATCATACCAGGAGTGGCCAGCCTGTCAAAATGTATCCAAGGGTGCAGTGACATCTTAACCAGTAATTAAGAAAAGATCCCATACTGCAGGCACCTCTAGCCTCAGTATGGATGTAAATACCATCAAATTAATCACTTTAATCTCACCAATTCATTCTTTTATTTCACATCCAATGCGCTGGAGTGCAGAGCCAAAAGAGAGAGAAAGAAGAGAAGATAGGGAAGTTCAACAAAGAAAACATGGCATTCTTAACTATGAAAGCGTGTGAACTACCCAATGGAACTACCAACGGAAATATTAAGTACTTTGGACAAATGGATGTTCAATTTCAGAGAGAAAATGTAGGATATGTTTTGAAGGCGATGCTACATACATAATGTCATTCTGACTTGGCATTGAAATAATATAAATAAATAATAAAGCTCACCGATCACAGTTCAGTCATCTCATCACTTAGCTAGTGATTGAAATGGAAAATGTGCTTTATGGGCACAGACAAATATAATATAAGAATATAAAAGACATAAACATTATACATATACAGCACATACACACACATTCAGTGGGCAATTTATTAGGACCTATTAGACCTGTGCACCAGCTTGTTAATGCAAATATTTAATCAATCATGTGCAGCAAGTAAATGCATAAAAGCAGGCAGACGTAGTCACAAGGTTCAGCTGTTTTTCAGACCAAATGTCAAAATGGGGAAGAAATGTGGCTTTGACTGTGGAATGATTGTTGGTGCCGGGCAGGGTGGTTTGAGTATCTGAGAAACTGCTGATCTCCTGGGATTTTCACACACACACCAGTCTCTAGAGTTTACAGAGAATGGTGTGAAAAACAAAAAGCATAGCCACTGACTACAACACACGTCGACAAAGGACATAAACAGCGGGCACATTTAATAATAATAATCATCATCATCATCATCACCATCATCATCATAACCAAACACTAAAAATGTAGTATTTAATCAAGCCATTGTATGAAATGGAATAGCAATATAAAGCCTATTAACAAAAAACATCAGCGTTGTGTTATTTATTATAATGACCATAGACCTGCCTGTTGAGTGCATGATCCTGCATTCTACTGTTTAGCTGGGGAGTTATGAATTATTCTTTTTTTTTTTTTACTTTGGGTGCGCCTTGATACACAGCTCCAGGGTAAAGTTGCCCTAATGTGCAGATTAGATTTCCCAACCACAAAAGTTTAACCATTGCAGCCTACAACAATGTATGGACTGGAGTTCATGGACTGTTCTTGAACATAGGCCTATGTATATTACAGATACAACACTCTTCTGTCCCCTACTGTCAGACATTGCAAGTATTTCAGACAGTGATGGATTAAAGTACTCACATTTGCCACCTGGTGGTGGTTGTGTGAACGACAAAAAGTGGAAAAACAAAACAATTTGCTTCAGAAGCTATATACACTGGTGTGTGCCTTTCTAAACAATGTCAAATTAATTAAATTTGCCACAGGTTGACTTCAATCAAATTCTAGACACATCTCAACAATAATTAAAGCAAACATGATGTACCTGACCACAATTTAGAGTGCCACAGCAAAGGGCCCGAATACTTATGTAAATGAGAAATTACAGTTTTAGATTTTTTATCATTTTGCAAGAAGGTCTAAAAACATGTTTTAACTTTGTCATTATGGGTTACTGTGGGTAGATTGATGGGCAAAACCATTTACAATTTTATTTACCATTTATAATGAAATCTACAACACAATAAAGTGAGCAAAAATGTTTTATTGATCAGAATTTGTGAAATTGGTTTTGTTTGTCTGGCTCTTAGCCAACATAAATAATCTAGTCCCACTTGAGAATTGCCTGTAGCCCTGTCCTCTTGTGTCTTGGTATGAGTCTGTTTTTTTGATAGCCTGCTGTCTCTTGTGTTGTTGAGGCTAGCTTACTCTTTGAGGGGTTAGTTTGTGAATGAGTTTTCTTCTTTTTTTCTCGCCGACAGCCTACACTTTTCATTGTTTGATTCTGGTTTTGGAAACCGGAAAATCACATCCTCCTCCAGTCTTTGGATAATGGATAGCCTAGCCTACCCCTGTTACCCATGTCAGTGATCACAATAAACTGACTGCTGGCTAGCCCAAGACAACTCAAGTAAGTTTAGCGGAGGTCCACTGCCTAGTAAAAGCTATGGTTGGACTATCACCATTCTGCGCGTTTGCCAATGCGTTATTGATGCTCTATGAAACAAAAGACAATACAATTGCATCATATTTTGTGCAATGCAGTGCCAAGTCGAAGAGGCATGCTTTGGATGCAGGATACAACAAGTTAGAAACAACCACACAACTTTATTATCCATCCATTATTGGAGGCATCAATGAAATACAGCAATATCAAATGTGGTATCCTTATAATCTCTCTCCACTTTTAGGTGTAGGGACATTTACATTTTGTTGCACTTCGTTTGAATTAGCCAAAGGGGGTTTGTAACACTGCATTCAAGCATTATGACACAAGTGAAACCATCTAATGGCAATTTAATAATGGCAAAGGGACTTAATGAGACTGAAATGAAAAGTGAATGTCACATTGCAGTGGTAACACTTGTCATGAAACATTTTATAAGACACAGTATCTGCATCATGCATGCCAATATATGCATCTACCATGACAACCGTCAAACCATAAAAAGTCAAAGAACGTTGCAAAGTGGTAATGACATGGTCTTAAAAGCAGCCCAAGAAATAAAACTAAAAACATAAACTGGAAATGCAGAGAATTGTCAATTAAAAAGTCCTGTCATTTAGTTTCAATTCTGATGCCAGGATCACAATTATGTGAAACGAGAACCGCATGAGAGGTTCAATACTAAAATGGCACAAAAGGTTGTAATAAAAATGGAAATAGTGAAAAGATAGTTAGCATTAATTATAGTAATTTATATTGCATTAGAGGAACTTTAATAGCACACCACTGTGATATCATTCAAGAGAAAAAATGGTTTTGCTACAGAAGTGCAATTGATGATAATTGGTTGCTACTCATTTTGAATACTAATGGAATATCTGTTTTCGGGAATGAGATTTGTAAAAATTTAAGCAATTCCCTTGGAGACCAATATCAAATATATTGTTGTGTATAAAACAGCCTTTTTTTCAAAAAATGTATGCCAGTGGGAAAATAATTTTTTTATTAAACATGCAAGGAGGGTTGAGGGCAAGGGCAAGCAGTCCAGCAGGACAGGGTCACCATGGCAACTTAATCGGATCATATTAAAAGTGTGACTCTAAGCAATTGACCAAAGACTGGGTGTAACTGAGATATGAGCACATGACCTATTTAGGTAATTTGCCTTTGATTTAGCTGTAATTGACTAATGTTTTTGAAAATCAAAAATGCATCAGAGAAGTTTTTTTAAATTTGTCTGAAGATGATATGTGCCAAGTTTTGTGAAGATTGGATAAAATATGTTGGTGTTGAAATGTTTTCAAACATTTTGATCAAGCCTAATATGGCAGCCACATCAATTAAGTTGAGATAACAGGTTCTCATGCACTGTTTCTGCATGCTGTATGTTAATGTCCATAATTGTGTTGAATCTTTTTCTTTATTAATTTCTAGTTTGAAATAATTGTATTCTCATGTTCATATTGCGCTTATTGTGCTATATTGCAAACAATAACATATTTTGTTCAAATGTGAGACTGAGGTTAATCAATACTCATTCTGGGATTGCAATTGTTGTTGGAATGAACACAAGCATGCACAGGGGGTCTCTGGGACCACATTTGGGAACCACTAACCTTGGTTATGTGTAAATAATGCTGAATGTGACATGAACCTGTGCAGTGCAGGCCAAAAGCATTAGGCCACGAACATACAATGAAGGGGTAGTTAAATTAGCTTTATCTACCTTTTTTTAAAACACCAGGTAGTGTAATACCTTTGGTACTATATTGTTGTGGACCCCAGAAAGACTAGCTGATTGCTACTGCATCAGCTCATGGGGATCCTCATCACAAACAATAAAACCAATTAATCAATACATTTATGAATTGAACTGATGGAGCTCATGCATGGAAGTGGGGAAATGACTAAAATAAATATCTACCTAGCGAGACAGCCCGACGGATAGATCGCTCGCTAAATAGGAACGAGATATTACATATGAAGCTAACGGATGCAGAGCATACACGCACAGCAGTAAACAAATATGATTGACGTCATTAGACGGAACCGGAACTCTCACAGTATCACCAGACTTTAAAAAAAATTTCTTTTTTTTTAAAGCAAACACATCACCAGTTATTAGCCAAAACACATTTCTGCTTAACGCAGTGCCCCCCAGTGGTCAAATGATGAAAATGTTCTTGTGGACCAAGTTTGGTTTTCATAAGTCAAAGCATTCCTGAGTTATGACCTCGCTTCCAGTTTGGCGACTTCGCTGCCATTTTTGATTGAATGTAATGGACAAATGCTTTTGTTTCTGCCTTGGGATCTCCCTAGATATACAACCATACATAAGAATGACATTTTTAAGACAAACACTTAAACAGTTATTGGGGAAAACACATTTTTGCTTATTGTGGAACCCCCCAGTGGTCAAATAACTAACCAGGAAGGGGTACTGAGCCCATTAACAGAACTTCAATCTCCACTTCAGAGAATCTTTTTTTCTTTTAAAAAGCTGAAATTCCATATGTGATATTTTAGAGGTGTCAATTTATGCTAATCACAAATTTTGTTAATGTACCTTTGATGTAAGATTGCTTAGTATTTATAAACATACACATGTAGATACAATAAAAAAGCGAATTTGTTTGGTTTGGTTCCGATCACACATACATTTGTACACAGATTTCCGAAAATATTGATAAATAAGGCCCACTGTGTGCCAATAATAAGAAAAAGTAGAAACACACACTGTCTACTCAGCTGTGCCCCCCAATAATAAAAAAAGGTAGAAACACACTGTGTGCCTAGGCAGCTTTGCTGCTTGGCCTCCAATTATATTGCATACCTTGTTGAATGTATTCATTAATTTACATGAATACTGCCACTACTCATGAATAACTAATCTAAAATTATTTTTAAATTGTATATTCTGAGATATTTTGGGTAGCACACTTCATTTCACAATTTAGTCCATTCACCCAATTTAAGAGGAAAATTAAAATAATTTGTTTCCAATCCACTCTGGGCCCAGTAGCATGACTGAGTCACCCACTAGCAGCACCAAAGGCTTCATCTAATTAAAAATAATAATAAACCCTGGTGGCAGAGAGGTCTGTGTGATGAAATAGCTAAAATCTGCCACCTCAAGGACCTCAAACTCTTTATTAAATATGTCCTTGATAAATGGGAAACTAAATTCTCTTCCAAAAAGAAAACAGTTGCAGGAGAGAAATGCAGTGCAATTTAAATTGTGGTCATTTAAAAATGAAACCAAGAGCTTAAGTGGCATTGGACAGTATTTACAGCCTTCATGATTGGCACGGCACATTCATTATGATTCCTTGGAGAGCCAAATCCCTCTCCTCTGTCCAAATTCTTCCTCGACCTGTCGGCCGCCTTCGATACAGTCAACCATGAGATTCTGCTCTCATCGCTGTCTGGGATGGGTGTCACAGGGTCGGCACTTGCTTGGTTTTCCTCCTACCTGTCTGGTCACTCCTACCAGGTGACTTGGAGGGGCTCAGTCTCTGACCCTCACCCCCTACAAACTGGAGTCCCGCAGGGCTCAGTTCTTGGGCCTCTCCTCTTCTCGTTATACACCATGTCTCTTGGTTCTGTTATCTCTTCCCATGGCTTTTCTTATCATTCTTACGCTGATGACACCCAACTCTTCATTTCCTTCCCCCCCGACACCCAAGTCACCACACAGATCTCTGCCTGCTTGGCTGATATCTCGGCGTGGATGACTTCCCACCACCTGAAGCTCAACCTTGCCAAAACTGAGCTTCTCTACATCCCTGCTAAGTCCTCTCCGTCAATCGACCTCTCACTGACTGTTGAGGACTTTGTAGTTTCCTCCTCCCGTACGGCAAAGAATCCCTCCTCCTATTTCGACGCAGACTCAAAACGCACCTTTTCAAACTCTACCTTAGTCCTCCCTCCTGATTGTCTAACCCCCCCAAAAAAAATAAAAAATAAAATTGCACTTATGATGACGACTATATGTTTAGAACAGCATTCCATGTGTATTTTCCTAGTTCTGGATGTGATGCTTTGACTTGTGGTAGAACCTATGCACTTGTAAGTCGCTTTGGATTAAAAGCGTCTGCCAAATGACAAAAATGTAAATGTAAAATGAGACATGACTGCTTCTTTTGGATGTCTGAAAACAGGCACTTGATCCTATGACAAACTGCAGACAAAGCTGAAATGGCTATAATGTTCTATTGTATTGAACTCTATGTTGACCATTGCTAGATAGAAAATCTAGAAGCAATGTAACATTTGCAGAAGCTATTCAGGTAAGTGCTTTGATTAATGTCCTACCTGGGCAGATATGTGACCTCAGAGTTGCAAGCTTATACAATAAAATAATACAATAAAATGATACAATAAAAGAGACTTCCGGCCAAGGAACATGAGAGGTTATATGTTCACGTATTAATATTAAGCCATAGAATACGAAAATATTATCTTTAAGAACCTGGTTTTCCTACTGTGCCGCAGTGGCGTCCCGGTCCTGCCAAAAGCCAAGTTTGGCCAGCAGACAAGGAAGCAGCATAATTGCTTGGTGCTAAGGGTGGGGGGAGGGATTCAACAAGGTCTGTAGAATCGTCACATACAACAGTGCCCTGATCGCCTCGGAGTCACGGTCGCAGGGCGTTTGAGATGATGTGGCTTGTAGAACACGTGGATAGGAAAAAAAGGTCAGGTCCTGCCAGAGCATCTCTACTGGGCAGTGCGGTACTCGAGACCACCTAAATTGAATCCAAGTCCAGATTGAGCCATTCAAGACAAAGACTGGTACTTGGCCTTTTGCCAACTCACTCTTCTTGCCCTCTTGCTCTGGATGCTCAGAGGCCAAGTTCTCCACAGACAGTAGTTTTTCTTGCTGTAAATAAGTCTAGGCCTATTTCAGCCAAAAAAGAATTACATGTTGCTGCTTCAGCTGTCTGTGAGAAACTGCAGACAAAACTTTGAACTGCAGCAAAACAAACTGCTTATTACATTACATTATTGGCATTTGGCAGACGCTCTTATCCAAAGCGACGTACAGACTAAACAGGAGACAATCCTCCCCTGGAGCAATGCAGGGTTAAGGGCCTTGCTCAAGGGTCCAATGGCTGTGCGTATCTTATTGTGGCTACACTGGGATTAGAACCACCAACCTTGTGTGTCCCAGTCATTTACCTTAACCACTACGCTACTGGCCGCGGGGCTGCATATGGGAAAGGACCCCAACTTGCACGTATCTCCGCTGAAATCCACAATTCACAGCTACACAATTGTCCAAGGACAGTAAGTCAGTCAGTAAGACTGAACAAACTTTCGATACTGAGTTGAAGCTACTGCTTCCCTCTTTGGCAAGTGAGTAGGCCACACCAATAGGCCTACTACAGCAACACACTAAATTTACCGTTTTCCTTTACTCAGACAAAGAACATGTGTGCTAATGTGCGTCTGTTCAGCACATGCACACACACTCACACTAACTCTCTACCATTACATTGATTGCTTGAAATACAAAAGGAAAGTCTCTAAAGGAATATATCAACAAAATATGCATGTTATGAGTACAAAATTCATTGTAGACAGTTTGGATGTTCCCAAATACATGCTTATCTTAACTGACTTCAGATGGGTTCATTTGTGGTTGGCTATCACTTATCAGACCTTACAGTGCACTGCTACACGAATAGTCACACTTTGACTAACGTTCATTTATTCCTCACTTCTAATTGGAGATGGAAGTTTAAGTTATCTAGTTGCAATGCCTTTTCTTTTCCAGCTGGGTCTGCTCACCTATTCTGAAAATTAAGTGACCACACCAGTATTTTGGGCGGACTGTAGCATAGTGGTTAAGGTAAATGACTGGGACACACAAGATCAATTGTTCTAATCCTGGTGTAGCCACAATATGATCTGCACAGCTGTTGGGCCCTTGAGCAAGGCCCTTAACCCTGCATTGCTCCAGGGGAGGATTGTCTCCTGCTTAGTCTAATCAACTGTACGTCGCTCTGGATAAGAGCGTCTGCCAAATGCCAATAATGTAAAGTAATGTAATTAAAGCCCATTTTCTGTAGCCTACTTTTCATTGCTGCAAACCAATTTTCAACATATACAACCATTTTTTTAATTATGTTGTTGAATTTGTTTTGTAATTTCCTTACACTATAAAAATCTATGTGCATAGTTGATTGTTAGGTAATCAATATATTGTGAATGACGTCCAAATATTTTTTTCCAAGTTACATTATGATCGCATTTTAAAGCTTGTCTGACAAGACAACAAGACATATACCTAATACCTAACTTAGGCTACTTAACTAAGTTAGCTAGCTAACCAGCTAGTACCTGGTGAGGTAGCTAGCTAGCTATCTTATCTAGCTGACAGTGTGAATGATTATTGCCCACTACATACATGCTCTTACGGATTGTTGTATTTGAAATAGTCATAATTTCCAAAACGAGTCACAACTAACTGCATCTGGAAGCATACTGTTGCACAGCACATTATGCAATATAGGTGCCGACAGATTGCTTCTGATGTTAGTATTAGTTAATGGTTATGAGCTAGTATTTTCTAAACAAGTGGTTCCCAAACTTGGTCCTGGAGTACTCCTATGTATATTGGTTTTTGTTCCATCTAATAATTTTAACAAAGCCTTAATCTTTTAATTAAGTGCTTTTCTTAAAATGGATTATTTACCTTAAACCACATTATGCCAGAAATAGCTTTGCAATGGCATGAAGAATAAAATAACCATGTTCATATTGTGCTTATTGAATCTGAACTACGCTGCCTGAACCAAGATCTAGTGAACCTACACTGTCAGCTGCACCCAAACCACTCGGCCTCGGCTGGGTGAGACCACACCGCACTACACGGTGCCTTCTATAATGGACTGTCTGACCGCATTCAAGATGAGCTGACCACCTGAAAGCTGCCTGGTACTCTTGACGGACTCATCAACCTGGCCATCCATGTGGATTCACGTCTGGGGGAGCGAAGATGGGCCTGATGGGCACCTCCATTGATCCATCCCCCTCAACCTCCCAGTCCACCGTGCTTACTGCTATTTCCTGGAAGGGGGTTCTCATCGACTCGGGAGCCTACACCAATTTCATGTGTCCCACTCTGGTCCATCGGATGGGAGTGCCCTCCAGACATTGGTGTCCTCCTGGCCGAAGTAAACACCATCATGTCACCTGTCAGCCTCCTGATCTTGGGGAACCACCAGGAGGAAACCGCCTTCTTTGTGATGAAATCACATGGTTTTGGGCAGACCATGGCCTCGGCTGCCATGAGTCCTCTCTCCAGTCGGCCTGTCCACATCTGCCCCTGTGACCGAAGAATCGCCTCCTGACCTGTCCTCCATTTTGACCATCTACCACAACATTAGCCAAGTCTTCAGCAACTCCTGAAGCCAGAGACCCAAGCCATGGAGAAGTACATCGATGAGTCCCTCGTTGCTGGTCTGATCCATCTGTTGGTGCGGGTCACTCAGTCCCTATATGGACTACCGAGGGCTCAATGATATAACTGTGAAGAATTGGCACGCGCAGATCTTAATGTGGCTACACCAGGTTGCAGGCTGTTTCATTCAGCATCTGTGCATTTCTCCTAAAATAATGTTAGAATATTTACATTTAAAACCATTTCCTACTTTCAAGTAACTTAAATGGAAGGTTATATTCATAACCAAAATCTTACTATACAAACTAAAACAGTAATGATATTAAATTGGCTCTAACAATTATTGGGCTGGAAGTGTAAGATCAAATACTTGAGTCCATGTATGACCAACATCACTAAGTGTCCGCTTCACAAAGAAGGCACAGTTTGTCAACAGGTCTCTCCAAATTGTTAGTCTTAGTGGTGACTAGCATGCGATGAAGCAGTCCCTTGGCGTCCAGTGTGGTATAAATGATTCTCCCAAAAACCCATTAGTTACAGAGGGAAGAATCATCCATGATCAACACACTGTCCCCAAGAGAAAGGTTCTTCTTAATTGCAATCCACTTTGGGCACTCCTGAAGAAGTAGCAGGTACTCATGCACCCAACACTTCCAAAACAAGTCTGCCAGATACTGAGTCTGTCGCCACCTGCGACAAGCGAACATGTCGTCCTTTTAGAACAGTCCTGGAGGTAGCAGTGGCTCCCTTTTCATTAATAACAGGTGATTAGGAGTCAAAGCATCCAGATCATTGGGATCATCTGATGAAGTGGTCTGTCATTAATTATAGATTCCATTTCACAGAAAATCATCGATTGTCTGTCATGTATTTTCCTCACTGTTCTGATTTGTTGTTCCCAGACTCCCCTAAGGAGGATTGAAAATCTACTGTATTCCTTTTTGCCTGAGTGTGTTATGTATTTGTTTCATTCCACTGCTGTATAGAATCCAGTGGCATCGCTGATTTGCAGAGTCAACATCCTACTCTTAGTATACCATCCTGCAGTATAAGATCCAAGTTGTAGATATGACTGGTCCTTTTTTTTTTTACATTATTGGCATTTGGCAGACGCTCTTATCCAGAGCGACGTACAACAAAGTGCATACCCATAACCAGGGATAAGTTCGCTGAAAGACCCTAGAGGGAAGTACAATTTCAACTGCTACCTGTACAACAAAGATAAGGACGAAGGCCTTTTTTTTTTTTTTTGAGAACAAAGAAACAAACAAACAAACTGAGCAAAAGTGACCAAAGTTAACTATCCAAACACTGCTTACCTAGCCAACTAAAAATACCGATACACAAAGCAAGTCACAGAGACAACAATTAAGGTTCACAGGGAGGTAGGGAGGGATGGGGAGAGGTGCTGCTTGAAGAGGTGTGTCTTCAGCTTGCGCTTGAAGGTGGGGAGAGATTCTACAGTTCTGACTTCTGACCTTTTCACATTGTGGTTTCCTTATTTCAGTATGGAGATCTCCTCTTGAAATCTTTGTTGGTGATTTCGGTCTCCGCTCTTGTAAAATCCTCAACAAACTGGGTTTTGAATCTACATGTGTTATTCTCAATGTATTTGGTTGTACTCTCTGTCCAGAATGTTGAGTCTTGCAGTTCAAATTGCAGCTCTTTTCTCATCATTTTGTCAATGCTCACTGCCATGACTGCTGCGGACAATTCCATGCAAGGTATAGTGGTCTGCTTAAGGGCCGCCACCCTTGACTTTTCCAACATGAATGCACATAAACTTTTCCCTGTTCATTTGTCATCCTCAAATACGACTTTCACATACGTCTGAAAAGTTGCGGGCAGTGGTAACATAGATACATAATCAGCGGATTTAACGGCTCTGCTCATGCTGAAATCTACCAATTTGCTCAGGTCTTTGAGCCACGGGAGCCACTTTTGGACTATCTTCTCTGGGATGTTCTGGTTCCAAATCAGCTTCTCTTTATACAGTTGGTGCAGAAGGATTTTCGCTGGGAGAATGAAAGGCGAGAGAAACCCCAGTGGGTCATAGATGGAACTCACAACTGAGACAATTCCTCGTCTGGTGACTGGCCTGTCTTTGACATATATTCTGAACTTGACCAAGTCCGTCTCTGCGCACCACAGCACTCTTAAGAGCTCTCTCCACCGGAAGGACATCTTGATTCAAATCCAGGTCGCTCACTTCTTTCGCTCGCTCTTCACCTGGGATATCTGGCAGAAATGTGCAACTCTTACTTGTCCATTTTGTTAACCCTCTGGGCTCAGTGGTGTTGCTGGCGACACCGACAAGATCAGATCAACTTTCCTTTCTATTTCGATGATTCACTTTGTGAGATTTTACCATACAGACACAACGAACATTTTGACAGAAACCTTAGAATCTTAACTTTACAATGCACCTATTGACACCTTTAAATTAGATGAATAAGACCACTGCAATTTCTTCATCTTTACTCATTAATATGTGAGTTTCGCCCTGCACGAATTCCTTCCCATTTCATTCAAATTGAAATGAGGTGATAATTATTCTCTGGCAGCGGAGGGGCGATGTCATGTGCGAGAACGCCAATTGTAAAGCATGATACAATGACATGCATAAACATAGGCTATTTATTTCTTTTGAGGGAAACATTTTTCATCACGGAACATGTTTCATTACGGAAAATGGCAAGGATGACTGGACGTCATGAGTAAGTGCATTTCTTCCGTGTCTCAAAATAATACATATGTGATGTGTAGTGGCATAACCAGGATTCTAAAACTGGGTGTCCTTGCACAATCGATATTTGCATACTGTATCTACGTTCGAGGAAAAAGATGAAATAACTTAGCTAAACAGTCCAACACCAAGAGCAAGTGTATTTCTTACAATCATATTTGTAAATACGTGTGCTGTATTTCACGTTACCACTCTGTTCTGAATTTATGAATGATTCTGACTATGACATCTCAAAATAATACGACTGCATTTTTGATACCCAAGACCCAGATGAACATTTCAGTGATCCAAAAATTTTGTTAAAATAGATTATCCTGACTGGGATTCAAATCCCAGTCGGCCAGGGCCTCTCTGTATGGAGTTTGCATGTTCTCCCTGTGTTTGCATGGGTTTCCTCCAGGTACTCAGGTTTCCTCCCACAGTCCAAAGACATGCAGGTTAGGCTGATTGGAGAGTCTAAATTGCCCATAGGTATGAGGGTGTGAGTGAATGATGTGAGTGCCCTGCGATAGACTGGCAACTTTTCCAGGGTGTATTCCTGCCTTTCGCCCAATGTATGCTGGGATAGGCTCCAGCCCCCCTGTGACCCTGTTCAGGATAAGCGGGTTAAGATAATGGATGGATAGATTAGTATGTGTTTTTACAGCATTTGTACACATAGTCAAAACTACTATTTACAATTTGTGTGATTCTAGTGCAATTTACAACCAACATATGATTCTGACCTACTTACCATGCCAAAATATTGTAGCTGAGGTTGTGCTGAAAACAAAGATATGAAACACTTTGGAATCACTGTATATAAAGTTGATTAAAATGACACAAATGTCAGAGCATGGCACAGCCACCAGTTTTCCTCATTTTGCTCTCAGACCCTAAAGGGTTAAATGAAATCATCCAGTAGCACATAGAGCTGTGAGGTCTTTGTAATGCATGATGGCTTGATCTTCATTGATGATGGATCCAAAAGAATCATCTACATTGTAGTTGTTGAAGACAGCCCTGGACTGGATTGAGTCCTACCTCTCTGGTCGTTCCTTCCAGGTTGCCTGGGCTGGTACAGTATCGACACCTCGGCCCCTTGCCCCAGGGCTCAGTCCTAGGCCCGCTTCTTTTTTCTCTTTACACTCGTTCCCTTGGCCCTGTTATCACTGCACATGGTCTATCCTCCCACTGATATGTGGACGATACCAAACTCTGCATCTCATTCCCACCATCTGATACACAGGTTTCAGCCCGTATCTCTGCTTGCCTGAGTGACATCCAGAGCTGGATGGACAACCACCATCTAAAGCTCAACCCAGGTAAGACTGAAATGATATTCATCCCTGCCATTACCTCTCCCCATCTGGATCTCTCCATTTCCCTAGGGGATACCATACTTACACCATCACACTGTGCAAGGAACCTCAGCATGGTGATGGAGAGCAGACTGTCCCTCTCCGGTCATGCAGGTTCTTCCTATACAACATACGGAGAATCCGCCCCTTTCTTTACATTATTGGCATTTGGCAGACGCTCTTATCCAGAGCGACGTACAACAAAGTGCATACCCATAACCAGGGATAAGTTCGCTGAAAGACCCTAGAGGTAAGTACAATTTCAACTGCTACCTGTACAACAAAGATAAGGACAAGGGCCATTTTTTTTTGTTTTTTTTTGAACAAACAAACAAGAGCAAAAGTCACCAAAGTTAACTATCCAAACACTGCTTACCTAGCCAACTAAAATACTGATACACAAGTCACAGAGACAACAATTAAGGTTCACAGGGAGGTAGGGAGGGATGGGGAGAGGTGCTGTTTGAAGAGGTGTGTCTTCAGCTTGCGCTTGAAGGTGGGGAGGGATTCTATAGTTCTGACCTCAACGGGGAGTTTGTTCCACCACCGTGGAGCCAGAACAGACAGTAGTCGTGAGCGTGAGGTGGAGGTTCTGAGAGGGGGAGGTGCCAAGCGGCCTGTGGAGGCTGAACGAAGAGGTCTGGCAGGGGTGTAGGGTCTGATGATTTTTTGCAGATAAGCTGGGGAAGACCCCTTAACTGCTTGGAAGGCTAGCACCAATGTTTTGAATTTGATGCGAGCCATGACAGGCAGCCAGTGGAGGGAAGTAAGCAGGGGGGTGACGTGTGAGTATTTGGCAGTTCCATAGTCCCCCTGTGACAGCAAAGTCCTCACAGGGGGTCAGCGGGGGATAGCTGAGGTTTGAGGGGTTCCGACGCCGTGGAGGCCCACGTCGCAGGGGGGGTCTTCGAGGGAGAGAGCAGACTGGGATGGGGAGAAACATAACATCACAAACGGGGACGGAGCGACGCTAGCGTCGCTCTGACACGCCTATTTAAATGGCCTACAATTGCTCACAAGCAATACCAAATCAAAGCTAATCTACTGATAAATTCCACAGCTATTTAAGTTACTTAAGACAAATGTTCAATCACTCTACAGGTATGCAACCAGTAGAAGTGATTAACAGGTAATAGACAAACAACCTGGCTCAAGCCCTAACCCTTGCTGTTCAAATGAGCAATTTAAAAAAATCTACGTTACCGCGTCAAGAGGAAAACCCGCAGCGATATTAAACACCTGGTCAGAATGATGCACTTACTTTCTCACCCCCTACTCGACCCAGCTCCTGGTCCAAGTGATGGTTTTGTCCTGCCTGGACTACTGCAATTCCCTCTTGGCTGGCCTCCCAACATCTGCCATCAGACCCCTCCAACTTATCCAATATGCAGCAGCACATCTGGTCTTCAACCTTCCCAAATACTCACCTCACCCCCCTGCTTACTTCCCTCCACTGGCTGCCTCTCATCAAATTCAGAACATTGGTGCTAGCCTTCCAAGCAGTCAAGGGGTCTTCCCCAGGTTACCTCCAAAAAATCATCAGACCCTACACCCCTGCCAGACCTCTTCGTTCAGCCTCCACAGGCTGCTTGGCACCTCCCCCTCTCCGAACCTCCACCTCACGCTCACGACTACTGTCTGTTCTGGCTCCACGGTGGTGAAACGAACTCCCCGTTGAGGTCAGAACTGTAGAATCTCTTCCCATCTTCAAGCGCAAACTGAAGACGCACCTCTTCAAGCAGCACCTCTCCCTGTCCCTCCCTACCTCCCTACCTCCCTATGAACCTTAATTGCTGTCTTTCTGTGTACCAGGATGGTTTATTTTGGCTAGGTAAGCAGTGTTTGGCTTAAAGAAAGAAAGAAAGAAAGAAAGAAAGAAATAAAGAAATAAGATGATCAAATAGGCCCTGGTCCTTTGTTGTGCAGGTAGCAGTTGAAATTGTACTTCCCTCTAGCGTCTTTCAGCACATTGTCCCTGGTTATGGGTATGCACTTTGTTGTACATAATGTATGTAATGTAAACAGCATGCACAGCTAAACATTTTACTATTTAGATACTAAATTACTGATTATTATACAAAATAACCAATAGGAAAATATTGCAATTCATAACCAAAATCTTACTATACAAACTAAAACAGCAATCATATTAATTTGCCTTTTACATCTGTAGGTCTCACCATTGTGGACAGGTTCTCTAAGTTTGTACACTTTGTGGCACTACCGAAGTTAGCCCTCCTCTGTTCGGCCTGCCCCTGGAGGTGACTACGGACCATCGCTCTCAGTTCTCCAGTCGCTTCTGGTTTTTCTGTATGCTCAATTTCTGTAAGGCCCAGTTGTCATCCAGCCCCAGACCAATGGCCAGAATGAAAGGATGAACCAGGAGCTGGAGAAAAAGCTCTGATGTCTTTTGGAAATATGCCCGTCTTCCTAGGCCGACTCGCTCCCTTGGGTTGAATACACACACAATTCGCTCCTAGTTTAATCCATGGGACTTCCACCTTTTGCCTGCTGACTGAGCTATAGGCCACCCTTGTTCCCTGAAAAGGAGAGGGAGAGAGTTCCAGCTTCCCATCTGCTTTTTTGACATGCCTAGAAGAGAGCCCGCACCACACTTTTGCGCCACGTCTCTGAGATGAAGTGATTTGCGGACCGGCGCCATTGTCCCGCTCCCCAATACACTGTGGTTCAAACGGTTTACCTCTCCTCCAGGCTACACTGTCCTCTATCTGCTCAAGATGTGTCCCCGAGGCCGGGGGCCGGCAGTTCCTGGTGGAATGGGAGGGGTACGGGCCTGAGGAGAAACAGCACATCCTTGACCCCTCCCTCATCAATGACTTTTTTGAAAAACCCTGAATTGGACTCTCGGGGCGTCAGTTGTCACCCGTAGGGGCGGTTTCTGTGATGATCTGTATTTTCTGTGTCTGTTTCTGTCTAAGTTCACCTTTTATTTCCCTCTGCTTTTTGTAGTCTGTTTTCTGTTCATTCATTTCATTAATTAGTTTAAACTGTGTTCCCTTCGTTATCAGTCTATTTAAACCCGTCTGTTCTATCAGTTCTTTGCCAGATTGTAATATGCTCCAGCAGTAATTCTCTCCAGCATTTTCTTTGTCTGATCTGGCTGTGCTTTGACCCGTTTTGTATACCTCTACCACCGCCCTTTGGATTCTCCTTCTGTTCGTGTTTGACCTGCTGTGTTTGGACTTTGTTTGGATTCCCGGTTTGTGATTTTGGATTTCATTTTGTTTATCTGGCTGTTTGGACTGCCTACTCGTTTCCAAACCCTTGCTTGGACTATTGATTCCTAACTGTATCTCCTTCTACATGAAAAAAAAAAGTTAATTTCTTTTAATGAAAATGGAAATCTTGTAAGCTCTTGTCAGCTCAGTTTCACCCTTCTTCCCTCCATTGGAATGACATGGGACTGCATGTTGGAATAGATCCTATGCATTTTTAAATATGGCAGGTCTTTATTTTTTTTTAAATATGAATAATTCTACAGGTCCTGGATCACTTAACATAGACGTGATCATGAACACAGTAGTACCAAGATATTTAACTAACAAAACAATGCACTATTAAGTGTTTATTGAAAGTCTATACAGCATTTTTAATCGTGAAAAAACTGGTTTAAAAAGGTGGTTTTAATGTTGTTGGTGATCGGTGTATGTGTTTGGCTTGGTATACTTCCATTAACAGAACTTCAGCTTCAGAGAAGCATTTTTAGAAAAATTTTTTTACTATATCTTTAAAAAGCCTAAATTCCATGTATGGTGTTTTAGGGGTGTCAATTTATGCTAATCACAAATTTTGTGAACACGCCTTTGCGTGTCTATGCATGATTCATAAATCTGGCGGAAGTTCTTAGTTCATTTCCGATCACACATACACACATTTTCACACAGATTTCCGAAAATATTGATAAATGAGGCCCATTGAGTTTTTACACAAATTAATAAACTATTTGCCTATTCAATTCAATTGTATTCAATGAGTGAGCAAAAGGCACTAAGGAGAGACACCAATCACTAGAATAAATGCAAAAAGCAGCTCACCTATTCAGAACCAGTGACCATGGACATATGACATGCAGGTGTGAAAAGCCCAATATGTTCATCAGGTACTAGCCCCAGCTAATGAGAGGCCCCAAAATGTTCTTTATCTACAGTACATTCTTGACATGTTCATAACAATGTGTTTGTTTTCAGTGAAGTTCTGTGTGAAGTTTTATACAAAGTTGAATTTGTCAGAATGTCCTCATGTGTGAATATGCAATTGCTCCGTCTCATAATAATAAAATATATTAATTGCATAGCTACTGACAGGTAACTAAGTCCCCATTTATTCGTAAAGTACAGAAACAATACAATGTTTATGACTTGATGAATTTTCCTGGGCTGTGGGTGGACCGACCAGTAACGGCAGCTACTGTCAGTAACACACATCGACAAATGATGTAAGCTAAATAATGGGCATACTTAATAAAAAGAATAATCATCAACATAACACAAATGTGCTGAGGGGAACAACAGGAACATTATTAGCCTATAGATCAAACTGCGTAAACTCTGAAAACCATTGCATCAGTAATCCTATTGCTTTGGCTTGTCGCTTTGAAGCCACATTTAAAGTGCATTTCAGATTGATTCAGATGAATTCCGTGATAGACAGATGTAGTTCCTTTTCAGGGAGAGAGACCTAGCAGCATTGCCAGATGTAAAATGTAATTATTATACCTGTATCTATGGTTGTTAAAATGATGTTTTTTAAAGAATATCGTCATACATAGTCACTGTGTAAATATGTAATGTTTGGACAACATACTTTCTCAAGCAAAAGCTATTGCTAGCAAGTCTGAAAAAGTTTACATTGTGTTCTTTATTGTAACTACCATGCTTGAGTGCACAATCTAGCATTCTTCATTCACTCCGTTCAATTTAGAATATTCTGCATGGATGTATAAAATCAGCAAACAATTAAGAATGCAATTTTTAGTTTATTGTGAGATTGGATAAGCTGTGGTTTCACATTTCCATCTCCTGTCCGCATTCTGTGAAAAAGAGGAATCATGCCCCTAATAAAGAAATCTATATTTAAAACTTTTGAGTTGTGTATAAATATACTTGATATATTCAGTTAAATTTATATAAATATACCTCTTATATAAATATAAGCAAAACATAACCATGATTTAAATGTCTATATTGTTAATTTGATTACCACAGAACTATTCTGAGAACTGTATGATAGCTATTTTTCATAACTCTCATTGTTGTTTAATGCACATTCCTTTCTTGTTTAATGCACATACAGTACTGTGCAAAAGTTTTAGGCAGGTGTGAAAATGCTGTAAAGGAAGAATGCTTTCAAAAATAGAAATGTTAATTGTTTATTTTTATCAATTAACAAAATGCAAAGTGAGTGAACAGAAGAAAAATCTAAATCAAATCAATATTTGGTGTGACCACCCTTTGCCTTCAAACCAGCATCAATTCTTCTAGGTATACTTACACAATTTAATATGTAGGTTGAAACACAATCATTAACTGAAACAGAACAGCTGTGTTAGAGGGCAAAAAACTGAGTGAGGATGCTGAAGACAGTTTAATGTCAGAAGTCATACACCATGGCAATACTGAGCACAGCAACAAGACACAAGGTAGTTAGATTGCATCAGCAAGGTCTCACCCAGGCAGAAATTTGAAGGCAGACAGGGGTTTCCAGATGTGCTGTCCAAGCTCTGTTGAAGAAGCACAAAGAAACAGGCATCGTTGACCGTAGACGCAGTGGTCGGCCAAGGAAACTTAGTGCAGCAGATGAAAGACACATCATGCTTACTTCACTTCGCAATCGGAAGATGTCCAGCAGTGCCATCAGCTCAGAATTGGCAGAATCCAGTGGGACCCAGGCACCCCCATCTACTGTGCAGAGATGTCTGGTCAGAAGTGGTCTTCATGGAAGAATTGTGGCCAAAAAGCCATACCTCCAACGTGGAAACAAGGCCAAGCGACTCAACTATCCACAAAAACACAGGAACTGGGGTGCAAAAAAATGGCTGTAGCAGAAATATTTGGCTGTAGCAGAAGGAAGTTTGTTTGCCGAAGGGCTAGAGATTGGTACACGAATGAGTGTCTGCAGGCAATAGTGAAGCATGGTGGAGGGTCCTTGCAAGTTTGGGGCTGCATTTCTGCAAATGAGTTGGGGATTTGGTCAGAATTAATGGTCTCCTCAATGCTGAGAAGTACAGGCAGATTCTTATCGATCATGCAATACCATCAGGGAGGCATCTGATTGGCCCCAAATTTATTCTGCAGCAGGACAATGTCCCCAAACATACAGCCAATGTCATTAAGAACTATCTTCAGTGTAAAGAAGAATAAGGAGTCCTGGAAGTGATGGTATGGCCCCCACAGAGCCCTGGATCTCAACATCATCAATTCTGTCTGGGATTACATGAAGAGACGGAAGCATTCAAGGCTGCCTAAATTCACAGAACTGTGGCTAGTTCTCCAAGATGTTTGGAACAACCTACCTGTCGAGTTCCTTCAAAAACTGTGAGCAGGTATACCTAGAAGAATTGATGCTGTTTTGAAGGCAAAGGGTGGTCACACCTAATATTGATTTGATTTAGATTTTTCTTCTTTTAATTCACTTCTTCTGCTCATGCATTTTGTTAATTGATAAAAAATAAACTATTGACATTTCTATTTTTTTTCTATAGAGTTCTTATTTTACAGCATTTTTTCACACCTCAAACTTTTGCGCAGTACTGTATTTCTAATAGCATGTAAAAAGCCTTTTACAATTAATATCGAAGTGATCCTGTCCTCTACAGTGGAACCCTTTCGAATTATATGTATATCTGCATAAATTTGATCTAAAATGTGATCACGTGAGTCCTAAATCTTGAAGTATCCAACATGAAATGCTTTGTTGGAAAAAGTATGCGAACCCCTAGGATTACCATTCATTTAAAGGGGTAATTTGAGTCAGGTGTTTCAATCAATTAGATCAATCAGGTGTGAGTTAAGTGGTCCCTGTCCTATTTTGAAACAAAACATGAATCTGGTTCTGTGTCTCAAACCTCAAACTTCCGTTCTCCACGCTACCTTGCTCCCGAGTCCACACTCCAGTCAACTTTCGGGAGTCCGCACTTGGAGCACTTGCCGTTTTGTTCATTTGTGGAATGCACTTTGTGGTGACATCTGACGCATTACCTTCAACCTCTGACGTAACTATCTTACAAATGCCGAAGGCATTTACTTGCACTTATTAAATAAACATCAGATGAATTGCTGTACAGGTAGATATACAGCTGAAATGGTGTGATAGCTGTATGTAGCCTACACTCAGAAATAAAGGTACAAAATTCCTTTTGCTCGTGTTCAAGAAGCCAGGTCAGTGAGGGCAATGATAGTTGCCTGATATTAATTGCAGCTTGGGACAGCTTTCAGTGAAAATCAAAATAAAGCTGTTATTGCCGTAGTAACTGTCTGTTTTCATTATTGTATGGGGTGTCATTTACGGCGAAATGGAAAGATCCTTGCTAGGACTGGAAAGCCGCGGTGATCAAGAGAGCAGTGCTTTGCCAGACAGGTGTGCTACTTTGCTACGCTGTTATCACATTACATATCCTTTATATCTTTAAGACAAGTGTTGTTTTAGGTCACATATTGTGCTGTTCATATTCAAATTTATAATATGGAGAGCACGGAATTACGCGGTTCTTCACTATCAAAGTCTGGTCTTCACCACACAGCTTTCTGGAAGCATGCCATGGCTTGATCAAAGGAGATTCCTGAGGAGCTCAGAAAACGAGTTTTCGATGCTCACCAGGCTGGAAAAGGTTACAAAACAATCTCTAAACAGTTTGGGCTCCACCAATCCACTGTCAGGTAGACAGTCTACAAATGGAGGAAATTCAACACCATTGTTACTCTCCCCAAGAGTGGTCGTCCACCACCCCAAGAGCAAGGGGTATAATATTCCAGGAGGCCACAAAGAACCCCAGGGTAACATCTAAGGATCAACAGGCCTCTCTTGCGTTGGCTAATATCAGTGTTCATGAGTCTACCATCAGGCAAACACTGACCAAATATGGTGTGCATGACAGGATAGCAAGGCGGAAACCACTACTCTCCAAAAAGAACACTGATGCCTATCTAAAGTTTGCTAAAGACCACATTGATGAGCCAGGAGGCTATTTGAAGAATGCTCGGTTTGCCGAAAAAACCCCTACTGCATTCCAACATAAGAAGCTTATCTGTGGCAATATCATGGTTTGGGGCTGCTTTGCTGCCTTGGGACCAGCAAATACTACAGCAAATACCAGGACCTTCTACACTACATGTCCGTTCGTGAACTGAAGGTCAACAGAAGACAGCGGCCCTAAACGCACAAGTAGTCTACCAAAGAGTGGTTAAAGAAGGAGAAATGTAATGTTTTGGAATGTCCGAGTCAAAGTCCAGACCATAATCCTATAGAAATGTTGTGGGAAGACCTGAAGAGTGCAGTTCATGCAAGGAAGCCCACCAACATCATGGAGTTAGAGCAGTGTTGTAAGGCAGATTCATTGTAACAGACATTTCAGCTCTATAATGATAATGCAAGCACCTCATGATGAAAAAGTCCACTGCCCCCTACTGTTGTACACCTGCAAGTATTTCAGACTGCTATGAATTAGAGTGCTCACATTTACCACCTGGTGGTGCTTCTGTGACCAACAAGTAGTTACTGTGGAAAAACCCAAAAAATATGCTAAGTTACCACTGGCAGATCTCCCAAGGTAGAAGTGCCAAATGAGACACGAAAACACTGAAAGGGCCAGGAAAATATTCTGCCAATATGTGCAGAGTAGTGTTTTCTTTCTTTTTGTTCCACGTATGACACCCATTAAAATGTACAGTCACACTGAATGGTTCACAACATGAATGTGAAAGAATTAACAAATTATAGGAACTGTTTAGTGTCATAAATGTGGGTCAGAGGAACCAAGCACAGACTCAGGGGTAACAAGAAAATGACAGGTTTAATAATGTAGGCAGATAAGGGGAAGACGGATCATAATCCAAAGAACAGGCAAAGTTAAAAAACTGGGTTAGTCCAAACAGGCAAAGTAGAAAAACGTGATCCAGAAAGACCAAAAGAGTCCAAAGATCCAGGCAGGAGTTGTAAAACAGAAATCCAAAACAGAAATTCAAAACAGAACAGAATATAAATAGACATAAAACTGAGAAGAGAAGAGCCTTACACAGGGGAAACAGAACTGATGAACTAGCAACACAAGAACAAAACAGGCAGGCTTAAATATACTAACCAATTAAACTAACCAACTAAACGAAAAACAGGTGTAAGTGCTGGGGAACAGATAACGAGAAACAGCTGGGACAAGACAGGAAGGAAATGCATATAAGGAGTGGGGGGAGGAGACACAAAATGGGGAGAGAGGTAAAACAAGGAGTGAAAGTAGAGAAGGAGAAACAATAGAAAAAGGGGCATGGACGCAAATTTTGCAACTATTGTTGCTAAATGTGGTGAAACTTTCTCACGGGTGACAGGGTGCTTGATAACCTTTTTCAGTAAATAAATGAAACAATGATTTAAAAAAATGTGTTTTATGTTTATCCAGGTTCCCTTTGTCTAATCAGTTGTCTGAAACCATTCAGTGTGGCAAATTAGGAAATTAGGAAGGGGGCAAATACGTTTTCACGGCACTGCATTTTCAGCTTTCAGGCATGTTTTTCAGACCTATGCCCAGTTCCTAGCAGTATAAAGTATGCCCAGGGCTTACTACTCCATGACCTTTTTGTGACTTTCACACAGCATGGCACCATGGATTTGCACAGCAGGATCTCAATAACGTAAATGCCACTATTCATTTCTGCTAATCGTACATGTAGTGCAAATGGAACTTCGTTTTTTTTTTTGACAGAAGGTTAGCTTATGTCTAACCACCAAGTGGATTTTTCAAGTACTAATTTGGGAGGGAGTTTGTTGTTGCTAAAATGATCATTTATAGACCCTGTAAAATCACATTTTCTAACACTGAAAGTGGTCATTATTACACAAGAGTTTTTCCAAATTCATAGACAGGAAAATAATACCAGCATGGCCTCTAAAAGACCTCCTGTGTTGAGCACGATAGAAATGTTGCTTTTAGGACACAAAATAGCTGAATAAAACCAACTCAGGCTTGCTATCATAATACTTCAAATCATGTTTCTTTTTGTATAATAAAACAAGAAATGATTTATGAATTTAATTGGGCAGTGATCCTTTTGATTGTTTACCATTGTTTATATGCAATTTGTTTTATACAATGCACAGTAAAATGTTCACTGTTAAATTAACTATCAGAGTACATACGGTATATATTCTCTGTTAGAGTTTAATTAACACTGGACATGTGTATTGACATTAAGATCTGAATGGAAAATCGTAAGTAAATGTCAACAGGAAAAATAACTTTTCAGGATTTCTGCAAAGAACCATGCGCAGAATAATCAATAAATAAATGTCAAATGTAGGGGTCCTCGCACGGGACTCCAAATTATGTAGGGTCCTTGCACGGGCCGCCAAATAACGCAGGGATTTTACTCTCTACGAAACCGGGGCGCCAGTTAAACGTTGTGTAGCAGTATAACTGCAAAAAGTAATCAGTCTCATAAAATTACTATTATCAGGAATATCTAACCACAAATTTAGTATTTTAATTAATAATTAAAATAACCAATACTAATGATTAAACATACCTGAAAAACCTGAAGGTTGGAAGTTCTTCGAAAGACTGCTTTAACTCGGCTCTCATGTCTATGCGATTCCAAAACGGACACCGGGGTTTAATAAAATATATTTATTAAACAAACATACAAACACATAACAGATAAACTAACGGGAAGTTAGTAAGGAAATTTAGTTTGGTATGTGTGTGTGCGTGTGTGTGGCGCGCGCAAGCGCGCGTGTCGCTAGAGTTCTGGGTGTGGTAATGAGTTAGAGTTAGCTGTGAGAAGGGACTACTTGCGTAGTTTTACTCTATATATGCGCAAAAGACGGCGAATCAATTCACGTACATATATATGTAGCTAACCAAACACATTACAATGGTTGGATGGTAAATATTGAAACACAGATTCACAAAAACAGTTAAGACTAAACTAAACACTGGCTATGCCTGAATGTTTGTTTTCTTACTGAGTCCATACGCATTGCTGGATCCAAAAGACATGCTGTCCTTGTAGAAGCGGCGATGGTGCTGTGAATGGTGTCCGAGCGCGTTGTCGTCTGATCCGCTGGTCCTTTTCCAGGTGTAAAAGTTCGTTGCTGTTTCGTTGTTGGGCTTTATTGGGGTAAACTGATGTAGCGTTCCGCGTACAACAATTTCCACTCACTATAGGCCACGTAGTTACCGCGAGGTAACTGGGTGTGTCCGTAGGCCTGGTAGTGCGCTGTGCAGCATTCAGCCTCTGTCCGAGTCTCGGAGCAGATGAGCTGAAGCGACTGGCCAAAAGGGGTGCGTCGAAGAGAAGAAGCAGAAGAACAGAAGAAGCAGAAGAACAGAAGAAGCAGAAGAGAGATCCCAAGAACGTGTCTTGCTCTTATACGGGACCGTTTATTGCTCCCGCCATTACGGGATTGGCTGAACCAAGTTAGACGTCATTCGTGGTGGACGTCGCAGAATTCTCCTGTGGGAATGTGGAAGTTGTAGTCCCTACATCCCCCCTGTGGTCTCAGGATGCGGCTGAAGCCAGTGTTCCTCGAGAGCACAAAAGTCAGTTCACAGTCCACAGGTCAAGTACATTGGGTCGGTAACACAGTTCACAATTGACTGACAAACATCCAGGCATTTATCAACAATTAACTAAACTGGTCTAAAACACATGATACAAACAATGTGAAACACTAAGGTCGAACAGTGAATACATTGTCACAAAACATGAGAAACCTTGGTGAAAGGGTTAGTCGTTTTGTTAGTTCAGGTGTTTTGTTAGTTATTGGATGGTGTCCAGAAGGTGGAGCACCAACAGGAATGACCCAGCCATGAAAATGTTCAGATGATGTAGGGGTCTAGGATGGAGAGGCTGTAGCCTTTTTGGAAGTCTTGTTCAGACTGACCAATTGTTCTAGTCCCTACAGTCAGGTTGCTGATGAGGGTTGTCATCTGAAATATGTGGGGGCATTTTCAAATTAGGGCAGCTTTCTGTATCCAAGCTTAACCTTATGGCTGTGTCATCAGGAAGGAAATGGAGAGGTGGTCTCATTTCTAAATGATGTGGTAAGCTCACAAGTGGTCTTGTCTTGCTTGGGGAAGAGGTGGAGTAAGGCACACTGGGGTGTGGCAATATACTTGTAAAGATTACACTGTAGTTTCTACATGCAATACTTTACGATGGTTCAGTAGGTGTAGAAAGAAGCAATGAACGTTTACGAGTTATAACAGGTGTCGGATTTAACTCTACAGTACCTACTTACGATCTGCGTTTGCTGCTGCTACATGCAAATCTAAGTGGCTACTATAAACTACCAGTTTATTTTGCCACCCCCCTTTGGTAGGAAAGGTGTGCAAAAGAAAGTGGTCAAAGCTTCAGCTGGGAGTCTGCCTGTGAAGAGACCACGGCTATAGATCAGTCTTATTCAACGTCTTTTGATGGAGGTTGAACAAGACCAGATAGCTCTTTGGAGTGGTTACTCAAGGCATACACACTACTGAACAAAGGTTAGAGGCTTTAGTTGTCCTCAGAGGAACTGAAGAAGCTCTCTTCAGACAAGGTATCTTCCCTATCAGAGTCATGCTGGTGACTCTGAGGCTTGGGCCTACCGGGTCGGTCTTCTCTCCAATTCCGGCTGGAATCAGAGTGTGAGAAGCGACCATGGTGGCTCTTAACCGGGAACTTACTCACATGCCGTTGTTTTGAGCCATTAGATTTTAATGGGGCAACTTGGGAAGTGCCGGCAGGCTTGGTTGGAACAACGTGCTTAGCTGTTTCCAATACCTCGTTCCTGGGCACAATCCTTAAAGTGTCCCAGACCATTTGGGCTTCATTTCTTAATTCAAGGGCTGAGTGTTGGCCCCTTGAAAACAGTGAAACATGAGTTCGGACACAGGGGTGCAGGTTGTGCACAAAAAGGGATTTGAAGGCTTGATCTTCATCTAAGCCTGGTCCGTTTCTGCCCTGGAAAAAAGCATGTTTAAGACGTTGGTAAAAGTCTTTTGGTCGTTCTGTACGGCTATGTTTAACCTCCACAGATTTGATCATGGCTGTGGCCTGATCAAACCGTGGCAGGTACTCAGCTACCAATGCTTCACAAACCTTGGGATAGCTGGAACGAACCTGTGGTGGAAGTTGTTCCATAAATGTATGGATCTTTCTGGTAGAGGTTTTCCATACCAGTCGTACCTTTTCTCGATCGGTTGCCCTGGGCAGATCCGAGAGACAGTAGTCAACTTCTCTCAAGTAACTCTGAATGTTAAATTTGGAGTCCTTGGGGTCAAATGTGTGGACATACTTCGCCATGGCCTCTAGCTCCTCAAAGCGAAGACCCTGTGAAGTTGCACTCGTCTGCCTGTTTGGAGAAGGAGAGACTGAAATCACATTTGAATGTGAATGCGTTTCATGCGGAGCTCGACGTCCTCGGTTTGGTTTAGGGGGTGGAGCTACAAAACAGTCATTCTCACAATGGTTGGCAGAAGATGAATTGTCGCTGTCAGTGTACTGAACAGAGCTGTCACCTATCCTCTCAGTTATAAAGGGAAAGCTAGCGGGATTAGCGTTGCTTTTTGTGTGCCCAATTAATAACGTTAGATCTCCTCTACCGTGTCCACGGGAGGGTTCCCTGACCTCCTCACGAGAGGGGTGGGCATGGAAGGTGCAGTCCTGTACTTGCCTGACTGTTTCTCCCTTGCGGAGATGGACCACCATTGGGATGGAGTCCCCCCTTTCCCTCTCCAGGGAAGAGGTGGGCAAACCATTGCATGGGTGGTGAACAGCACTGGAATCTGAGGAGACTGACGAGTCTCCATCAGAGCAAGCTGTGGAACCGGGATCTGACAAACCCGAATCAATTTGTGACCCCCCTTCCCCTGCCTTGTGGTGTAAGGAGGAAGCAGGAGAAGCTGGAGTTGGGCAAGCCTGAGAAAGCAGGCTTACAGAAGAGAGTGGATGTGGTAGCTTGTGGCATCCACTCTTCAACTGAAATAATTCCTCTCTGTAGGAACAAAGATCTGATTCGGCTGAATGCAGATCACGCAAGTATTGTACTGCTTTCTTGCCAACAGTTTGAAGCTCAAGTAAAACACTGGTGTGTTGTCCTTTGAGGCATGCCATCTCTGATTCTAAGTTTTTGTTGCTCTGAAGAGCAAGACTAATCTGTCTGGCAAAATTCAAGACCAGACAACTTAGAATTGGGTCTTTTGACTGGGTGGGGGAGTGACCTTTCTCGTTGATTAAGGAGAACATTTCTTTCCTACAATCAGTGAGGTTCATCTGATTCAGGAAAGCTACGTAGCCAGGTGCTAAACCTTGGGCTAAAAAGGAAAGGTACTCATCAATAGATATGGGTTGCATATCTCACGCCAAATAAAGCTAAAAGCTGAATCAGTAACTTAAGAGGGTACTCTTGAAGTTAACTATTTCACAAGGGCCTTGAGCTCCTAAAAGTTGGCAATGAATTGTTCACCAAAATCACAATCCAACATACAAGTTGTGATGAAGGATAAAGAATTTAAAACGCTCTTTGAATATTCTCTAACTATAGTACAAGGTAGCTATAGCATCACACAGGGACTCGAGTTGCACTAGCGGTACTGCAATGCAACAACAGCAAAATGACCGAACATATGGCGGATATTCAGACCGTAAAATAGGAACTGTGATGCTGATCACATTAATCCTAAATACCAGAATGTGATTGGTTGAAATTACAATTAAATTTGGATTTAAATGTAAAATTCAATTAATTATTAAAATTACTTTGACAAAGTAATTATAATTAATAATACAGTGCGGTTAATAATACTATTATTGATAATACGTATTATACCGGAAGGTAAATGCCAATCAACAAACTACCGTGTAAGATTACAAATGTAATGCCACAATGTTACACGAGGGGGCAGTATATTGAGAAAGCGGCTCATGCAGGCTTTCAAAAATGGTACAAGGGTGACATCTAGCGGTATTTTCAAAAAAATGCACTGGTGGCAATTTAGCTGAGAAAGAATGTCGAGAATTCGTTCTGGAGTCACGTGACATGAGCCAAAGCTCGTCTTTCTCACGCAGAGCTCCAAATTAGGAAGGGGAATTCGTTATGAAGTCACAAGACATGAAATTTGAGCCAAAGCTAGTCTTCCTCACACGGGGCGCCAAAATATGTAGGGGTCCTCGCACGGGACTCCAAATTATGTAGGGTCCTTGCACGGGCCGCCAAATAACGCAGGGATTTTACTCTCTACGAAACCGGGGCGCCAGTTAAACGTTGTGTAGCAGTATAACTGCAAAAAGTAATCAGTCTCATAAAATTACTATTATCAGGAATATCTAACCACAAATTTAGTATTTTAATTAATAATTAAAATAACCAATACTAATGATTAAACATACCTGAAAAACCTGAAGGTTGGAAGTTCTTCGAAAGACTGCTTTAACTCGGCTCTCATGTCTATGCGATTCCAAAACGGACACCGGGGTTTAATAAAATATATTTATTAAACAAACATACAAACACATAACAGATAAACTAACGGGAAGTTAGTAAGGAAATTTAGTTTGGTATGTGTGTGTGCGTGTGTGTGGCGCGCGCAAGCGCGCGTGTCGCTAGAGTTCTGGGTGTGGTAATGAGTTAGAGTTAGCTGTGAGAAGGGACTACTTGCGTAGTTTTACTCTATATATGCGCAAAAGACGGCGAATCAATTCACGTACATATATATGTAGCTAACCAAACACATTACAATGGTTGGATGGTAAATATTGAAACACAGATTCACAAAAACAGTTAAGACTAAACTAAACACTGGCTATGCCTGAATGTTTGTTTTCTTACTGAGTCCATACGCATTGCTGGATCCAAAAGACATGCTGTCCTTGTAGAAGCGGCGATGGTGCTGTGAATGGTGTCCGAGCGCGTTGTCGTCTGATCCGCTGGTCCTTTTCCAGGTGTAAAAGTTCGTTGCTGTTTCGTTGTTGGGCTTTATTGGGGTAAACTGATGTAGCGTTCCGCGTACAACAATTTCCACTCACTATAGGCCACGTAGTTACCGCGAGGTAACTGGGTGTGTCCGTAGGCCTGGTAGTGCGCTGTGCAGCATTCAGCCTCTGTCCGAGTCTCGGAGCAGATGAGCTGAAGCGACTGGCCAAAAGGGGTGCGTCGAAGAGAAGAAGCAGAAGAACAGAAGAAGCAGAAGAGAGATCCCAAGAACGTGTCTTGCTCTTATACGGGACCGTTTATTGCTCCCGCCATTACGGGATTGGCTGAACCAAGTTAGACGTCATTCGTGGTGGACGTCGCAGAATTCTCCTGTGGGAATGTGGAAGTTGTAGTCCCTACACAAATGTCAATAAATGTGCTCACCATGAGTGCACGCTAAGCCTAACCGCGTAGACACTGCCAGTTCAATAACTGACCATGACCGGCATTCTCTTACCTTGTATTGTTGGACATAACTGTCTTTATCTGAGATTAGGGTGGGCTTGAGATGGCCCAAGTTCCTTGGCCAACTCAACAATTAAAGAAACATTATTTAAAAATTAAATATAGATTGTATTTGCACAGAGAACCGTGAAAATTATTGTCATTTAATGTCCTCTTTCTTTTCTTTTCTTCTTTATTCAAATATTGGAATAGGATAAACTATTGTTAACCAGTGTATGATAGGGTGCAGGGCAAGAGGCACTTATTAAGTAAGGATTGGCCGTTATCTCCCAGCCTTGCAAAACAGCTGCTGTAGATAGGGAAATGACTGTATGGGTGTTATAAAGCAGAGCTTGGGGGCTGAAAAGGATTAATATTTCCTCATAGAGTCAATCCCATTTTAATGGAGTCATTCAGGAGGATTGAGTGGTTCTCTTTTGTTGTCATTGCTGGGGAATGAATGAGGGAGGCGTGCAAGTGGCTGAAACGAAACTATCAGCTACATCTCAAATAAGATTCCTTTAATTTCTGTTTATGTTCTTTTGTCACAGTGTAGCTCTTCAGATTTTCCAGCTCACTGTTTTTTAATTGAGGAATGAAGGCAGCTTTCAAAATTTGTATTTAGTTTTCTATTTCACTGTTCTTTTAAGTTCACACTAAGGGAGTGCTGTGCATATTATAGACAGCTTTTATAAGTCTCATATATTTTTTATCACTTGCTGCATCTGTCATTGGATATCACAGGTGTGGAGTCTGTTTTTGAAGAAACAGCTGTCATTTACTGGGAGAAGTATGTCATCTTGTGCCGAGGCTCATACACATATGGACTGTATGGATCTGTAATGAGACAGCATACAAATGTAATTTCGTAATTTTCTTTAAGAGTTAAGCCAATGTTTGCATTTCCCCTTGCAATAAACCTTGATTTATTATACCAAAAATGTTTCGGGAGAATCTGACTTTGCTTTCAGAAGTTATTAGCATTTACAAGACAAGGCACACATTCATTTTAATTGGCTGTTTATTCAGTCATATTGTAACATATCCAAATGTTATATAAACTTTGAAGAAGCTTGGTCAAGGAGGCAATACACAAAACTTTGTGCAAGTTTGATAAATTACTGTAGTGCCCCCTATTGGCCAATTTGCACCAAGTTTTGCAATCTAGTACAAACTGACCAGGAGTACACATGGACCAAATGTATGAGATGATAAGTAACCTATAGAGTAACCTGCAAGACATGCAAATTCCACACAGAAAGGGTCCTGGCTGGATTCAAACTAGGACCTTCTTTCATGCAAGTGTGCACAAACCACACGACCACTGTGCCATGTCAGTTTTCCTGATGGTTTTGAAGAAGCTAGGTGTAATGCAACAGTACCCCAAACTTTTTATGGGTCGATTTTTCGGTTGGCTCAGTGCCGGGGAGTTATTCATTCCCTTTTTCGGTTATCCACTTCCTCCTCTAGCGAGTAGTGTCAAGTCATATGTTGGTTGCAAATTGCTCTAGAATCACACAATGTAATGTTTTTGTATCTGTCCTGTTTATATTAATGTTTATTCTTGTTATTTATTCATTTTCATACATCCTTGGTTATTGTTTTCCATTACAGTTTCTCATTTGTGATCCCCTGTTGTGTCTGCGTCTGAATGTTTACCAGCCAAGTCAGTCCCCTGTCTGCGTGTCCCACTATTCCGGTGTCTACGGTAGTTTTCGGGATTTCAACATTTCTTCCAATCTGGCAGTTCTTACTTCCGGCTTCTCTTGGTAGTTAAATGTTGTAAAGCACTATTCTTACTAACTACTACTAATCTAGATATTGTACAGTACTAATCTGATTAATACACTTACTATCTGTCTAACTAACAGTCACTTTTATCGTTTTTTAGATTTATTCACGTAACTAATTCACTAACGCAATCTCTTAGTGTTTCTGCACTGTTCTATAACTCCGCCTCCCTATGCTATCCCTGATTACTCACTTAGTTTCAGCGAAGTGTTCACACCTGTCTCTGACTATCACTACGTCTTCAATCTATGCAAATGTCTACTCCTTAATCCGGAGCCGTATATTTTACATGTTTGTTTACGTTCATCCAGTCCACGTTTTTGTCTCCCTCCTGTTATGCTGTTATTACCCTCTTATGTTTCCCCACCTGTTGTCTATTTGTTTAGCCCACCTTCTCCCCAGCCCCACCTAGATTGTCACCTTGTATTTCAACCTCAGTCTCCGTTTCACCCATTGTCAGAACGTTGATCAATTATAGTGCCAAATTCCTTGTACGCCTATTTTTGAGATTCCTGAAGACACCCCTTTGACTTAGATTCTCGTGCTTGCCTTACCCTCTTGTTTTGTTTGCCCATCTGCTTTCTTTGTTTTGATTATCTGCTTTGTTTTTGTGACTTTGATTTTTGCCTTTGCCCTTTTGTACTTTCACCCTTTGACTTATTGGATTTTTGACCTTTTTGCCTGTTTACTCAACTATTCCTTTGCTTTCTGTTTTTGGCATTGTCTTGGATTTCTTGGCTTTTGAACTTGGAATAAATAACAATGTTTTTGGATTATCCCCTGGTCTGTGTCTGGGTCCTCAGTGCCATACATAACACACAAATTGTAAACAGTAGTTTTGAACACATACAGAACTGCTGTAAAAACACACACAAAACAATTGTAACAAAATTTTTGGATCACTGAAATGTGTTCATCTAGGTCTTGGGTATCAAAAATGCTGGAAATCCAATTAGAAATATAAAATAAATTACGAAACTTTAGTGTTATCACGACTATTTTTCAGCACCAGTTGACAATGGGACGGCTATTGACCTTTCTTCAATGAATATTTAGAAGGTATGTGGTCCTGCCAGGCTTTTCACACCTGGCCTGACCCCTCCCTACCTCTAAGACAAAGCCTTTTAGTCAGTGAGCCATTTAGAAGACAGAAACAAATATTTTTTTGATTCAGGAAATTTCATTGAAATCACCACACAAACTACATTAGATTACATTTGATTCAACTTTATTACGATACGATACGATACGATACGATACACTTTATTAAAGCCCCTTAGGGAAATTTGTCTTGGACTCATGGCTACATACAGCTTATCAATGGCTTTACAAAGAAGATAACAGACAACACATTACAAGAAGAACACATACAATCACAAACAACAGTCTTGCATGTTCACGTTAATCATATTGCACCATCCCATATATTGCACCATCCCTTATATTGCACCATCCATCCCATATACTGTATTGCACCAACCCTTATATTGCATCATCCCATATATTGCACCATCCCTTATATTGCACCATCCATCCCATATACTGTATTGCACCAACCCTTATATTGCACCATCTCTTGAATACACATGACACTATCTAACAAACACACATGACACTATCTAACAAACTATACAGTATTTAAAATTCTGATGGAAGTAGGCACAAACGAATATCTAAACCGGTTAAGCTTCCATCTAGGTACCTTATACCATCTGCCTGAGGGCAAGAGCTCATATTCACTATAGAGGACATGGGATGGGTCAGACAGTATTCTCTGCGTCTGACTAGAGACAGACTGTTCATAGATGGACTGGAGGGACTGCTGTTCCTTCCTCCCCATGACCTTCATGGCAGTCTGTACTAGACGCATCAGCTTAGATTTTAATTTTACTGTCAGGTTGCCATACCATGCTGACATCCCATACTTGACCATTCTCTCTAGCACAGCTTGATAAAAAATAAACATAATCCTGTTGTCTACGCCATGTACTCTAAGTCTATGAAGAAAGTAGAGTCTCTGCTGGAGACGTGAGCACAGACTCTCCAAATGTGTATTCCAGCTGAATGTGTTGTCTAAATGAACACCCAGACACTTGTATGAGCAGACCTGAGTAATTGGTTCATCATGAATCACTACAGAACTATGCTCCCCCACTAGCTTGGGGTCTAAGATCATCTCCTGAGTCTTCCTCACATTAAGGATGAGGTGATTAGTGTCACACCAATGCACAAACTTCTCTATCTCATCAAAGTAAGCTGTGGGACATGTGTCCTTGTGCAGCAGGCTAAGGATAGCAGTATCGTCTGAGAATTTAAAAATAAGATTACTGGGGCAGCTGTTCCTGCAGTCATTTGTGTATAATGTGAAAAGAACCGGTGAACTGACACAGCCCTGAGGGGCACCTGTACTCATCGATCTAGCTCCCGAAAGGGTGTTGTTGACTCTGACTTGCTGAATTCGATTGGTTAAGAAAGAAAAATACCATTTAATTACACTCATATGTTTCAGTGTTTCAGTTTCGTGACCAGTAGATGTGTCTGCATCGTGTTAAAGGCGGAGCTGAAGTCAACAAATAGTAAACATGAATATGACTTGGGGTCTTCCAAGTGTTTAATAACAAAGTGGGTGATGCTGTTAATGGCATCGTCTGTGCCCCGCCCCTGCCGATAGGTCTGTGCCCCTGCCGATAGGCAACACAGATACCATATACCTTTCAAAGCATTTCATAACAATACTAGTTAAAGCCACAGGTCTATAGTCATTATTTTCAGTTGGGCAAGGTTTCTTTGGGACTGGAACAATTATAGATCTCTTCCAGAGTGCAGGGACAATATGTGAGTCCACTGACCTCTGGAAGATGGGACACCATGCTGGAGTGAGTTCTTCTGCACAGTTTTTCAGAAGAAAGGCAGAGATGCCGTCTGGGCATGAGGATTTCTTTATGCATAATCGTTTAAATAATGACTGGATCTTAAAGGGGTCAACTAACACCCCAAGACTCTGGTCAGAAGTGGAAATGGTCTCCAGCACATTATTACACTCCAAAGAAAAGTCCTGAGTTTCAAACCTAAGATAAAATTTGTTCAGTTCATTAGCTTTTTGCAAGTCATCAGTAGTGATGATGTGCTTCTTGTTCGTCTTCATATTTGTTATGACCTTCATAGAGTTCCATAGCTTTTTAGAGTCCATGGAAGTAAAGCTATGCTCTATTATCTCCGTGTGCTTCTATTGTCACTGCCCAAGTCCTATGACAATGAAATACAGTTTCGCATCTAACCAGAAGTGCAAAATAGTGCAATGAAGATGCCATTCAGAAAGACTTCAAAGTTTTAGATGCCATTTTTTGAAACAGTTCCTGTTTAGCTGCATACACAGGGGGACATCACACTCTTTGCACTACAACAGACTGCAAAGCGTGCACATCTTGTGACCATATGACGCCATCTTGCTGGCATCCAGAGTCTGCGTGGCTGTAGGCACAGGCACATGATTATAAATGGCCGGTAGAGATTTCTTTGGTACATTCTGTGAGACACCACACAGCTGTGCAGAAAGCTCCTCCACAAAAGCCTTGTGTGTCATTGTGTCATTTCTGGTACCATTTCATGGTTTTGTGCTGTGCTGTGTAATACTGTATCAGTTGATTGGACTGATCAACACCCCCCATGTGCGCATTATAATCCATGATAGGCGAGGGGCATGCAAAGTTCTTGAAAATCCAGAAACTGTCTTGCTTCACCCTCCATTCAATTGTGTCCCCAGTGAAGGCTGTATGGATTGTAGAACAGACAGACACCTCTCGTGTCCCTCCATTATCCACCTCAAAGCTCCTCTTCTTGACTTCTTAGTCAGAGCATTACAGGCAGTGCGTGGACAGTCCGTGCTGTTGTCCCACAAGCACCAACGTTTTGTTTGTACAAGTCCCTGAAGAGCTTTGGGCTTGTATAGAAATTGTCCATGAACACATTATATCCAGAACCCAAGTATTCACAATTCACATTGCAAAACCCACAGTATAGCCATTGCTGTGAGCCAAGAAGCACAAACAACTTGAACCCACTTTGTTGGCTTTTCTTTCATATACTGTCACATACTAGTGTTTGATTTAGTTGCTACCATGCTTTCAACCACTGCAAGGTTCCTGGCAGGCTTGCTGAATTGTCTCCATGAGAGGTCTGACCCGGAAGAGCTTGTCCTGTTGTGGTGTTCCCCGCTTCCTGTCATTTTCTTGGTCCTTGCCTGGATCACTCATGTGTACATTCCAGGAAATAGACCTGTAATCTGTCCCTTGACATTATGGTTGTTGGGAACATGATAGAAAAAATGTTTTCCTGCCGCCAGTAATCTCCGATTTCATCCAGCTTTATCATGCATGGCCATGTAAAATATAAGTCCATTGTACTTGTAGAATTCCTCTACTCCAATGTCAGTCCATGTGTACTTGCTCCCTTTTGCTTTTGCCTTCCCAGCATGCTTGGTTGTGTTGACAGCATCCGTAGAGAAAAATTATTTGAACAAATCCAGTGGAGTGTGGGTGTGTGCCGGACTCAGTTGCACCTCCAGGTGGCCACGTAGGATGGAAACACATCACCGGTGGAGCCACATCAGCAATATCCTCTTCCCATGACAGAACTGGTGAGTTGCTTGTGAGCCTGGTGTAGGCCCACTGCGACGCCTGTGTGGCTTTTTCACTGGCGGTGAACTCGGCTGTGTTTCCTGATCAGCATCTCTGTGAACATAGATTTTAAAAAACTGTTAGGAAATGCTAATAATACAAGCTATACATTATGCTGAAACCACATTATTCATTCATTCATTCATTATCCTAACCCGCTTATCCTGAACAGGGTCGCAGGGGGGCTGGAGCCTATCCCAGCATACATTGGGCGAAAGGCAGGAATACACCCTGGACAGGTCGCCAGTCCATCGCAGGGCACACACACCATTCACTCACACACTCATACCTATGGGCAATTTAGACTCTCCAATCAGCCTAACCTGAATGTCTTTGGACTGTGGGAGGAAACCGGAGTACCCGGAGGAAACCCACGCAAACACGGGGAGAACATGCAAACTCTACGCAGAGAGGCCCCGGCCAACGGAGATTCAAACCCAGGACCTCCTTGCTGTGAGGCGGCAGTGCTACCCACTGCACCATCCGTGCTGCTGAAACCACATTAGCTAAATTCAATTAGCATCACGTATGTATTATTTTGAGATGCAATGGTAAGAGTGTTGGAATTTAAAAACGTGTATTCCGAATATTCCGAATATTCAAGTTGCAATACACACGCAGGAAATGCATTGCTTGGAAATGTGACCGTTACAGATGCCTCTTTACCCGATGCAGAAGTATTATTTTGAGATGTAATTCTTAGAATCGTTCATAAATTCAGAACAGTGGGAGCGTACAAACGTGCATTACTGAATATACAGACGAACACAGAGAGAAGTTGCAATACAGCACATTTGAAATACACACGCAAGAAATGCACTTACTCATGTAGTTCATCCTCAGCTGGTGGTGTACTTTGTGTTTCCTCTGCATCTTCATCTCCATCCATCCATCCCTTATCTGAACCCGCTTATCCTGAACAGGGTCGCAGGGGGGCTGGAGCCTATTGAGCGAAAGGCACGAATACACCCTGGACAGGTCGCCAGTCCATCGCAGGGCACACACACCATTCACTCACACACTCATAATAATAATAATAATACATTTGAAGTGGCGCCTTTCTAGACACTCAAGGTCACCTTACATTGGGCAAAATACAAAATAAACATGGTAAAAACATGCAACATACGATTCATATCAAACAAACAGACAGCAGACAGAGATAGACACAAGAACATGTAAGGGAAGGAAACAGTCAGGGGTATGCAAGAGTAAACAGATGAGCTTTGAGAAGTTTTTTGAAAGATGACAGTGACTCTGTATGGCGGATGTGTATGGGTAGAGAGTTCCAGAGCCTGGGTGCTGTAGAGCTGAATGCTCAAGCACCCATAGTAGAGAGTCGGGTGGTGGGGATAGACAAGAGGCCAGCTGAGGAGGAACGGAGAGTGCGAGTTGGGGTGTAGTCGTGAAGAAGGTCAGAGAGATAGGGGGGTACAAGGGTGTTCAAAGCCTTGTATGTGAGTAGGAGGATTTTGAATTTTGGGCAAGGGGACAGAGGGTCCATGAATCCACTACCGAGGCACCAATCTCAAGTAGTGTTTGACGATCATAGGTAATGATAGATTGTACGCTCTGCAAACATATTGACAAGAACAGAGACAGGACAAACAGACACGGCAGCAAGCGGAGACGGCAAGCAGCCGAGAACAATAGAGGCGCGGCCATTCCACCAGCAGAGGTCAGAGGACAGCCGAGCGGGGTGCAGTCATTGTCATTTTAATGGAATTAATACGGCTGACCAATGCTGTGGAGAGGGGTGTCCACGGTGTTAAGTAATGCTTCACCTGTGTTAAAATGGTGACAAAGTTTTCTTTATGCTTTTTAGTGATTACAATACCGAGATCACTCTTGTGTAGATTTAGTTTGTAACCTGCAAAACGGCTAAACCGGGCAAGTACTGACAGCGTGGGGGGAAGTGAGGTATCTGAGTTTGACATATAAACCACTAGGTCATCCGCGTATACTCTCTGTTCCGGCCCTCCAAATTCCCTCTATATCACCCCTATTTTGGATCGCAATTGCCAGGGGCTCAACGGCCAGATCGAACAGTAATGGACTTAGGGGGTTCCCTGTTGGAGGTTTAAGGTTTAAGGTCTGGGACTGTTGAGAGTTGGTTAATATTGTGGCAGTGGGACATAGGTACAGCAGCTTAATCCACGTGATCAATTTTGGTCCAAAATCAAATTTATATAGGATTGTGAGCAGGTAGGCCCACTCCACCCAATTGAATGCCTGTTTGGCATCTAGAGAGAGGATGCATGCAGGGGTATCCCCGACCGTGGAGTACATGATGTTTAATAGATGTCCAATGTTAAAGTACCAGTGTCAGTTTTTAATGAAACCAGTCTGGTCTTCTGATATAACCCGTGGCAAGACATCCTCCGGGCCAGAACCTTGGCCAGTATCTTTGCATCCACATTAGTAAGGGAGAACGGCCTATAGGAGGCACAATCCGCCGGGTCTATACCCTTCTTAGGGATGAGGGTAATACAAGCTTCATTAAAGGAGGATGGAAGGTTACCTTGTTTGTATGAGTCTGTTAACACCGTCCTGATTTGGGGCGAAATCAATGGGAAGAATGCTTTGTAGAATTCTACTGGGAACCCATCAGGACCAGATTTCCCAGATTGTAAGGAGGAGATTGCTGATGCTATCTCCTCTTGTTGATGGGTTCCTCCAGTCTCTCTTTGTCCGCAGAGCTGCCAACTCTCACGGTTTCACCGTGTGACACACTCTTTTGCCTGTTTACACACGCACACACGCCACACATCCAATTTCTCACGGCAAAAAACAAAAAAAAAATCCGATCTTGAGCCGAGACGCGTTCGTTCCTTTCCAAACTCCCCGACGGTAGATGGCGCAGATGAGCGCCACTGAACTCTATGTGCTGCATACAAAGTTAGCGACAGAAGAAGAGTGAGACAGCGGGAGAATCTACCTCGAGAAGTCAGATGGGAATCTAAACTCTCATCTGAGACTATACTTACAAGGTATGTTACAATTAAATGTCGTTCAATTGAGTACTCAGTCTTTTAAACTTTAAATCTTGATCTTATTTGTTTGTTTGTTTATTTGTTTGTGTTTGTGCGTGTCTGTAAACGTGATTTAGTGTGGTGACCGTGAATGTAAACTCAGCTGTCATCCATAGCCGCGGGAAGTCATTTTACATAGGGGGTGCGGCCAAAAGTGGGACGGGGGGGCTTAGGTTCTAGGCCTAGGTTCTTGCTTGATATTGAACTTAAAGTAGGCTACTGTTAACACTCGATTTGGATGTCAGTATTCGTTCAACATATAGAGTAATCGCATTGTTCCCTCAGTTTTCTTTCTCCATCCATACATCATTAATCTACGTTACAGCAGGGCTCGACCGTTTGTGTAATCCCCCCTCCGACCACAATGTGGGTTGCAATGGCAGAGTGGCGCTGTTCGTATTCCCACTCATTGAATCCCCGGGAAGACTGCAGAAGAAGCAGCGATTCAAAGTTTATTACGACTTCGCTGACAACTTTAGC
This sequence comes from Conger conger, assembly GCF_963514075.1. Lineage (NCBI taxonomy): Eukaryota > Metazoa > Chordata > Actinopteri > Anguilliformes > Congridae > Conger > Conger conger. The sequence continues at coordinate 43,135,543 of NC_083762.1, forward strand.
CAAAATATGAGATATGTGTGTCTTGTTATGTTTGTACTGAATGAAACATGCAAGACTTTATTAACTTTTCAACTCCGGTGACAAATGTGAGCAAAAGTAATGGCGAAGTGAAGGTGTGAAGCAGGGGCTCTGCAGCCAGGACTGTACACCATTCGCCAACAGGGGGTGCTGCAGCACCTCCAGCGCCCCCACTTCCCACGGCTATGCTGTCATCATAACATTAAGTAGCAGGAGAGCACCTTGTTAACCTCGTGGTATAAGGCCTACTGCATGCGCAAAACATCAGCTCATAGCATTGTTTATTTACTCACATGGCATTTATTATTTTATTAACAGGCCAAAGAAAAGGACTCACTGTGGATTTTCTGTAGGACCAAACAGCACTTCTGTCATGGTGGGAGGTAGTACCCGGTGGGTCCACCAGAGGGCTGAGGATCATTAGTTCCACCTGTTCCTCATTAACTCCTGGGGAATTGCCTTCCCCAAGAGTATTTAAAGCCAGTGCTGACTCCCTTCAGTGCTTTTGTGTTCAACGTTTGCACGTGCACAAAGCCGGTAACACACCAGGTAGACTCTGTTCTGGTAGAGTCAGGTACGGTGTTGGTTATTTACAAAAATCTCTGAGACTACCAAAAAATTAGGTAAGGAAGGCGCTCGGTTGTGGTGTTTGTTCACCGACGCCTTCCTGAAAGGTTTTCATTTCTTCCTTTTTGTTTTGGGCTTGTGTGAGCCGGTGGTAGAGGGACGTTGTCCCCGGTATTGTATTTTAGTTTGTGTTTTTCTTCCTGAGCTGCGCCTCATGGGTTTTTGTTTTGTGCCTAGCGGTTTTTGCTAGGTTGTACTTTTATTTGGGGAATTCACTATTATTTCTCAGTGCTCACTTCCCAGCACTATATCTGGTTTGTGTATTCGCCCTGTTTTCTGAGGATTGTTTTTATTTTCTACAGCCGTTTTTTGGGGCTTAATTTCTGTTCTTTCCATTACCGCCTACGGGTTAGTTTCTGTTCCTCCCTGGGTCCTGGGAGAAGATCTTATTGTTGTATCTCACTTTCTTTATTGTGAGTTCGCCTTCAAGGGTCGAACCTCAGTCGCTACTGGCCCTCCACCCTGCCCCTACCCTACAGAACACAAAAGCCATCTCGGAGGAGCCAGCAACTAGTCAGTAATGGAAGCAGGAGATTCCTCACTGGAAGCGGTGATAGCCGCCCAGCAGGCTGCTCTAAATAGGCAGGAACAGCAGCTGCAGGCTCTGCAGGCCCAGCAGGCTGCCACCACCGAGCAGCAAACTTTAGTGTACCAGCGGCAGGATGAAATCTTGGCTAGGTTAGGTGGGCAGCAGGATGTGCTGATGGGGCTCGCCGAGAGTTTTCGGCAGTTAGCGAGCGAATTTCGTGCAGCACAAACACCTATGCCACCCCCTGACAACCCTCAACCACCCACCCCTCCCCAATTTGCTATGCCCACTTACCAGCCTATTCCCCCAGTGGTCAGGGAGCCAAAATTACAGCTGCCGTTGCGGTACGGGGGAGAAACAGGGAAATGTAGGGGGTTTCTCTCCCAGTGTTTGATTTTTTTTAAAGCGCAGCCCTCACGGTTTTCGACTGAGGAATCCCGTGTGGCGTTTATCCTGTCATTGTTAACCGGGACTGCGCTCGCCTGGGCAGAACCTCTGATCAGGACCCAGTCTCCTTTTATGAATGATTCCCAGCTCCTAATACAAGAGATGACTAGGGTCTTTGATCACAATGTTACGGGAAAAGACTTGGATGAGGCAGGGGACCCGGGGTGTCGCTGAATTCTCCGTGGCATTCCAGGCTCTGGCAGGGGAGACAGGATGGGCTGACGAACCCCTAATGACACTGTTTACGGGAGCTTTGTCCGACCCTGTCAGAGACGCGCTGGCCACAGTAGAACCACCAGGGGATTTAGGGTCACTGATTTCCACAGCAATCCGAATTGATAATCGGGTTCGGGAGAGAGAGAGAGAAAGAGCCGGCAAAATAAGCGGGTTAACGTGGCCGGGTTCACCTCCTTTAGGCAGAACCTTAGAGGCAGAAGTGAGACAGGGTACACACAAGGGGGAAGAGGCTATGCAGCTGGGTAGCACTTCTCTAGCACGCCCTAGGAGGTGGTCCGGAAGAGAAGGGTTGTGTTATTTTTGCAAACGGCCAGGGCACCTGGTAAAGAATTGTCCACACTTGAAAGCAAAAGATCAGTCCCACTAGTGGAGCGAAAGTCGCTAGTGGGACCGGTCAAAGGTATTAGCTTTCGCACAACTCTGCTCATAGAACTGGCATGGAGAGGGGTCGCCATTGGTGCTGAGGCTTTTATTGATTCAGGGGCGGTGGATAATTTTATTGACCGCCAGTGGGCTGCACAACACCAACTGCCCGTCCGATCTATGCCGCGGCCCCAACCTATTACGGTGCTCGACGGTCGTCCCTTGGGGTCTGGGGTGGTCCGCCACAAGACCGAGCGGGTTATGCGCATCCCGTTTGGTGGCCACCGGGAGCGTATATATTTTTATCTAGTGGAGTCTCCAGCGTACCCGATAGTTTTAGGCCACGTCTGGCTGGTAAAACATCAGCCGCAAATAAACTGGGGTAACCGGAGCCAGCCGGTGTCTCGGTGGGGTCCGCAATGCGCTGCTCACTCGTATCAGGGTTACACTTCCTCGACGCCTCCCATTGACACTGATGTAGGGTCCGAAATGGACGAGGAGGAGGCTAGGGAGCCCCTTGGTCCTAATGTCAGGGTGTCGGAGCAGGAGGAGCATGAGGGGAGTTTGGAGTGGGACTCTGATTTTGATTGGAATCGTCCTATTGATGAGAGTGAGGGCAGTGATGACATTGAAGGGGACACCGGGCTCCTGGGTCAAACCGCAGGCGGTGGAGGCAATGATCAGATGGTTGGGGCTATCGAGTTTTTGCTGCCAACCAACATCCCGAGGGTTTATTGCGAGCTAGCTGAGGTGTTCAGCAAGCAACGTGCTACCTCGTTACCCCCGCACCGGTCGTACGATTGTGCGATAGACTTGCATCCGGGTACGGTTCCGCCTCGGGGTTCCCTCTATTCGCTATCTGTGCCTGAGAGTAAGGCCATGAAGAGTACATTCGTGATGCCCTAGCTAGCGGGTTCATCAGACCCTCTTCATCACCGGCAGGAGCAGGGTTCTTTTTTTGTCAAAAAGAAAGACGGTAGCTTAAGGCCATGTATTGACTACAGAGGGCTGAATGCTATAACTATTAAGAATAGATATCCCCTGCCCTTGATGAACTCTGCGTTCGAGCGTCTGCAAACGGCATCGGTTTTCACTAAATTGGACCTCCGGAATGCGTACAATCTTGTACGCATCCGGGAGGGGGACGAGTGGAAAACCGCTTTTAATACACACTCGGGCCATTATGAGTACTTGGTTATGCCGTTTGGCCTCACTAATGCTCCTGCAGTATTTCAGGCGCTCGTCAACGAGGTGCTCAGAGATATGTTGGAGAGGTTCGTATTTGTTTATCTTGATGATATTCTGATCTTCTCCGCCACCATTTCTGAGCATGTTCGCCATGTCAAGCTAGTGTTGACACGTCTTCTAGAAGCACGCCTTTTTGTGAAGGCGGAGAAATGCGTGTTTCATGCAAATTCCGTCTCTTTTCTCGGGTTCATTGTATCGGCGGGCAAGACCGAGATGGATCCAGCAAAAATTAAGGCTGTTCAGAACTGGCCCACTCCGGAATCCGTCAAACAGGTGCAGAGATTTCTGGGGTTCGCCAACTTTTATCGGCGTTTTATAAGGAATTTTAGCACCGTAGTTGCGCCCATCACCGCGCTCACTAGGAAAGATGCTCTCGCACGTTTTGTGTGGACCCCTCGGGCGGAGGCAGCATTCGGGGAGCTAAAAAAGAGGTTCTGCTCTGAACCCATTCTCATAACTCCGAACCCGGGCCTGCCGTTTATTGTGGAGGTGGATGCCTCCGAGGTAGGGGTAGGAGCCATTCTCTCCCAACGATCTCCCGAGGACCACAAAGTACATCCCTGTGCGTTCTTCTCACGTTCGCTGTCACAGGCCGAGAGGAACTATGACGTAGGGGATAGGGAGCTACTCGCGGTGAAATTGGCCTTGGAGGAGTGGCGTCATTGGTTGGAGGGGGCAGAACATCCATTCACAGTATGGACCGATCATAAAAACCTGGAGTACATACAGACAGCGAAAACACGCAACTCACGCCAGGCCCGCTGGGCGCTGTTCTTTGCACGGTTCTCATTCACGGTGACATACCGCCCCGGATCTAAAAATATAAAACCAGACGCCCTTTCTCGGGTCTTTGATAAGACACACTCCCGAACCCATTATCTCTGGGGCGCAGATCGTGGCGCCAGTTAGTTGGGAGATTGAGTCTGCGGTGCGGAGAGCATTACGCCTGGAGCCAGACCCGGGGGGGGGTCTCTTTGTGCCCGCTAGGGTCCGGTCCCAGGCGCTACAGTGGGGACACGCCTCATGGCTGACAGGGCATCCCGGGGCTCACCGCACTAAAGACTTTTTGTCCAGACGATTCTGGTGGCCCGGAATGGAGAGGGACGTTCGGGAGTTTGTAGCCGCCTGTCCGATATGTGCTCGCGGCAAGGGATCCCATCAGTCTCCCTCAGGGCTATTACGCCCGTTACCCATCCCCAGACGCCCTTGGAGCCATATCACGCTTGATTTCATCACGGGGCTGCCACCATCCGAGGGCAAAACGGTTATTCTGGTTGTGGTAGATCGTTTTTCTAAGGCGGCTCACTTTGTGGCACTGCCAAAATTACCATCTGCAGTAGAAACCGCGCGCCTGGTGATCGACCACGTGTTTAAAATACACGGTCTCCTGCAGGATGTGGTGTCAGATCGGGGACCCCAGTTAGCCTCTCGGTTCTGGCAGGCGTTCTGTTCTCTGTTAGGGGCGTCAGTTAGCCTCTCGTCTGGGTTTCACCCAGAGACCAACGGACAAACAGAACGCACCAACCAGACCCTGGAGAATACGCTCCGGTGCCTGGCGGCGGCCAACCCCACCTCGTGGAGTCGGCAGCTCACGTGGGCGGAGTATGCTCACAACACGCTACAAAATGCGTCCACAGGCCTTTCGCCCTTCGAGGCACAGTTTGGGTACCCGCCACCACCATTTCCTGAACCGGAGAGAGGGGGCGAAGTACCTTCTGCCGAGACCTTTGTTCGGCGGTGTCGGTCTGTGTGGAAGAAGGTGCGAGTTGCGCTCATGAAGGCTACAGCCAATCAAAAGAGGCTGGCCGACAGGCGGCGCCGGTCGGCGCCTTCCTACAGAGTAGGGCAACGGGTGGAATCACGGAAGCTCGCTCCTCGATTCGTGGGTCCGTTTAAAATCATCAGGAGGATTAATCCGGTCACGGTGCGCCTCCAGTTGCCCCGATCTATGAGAATCCACCCCACGTTCCACGTCTCCCGTCTCAAGTCGGTGCTGACAAGCGCACTAGCCCCTGCGGAGGTTCCTCCACCACCTCCAAGGCTAGTTGACGGGGGTCCAGTCTACACCGTGCGCCGCATCCTGGCCGAGCGCCGCGTGGGCAGGGGTAGACAATATCTCATAGATTGGGAGGGTTTCGGCCCGGAGGAGCGCTGTTGGGTCCCCTCAAGGGATATTTTGGACCCGGAGCTGATCCGTGAATTCCACAGGCAGGGGGTTGAAGGAGCATCTGGGGCTGCTCCTTAGTAGGGGGTTCCTGTCATGGTGGGAGGTAGTACCCGGTGGGTCCACCAGAGGGCTGAGGATCATTAGTTCCACCTGTTCCTCATTAACTCCTGGGGAATTGCCTTCCCCAAGAGTATTTAAAGCCAGTGCTGACTCCCTTCAGTGCTTTTGTGTTCAACGTTTGCACGTGCACAAAGCCGGTAACACACCAGGTAGACTCTGTTCTGGTAGAGTCAGGTACGGTGTTGGTTATTTACAAAAATCTCTGAGACTACCAAAAAATTAGGTAAGGAAGGCGCTCGGTTGTGGTGTTTGTTCACCGACGCCTTCCTGAAAGGTTTTCATTTCTTCCTTTTTGTTTTGGGCTCGTGTGAGCCGGTGGTAGAGGGACGTTGTCCCCGGTATTGTATTTTAGTTTGTGTTTTTCTTCCTGAGCTGCGCCTCATGGGTTTTTGTTTTGTGCCTAGCGGTTTTTGCTAGGTTGTACTTTTATTTGGGGAATTCACTATTATTTCTCAGTGCTCACTTCCCAGCACTATATCTGGTTTGTGTATTCGCCCTGTTTTCTGAGGGTTGTTTTTATTTTCTACAGCCGTTTTTTGGGGCTTAATTTCTGTTCTTTCCATTACCGCCTACGGGTTAGTTTCTGTTCCTCCCTGGGTCCCGGGAGAAGGTCTTATTGTTGTATCTCACTTTCTTTATTGTGAGTTCGCCTTCAAGGGTCGAACCTCAGTCGCTACTGGCCCTCCACCCTGCCCCTACCCTACAACTTCGAGCTGGTAATGTATTCCAAAGATTTTTAACTAAATAATAGGCTACAGGAAATGTGTGCAATAGAAGTAGGCATGTTCTTGTAACTGAGAGTAGAGTTATTAAACCAACATGATCACCATTTTAATTCTTTAAGGTTTCAAAGATGTCCCATAAGAGACCTTTGACAGGACAAAAGCGAAACCTTTTATTTTATTTAAAGAACCAGCCAAGTGAGAAACGACAGACAAACAGACTGACAGAACAGCCAGAACCACTGATAGAAACAACAGGACAACAGACAGAGGAGCAACACACAGGACAGAGAGAGCAGGAGACGGGTCAGCAAGAGCAACAGACAGGACAGACTGACAAACACATAGAGGAGCAACAGACTGGACAGCTAGACGCACATGCAGAGGAGCAACAGACAGGACAGATAGAAGCACATGCAGAGGAGCAACAGACAGGACAGATAGAAGCACATGCAGAGGAGCAACAGACAGGACAAATAGAACGACCAACAGGGCAGATGGAAGAAGACACAGAGGGACAGACAGAAGAGACTCCCCCAATCCAACAGCAGGGCCAGAAGAGTCGTGCTCTGGCTGGAGCAGCAACATATAGATCCATTTTCAAAAATGAGTGGACCTCTTCATGGCCATTTATTACCAGAGGGACCCTCATCACGCACTACTGGTGTGCAGTGTGCCGTATTGAAAACTCATGTTGCCACCAGGGTGTGACAGATAAAGTAGTGCGCCACATAAAAACCAAAGGCCACCAAGAAAAGCAACGGGCTCTCCAGTCCACAATATCACAATATGCAATGCCCATTCCCTCTGTTGGGGGCATGTCTGCACAAGATGCTAAGGTATGATATGTATAATGGTCCTGTCAAGGTTCAGTCAAGAGTTTTGTGTTATAGTTGATCACGGTAAAGTCATGGTTGATAGTTCTGACTAATTTGTGGTTTGTATATCAGTGTAGTACAGTAGAGTTTTCTTAATTTGAGATCTTAGTTGCTGAATGTGTTTTTTACCTGTGCCCTATTATTGCAGGTGTCCATTTGAAATAAACTATGGTCTTTTGGGTTAGGGCTAATCATTTTTAATTTCTTACAGACAAGAAGGGCTGAGGTCAAAATGACAGCTGGGTTGGTAGTTCACAACATCCCCCTAGCCTTTGCGGACCACCTAGGGCCTCTCCTAAAAGAATGTTTCGGAGATTCGAAGACAGCACAGGAGTACAGGTGTGCCAGGACAAAGTCATCCTGCATTACCAATGAAGCACTAGCGCCATATTTCACACAGGAGCTTGTGAAGGAGATGAAAAAGCCCCCTATGCCCTTGTTACAGATGGGTCAAATGACACTGGTATTTTCCAAACTATTTGAGATTTTTCTCCTCTGCAAAACATTTGCTTTGTGTATTTTTAAATATCTAACAACATGAACATCTGTATGATTCTAACTTGTCATTATAGGAGTGGCAAAGATGAACCCGCTTACTGTCCGGGTCTTCATGGGCAGCAAAGTTGTCCACCAGTTCTTGAATATGTGCACAACAACTGGGACGAGATGTGGGACAGCAAGTGAGATCTTCACCAAAATGAACACCACCTTAGAGGAGCATGGCATCCCTTGGGAGAACTGCATTGGTCTCTCAGTCGACAATGCAGCTGTGAACGTTGGATCACGTAATTCCATTGCCTCTAGCGTCCTCCAGAAGCATCCCAACACCTATATTCATGGTTGTCCTTGTCATGTGGCACATAACACCGCCAAAGCTGCAGGAGTGGGATTTTTTAAAGTGAGTTAAGGCCTGATTTATCTTTACATGTAACTTTTTATTTGAATCCTAATTACATGCATTGACTGAATATGTTATGATTTGATTAATGCATTGCAGGTGTCCCATTTTGATTTGGAGGACATGGTAGTGGACATCGGTTACTGGTTCAAGGGTAGCACAAATCGGAAAGGATACCTGACAGGTATGCGTGTTTGATACTATTAAGTGTAATATTGAAATGCTGAGCTGTAGAAAATATATGATATGGAATTAAATGTCTGGAACAGAGTTTTGTGAGCTCCATGAAGCGGAGTACATGGAGGTCCTCCTCCATGTCTCGGTTCGTTGGCTAAGCCTTGAACGTTGTGTGACCAGGATCCTGAGGCTTTATGAACCTCTGGCCAGCTACTTCAAATCTGCTGGTATGGTCATCATTTATCTATTCCATTATGCAGCAACTACATGGATTGTTAGTCACATACTTGTATTATTGATAACCTCTTGTTTTGTGTTATTTATTGATTGATTCAAGATGAAAATCAGGCCAGGTTCAAGAGGCTTGTGCAGACGTTCACTGACCCCATGACAGAGGTGTACCTGCTGTTCTTTCAAGCCACCGTACCAACTTTTACTACTTTCAACTTGCTTCTTCAAAGAGAGCGGTCATCAATATTTATGTTATATGATGAGGTGGGATTGGATTTTGCTGTTTTTCTATTCTGTGTTTCTTGCTGATATCTGCAGGGATCTTCTAAAACATGTTTCACCTCCTATTTTGTAAATGTCTGTTATAAATGGTGAAATTTGTACGCAAGCTTTGTTCAAAGTTCATTGTTCCAGCAGCTCTGCAGGGCCTTGAGGAGCCTGGTGATATTGCCTTTAAAGAGAAGGCAAACCGTTTACCAGGTTAGTGTTTGACTATTATTATGATCAAACACTGTGATATGTGATACATAACGTGATATTTAGCCTTGTACCTAGCATTTTGTCACTTCATGAGTAGAAACCTAGTAAGGTGTGTGGTAGTCCTTCCATTAACAGTGGGCTTCTGGTTGGGTTTCTTGCCCTATGTGTCTAGCTGATATTGCAGCATCAGCATGTTAAACCATTTATATTAACCTGGTATGCTGTATCTGTAACAGGAAGAAAGTTGAACATTGGGTTCACAACCAGGGCTAAACTCAACACACTACTTGACAAGGGTGACATCACACCACAGCAGGTGGATTCATTCCACGAAGCTGTGTTGTGTTTCCTGACAAGTGCTGTGGACTATGCACTAAAGAAGCTGCCACTGAAAGAGCCACTGCTCAAACATTCAACATTTGTAGATGTAAGGCAGAGGGCTGAAAGTGACATCGGAGATGTCCTGTACTTTGTTGAAAGGTTCGTTTTTTTTCTCTAATTATTGTTTATCACCTTAGCTAAAATACCATGCTTTTTATGATGATATATGTTCACTCCTAAACTGCACATGAGCTATTTTTATATGGCTTCTCCTCAAAGATGCGTATGAACTGCTGCTGGTTGATGACAATATACCTAAAACTTAACAATTTGTAACTCTACTTTCATAAATAGGTTTCCCCATCTCCTCCCATACCATGGTCCAGAGGAGCATGACCTTCTGGGTGAGGAGTTTCTAAGTTATCAGACCATGCCAATGATATCCCTGCAGGACGAAACTGAAATGGAAAGCCTCTGGGCTGAGATGGCAACCCGGAAACATAAGGTAAACAATTTATTTTTTGTCTTTCCTTTTGGCAGGTGTGGCTTGGCTATGTTGCTATAAAATTGTTGCAGGCATATATTGTCATGCATTTTGCAAATTTTGCATGTTTTTATCTGAACTGTGTTAATGGATCAACCTACAGTATACTTACAGGTATAAAAAAATCAAGGTATGTTTTTCCATTGTGTTCTTGATGCATTTTCCATAGGTGACAGGAGCCAACGAATTTGAGAGGCTTGCTGCCGTCGCCAAGCTGGTCCTGGTGTTGCCCCATTCCAACGCAGACGCTGAGAGGGTATTTTCAGTTGTGGGACTGAACAAAACCAATATCAGAAACAGCCTAGCATTGGATGGCACCCTGTCCTCAATAATGACAATAAAGATGGCCGACCTGGAACCCTGTTTCAAATGGGAGCCCCCCTCAGATGTCATCAAGGCCTCCAAGAAGGCCACAGGCCAGTATAACCGTGCCCACAGATCATAGACAAGGACTTTATGTGTTTTTCTCTGTTGGACTCTGTTTTTGGCCTGGTTGGATGGTATTTTGAATGTATGTTCAGTTGGTATTCTGTGTCTTAGCACCCCCTGTCTGTTAGTCTGTGTATTGGTCTGTAGAGTCTTTAGTCTGTGTCTTGTCTTTAGAGCCCTTGTGTGTGTCATGTCTCACCTGTGTTTATTTAGCCAAATAGTCTTGTAGCCCGTGTTCCCCCTGTTACCCCACCTGCCTAGTATTTTCTGTAATTGGTCCTGTTTGTATTTAAGTCTCTGTCTCTGCTGTAGTCTTTGCTTGCGGATTGTTAATGTTAGAGTGTGTTCCTGTTGGAGCTTCTGATCTGCATCTGATACTGATAACCTCATTTTTTGTTATTTTTGTAATGCGTTCATCTGTTTTATTGCTTGAAAAAGTTGTACCGTTTAAGCACTTTATTTGTTGCACTTTATTTGTTTCTAATGGACCATGTGGTGGGAGGCTTTGAATGAAGAATAATTTATCTCCCCAACTAATCTTGTCGTTTTTGGCTGAACATAAATCATTAAGTGCTCTTAATACAATTATTCACAACATAGGTTAGGTTTCAGTTCAGAATTAGTTTAATACCATTGTTGTAATCAAAATATCAATCAACCTACCTAGGTCAAATCTTAAACACTGGTCTATGAATAAGGCTATATTGTGGCACATAGGCAGTCATTTAGGCACAACAATAGTTTTCTGGTTGAATGTTCAACTCCAGACTAGGCCCTACAAGTCATGATGCCAAACATCAGAATCAGAATAAGTTCAGGTATTGCACATCTTTAGCAGACCACCCAAAAATCCACTAGAATGCAGGAAATCACATCTACTTAATCCAAAATTTCCTGGGGGTGGACCTTCAGCTATGTCTTTGCTTCACAGAATGTAACCAATATTGTCCATCTCCAGTAAGCCGCCCCTATCAACGGCTTTGGGCCTCCCCACAAACCACCAAAATGCATGGTACAACATGGGTTCAACATCAAATTAATTCAAATTCTCTGATATCTGAGCCACCAACTTGTGTGGCTGCGTGCGCGGTTACATTTTGATTACCCCGACAAAATCTCACTCCAAGGTTTTTTGAAAAGTTGGCAGCTCTGATTGTCCTCAGGCACGATATTGGGGATTTCTAATTGATCCAAAAAGTTATTTATTCATTTGATGTCCATGGGGCAAGCAGAAGCATACAAGTGAGAATAGAAATCCCTGAACACATCATTGATCTCAGATAAGTCCAAAGTAGTCTCACCACTGTCCAATTAAATTTGAGTAATTTGGCTTTTGACCTTGCCCGATTTTTCGCTGAGCATGTAAAAAAAGCTCGTACTAATCTATCCTGGAATATGTATGGTGAACGTGCGAGAAGAACGAGTATTCTCTCCCAGTCGGGTGGAGGGAACACCACACATCAGAAACCTCACTATCGGCCAAAAAAGACTGAATACATGTAGCTGGTCTACTCAATGCACCTGGATTCATGGAGGAACGGTCTAGCACAGGATCCATCCACCAATTAAAATCCCCACCTAGTATGAGGGAGTGTGAGCCCAAGTCAGGTCAGAGAGAAAAGAAGCGCTCAAAGAAGCCTACATCATCCGTGTTTGAAGCATAGATATTCGTGAGGACTACATTGGTGTTATCAAGCTTCCCCGAGACAACATCGCGACCATTCGGATCCGATTCTACATTATGATGCACAAATTGTACATTAGGGTCAATAAAAATGGACTCCACTGGCCTTAGCCTGAAAGGTTGATTTGAAATGTTTCCCGGCCCACCCAGACATCAGGTGGGAGCTATCTAAGCCACACATATATGTTTCTTGCAAAAATGCTTTTAGCTGTTTAAAATGCGAAAGCACCCTCCTTCTTTTGACCGAAGGGTTTAAAAATGTTACATTCCAGGAAATTAAATTAAGAGGGCTTGACATGTAAGTTAAATCTCAATAACAGAACTAAGGAGCACCCATGGCGGTTTGCAGAAAAAAGAAAATAAATGTACATCTGTACAAACTTTGAAATTACAACATGATCGGATTTGAACCGGATTTAGCCTGTAGCTTAGCCTCATTAGCTTGTAACGTACAATAATTACCTTCCAAAGGCTCAATTCGTTGACTGCAAACAGTCAAAGCATCCTCGAGGGATTTGATGCGGTCATCCTGGGCTTTCACTGTGGTCTGAATTAAATCAAGCTTAGCGCTAATTTTGTTGATACTTGCATTTAGCTTAGCTTCTAATTCTACAATGCTGTTAGTAAGCATAGCCTGTAGCTCACTAAACAGGGCCTTCTGCATATCGACTTGGTCACTCTGGCTAGCCGGAGGGTTGTCATTAGCTTGCTGTCCTTTCCCAGATCCTTTAGACTTAGTTGTCATCATCAAATTGATGTAATTGTTGAATTTAAATCGGAGCTTTTACTCAACACGTCCTACTCCATCAACCCGGAACCGGAACCCCCCCAGTCATTGTTAATGTTAAACCATTAAAAACTGGACCCTGTGACTAGAGGAAACCCATCACTGAGGTAGATAAGTGAGAAGGCCAGAGTCATACTTAATAGCTAACACCACTCTCAGCGTTTAGGCCTGTTAAACCTGGTATATCATAAAGTGCCTAGAGAGAAATGACAGATATTGTACAAGACCATCAATAAAGCATGTGTGCTGTTAAAAGTCAAGTCCTTCTATTGCTTCTGTTGTTTGTGCTCTTTCTTCAGGTCAGATTGCCTGTGACAGCCTTTAAGTAAGATAAAATACAGTTGTGAGCCATTAAACCACAGCATTAGGATGAATCAGCCCTTAAACAGTTTAATTTCAAGTGCACAGGAATCTCTTTGACAGGCTATCAGTGCAAGAGGATATCACAATGTCATTCTTTTTAAATCACACATTTGTAAAACAAGAAATTCCCTGTTTTGGGGTGCTTGCATCACTGTAATGATTTCATATGAAATTATCTGACCCAGGAGATTTATAAAAACAAGTTTGGCCAATGCAAAACAACATCTAATTCAATAGTACTATCTATGCAGTATTAAAACATTTTCACAGCAGTCTGTCCAGTGGACATGTGGCTGGTTTCGGTGCTTAACATAAATTATTAAAGCAAAAATAGTTTCGCTGGATTAATGAGAAAGTCTGTGTTTGTCCAGAGTGGCGTCTATATCTCTCAGAATTGGGAGGACTCGGATGCGTCCTTACCTTGGAACACAGTCTTCTACCATCAGCAGCCTAGAGGTTTAATGGAGTTTAATTAGTTGTGGAAAAGGCCAAGCACTCCTCTCCTCAGGGTATGCCACACTGTGCCGGAGAAAGGCCCGCCATCAGGGCTCCTGCAATAAAACGAATTACGTGGAATTATCCAAAAATCAATGGCAGGAACATAAAAAGTGTAATTTAAGCTGTCTGCTAAACTTGCAGTGGGTCACCCATTCCATTTTAGCCACTGTGAATTGTACAAAAAGCCGATTCTTCACCAGAAAAGCACCTTGCCACTTTCTTAGCATCGTCACAAGCCAAGAATATGCAGAATAAATCACAGTTCTTTTTGGGTGAGTCTTTATCTTTTGCAATCGGTGTAAACTGGCTTGCCTATCCCAAGCACCTTTCTGTGAGTCCTTGGTTTTATGAATGTCACAGTAAAAAAAAAAAAAAAAAAGGTTGTCTTTGAAGATTCCTCCGTGCAGCCCCCGATATAACATGGGGATCAAGTAAATGGCAGCTAGAATATACCACCTGCCGCTCTGAGCTCTAATCATCTGGGAGTTCTCAGGGCAAATCCACCCTTATCACTGCTCTTTTTCCCATGCCACTGCTCTGTGACAGGGTAATCTCTACATTTTGAGGAGGGATCTGCGTCTTGCCTGGAGGAAAAAAAATTAAAAGATTTTTTTTCTTCCATTGGCCCGGCCGGTGACCAAAACTGTTGTCGGATGTTCTCTGTCCCTGTGATTGCCATGAACTGTGCATTATGAATATCGCAACATCAAAACTGAGAAGTCATTCAGAAATGAAGAAGAGCAGAATAAGCCATCTACTAAACAGCACCTCTTTCACACCCGGTAACTGCTTTGGGTGGGATGTCTAAGCCATCAGGGTAAGATAAGTGGACAAGAGCTGTAAGTAGCTCCATTAGAATTCTCAGGCTATGGACCCCGGTGTGAAAAACACCACTTATAACCAGCAGAGCCTGCTGTACTGCAGATAATCATTGACTAATGCCTCCCCCTCCCAGGAGCAGCATTCATTGCCTGTTAAAACCATTAAAGCTGTTCATTATGGCTATTCCTTCAGATTACTTTTATATTCTTGCCCTTCATCTTGTTTTCCTTTTTGCTTGCATTGAGAGGGACTGACATGCAAGCTTTAGCTGATAATGAAGGCTTCAGTATTGCTTGAAACACTGCAGGTTCTTCATTTGTATCTTTAATCAAAAATGTCCTTTCTCAGTGCAGTTATCATTATTTGTACATGCAGCATGTTCAGATTTACTGCTGTCAAAATATTTCCAGAGCAAATATGCCTATAACACACAATGCTGTTTCGGTAACTGATCTGAGCTGGACCATAGCTTTTGCTGTAACCAAAAAAAGGGTTTGGGGAATTTGGTTGGCCAGGTAGAAGCAGACCTAGCGCAATCACTGTAGCAACAAACAAAGGTGTTTCTTTTTCTTCCCAATTCATATTCTACTACTATGTATGTACTATGTTTGCATGCATACAATTATTTCTGCAATTACCAATAGACGCAGACATTGAAGGTGTCTGGCAGGAGCTTTTTTTCCAAATGAGATTTTTTCCAATTTCAATTTAGGTTTAATACAGGAACATTCTGCCCATCATCTTTGGAGGATGCTATACACACAACTCAAGCAACACTGTTGCCATGGAATTTATAGAAGTGCAGTGTTCCATTTATGGTAACAAAGAACAATGTGTGAAATCATTAAATTGATAAGAATAATTAGGCTTATAGTGGCTAGTAAATGCAGAGAACTTAATCGCACTAGTGCAGATGTGGAAGCTATACAAATAATGCATTCAGATAGTGTATTAACATGTTTGAGATTAATTAAACCATTCTTCAAGTTTTCAGTAGTGGAGAAATAGCAGAAAATGTAACAATTCCATGGCATTCTAATTACAACTATACACTAGTCTGATTTTGTCAAAATGTAATATAAATGTGTCAGATGTCAGATCATGATGACATTTGGGGTTATTTGGATGAAATATCAATTTTATATCAAAGCATTTCAAATTTTATATTGATCATAATTAGAAAGCTAAATGATGAGAGCAGGCCACATGGCACATCTAGGCTTTCTGTCCTTTTGCCTATGAAATATTCATTCAGCACTATCAAGTCAAGTCTTGAACACACCAAGGGTCTCCGCTTTCACATGACCTCTATATTTTCCAACACCATAACTCTCTATTAATAACTCTATAGTGTCAATAAAAATATTTCTGGTGTGAAATGTATTTATAAATTCCATTTTATTTGGAAAATGTGAAGAAATTGGACCAAGTGGGCTGGTACTAAGGAGTAATATAAGTATGTTTGGGAAGGACAATGGGTGAGAAGAATGTGACTCACGACAGGGCACAGTTTGAATATGTATCCTGCATAGTGGCAGCAATTTTGCTTGCATGTGTTTATGAATGAATTAGTATCATAGTAAAATACTGTGTTTATCTGTGCTGTTTCATGACTGATGCCATAACTGTCTAAAGCCACATCTTCCCAAAGCAGGTTATACAACGAAACACCATAGGACAAAATAAATAAATGATTTATGCAATTAAATGATGGAAGCATACAGTATGGCAATGTACTGGGTACATTAGTATCTGTGGTGGAAAACACATTTTATTCATGGTTTGACTTTATACCCTTTACACCCTCATAAAAGAGGTTTCTAACCTCAAGGTAACCCAAATAAAGGTTACAAAATAAATATTAAAATGTAAAAAAAGCAATGCTGCTTGAGCTCTGTATGTCTGTGAGTTGAAAGTTCCAAACCTTCAGGGCACAATGTATTCTCCACTGCTTGCAAGTGTTATTGCTATTTGAGTAAATTTTTTCATTTCTGCTCAGTTGTATTTGTAGGCCCATCTCATCACTGCAACAGCTTCCATGAATCTGAGAGCAAAAATACAAGAATGTTTTTTGTACCAGGCATCGCTTCTCTTCAATCCTCAGTTCCCCATCTGTGCTACTCCCTCTAACTGATGACACACTCTGCTCCGATTGGCCTTGCTCCACTGTGCATTGCAAATGGAAGGGTCATAGAAATCACTGGGATGTGATACCTCCTTCAAAGAGGAGAAATACACCTTACAGCAACTCCGAAGTTGTCTTATTTACACAAGGTATCATGTGTATTCAAAATACACGTGTGGGAAAAACATTATTTTTGGAGAAGGTAGATGGATGGATCTATAACCGCTGAACACACATGTATCCTTTCATCTTCCACTGGTTGAGCGCAGTGATCCGTGCACCTTCTGAAGGTAGAGCAAGATCAGGCACTCAGTGAATTGCTGTCTCTTTTTCTCAGAATGTGGAGAACAGACAAAAATTTGAAACCCAACTCATCTAATCTCACAATAAAGTAAAAATAAACAGTACCACACCTCTATTGCAAATGTTCAGTACATACTTTACAATTGTAATGACGACATTTGTTTAGCTAAATTGTACGTTACACTTTACGGCACATAGGGATGTCCACTCCAAAGTCTGATGAAATTGTATTGTTGATTATCCTAAACATATAATAGACAGTTTACAATCAAGAGCTCACTGTGTTGCTTCTACTTTTGTTAACTGCGTTCGCTTGACTAATCCTTATTTCAGTACAGTATACAAGGAAAGTAACATTCACACAAAAGTCAGCATCAGAAGACAATACAAAAGAAAACCATAGCGACTTTGTCTCAGCAACCAAATTTCATATGGCTAGTCCAAAATATTTGCAATGACACTCTTTAAACTACATTCGCATATCAGCTACATATTTCTTGTTTCTATATTTTATATTTCATATTTCTTTTGATCTTAATTTACATTCAAATGCATACTTACGCGACCGCTTGCTCACCCAACACTCGCGCTATGTTGCTCGACCATTCACTCTCATTCCAGTGCATCGTTGTTGTCGCTTGACTCAGCTCCCTCCTCCTCTGCGTCCTCGCAACTTTCTGCCTCTTGATCTGCAGCTTGTTCAGGTTCCTGAAGCTGAAGGTGCAAATCCTCTTCTTCGGCTTGCTGATTCTGCTGTTCGACACCCTGTAGTTGGTATGGCTCTGCCTGAGGGTTCAGTAATGCTTCTCCTTGCTGCTCCCTGCTCTTGGTGTTATTTTGCCACAGAAGGGTAATTACATATTCCCATTCTGAATCACTGTCTGATTCCTGTCGCTGCTGGACTGTTTTATGTGGCTATTCTTTGTCAGGGCCCCACCACTGCTTTTCAATGGGTGTGCTGAGTTCCCCTGCTCTTCTAGAGGTAAGAAATCACATGGTAACAGAAGATTTCTGTGGACAGCATGAGGTCGTCCCTTGCCACTCTCTGGTCTCACCTCATAGACAGGGCCTTCTGCACTTTTCCTTTCCTTCACAACATGGACCTAGTCTTCATTCATTCATTCATTATCCTAACCCGCTTATCCTGAACAGGGTTGCAGGGGGGCTGGAGCCTATCCCAGCGTACATTGGGCGAAAGGCAGGAATACACCCTGGACAGGTTGCCAGTCCATCGCAGGGCACACAATTCACTCACACACTCATACCTACGGGCAATTTAGACTCTCCAATCAGCCTAACCTGCATGTCTTTGGACTGTGGGAGGAAACCGGAGTACCTGGAAGAAACCCACGCAAACATGGGGAGAACATTCAAACTCCACACAGAGAGGCCCCGGCCGACGGGGATTCGAACCCAGGACCTTCTTGCTGTGAGGGCGGCAGTGCTACCTACTGCACCATCCGTGTCTTGCCAATGTGATTGGATTGGATCTTTTTGTCATCAAGGGTACAAAGCATGGACAGCAGGGTTTGATTGAAATATTCTACTTGCTGATTTCCTTGTGGGTGGTATGGTGTTGTGTGTGACCCATGGACCACACAGAGTTCTTTGGATTGAAGAAGAGGCAGGCTGAGGCTATACTGAACTGTTGAGTGTGCCCAAACAACTGGGCTGAACCTGCCCATGGGCTTAAAGGTGTCCTCACTCTCCATGGTGAGTAATATAAATGTAGGGTTCTTACACTCTGCAAAATGGTGAGGATGACTATTTGAAATGTATACGTCTTCGTACTCACGTGGGCACCAAATATATAGGGGAAGCGGTATTGTAAGGGTGAGGCTGGGCGGAGAGCCAGAAGCGACCGAGGAAACCCTCTAAAACGAACACGAGAACGGGTTCGTCACTAAATCCCAGGGAACAGCGGGAATGGGATATAAACACAGAACTGAACCAAATAAGGAAAAGAGAAAAGCCCCAAAAAACGGCTATAAGAAAACAAATCAACCCTTAAAAAACAGGGCGAACCGCACCACTGGCTTAGGTGCTTCCAATGACTGTGGAACAAAATAAAATACAACCTAGCCGGGGAAAAAGGCTAGGCACGAAAATAAAAACCTCGAGACGCAGCTCGGGACCAAAACGCAAACCAAAAATACATACCAGGGGACAATGTCCCCCAACCTCCGACTCACACGAGTCAAAAAGAAAACCAAAACCTTAGAGGAAGGCGCCAGCGAACACAACACAGCTGAACGCCTTCCTTACCTTTTAATCTTTTAGTTTCTTAACAGTGAAACACACACACCAGCACAGTACCGGACTCTTAAGTCTCACAGAGTCTACCAAGTGCTTTTACCGGCTTTGTGTCAGAGCGCACAGTGAACACAAAAGCATTGGTAGACTGCCGGCACTGGCCTTAAATACTCTCTCGGAGGAGGAAAAATCCTCTGCCAATAATGACAGCCAGGTGAAGCCAATGAGCACCAGCCCTCTGGTGGACACCATAGATATTACCTCACCATGACAGGTATATACTACAATTAGCAATCAGTCGCATAAAATTACTATTATCTGAAATATCTAATCACAAATGAAGTATTTAAATGAATAATTAAAATAACCAATATTAACCTGAAGGTTGGAGTTCTTTGGAAGACTAATTTGACTTGGGTCTCATGTCATGCAACACCAAAACAGACACCGGGTTTAATAAAATAATTTATTAAACAAAACTACAAACACAGAGTAGATCTAATCACAGAGAACAATGTTAACAAAGGGGAGGTAGAAATGTGTGTACGTGTACGTGCGTACATACACTTTGTCTTAGACAAAGGAGAAGAGAGATGTGTGCTTGCGTGTGTAACCCTTTTTGTCTCTGGACAAAGAGAGGGGAGGACACACGGTGTCTGTAGTGTGTGCTTACATTAGTGGACTTTGGAGAAGAGTGATTAACTCTACAGGTTACATACGTAATAATGCCAAACCGATTCACACAAATAAGCTACAGAGCTAACAGAGTGTACTAAAATAATAAAGTGAATTACTAACAGAAAACACATAGCATTCATAGCAGGCTAACCACAATTAAGACTAAACTTAACAGTTGCTAATAGCCGAGATGTTTGGCCAGTCTTACTGAGTCCATTCACATGTTGTTGTCTCCAGTTGTGGGTGTCCTGGCGAGACGCGTTGGTGGAGCAGTGAAGGAGGAATTTCAGTGTGGAGTTGCATGCCAGTTGCTGTCCTTTAGCCTAGGCAACGCAATGTCTGGTCCGGTCTTCTGAAAGATGGGCGCTGGTGCCATTGGTCGCAGGCCCCAAAAGTTTGCTTAGCTGTTGTTTGTGATGCACACGGCGTGTAGCAAGTTCCAGGTGTAGCACAGAGTGTACAGTAATTCACCTGGGTTGAAAGTGTCCGAGACTTAGGTACTGTGAAGTAAACTAAGTTGTGTGGTAGGATCTCGGCCGAACTAGCAGGAAGATGAGAAAGAGAGAGAACCTCTGCCTCTGTCTGAGCTGGCCGGAAGGTAAGTGAGAGATTGAGTATAGATTAATTTTTTCGTGTTTCCGGCACAACAGTATTGGTTACAATAGCTTGGACATGCAGGAGACAGGGTCAGAAACGAGTCGTGTTTCATGTGGACTCATGGGAAATTAGTAGTTTCCGTTGTCTACATAAAAGACTGGGAACCAGAGAGAGTGAGAGTCAAAAAACAAACCGAGTAAAGACAGATTAACCTGGCTGAAAAGTGAATGGTTGAAGATCTAAAGAACAGTGGAGCTGGACCGCTGAAAAGCTTTCATTTTCCTTGGGGTTTGTTTTGTTTTTGTGTTTTAGTTGATTATTTGTGCCTGGAACCCATGAGAGGGAAAACTGGTAATGCCGAAGCTCCTGTGAACAGAAATTATATCCCTCCCAGGGGTGTCACACAGCATGTGAAATGTCTGACAGATGCAAAGATACATAGATACCCAAGTTGTCACATTTGTGACATTTTATAACATCCTCTTCCTGTTACTATTGAGCAAAGTTCAAGCCCCTATATTTTGAAGTGTCAAGCTTGCCTAGATACCCATACTGTGTGATCTGCCTGTAGTGAATCTTCTGTCTAAAATAATAATTAATACTGATGGAAAATACTGTATGTGCAGCTGCCATGCATGCCACATTCAGCAGCACTTTAATGTTGTAACACATGCCAGCTCATCCCCCACATCGCTCAGCTTCAAGCAAAACTCCAGAGCTCCTGCTCTCCCTTTTTGGCAGTGCACATGCTCTAGAATACACAAGTCCGAGAGCATTAAAGAAGACAAACTGTCATATCAGAGCTGCACGACTCCTCCTGACACTGAGGGGTCCCATGTTAGTAGATAAGATTCTATCTCACTGCAAATTTATTCTACATGAAATGGGAGACCAGAGGCCGAATGACTTTTCCAGAGATCCCCATTATCAGCACATGCCGGTCACTTGCCCTGTAATCGGATCAGTCAAGATAAAGAGTACCATGTTGCTGTCTTTCTATTTTCTGATGGCAGATAGTTCACTGGGACCATTCCTTCAGTTCTGATCTGCCAAGAATTGCATTTCCCTTTTGAGCTGGATAATTTTGTAATTGTAATTGTTCATAAATACATTTACATAATGGAAATAATATAATTGAATGCATTTTGAATAGAATAATTGGACTAATGTGAAATGAAATGTAAAACCACAGGACTTTAATAGCACAGTGTAAGATGCTTACAGATCTCTGTAACAAAGCACTCTCTGTGTCAAAATTAAAACAATTGCTTTGTGCCCTTATCATAAAGAGAACTGTTTGATATTTTGACAGCAGGCTTGCTACTTCATATTTATTCTTTCTATAATATGAACACCACTATTTACATTATTATGCAATCAAATTTTTTATTTGAGGTAATGCACATCTGTATGACACTGACTGGCAGAACTGCACTTTAGAAAGAATCATATCATGATATTTGATGTGGTAAATGGCGCATCTTAGTGCAGATCTGATTTTTCTTTTTTTTAATTTGATATGAAACTAGAAGATCTGAGCTACAAAATGAGGTATCACTTCTCAGGATTGGCCAATCCATTTTGTATATATGGCTTGTTAATGTATGTGTGTGTGATGGATTTGTGATTTGTGAAATCAGCCTTCAATGTTTTTTGAGGGATTGTCACAGTTTCTCGCCTAGAAGTGACCTAGGTGTAAAAACTGGCCCATCAGCCACTGCTTAGGAGGGTCTGGAGAGATTGGGGGCAGGGCATACAGTTGTGTTCAAATAAATAGCAGTGCTTTAAAAAAAAGTGAATAAAGAATATTTTTTAATGGCTTTTAGTTCAATATCTCAAATGTAGTGGAAACATTACACATTCAATTCCAAATCAAAGCATTAGCAAATTTTATCTAGTTTGCGTTTTTCTTTTACAGGAAGCAAAGAAAAGGAATATTAATTTGTTCCAAAAAAATGGCAGTGTGACATTTTTCTCTTCTAACTCTGTTAAAACGGTATAAACTGAAGACATTTTTCAAGATTTAACTTCACTTTAAATTACTGAACTAAAATTTAGTTGCATAACCATTGTTTTTGATAACTGCTGCGCATCTGCGTTGCATCAAGTCAACCAACTTCTGGCATCTAGAAACAGGTATTTCAGCCCAGGATGAACAAACTACATTCCACAGTTCCTGTGAATTTTTGGGTTTTGCTTCAAAAACTGCATTTTTAATGTCACCCCACAAGTTTTCAGTGGGGTTGAGGAATTGAGTTGGCCACTCCATTACCTCAATCCTTTTTGTCTGGAACCAAGATGTTGCTCGCTTACTTGTGTGTCGTTGTCTTGTTGAAACACCCATTTCAGGGGCATTTCCTCTTCGGCATACGGCAACATAATCTCTTCAAGTATTTTGATGTATTCAAACTGATCCATGATCCCTGGTATACAAACCCAACACCATAGTATAAAAAACATCCCCATACCATGATTTTTGCTCCACCATGCTTCACTGTCTTCACAGCTTGAATTCAGTACCCACGGGTCATCTGACGTACTGTGGACGACCACTAGATTCGAAAAGAACAATTTTACTCTCATCAGTCCACAGAATGTAACGCCATTTCTCTTTGGGCCAATAAATGTGTTCCAACCAATTCTGCACATGCCCTTTTTCAAACGTCTTCTGACTGTAACAGCACTTACAGGTAATTGTAGATCATCTTTGATCTTTCTGAACCTGATAAATGGCTGAATTAATCTACTCTTCGATCCGTTTTAACAGTAGTTGCTCGTTTTTTTCCACTTGTTTCGGGTTTTTGTTGCCATTTTAAAGCATTTGAGATCATTTCAGCTGAACATTCTATAATTTGCTGCACTTCTTTATAAGTTTTCCCCTCCCAACAATGTTTGGAACGGCCCATTTTACTTAGCAATAAAGAAAGAAATAGATTTTATAACAATCTGTGAAACATTTGCTTCCCTTCTTCCTTAATAAAGGACAATTTATGTCACCTGTTTTTTCACAGAATTAATGAATTCTCTAATTAAACTGACATGCCCCTGTCAATGAATGAGTCAATTACCCAGAACAAGCATGTCATGCATGTCATGACAGTTGGGTCTGTTGTTTTTCTTTACACTACTACATCTACAAGTAAAGTATTTGCCATGCAGAAATATCACTACTACTAATAACAGTGGCTCATCAGGTTACTGATGTTGTAGTGCTATTTTCTTGAACACAACTGTAGGTCTGGGGGTGTCAATGCTCTGCAGAACGTAGGCATGAGCTTTAGGTTTTATTGATTTCATGTGCGAAATGACTTTTGACAGTGCTCTGTTCACAATTAGCTTCAATGCCTTGACCAATGCTTTGCTGAATAGCATAACCTACCCATTCACTCCTGAAAATGGCCTCCTGTTGTGTTAATGTAGCAAGTAATAGGGCTGTGACTATCATGACATTTAGATAAATCTAACTTTCATTCACAATACTGTAAATATGTGTATGAATATAAATAAATTATAAATATAGCAGTCTTTAAGCATGAGAGTGCATGTGTTAGGTTGAGGCTGGGCGGAGAGCCAGATGCGACCGAGGAAAAACCCTCTAAAACGAACACACGAACGTGTTCGTCACTAGATCCCGGGATACAATGGGAATGGGATTTAATCAACAGAAACTGAGCATAAAGGGAGAAAAGCCAAAAAACGGCTATAAGAAAACAAAACAACCCTCTTAAAACAGGGCAAACCGCACCACTGACTTGGTGCCCCAAACGACTGTGGACCAATAAATAAAAATACAACCTAGCCGGGAAAAAGGCTAGGCACGAAAATAAAAACCTTGAGACGCAGCTCGGGACCAAAACGCAAACCAAAATACATACCAGGGGACAACGTCCCCCAACCTCCGACTCACACGAGTCCAAAGAAAGAAAAAAGAAAACCAAAACCTTAGAGGAAGGCGCCAGCGAACACAACACAGCTGAACGCCTTCCTTACCTTTTAATCTTTTTGTTTCTTAACAGTGAAACGCACACCAGCACAGTACTGGTCTCTTAAGTCTCACAGAGTCTACCAAGTGCATTTACCGGCTTTGTATCAGAGCGCACAGTGAACACAAAAGCATTGGTAGACTGCCAGCACTGGCCTTAAATACTCTTTAGGAGGGGGAAAACTCCTCTGCCAATAATGACAACCAGGTGAAGCCAATGAGCACCAGCCCTCTGGTGGACACCTAAGGTGTTACCTCACCATGACAGGACCCCCCCACTAAGGATCGACCCCAGGCGATCCTTCAGCCCCCCCTCCTGCGAAACTCGCGAATTAGTTCTGGGTCCAGAATCCCTCGAGGGGACCCAACAGCGTTCCTCCGGGCCGAACCCCTCCCAGTCTATCAGGTATTGTTTACCTCTGCCTACGCGGCGCTCCGCTAGGATGCGCCGCACGGTGTAGACCGGCCCCCGTCAATTAATCGTGGGGGTGGTGGAGGAACTTCCGCAGGGGCCAGTACGCTTGTCAATACGGGTTTAAAGCGGGAAACGGGAAACGTGGAACGTGGGGTGAATTCTCATGGAGTGAGGCAGCTGGAGACGCACCGTGACGGGGTTGATTTTTCCAATGATTTTAAACGGCCCCACGTAACGAGGGGCGAGTTTACGCGACTCAACCCGCAAGGGCAAATCACGCGTGGACAACCAGACCCGTTGCCCCACCCTATAGCAGGGCGCCGACTGACGGCGCCTGTCGGCCAGCCTCTTCTGGTTGGCAGTAGCCCTCAAGAGTCGTTCGCACCCTCTTCCAAGTGGCCTGGCATCGCCGAACAAAGGCCACAGCAGAGGGCACTTCACCCCATTTCTCCAGGTCCGGGAACAAAGGCGGAGGATATCCAAGCTGCACCTCGAATGGCGAGAGCCCCGTGGATGCATTCTGTAGTGTGTTATGGGCATATTCTGCCCACGTGAGTTGGCGGCTCCACAAAGTGGGGTTGTCAACAGCCAGGCACCGGAGTGTGTTCTCCAGCGTTTGGTTGGTGCGTTCTGTCTGCCCGTTGGTCTCTGGGTGGAAGCCAGATGAAAGGCTCACCGTGGCGCCCAACAGAGAACAGAACGCCCGCCAGAACCGGGAAGCGAACTGAGGTCCACGATCAGACACCACGTCCTGGGGCAGCCCATGAAGTCTGAACACGTGGTCAACCACCAACTGTGCGGTCTCCACTGCCGAGGGTAGTTTAGGTAGCGCCACAAAATGAGCCGCCTTGGAAAAACGATCCACTACCACTAAAATGACCGTTTTACCCCCTGAGGGTGGCAATCCTGTGATAAAATCCAATGCAATGTGGCTCCAGGGATGCCTAGGAATAGGTAGCGGACGCAGCTGCCCTGCTGGGGGACGGTGGGAGCCCTTGCTGCGCGCGCAGACGGAACACGCGGCCACAAACTCACGGACATCCTTCTCCAGAACCGTCGGGACAATAAATCTTTCGTACGGTGGACCCCGGGATGCCCCGCCAGCCGTGAGGCGTGTCCCCACAGTAACACTTGGGGCCGGACCCCAGCGGGCACAAAGAGGCAGTTAGGCGGACCCCCTCCTGGATCCGGCTCTCTGCGTAATGCCCTACGCGTGTCTTGGCGATCTGAATATATTCAAGGTTCTTATGATCCGTCCACACAGTGAACGGATGCTCCGCCCCCTCCAGCCAGTGCCGCCACTCCTCTAAGGCTAACTTGATTGCTAACAGTTCCCTGTCCCCCACGTCGTAATTTCTCTCGGCCTGTGACAGTGACCGAGAGAAAAATGCGCAGGGATGCACTTTTTGGTCTTGGGGAGACCGTTGTGACAGAATAGCCCCTACCCCCAGCTCGGAGGCATCAACCTCTACAATGAATGGCAGGGATGGGTTCGGAGTTATCAGAATCGGCTCTGAACAGAATATTTTCTTCAACTCGACGAACGCCAGGGCATTCTTTCTCGTGAGCGCAGTGATAGGTGCGACTACCGTGTTAAAATTACGAATAAAACGACGGTAAAAATTGACGAACCCTAGGAACCTCTGCACCTGTTTCACAGATTCCTGGGTGGGCCAATTCTTCACGGCAGAGATTTTTTTCGGATCCATCTCCGTTTTACCAGCAGAAACGATAAAACCCAGGAAGGATACCGAATTTGCTTGGAACAGGCATTTTTCAGCCTTAACAAAAAGGCCAGCCTCTAAAAGGCGCATCAGTACCAGTTTCACATGTCGAATGTGCTCAGAGAGGGTAGCGGAGAAAATCAGAATATCGTCTAAATAGACAAACACGAATCTCTCCAACATCTCCCTGAGCACATCGTTAACGAGTGCTTGAAATACAGCAGGGGTGTTGGTGAGGCCGAAGGGCATAACCAAATATTCATAATGGCCCGAATGCGTATTGAAAGCTGTTTTCCACTCGTCTCCCTCCCGTATGCGTACCAGGTTGTATGCGTTACGGAGGTCTAATTTAGTAAACACTGACGCCGTTTGCAATCGCTCAAACGCAGAGTTCATAAGCAGCGGGGGTATCTATTTTTTACCGTAATAGTGTTCAGCCCCCTGTAATCTATGCATGGCCTTAAACTCCCGTCTTTTTTTTTAACAAAGAAAAACCCTGCTCCAGCCGGTGATGAGGACGGCCTAATGAACCCATTAGCTAAGGCTTCAAGGATGTATTCTGTCATGGCCCGGCTCTCAGGGACCGACAGCGAATAGAGTGCACCCCAGGGGGGAACTGTACCTGGGTGTAGGTCTATTGCACAATCGTAAGAGCGATGCGGGGGTAACGTGGTCGCGCGTTGTTTGCTGAATACTTCAGCTAGCTCGCAATATACCCTAGGAACATTGGTAGGCAGCGGGAACCCCATAGCCCCTACCATCCGATCCTCGCCCCCACTGGCTGCGGTAGGGAACATACTCTCGGTGTCCCAGTCCGTGCCCTCACTGCCCTCACCCTCGTCAATGGGACGATTCCAATCATACAGAGAATCCCACTCCAGACTCCCCTCCTGCTCCTCCTCCTCCAGCCCCCGGACATTAGGACCAAGAGGCTCCCTAGCCTCCTCCTCATCCCATTCAGACCCTATGTCCGTCTCTATGGGAGGGGCCAAGGGAATATACACACGATTGGAGTGAGTAGCACATTTTGGTCCCCACCGAGACACCGGATTGCTCCGGTTGCCCCAGTTTATTTGGGGTTGATGTTTAATTAGCCAGACATGGCCTAAAACTATTGGGTATGCTGGGGATTCAACCAAATAAAAATATATACGTTCCCAGTGTCCCCCAAACGGAATACGCATAACCACCCGCTCTGTCTTGTGGCGAACCACCCCAGACCCCAACGGGCAGCCATCAAGCGCCGTAATAGATTGCGGCTGCGGCATAGGTCGAACCGGTAGGTTTTCTTGTTTAGCCCACTGGCGGTCAATAAAATTATCCACTGCCCCAGAGTCAATAAAGGCGTCTGTCCTCACTACGACCCCCTTCCACGTCAATTCAACGGGAATAACTGTGCGAAAGCTAATACCTTCACTAGGTCCCACTAGCGACTTTCGCTCCACTAGTGGGACTGATCTTTTACTGGAAGGTCGGGACAGTTTCTTATCCGATGCCCGGATCGTTTGCAGAAGAAACGGAGCCCTCCTCTCCAGGGTCATCTCCTAGGACGCGCCAGGGTAGTACCATCTAACTGCATAGGTTCCTCCGATTTGTGTGCCCCCTGTCTCCCCGTCTCTATACTCCTGCCTAGAGAAGGCGGAACCGGCCAATTAAACCCGCCGACTCTGCCGGCTCGTTCTCGCTCACGTTCCCGAATCCTGTTGTCTAAACGAATAGCAGCAGAGATTAGCGAACCCAGATCCCCCGGTGGTTCTAATGTGGCCAGTGCGTCTCTGACTGGGTCTGACAAAGCGGCTGTAAATAATGTCATAAGCGGTTCGTCCGCCCACCCAGTCTCCCCTGCCAATGCCTGAAACACCACAGAGAACTCTGCCACGCTCTGGGTCCCCTGCCTCATCCACGTTAACCGGGCCGCCGCCTCTTTGCCCGTGATATTGTGGTCAAATACCCGGGTCAACTCCTGTATGAGAAGCTGGGAATCGTTCATTAAAGGAGATTGTGCCCGGATCAGCGGATCCGCCCAAGTCAGAGCAGTCCCGGTCAGTAATGATAAAATGAACGCTACTCGGGAATCTTCAGTCGAGAAACGTGAGGGCTGGGCTTTAAAAAAAATCAAGCACTGGGAGAGGAACCCCCTACATTTGCCCGCCTCTCCCCCGTACCACAGCGGCAGCTGTAATTTGGGCTCCCTCACCCCGGGTGTAATGGACTGGAGAGCGGATCCCGCAGGTGGGGAAGAAGGGAGTGATTGGGGGTTGTCGGGGGATAGCGCCTGTGCCCGTGATGAGCGGAACTCGCTTGCTAGTTTCTGAAAGCTATCGGTGAGCCCCATCAGCACATCTTGCTGCCTACCTAGCCTGGCCAGGATCTCATCCTGACGATGGAAAATTACCGTCTGCTGCTCTGTCGTAGCAGCCTGCTGTTCATGCAACATACGCAGTTTCTGCTCCTGAGTCGCTAGAGCAGCCTGCTGGGCGGCTACCACCGCTTCAAGCGGTGAACCCCCCACCTCGTTCCCTGAACTGGTCGCTGGTCTCTCCATAGTGGCTTTTGTGTTCTGTTAGGTTGAGGCTGGGCGGAGAGCCAGATGCGACCGAGGAAAAACCCTCTAAAACAAACACACGAACGTGTTCGTCACTAGATCCCAGGATACAATAGGAATGGGATTTAATCAACAGAAACTGAGCATAAAAGGAGAAAAGCCAAAAAATGGCTATAAGAAAACAAAACAACCCTCTTAAAACAGGGCGAACCGCACCACTGACTTGGTGCCCCAAACGACTGTGGACCAATAAATAAAAATACAACCTAGCCGGGAAAAAGGCTAGGCACGAAAAATAAAAACCTTGAGACGCAGCTCGGGACCAAAACGCAAACTAAAATACATACCAGGGGACAACGTCCCCCAACCTCTGACTCACACGAGTCCAAAGAAAGAAAAAAGAAAACCAAAACCTTAGAGGAAGGCGCCAGCGAACACAACACAGCTGAACGCCTTCCTTACCTTTTAATCTTTTTGTTTCTTAACAGTGAAACACACACCAGCACAGTACCGGACTCTTAAGTCTCACAGAGTCTACCAAGTGCATTTACCGGCTTTGTGTCAGAGCGCACAGTGAACACAAAAGCATTGGTAGACTGCCAGCACTGGCCTTAAATACTCTTTAGGAGGGGGAAAACCAGGTGAAGCCAATGAGCACCAGCCCTCTGGTGGACACCTAAGGTGTTACCTCACCATGACAGCATGAGGTAGAAGCTCACTAGACTATCACTACCTATATCCTGAGTGTCTGGTTAGGCTTGAATCTTCCAGGCTGTGGAACAGGGCATGTCTTTTGCAGTAGCTACACAGTACAGCACTACAGTTTTGTTAACAGAAGAACAGTCAGTATCAATGGAAGATATGCATTATCTGTTATCATTTTTAAAATATATGATACTTTCCTCATAGTAAAAGCGAATATAGGCATATTGGCCTTTTATTACGTGGAGAGGTACTTCAACATGATCTCAAGAAGGAATGTTAAGGACCATTACATTAGCCAGTATAATGATTATGATCAAAAAGTCCGTTTTTAGTTAACTCCATTAAATTAACTCCATATAATGAATGTAGAGGAGAAGAAACAATGCGCTAGGTATTGTAGCCTAAATATTTTTTGTTATGATGTCAGACTCACTGGGCCTCATTCATCATATTTTCGGAAATCCGTCTGCAAATGGATGTGTG
This sequence comes from Conger conger, assembly GCF_963514075.1. Taxonomy (NCBI): domain Eukaryota; kingdom Metazoa; phylum Chordata; class Actinopteri; order Anguilliformes; family Congridae; genus Conger; species Conger conger. The sequence continues at coordinate 43,165,943 of NC_083762.1, forward strand.
ATCAGAAACAAAATAATAACTATCGACAGATTCACGAAAGACGCGTAGACGCATATCTTTTCCATAAACTTTCATAAACTTGTCTAAAAACACTTAACAGTGCATGTTTTTGTTATTTAAATATCTTGGTACTACTGGTGTTCATGATCACATCTACCTGAACAAGTGCTCCAGGACCTATAGAATTTTTCATATAAAAAAAAATAAAGACCCACCATATTAAAAAATGCATGGGTTCTATTCCGACATAAGGGTGGTCTTTATTTGTTGTTAAATATAAAAAATTATACAGGTCCTGGAGCATTCACGTTATTGTGAACACCAGTACGTACCAAGATATTTTGATAACAAAACCGTACACACACAACCCCCTCTCCCAATGAGCTTACAAGACTTCCGTTTTCATTTAAAAATGTAACTTTTGAATGCAATTCACTTGATTATCTGCTTATATAAGTACATATAGGCCTATCATGTGATAAAATATTAAGTAAATGGTTGGCATTTATATAGCGCCTTTATCCAAAGCACTGTACAATTGATGCTTATCATTCACCCATTCATACACACACTCACACACCGACGGCGATTGGCAGACATACAAGGCACCGACCAGCTCGTCAGGAGCATTGGGGGGTTAGGTGTCTTGTTCGACACGGCCCGGGCGGGGGATTGAACCGGCAACCCTCCAACTGCCAGACTACTGCTCTTACTGCCTGAGCCATGTCATAAGTGTTTATAGACAAGTGTATACCTTTCTAATCATGAAAACTGGTTTAAGCAGGTGGTTGGCTGATCGGTGTATTTTATGTCCGTAGTGTAAGCAGTGAATTGTCAGAGCTGTGGAAGACAGAAGCCTGGCAATAGCCGAGATGTTGTAAACTCTCTCAAATAACACGCACCATACAACAGGTAAAAAGAAAATGGTTTCACGTTTGAAATTTTCCTTCCCACAGTGATGTCTGCAAAGCAGCTGTTTCAGCTCCGCCAAACATAGAATTATTTGTACATATTATTACTTCACTAGCAACTTTTCTTTAATGTATTTTTATGAAATGTATCTGTATTTATGTTACTGTGTAGCTAGTTTTCTAAACCCGTCGCGATTCTGAGGGAGTTGTATACATTGGGCTGGAGGAACGCATTGTCAAATCATAAGAGACATTATTATCTCGAATCCCACTGGTGGGTGAAAGCAATAGCTACATTTTCCGTGTCCTTGCAGAGAACTAGAAGAGGTGTCACAAGCCTCAAACCAAGTGATTATGTGGCCATGCTTCATATCTTCTAATAAAGCTGTAAATGTAATGTAAAGCCATAGCAACAAAGCCTAATGCTGCGTCCACATCATATTAGAATGAACAAATTAGCTCCTTCCGACTGGGAAAAACCTCTGACATAAAATGCGAGGGAAAAACCAAAACTCGCAAACAAATCAGCCACATGTCATGCCACTTCTATAGCCTACCATGATGTTTACAGGTGTAACTTGAACTCACTGGTATAGATCGTTGTTTCGTACATGCCACATACTTATTTTATGGAATTTATATTCAACTACCGGAATGAAACATCACCCATTTTAATGTTGAATCCTGTTGCTTCTTTATATGATATGAATAATTATAATATTAAATTGGCATATTAAAATAATTTAGCCACTAAATTATAAATATGATAATATATATATATACATTTACATATTGTTATTGTTAAATATTAATAAAATATTAATTAATTGAATAATAAAATAACAAAACCCGCTTTACTACTGTGCTTCATTTCCGTGTACAATACGAACAGCTCAGACCACTCAGTTTGTTCGGCTCCCCCAAAAAAACTGACATCTGAAAACTTTGATAAATCCCACATTATTTGTGGAAATGCATTTCTGATGGATTTACGGTGAATTTTGTTCAGCTCTCGTTTGATAAATGAGGGTTCACTGTTCTGAACAGAACACAGGGAAGCATTCATTCATTATCCTAACCCGCTTATCCTGAACAGGGTCGCAGGGGGGCTGGAGCCTATCCCAGCATACATTGGGCGAAAGGCAGGAATACACCCTGGACAGGTCGCCAGTCCATCGCAGGGCACACACACCATTCACTCACACACTCATACCTATGGACAATTTAGACTCTCCAATCATGCATGTCATTGGACTGTGGTAGGAAACCAGAGTACCCAGAGGAAACCCACGCAAACATGGGGAGAACATGCACAGAGAGGCCCCGGCCGACGGGGATTCAAACCCAGGACCTCCTTGCTGTGAGGCGGCAGAGCTACCCACTGCACCATCCGTGCTGCCCACAGGGAAGCAGCCACTTAGAAAATCGGATCATTGACTAATTTTCTGAAAGCTAAAATATAGAGTTGAATGCATGCCACCTTTTATGGCTAAGAGTGGCTCCACGTTTAGCAAAATTGTAAAAAAAGTAATTAAAAAAATAACCTCCGGAAGATAACGAGGGCTACATAACTAGATGTTACCAATATTGTGGACAGCACTTTGTGACTGGACACCCAAATCAGGTGTTCAGCAGCATAATGTAAGGCTTGCTGTCAGTTTGAAGAAATGTTAACTGATCTCAGGTAACAAACTATTATTTATTGTGGTAGCTGGCTTAATGGTATGGGTAGCCATCTTGGATCAACGTTTTGACTAAGGTAGAGTAGGCAGGGCTTAGGAACGGGCAATTAACATATACGTCTATACTAACATATACTACTTCATTTGAAAACCTACAGCTGATGCACCAGCAAAGAAGGACCAACAGGAAATGTGTCATGTTTCTGAGTTTTGTCTGTTAGTTAATATTATATTCTTGCATATTTTTTATTTTTCATTATTATGTCTGGTTTTCTGTTTACATTTCATATTCATAGCACTCGTCTTCCCCTGTGATGTCTGTCACTTCCCTGTCTGCGTGAAACACTATTCGGGTGGTTTCGGAAATTTTCCAGTTTCCCACAATTCCTTCTAAGTCTCGTTTCTCTTACTTCCTGCTTTTTCTCCATTCATGTTTGTAGATAGTATGAATCTACTAATAACTACTAACATAGATTTTGTACAGTACTAAATTATATTGACACACTAATTGTCTGTCTAACTAATTACCTAACAGTCACTAGTTTTGGATAATTGTAATTTGTTCACGTAAACTAACAGACTAACTCTATCTAGATACTGCTCTATAACTCCGCCTCCCTGTTCTATCTGTAATTGCTTGCCTTGATTCAGCAAAGTGTTTGCACCTGCTCTCCCCTATCACTCCTTAACTCTGTGCAATTGTCTACTCCCTAGTCCGGAGCCGTTTGTATTACATGTTTTTTGCTAGATCATCCTCACTCCCATGCCCAGCCTAGTTTGTCTTATCCCTGTGTTTTTAAACCCTAGTCTCAGTTGTGAACCTTGTCAGAACGTTGATCTATACTCAGAGCCGATTATTTGTAAGCCTGTTTATTCGAGATTCCTGGAACACCCCTTTGCCTGATTTTCGAGTGTGCCTTACCCCTTTAGTTTTATTTGCTTGTGATTTTTGGTTTTTGATCGAAGGCCTGTTTTTTCAACTCATCTCTTGCTTTTCCCTTTTGTACCTTTGCATTTCTGATCATCTAGATTTTGACCTTGGACTGTTTACTCACTATTCTTTTGCTTCTCGGTTTGGCACTGTGTCTACTGGATTACCTGGGTTTGACCCTTTTGTTTTATATTTTAAAATATTTTCTCATTGTGACGTGTAATGGATTTATAGCTGAATGATAGACAAGTATTTGAAGATTCCATTTATCCGCTTATCTTATATTTTACCGAAAATCGAATCTGATAGTTTTGTGAGTGTTCTGTAAAACTATCAACCCCTCTTCAGTTCAGACCACATGTTTTGATGGAATCTCGGTCTGGAGACTGCAATGGCCAGTGCATAACATGGATGGTTATTTTCACTTATGCATTTCTGTGTGTTTTGATGTATGTCCTGATGTAAATCATGTCAATACACACCCTCAAATGTTTAGCAGAAAAATTGGAATCCATGCACCGAGAAACACCTACTATCAATAATGGAGGTGGGTCATTGATGTTTTGATGTTTGCTGTCACTGGTCCAGGGGCACAAAAAATGCTGTAACAGAAATGTTACAGGACATTTTGGCAGAAAATCTGGTTGTCTCTGCAAGGAAGCTGAGACTTGGTTGTTGGTGGATTTTCCAGTAGGACATTGGCAACATGCAAGAACCATTGGATTTTAGAGAACCTGGTGCATTCACAAATTTTCACACTTGCTTTTTTTGAGGGTCCCGTCCTGTTACAAGAATCAAGTAAACAATGCATTTCATTCATTTCTATGGAGAGGCTTGAAGTGCATTAAAGGGTCATTTTAGCTGCCTTCCATACCATTTCCAGGTTCTCAGTGGCTATAGGGGGCTTGGCTCCCTCAGTCCCTACTTAAACTATGATATTTACAGGGCAGTGAATAGTGAAAATATTTTATTCATGAATGTAATTAACTAAATTAATCGAATACATCCAAGTAAATTTACAACATATTTGGTATAGATAAGATCTGTTTGCATTTGCATTCAACCTACCTGTTCATCACTAGAGTTATTGACTTCAATTTATTGACGTCAATTTACCATTTGAATAAAGAAGTCAATATTATTGTGCTGATGAAACAGGCACTTGGATTGAAAACAAAAAATCATGCTTTTTTAGGACCATATGGAGCAGATTGTTCTTTTTGCTACAAAAAATAAAAATAAAGATGTGCTCCCTGTAAGATGACCCTCCATTGGAATTTGAAATGTCATTTACAAATGACCAATTATGAGCAAGCAGGACATTTTCATCAAAGCCATATAAATCTCAGAGCAACTTGAAACAATTATGCCGTTTCTTGCGGCGGTCTCTTTCCCCTCCTCTATTTAAATGGGCCAGGTTATTAGAATTTGTAATTGCATTGGGCACATTATTTCACGTTAATGCAGTTCAATAGGTACTGTAATTGTTTGCTCCGAGGCAATAGAAGGAAACCAAACACAGGAGACGGATCAGCTGAGAAGAGCATTAGAGATGCTGTGTGGAGCAATAACCGCAGAAGCAACCTGGGCACCCACTGCCCCCTGGTCCGATCATTTCAGCTTGCATCAGTGCTATGCTTTCCTAATAGGATTTGGTAATGATCACACAAATGGCCTCGATTATGGAAATGTCCTGTGCAATTGCCTTGAGTTTTTCTCTCTGCCTCCTTCGGTTGAAGGCATCTTGATGCGAACTGGGGAAGAAACTTGTCCACACTCACTGACATAAAGGCCCAGCTGTCAGTGGAGCTCCAGGCAGAAAACATAGAAAATTGCAGTGCAATATTCCGAGGCCTGATTCCCCATAGGCTTTGGGACAGTTTGGGGAATGTAGGCAGTGGGAGACTCTGGACATAATACCCTAAGCGCCAACTACCACCCCTACTCACACCCACTTGAGAAAATAATAAGCAAAAGTAGAGTGGTTCTTACAGTACATGTATTGTTGTGGGATGGACCACATGCAGTAACTGAGAAAACAGCAAAATCTGAACTAACAGAAGGTCAAAGCTAATCTATGCTAAAAGCTCATTCTGAACGATTCTTACTATTTTTACTAACATCCTAATATGAGTATCTGTGGTCATCCTCAGCTCAACATGAAATGCGATTACCTTGCTGAGGTGAGGTAATCAATCATACACTTGTCCAAGGACAAAGGGTTGGCATAACCTTAAGCAACAGAAATACAAATGTACTTTTCTATATTCTTTGTTGCTTTGGCAACTCTGTTGCTGAAGTGAAGTGAATCAGCTACACTTTAGGCACTAAATAACAAATAACAATACCTAAATATGTTTGTTTGGCTGCTACATGATTCAGAATGTGGCCCTTGCTCTGCACACAGCCTACATCCCAATGATACAGTTAAGTCAGTGATTTTTACAGACCCAAGTGTCAGGAGTTGCAATCGCTTCCTCCTGCTACCCCCCACCACAGGTACAGGAATCCATCCGCCATGAATAATCAGGACACAGGGATAAGGTAAGCAGAGTCTTCATTACAATATCAGTAAAAACAGTTCATGCACAGGCGTGCTCTAACCTCCTCTCCCGTCTCTATCACCCCCTGTATGTGTGGTGGCCTCACTCACCAACTGACCCCAGGCCCTGCGAGCCAATCCCCAGCTCAACCCACTACACCCCCCTCCCGAGCCTGCCCACTCACTACAGGCCAGCCCACACTCGGCCACTTCAGGGGGTACAATGCACCAGGGAGAGGGGGGGTCCACACACTCACATACACTCACACAAACAGAAGCAAAGGGTGGGACACGACACGACTCGGCCAGCGCTGCAAATCTGGGCCTCCTCCGCGTCCCAAAATAAAACCGGGGGGCTACTGCTCCTCTGTGTCCTGGAACCACCTCGGCCGAACACTGCTGTTTCTCTGGCCTGCAGCCGTACTACAGAGAGAAGGCACAGCACCAATTACCTCACTCTGGGCTAGGCAGAAAGGTGCACATCCCTCACACCACCGGGGCTTGGCCCCCGCTTGACTTCTGCCCTGCCCGGGGCTCGCATTCTCCTCCCTCTTGTGGTTACCGCAGCAGTGACTACCGTCCCTTTTCACTCGGCCGCAGACAGACAAACTACTTTGGCAGACTTCAACAAAACAAAAAGTGTTTGCCCCCTTCCTGGTTTCTTATTTTTTTCACACAGGGCCATGTAGGTTTGGATTTTTTTTTCTCCCTTAATAATAAAAACCTTCATTTAAAAACTGCATTTTGTGTTTACTTGTGTTGTCTTTGAATAATATTTAAATTTGTTTGATGATCTGAAACATTTAAGTGTGACAAACATGCAAAAAAATAAGAAACCAGGAAGGGGGCAAACACTTTTTCACACCACTGTATATATATATACATATATACACAACCTATGGTGGTGGCAGCAATGTAAAAAAGAAAAAAGAAAAATAAAGCAATAAAGAGCCTATACCACAAGATGCAAACCATTCATCAGTAATACAGATTGGAAGCTGGGATTACAATTTGCAAAGAACTACAGAGATGAACCACAAAAGTTCTTGAACAAAGTTTTATGGACTGATCTGACCAAGATTAACCTCTACAAAAGTAATGGAAGGGCCAAAGTGTGGCGAAAAAAGGGGTTTGCTCATGATTCAAAACATACACAAGCTCATCTGTGAACCATGGTTGAGGAAGCGCCATGGCTTGGGCTTGCATGGCTGCTTCTTGAGTGGGTGGACTAATCTTCATACAAAAACATTCTGTCTGCCAATTTATGGAGAAATCTGTCCACATTCATTGGGAGGTACTTCATCACACAGCAAGACAAAAACACAACAAAGGACTTAATTATGGAGAAAAAGTGGAAGTGGCCAAGTCAATCACCAGACCTTAACTGGATTGAGCATTAAAATTTTACCTCCTGAAGAGAAGATTGAACCTCCCCCGAAACCAATAACAACTGGAAGAGCCTGCCGTAAACCAAGTCTGGGAAAGCATCACAAAAGAAAAATGCAATAGTTTGGTGATGTCAGTGGGTCACAGTTTATCACACCCGTAGCTGTGATAACATTTCTATATACAGTTGTGTTCAAATAAATTGCAGTGTTAATAAAGTGCAAATATTCTTTAATAGCTTTTAGTTCCATATTTCAAATCTAGTGGAAACATTGCACATTCAATTCCAAATCAAAGCATTAACAAATTGTATCAAGTCTGCGTTATTCTTTTACAGGAAACAAAGAAAAGGAATATTAATCTGCAAATATGCAAATATTTAAACGCCATAGTATTAGCAGTAGCAGCAATAGTTCAGCAATTAGCCGCAATAACACTCCACATTTTCTTAAGGAAATGCTCATCTTGTTATTACTTGAATTTAATTTAAAGGTGTCCATACTTAGTTTAAAGATTTCTTACTTAATTTTAAGTCCTTAACTGCTGTGATCTTTGGGTGAACAATTAACTCTTTGTTCTTCAGTATTTTTGCCTGGGGAGAAGAGAAAGCCATTTAGACATAAGATCCTTGAGGTGGAAAAAGGCCTTCAGCTATCTTCCGTGTTAATACCACTGATCACTGGACTGTAGAATGTCAGTCTGTCAGTTCAGGGAACCAGAAGAGGCACATTTATTTTCTTTTTTTATATTTAGAGATTCAGCATTCTCCAATCAAGCTGATAAAACATAAATATTTCAAATTTTCACTTAATTAATTACAGTAAAACCTCAGTGATATAAACTGCAGTATGGAAAAGAATAAACTGGCACATGCATGGATAGACCTCAAGGGGGCTTGAGCCCCTTCACATTTGCCCTCTCACTCAACGAGTGCCCTTTTTAATGGTGTGTTTATGATTTGCGTCGCTCTGACAACCCCTCGGCTGCAGTACCGGGTGTTACTTGTCCTGATAAAGAAACAACAGTTTCCCACTTGTTATGGATTCATGTTGCTGTACTGACACAAATACATAGATAACAGGTAACAATACCGTGAATTTCCTACTGTGTACACCTTTTCACTGTCACAAAACAAATCTCCATTGAAACAATAACACAACACCTATGATGCTCAAAATAAAATAAACTGTTTTAAATCAAGTCGTCGGATTGGCAAATTCAGAGTGAAATTATTGGAAATTAAGTTATTCTATGCTATCCCTCAAGCAAGCTAGTCTAGCTAGACAAGCAAGTCAACTTGCAAATACTCAATGTTTGAAGTGTGTACTTTAGTGATGTTGTAAGTGTCCCCTTTCCTTTAGTAATGCCATGGACAGTAGTTTCGCTGGTTGTTCCAAGTGTATGGTAGTTTAACATTGCATTTAAAAAATTAGCCACATAGAACTACCACCCATTTGGAATGACTGGCTAAACAAACGGACTTGGGCATGTCATTGATTACTCAAAACATAAAAAGAGAAATAAGATTTGGCAAAAAAAAAAACGGTATTATGTGCAAATACACATAAATGAAGACAAAAGTCACCGGGAATTTGGTCTCGCTTGATAATCTGCCATGGACAAAACAAAAGTATGTGTCTGTGTGTGTTTGTGTTGTCAAGCTATATGCTTTATCCTTTCTTGTGATGCTCAAAACATGTAACTAGATCATGTAGCTGTAACTGTACTGTATTTCTCAATTATAAAATATGCTCAGAATAACAAAATGACTGAAGACATGAAAACAGATAAGTTATGAACCTAAAATCAGGCATTTCAGAGTAGTGTAGGGCCTACAACTTCCACATTCCCACAGGAAAATTCTGCGACGTCCACCACGAATGACGTCTAACTTGGTTCAGCCAATCCCGTAATGGCGGGAGCAATAAACGGTCCTGTATGAGAGCAAGAAACGTTCTTGGGATCTTTCTTCTGCTTTTTCTGTTTCTTCTGTTTTTTCTGTTTCTACGACAACGTGCTGCTAAGACGGGGACACCCCAGCCTGCGCATCTCTCCCGGACACCATTCACAGCACCATCGCCGCTTCTACAAGGACAGCATGTCTTTTGGATCCAGCAATGCGTATGGACTCAGTAAGAAAACAAACATTCAGGCATAGCCAGTGTTTAGTTTAGTCTTAACTGTTTTGTGAATCTGTGTTTCAATATTTACCATCCTACTATTGTAATGCGTTTGGTTAGCTACATATATATGTACGTGAATTGATTCGCCGTCTTTTGCGCATATATAGAGTAAAACTACGCAAGTTGTCCCTTCTCACAGCTAACTCTAACTCATTACCACACCCAGAACTCTAGCTTACTCAAGCTAGCTACTCCCACCTTTCCTTTGTTCAAGCGACGCGCGCGCGCCCACACACACATACGCGCCCACACACACATACACGCCCTTACTTAACCTACTAACTTCCCCTACTAATTCCCGTTAGTTTATCTGTTATGTGTTTGTATGTTTGTTTAATAAATATATTTTATTAAACGCCGGTGTCCATTTTGGAATCGCATAGACATGAGAGCCGAGTTAAAGCAGTCTTTCGAAGAACTTCCAACCTTCAGGTTATCGGTATGTTTAATCATTAATATTGGTTATTTTAATTATTAATTAAAATAGTAAATTCGTGGTTAGATATTTCTGATAATAGTAATTTTATGAGACTGATTACTTTTTGCAGTTATACTGCTACACAACGTTTAACTGGCGCCCCGGTTTTGTAAAGAGTAAAATCCCTACGTTATTTGGCGGCCCGTGCGAGGACCCCTACATAATTTGGAGCCCCGTGCAAGGACCCTACATAATTTGGAGTCCCGTGCGAGGACCCCTACAGTAGCACAGCTTATCTAATCTTATTTTAAGTTAACTTGTTGTCTTTTGCCTTAAAATATAATAAAAATAATTTTGACTGTACAAAGTAATAGCTAAATGATACTGACTCACTGATTATATTGAATCACCCTTCCCATAATGTCCATAGGTGACTTGTTTATACGATGCAGTGTCTGTCACCGTGCAATTTTAGCCTGTTCAAACCAGAAGCAATTATGTGGTTCTGGATGGAACAGTGGACACTCATTCATTTGCTTTTTTTTTTTTAAACAGAAGTGAAAACAAAAAGAAAAATAACTTCAAGTTGCTTTAAGTTGTATTCATAGTGAGCCGAAAACTACTGACGGGTCAGTGTGTGTGATGTCTGTGTGAATTGCTGCTGGGGTGTAGTGGGGGAGACTATCTGTAGACCATGAACATGTCTGGATAATTTTCTTGGGCTCAAAAATGAATGAAAGGGAGATGAAATGTTACATTTCTTATGTTTCAGAAGACTCAAAACCCATATTATACACAGTACATAGAGTGTGATTATAAATGTGGTGTCGGTGTGGCAATATCAGGCTGAAAATAGTGGGGATGGTGGTTGCTTTTTTACAGTTGAGCCACCCAAAAACTCTCTGCTTACGCAGAGAAGGATAAATTATTAACAAACTTTATTTGCTGGGCATATCTCGGATAGAAACGCACATAAACACGCAGACCAGTTTCTACCTCAGGGCTTAATTAATAAAGTATTATGGATCGACTGGTCAATCAAATGGTATAAACCTTCATCCTATCAACGTCCTGATTATTAAAAGACTTAGGGTCAGATTTACTTTGGAAACAGTCGCCAGACAAAAACATTTGCTGTGATTGGAAATTAATTAATGTGTCGGTATTCGCAATTTTGTGGTAGGAGATGCGCTGAAATAACCAGAAATTATATGGCATGCTTTGCCTACACGTCTACATAACAAGGCGCTAAGAAATGGATATAGTGCAATGTAGCAAGGGAGGCACAAGAAAAATAAAACTCACAGTGAGATCTGTAAGTATTTGGACAGTGGTACAATTGATGTTATTTTGGCTCTGAACTCCTGCACTTTGAATTATGTGGTTAAAGTGCAGACTGTCACCTTTACTTTGAGAGTATTTACATCAATATTAGGTGATCCATTTAGGAATCCTGTTTTATATATATATAGTCCCCCCATTTTAGGGGACTAAATGTTAATTGGACAGTTGACTTCTCGGCTGTTTCTGATTAGTTCGGTCTATTCAATTGCTTCCTTAGTGCAATTATATGAAAGCATTCAATCAATATTGGCCTCGTTTATCCACAAGACCTTTTTCCAGAAGTCCAATCCTGACTCTTTTAGGTACTACTTAGCTAATTTTAACCTGGCTGTCCTGTTTTCCTGTTTTTGCAGCTAAATTGCGGTTTGCATCTTCCAGTTTAGCCTCTGTAGATCTGTTTCTGAAGTCTTCTGTGGAGAGTAGTTATTGACACCTGCACACCTGCACAGTTCTGATATGTTCCACAGGTGTTTGGGGGTTTTTCAACTGTAGAGGTCTACCTTAGCCTACCAGCCCCTTTGCAATTACTGAGCTCCCTTTCTTCTTCATGATGTTCTAAGCAGTAGATTTTTTTAAGCTTAAGATTTCTCATATGTCTATGATTATATTTTCCGACTACTCAGCCTCATAATGGCTTACGTACTTGTCTGTCCTTGGCACAACTTCGGTCCTCATGTTCGCAAACTCCAATAACAGTTGTGAGCTGCAGACCCCAGTGAACTTAGTGTTCGGGCCCCCACCTGGGTCCAAGTCTGAAGGCCTGTGAGAGTGTGAGAATGCCCAGCAGTTGAAAATTGCCCACAACTTCACACTTTGCCACGGCCAGGCACCCACTGGTGACCAGGTGTGGGTTATGCCCAATGCCGTAAGAAGGGGGTGTCCCATAAATAGACCCAGTTATGAGTGGTGGTACAACAACACGACCGCATGGCCCCCTATCGACCGCTGGCACAGAGGGTGGCTCCGGAGGCTGAGGTGCCCCCTCCCTGTCTGAGGGCCTGGGGACCTGGGGACACCCGCCTGAGATGACTCAAGGGCCATCGGGAACTATGGTAACATAACCTAAAATGTGTTAATGTGTTGAACAAGTGCATGTTACCATGTGTGCAGTTTGGGGGCAGCTGGGGGGCTATCGGCCCAGCCGCCATTCAAAAGTTGCACAGTATTGAAGCCTGAATGCTTGCCTATGTGTCCCCTGAGCAATAAAGTTGAATTCCATTGGTTGTCAGTCTATCATGAATCCCGCCCACGCCACAATATGCATAAACAGATCTACTTGTAAATAGTTCTGGAACAAAGTCTTGCAGAAAGATGAGACAAAGATTAACATGTACCACAGTGAAGGAAAGAGGAAAGTGTGGAGAAAAAAAGGAAATGCCCATGATCCAAAACATGGTGGAGGGGGTGTTATGGCTTGGGCTTGTATGGCTGCCAGTGGAATGGGCTCATGTGCCTTCATCGATGATGTAACTGCAGACTGAAGTCTGAATGAATTCTGAAGTCTACAAAAATATTTTATCAGCTCAGATAAAACCAAATGCCTCCAAACTTTTTGGACAGTACTTCATCATGCAACAAGACGATGACCCGAAACATACTGCGAGAGCAACAAAGGGGTTTTTGGCCGCCAAAAAGTGGAAAATCCTTGACTGGCCGAGTCAGTCACCGGATCTGAATCCAATTTAACGTACATTTTACATGCTGAAAAGGAAACTGAAGGCTGAAGTCCCTGAAACAAGCTGGAACTGAAGATGGCTGCAGTACAGGCCTGGCAGAGCATCACCAGGGAAGATACCCATCATCAGTTGATGTATATGCATCACAGACTTCAAGCAGTGATTGCATGCAAAAAATATGCAACCAAATATGAAATTACTTTATTCTACATTAAACTGTTAAACTGTCCAATATTTTTTGATGCCCGAAGATGGGGGGGGGACTATGCACAAAATTAAATTAAAGCTGACACTTCAACCTCATTGTGATTGTCATTGTATCCTTTCAAAATCAAAATGCTTTTGAGTACAGAAGGAAAATAACTAAGAAATGTGTCACTGTCCAATTAATTTTGGTGATATCCTGGACAAGCTGTATGCAAACACAGAAGTACACACTAACACATTAACTATAAACAGGCTGTAGCAGCTAGCTGTCTAGCCAGCCACTGCTACAATATGTTTCATAAAAATTGTAAAGGGGGAGGCCAGGAGCCATATGCATAACAGATTTATTGATTTTCTTAAAGTGAGAGATCTTGTGGGCACAAGATAATAATCTTAATGGGGGCATTTTATCCCATTATCACCAAAACATTTTTCCCCATATTAACAGAGAGCACATTATTAGGTAGACCTGTACGCCAGCTTTTTAGTGCAAATATTGAATCAGCCAATCATGTGGAAGCAACTAAATGCATAAAAGCATGTAGACAGGGTCAAGAGGTTCAGCAGTTTTTCAGACCAAATTTCAGAATGGGGTAATGTGATCTAAGTGGCTTTGACCGTGGAATGATGCAAAATATAATAGTAATAATCATAAGAAGAAGAAAAAGAATAATAACAAATAAAAAATACATAATATTTCCCAGGGGCTTATTTCTTGTTTTGTCTCAAGCACCAAGGACTCTTTCGAATATTGACTGAATATTTTGTTTATTTCATTACATTTTGAGATCAATGAGAACTGTGATGATGAGTAATGCATACATATGTAGCTGCCAACTCAAATGATAATCAGGAGGACATTATTATTCATTGAGAAACTTGTGGCGTAGCGTAAACCTCATTAATACACCGAGTTAAAGACTGACACATTCTCATCAAATCACTGTTGAATAAAAAACTGTTTTCATTAAACCAGGTTTCTGTGGTATTGTCATCAGATGCCTAAGCACTAGGTGTTGAGAGGGAAAGTGACCTAAGCCTTCACAAGCATGTACTACTCACCTGGGTCAGCAATGGTAGTCATTTTGTTCCCAGAACATTTGAACAATAAAGGCAATATTTATTTAGCCAACTAAAGTGGGAAGGTGATGAAGCAAGAAAACTGGTGGCGTACACTTAATTCCTTGTTTGTGCATAATGATGTTTTCTAGCCAGAGGAACAGAACAGAAACCCATTTAGTGCAGCACAGAAATGTGTTTTCACTATCAAGAAGCAACAGTGTTCCGTTACATCCTAACAACATGTGATTATTAGGAACTAATTTACTAATTATTAGTATTAGTAAAAAGCTCATGTGGCATATGAAAAGCATCTTTGAACATAATGAATCCTTAGCATGAGGGCAGAGCTGCTGATTATGGGGGGGGGGGGGGGTTAAAACCCTTTAGGACACTTTGTCCAGGGCTCAGGCCCAAGGGTGGCCCAGCATATGTGGTGTGACTATGTTCCAAAATATATTGGGAGGGAAGCCTCCCAGTATATTATTTAGTACCAGGTATAATATGGTAAATGGTTGGCAGCCATGCAAGGCACCAACCAGCTATAATGTGTGCATAAATACAGTGTATGTATTTACCCCAGAGTATACACATAATTTGCAGTGACAGAGCTGTATTTAACCATCTCAATTGAGTACAAAGCAAAACCAGTAAACAGTGGCTTCAGAAATTATTCAGACCCCTTCACTTTTTGCTCACTTTACTGATTTAATTTAACTTGATAAAATTTATTTTTGCCTATCAATCTAAAACTAAAATCTCTCATTTACATAAGCATTCCCTTTGCTGTGCTCAGGTGAATCCTGTTTGCTTAAATTTTCGTTGTGATGTGTTTAGAACCTGATTGGAGTCCACCTGTGGCAAATTGAATTGATTGAAATAGTTTAGAAAGGCACATACCTGTGTACATAAGGTTCCACAATTCACACTGGGTATAACACCATTTCTAAAGCTTTGAGTGTTCCTAGGAGCACAGTGGCCTCAATAATTTATATAACATAACATAGCATAATGGCAAAACAGGCCATTCAGCCAAGCAATGCCTCCACTACATGTCCCGACAAGCTATTCCGCACAGTGGCCACTCTGTGAGAATATCTGTGAATTTATCCATTGCCAATTTCATCTCTTGTTCTGCTAACCAAACTCATCCTGAATCGCCTCTAGTTCACTTTGAGGCTTTTAAATTCATTAAAGGGATTAACAATCAAATCCCCCCTGAGTCTCCTTTTATTAAGCTTAAAGAGATTAGGCATCTTAAATCGTCATAACTCGTAATATCTTCTACACATGGAATCAATCTGGTTGCTTTTCCAGTGCCTCTATATCTTTCTTATAGTGCGGTCCCCAGAACTGCACACAGTACTCCAAGTATGGTCCGACAAGAGTATTGTATAAGGTACCTTATGAGTAAAACTACCTTCGATTCATACCCAATACTCTTGGCTATGTATCCTAGCACTTTTTTTTAGATGACCCATTCAGGTGGCAGATACCAGCCAGTTGACTTGGCCGGTTAGGGTAATTTTAGGCATGAACGAAGTATTAGGCATCAATGGAATTGTCTTTCATATAAAAACATTTCAGCCAGTAGAATATGTTAACAATATTCATCAAAAAAAACAAAAAATATTTTTCTCATTATAACACATACAATGAATGCATTGAAAAAAGTGCAATATCCAATGTAATATAATAGACAAATAAACAAAACAAAACAAAAGAAATACAAATAATAATAAAGTAACATCTGTGTAAAATGTATGGTAAAAGACATGAGTCATGGAACAGACCGGAAAATGGCAGTTCACAGTTCGCAATTTGACAGCCCAAACCCAGGTGTGCAAAGCTTGTAGAGACTTACCCAAGATGACTCAAAGCTGTAATTGCTGCCAAAGGGGCATCTCCAAAGTGCTGAATTAAGGGTCTGAATACTTATATCAATGATCTGTTTTAGAAAAACATGTTTTCACTAACGCATGATATTATGTGTTATTGAGTGTAGACTGATGGGCAAAAATAGCATTTTATTCATTTACAACACAATAAAGGGTGCAAAAAGAAGTCTGAATACTTTCTAAAGCCACTGAATGCTTATCAGATTTGGGATTTATAAAATCAATCAAGATTTTAAAAAATCTATAATTTACAATACAGAAGACATTTGACATTAAATGTTAATTTGATATGACTAGTAAAGCCAGACAAGAGTATTACAAAACTAACGTGGCTACTAACGATAGCTAACTTGCTAATTGGAACAAATAACACTATAGTTAGCTAGCTAGCTGATGTTAGTTATCGAAATGGAAAGCTAGTATAAAGTTACATAATGTAATTCTGGAGTGTATACTTCCTAAGAATTTAATTTTTTTAACTCTTGTGCTCACATATACTGGCAGAGTCAATTCTGAGGCTGTTCTGTAAACAGTTGGTTTGCTCTCTTGTAGGGGTGAGCAAAGTATTCGTTTCATCCAAGTACTCATAAGGAGTATTGACTTTTTTCAGAATACAAATGTTGTACAAGTAATTGGATTCATTATCCGTGATCAGAGAACTGCTTTATTTATTTTTTATATTGGCTGCAGTAGCTGTACATCAGTGACGAATGCGTAACATAAAGTTAACACTGTTTCATGATAGGCCAGTTCCTCTCTGGTTCCTCCCCCTTAGATTAGTCAAAATTACTGTCTGCTGCTATTTTCCTCACTTCTCTCTTGTGCATGTCAAGAGACCGTTGTGTGAACTTTTTCTGATCGTAGTATCTTGTGTGACCAGAGGTGCGTTCCAGATCGCAGACCTTAGCGAAAATATTCAAATTTTTTATGTTCGCCACCAAAGTTAGCTAACAATTTGAAAAGGTAGTGCGACGTTATAGAATCAAAAACGAATCAGCAAGCTGGCATTGTTGATGTAAGTTGCTCCATTTGTATTCAAAATGTGTTGGTGGTGAACTAAATGGAATGTTCATTTAAAATCGTTCAAAAGTAACTGCTTGCTGCAAACATAGTTTGCCTTGAACGCACCTGAGCGAACCTTATCAGGTGCATGTTCCAGGTTGCTAATGATACGTGTAATATATAGATACGCCCCAAACATTTCATAGCATGAACGGTGGTACTCTGTATGAAGTGAGCTTTCTACCTGAAGACTTACTTTGCATTGAATGAATACATTTTAGCTCCTAAAATGGTTAAGTAGCTGAATTGAAATAAGCCTGTTTATTGTAACCTAGCTGGCTGCTTTAGACTGAATGCACTGTAGTGTGGGTGACAGATAGATCACCTTTTGTTCCGACCTTACTTATTTTGAAACGTACCGATAATCTATGTGAACCCAGTGTATTGAATGAGGTGTATTGCCTCTCACAGATTGCCATGAGAGTTAGTGGTCTGGGGATCTTGATTGGAGTGTGGTCGCTGGTCACATAAATGTTTGTGATTTACAGTATGTTATTTGAGGGATTTTTATCGGCAGTATTTTATTTATGTAACAAACTGTGACGAATGTGTTGCTTAAGAGTATATTGCTTTAGGAAAACGTGGGTTTGTGTTTAAAGAGGCGAGTGTGACAGCAACATGGATAATGGTTCTGATACGAACAGGCAGGCAGCTCAGCCAAAAGTGTTACTTGGAAAAATTGTTCATAAACATAAACAACCAGGCCAGTTTATCATAATAAATTAGAATCTGAATGACTCATTATGTCTTGTTTGAAGTGAAAATAAAGTTAAATAAAGTTCCAGTAGCAAAACAGAGAAGTTCCGGTACGCTACGGAGTAGAGGTCCATTCCGGCTCACTTCAAGCACTGGTAATCACAAATTCAGAATTCTAACCCCCGGAAACTGTTCTCCATTTTCTCCTCTCTCCTCAACGCACCGCCTCCTCCACCTCAGTCCTCCTTCACTGCTGATGACTTTGCTGACTTTTTCGATGAGAAGGTCACAGTCATCCGCAAATCCTTTACAACCACCGCCCCCCTTACTGTGCCCTTCCCCCTCTAGGCCCATCCCTTCCTTTTCCACTTTCTCCCCCCTTACAGACTCTGATGTTTCTCAACTCCTGCTCTCCAACCGCCCTACAACCTGTGCCCTTGACCCTATCCCCTCTTCTCTTCTCCAGACTATCACACCAGACATTCTCCCATTTGTCACCTCCCTGTCTTCCGGCTGTTTTCCAGCATCCTTCAAGAGGGCCCACATCACTCCGTTGCTAAAAAAGCCTACCCTGGAGCCCTCCATCATCCAGAACTACCGCCAGGAATCTCTTCTTCCTTTTCTTTCTAAAACCATAGAACGAGCTGCTTCTACTCAACTTTCTTCTTTCTTTTCTAACAACAACCTGCTAGACCCCCGTCAGTCTGGCTTCAGATCGGGCCACTTGACAGAGGCCGCGCTCCCCTCCGTCAGTGAGTCGCTCCATGCCGCACGAGCAGCCTCCCTCTCCTCTGTCCTCATTCTTCTAGATATCTCTGCTGCCTTCGACACTGTGGATCACTCCATCCTCCTGTCCGCCCTGTCAGCAACGGGCATCTGTGGCACAGCCCTGGACTGAATTGAGTCCTACCTCTTTGGTCGCTCCTTCCAGGTTGCCTGGACTGGTACGGTATCGACACCTCGGCCCCTTGCCACAGGAGTTCCCCAGGGCTCAGTCCTAGGCCTGCTTCTTTTTTCTCTTTACATTCATTTCTTTGGCCCCTACCACTGCTATGCGGATGATACCCAACTCTTTATCTCGTTCTCACCATCTGATACACAGGTTTCTGCCCGTATCTCTGCTTGCCTGAGTCACATCCAGGGCTGGATGGACAACCACTATCTAAAGCTCAACCCAAGCAAGACTGAAATGATATTCATCCCTGCTAATACCTCTCCCAACCTGGATCTCTCCATTTCCCTCGGGGATACCACACTCACGCCATCACCCAGTGCAAGGAACCTCGGCGTGGTGATGGACAGCAGACTGTCCCTTTCCGAGAACATTGTGGTCATGCAGGTTCTTCCTATACAACATACGGAGAATCCGCCCCTTTCTCACCCCCTACTCGACCCAGCTCCTGGTCCAAGCGATGGTTCTGTCCTGCCTGGACTACTGCCATTCCCTCTTGGCTGGCCTCCCAGCATCCGCCATCAGACCCTTCCAACTTATCCAGAATGCAGCAGCTCGTCTGGTCTACAACCTTCCCAAATACTCACACATCACCCCCCCGCTTACTTCCCTCCACTGGCTGCCTGTCATGGCTCGCATCAAATTCAAAACATTGGTGCTAGCCTTCCAAGCAGTTAAGGGGTCTTCCCCAACTTAACTACAAAAAATCATCAGACCCTACACCCCTGCCAGACCTCTTCGTTCAGCCTCCACAGGCCGCTTGGCACCTCCCCCTCTCCGAACCTCCACACCTCACGCTCACGACTACTGTCTGTTCTGGCTCCACGGTGGTGGAATGAACTCCCCGTTGAGGTCAGAACTGTAGAATCTCTCCCCACCTTCAAGCACAAACTGAAGACGCACCTCTTCAAGCAGCACCTCTCCCCATCCCTCCCTACCTCCCTGTGAACCTTAATTGTTGTCTTTGTGATTTACGTAATGTTTTGGTATTTTTAGTTGGCGAGGTAAGCAGTATTTGGATAGTTAAGTTTGGTCACTTTGTAAGAGCGTCTGCCAAATGCCAATAATGTAATGTAATGTAATGTAATGTAATCAGGGGCATCATGAACCAATTTTTTGAAGGGGCACACACATAACCATAGATTCAGCTTCAGCCTTATTTTTAGTTTTCTTACAAATGTACAGAGTTTTAAGAAATTCCGGCGCCACCAGGGTCAGTTCAGACGGAGTTGGGAAAGGTTGTGACATTATCGTCAATGCTCAAAAGTAGCCCATTTTTATTCCTTACATAAAGACGTAGCCAACACCTTTAAATACAAAACCTTTAAACAGAGTAGCCTAACCAGTATTTCTGATCTGTTAGACAGGTGTGTGGGGGGTTTTCTTCATTATGGTGAGAATTCTTTGGTCATCAACTGTAGGGCCTACCAGTCCCTTTGCAATTACTGAGCTGACCAGTGCTCTTCTTCATAATAGATTCTTCAGATTCCTCATAACTGCATTGCCTTTCAAGATTAAGATTCTAACTTTAACAACCCTGCTGAAAAACAAACAAACAGCTAGAGCTAGTTTGTGAAGCAGCTGGTAACTGGTTGACCTGTATAGACCAGCTCCATACTCAACACTCATACTCATACTCAATAAGGGGCGACATGAGGTGTGTGAGTGTGTGTATGAATGGGTGAATGGAGAAGCATCAATTGTACAGCGCTTTGGATAAAGGCGCTATATAAATGCCTGCCATTTAACATTCAACATGGTTTGACCAGCTCAAGCTATGTTTCGGAAAGGCTGGTAGCTGGTAATTTCAAGCTGGCCATAGCTGGATTTTACACCAGAAAACAGTCCTGACTGAAATACTGTTCTTTTAAGCCCAAATATTTAGGAGTATTGCAAGTCTTCCATTTACAGTGTTGGAATAATTTACGTTTGAGTAAATTAGTCAAATATATTGTAAAATATACTGTTGTAAAGCTTAGACTCGCACTTCGCAACCCCACCTCTATCGATAAAATAACTATAGATGACAAAAGAAATAACAAAGCAGTCCCCCCTCCCATGAAGGACTGAAATGAACAGCTCAGGTTGATGATACAATATTTTGTCATCCAAAAAAATGTCAGCAATTAACAAGCTGGTGTTCAAGTCTAACTAATAAAGTCCAAAGTGGTCACTGAGTGTATATATCAATGCACCTATTTTTTGTGGAATATATTAAATGAACAAGTAAATAATGTAGTGACAGAATTTCTCTATTTCTTTCAAATTTGCCATGCAAATGAGATCTCAGACACAGTTTGTGTCTCTTCTGTTAAACATTATTAATTGCGTGTTATCAACACTTGGGCAAGAAAATGAGTGCAAAAGGTCCAATAGAAGCTGTGGTAATCAAGTCAAAATGTATGTCATTGTTAAACAGCCCGATGACATTTAGCACTTAAGTGAGTTTCAATTACCTCACTCCAGTGAATGGTATTAACAACATCAGTAAGACCAGAACTCAGTGCCAGTATTTGAATAATGATGAATGAATAGCCACAGTAATTGAACAACTTCAGAAAAAGGTCACATCACTTAAGTCTCTGTGAAGAGACACCATAGATTTGCAGGATGTGTCCATTTTATCAAATTGAATGACTATTCACTGCATGCCTAGCATACCATTACAATTACATTTGACTTATTTGTGGGATTGTGTGTAATGAAAAACTGAACCATGAATGCACAAGCCTACAATTAAGTCTGTGGATATTAACACCAGTGGGAATTATAAGGCTCATATTATATTTTTCTGTTAGCCTGTAGGCCCATTGTCAGCATTTTAAACACAGGGAGATTGGGATTTTCCATTAAATTATGTAATAATATTAATTCAAATGTAATTACTTGGCACATTCCATTCATTCAGCCTTGAGGAGGAGATCTGTTAGATCTGATTTGTTCTGACAGTGACATGTTGGCTAACAGTAACTGTGGACCAGACCATTTTTAATTATCCATACTGATGATCCATCCATCCTGCTTTAAACAAATCAAGTGCAAAAACAGAAAATGTACAGTTATAGATACACCTTGGTTTGACCTCTTCTAGTGTAAACTGGTAGTCACACGAAATAGTTTTATGTTAATACATTCTTGTGCCTGCATGTGACTGATGCCCAAGTGAATTTTTTTTATAGTTGACTGTATTCAAAAATATAATGGAATAAGTATGGAAAATGTGTTTTAAGTGTACCTTTTGCACTTACCTTAAAGTATGCTTAAAATTCATTTTAAACCTCCAAATACATGTATATTTTGTACTTCAGTGTACTTAAAATAAGTGTACTAAATCTCACATACTTATTGTATCACTAAAAGTATACTTTATTTTCAACAGCATACTACCGTTATACTTTATTTTACATATGAGTGTCCAAAACCATTTCCAGTTTAAATATGTGCAAGTCATAGTTTCTGTCTTGACATACTTGACATAACTTATACATCAAAAATGCTTCTGTTTTTCCACAATTGCACCAACAGTTTTCGGTAATTTATTCATTATGTATAACTGGAGTGTAACCCTGGGTAAATAACCCTGTTATATAGCTCTATTGCTGTAGCTGTCAACAAGCAGTTGTAGGTAAACATAGGGAGCAACTAAATATCAGCAGATTTCCAATTGCTCATAACAGATTGTGAGTGATTTTATAGCTAATTATAAGCCTTATTGAATAGTCTATGGCTATGTATATGCATTTTAAATTGTATATCCCTTTATTCATGTGCACGGCTGTTTTCTCTGCAGCTATTTCATGCCTGCACTGTGCAACCCATCAACTTGATGGTTACACGCATTGTTCATGCTTGTTCCTCATGCCCTACCTTCAGGACAAGAAAATGTATCAAAAACATTGAGTTTTTTTTCAATCAAAGAGAAGCATACTAGAGTTCCATGAACAACTACCCCTGTTTAATAAATGATTTGTAGGAGAGTATGCTATTCTCTTTTACTGCCATTCCTAGGGAGGTGGGATTAATGGGACCAATAAAACTTTGATAAAAACCCCTTTAACGAGGCTCGGGAGAAATATGCAAAAAAGTTATTGTGACCTGTGAGTGAACTCTATGCCGTAGCTAGGCCCACATCGGTACAGCAGTAGGCTATGTTATTAGCCTTGGTGTGGTCACGACCACTGGGTATTGTGATACTTCTAGTGCAGTCCTGCTCTTGTGAGCCAATGTTGGCATGTTTGTTTGCAATTGTTCGCTTCCAGCTGCTGCCGCTGGCTAGCCCCAACTGTGGGGAAAGGAAGCCAAGCGCATTAGTCTTCCTAGTCAATAGAAAGCCTCTAGCTCACCAAGACTCCTACTGTGCTTCCTCGTGGCAGCTCACGGTAACTGCCATCTTGCGATACCAGGCTAAATCAGTAGTTGGAGTAGCAACTACTAGTGGGCCCCAGAAGTGAGGTGTGTAGGCCCACAGTCACGTGGATATACCCTGGCACCCACCAGCCACTGCCCCATTTCCATATGGGTAAACTCGGGAAGGTGCATGGCTACGGGAGTAAACCCCAAACAAAAAAAAAAAAAAAAAAAAACTGAAGACCTCCAGCAACATCTTAGGTCCAAAGATTGGCATCTGTTAGATTATGTAATCACCAGACAGGATGACCAGAGAGAAATTTAAATCACCCGAGCTATGCGTGGGGTGGACTGCTGGACAGACCACAGGATGATAACGTCAAGGTGTTACGTGGAGATCCGCCCACAATGCCGCAAGCAGGCTTCCAGTAAGAAGCTTGACTGCAATGCCCTTCAGTCCCTCGCGGTTACTCATCACCTGGGAAACTGATTTGCAGCCAAGCTGAACAACATCCTAGAAAGCTCCACTATCATGGACATAAATGCTGCCTGGAACACACTGCGCTCATCCATCTACTGTGCTGCAGAAGAGTCGATTGGGATTCACCAAAAACGCCATCAAGATTGGTTTGATGAAAATGCATCCAGCATTCACGATCTTCTCAAGGCAAAGTGCAAGGCACATATTGCCACTCTAGCCAACCCTCAATCTGCTACCCTCAGAAACCAACTGTCCACCATCAGAGCAGAGACACAAAGTGTTCTACGGAGGACGGAAAACAACTGATGGGTCAAAAAAGCCTCTGAACTTTAATCTCTCGCAGACTCCAACAACACACATGGTTTCTATGATGCCATCAAAACCATCTATGGCCCTTAAAGAAGAAATGTCACACCTGTAAGATCTGCAGATGGCACCACTCTCATCAAGGATCAACAAAAATAACAGAACGATTGGCAGAACACACAGTATCCTCCTAAATCAGAGCAACCTCACAGACCCGTCTATTCTGGAACAACTCCCCAGCTTCCCTTCTGTTCCTCAACTTGGTGAAATACATTTCATGTCTGAAAGGCAATCAAAGGTCTAAAGAATAGGAAAAGTGCAGGCTCAGACTCCATCCCTGCTGAAATATATAAATATGGAGGTTACCTCCTCACTCGCCAGCTGCACCAACTCATCTCTGCTATCTGGACAACAGAGACTGTCCCACAAGACTGGAAAGATGCCACAATAATCTACAAAAAGAAAGGTGACACGTCTTCCTGTGACAACAGCAGAAGTGTCTCCTATCCGTTGCAGGCAAAATCCTGACATAAATTATGTTTATTGCCCTCCTAATCTGTTAAATTCAGTATGCTGATGACTGCACGCTAATCGCCCACTCCCCTGGGTCCCTCCAGTTTGCCCTCAATGTGGTAACTGCCACGTATAGTGCTGTCGACCTTCAGGTCCAGGATGCTCATAGTGCTTCATAGATTAAATCATCATGACGTCACAACAACAAAGAACTTAGTTCTGGGTGGATAAGGTTGAGGAATGTGAATAGCAGGCAGTGTTTTCTGTGTCATTTAACCAAGGTCTGAACACATAAAGTCAATGTTGGAATATAAAAATAATTTATGAAATTGTTTTATTTTTATGATTTATATGATGCTAGCTAATGTAACGTTAATGTTAGATGTCAGCCCCCCCACCCTATCATTGTAGCTAACGTTAGCTAGCCAATATAATTAATATGAATAACCAGTGTAAATTAGCTAGCTAGCGTTATTGGAAACCCTATTCCTGTAATGTTACCACCAAAACTAGCTAGCTAGCTAACAGGCAAGGTCGGATTTAATGTTTCATTTTTGTAAAGTTATCATCCCAGTGTTTTTCTGTATGGCCTATGAGCATCTGGTGTTCATTAGCTAACCAACGTTTGTGACGGACATGAGCAATACAATTAGAATTTCTGGTTTACTTTTTTCTCCCATGTTTCTGACACTTTGAAACTTATGTCGGGCGTCTCTGTGTCCAGCTTTCATCGACTGTGCCAAGCACCTGAGGCAATCAGGTTAGGCTGAAACACAGGAAGGTGTCAGGACTAATCCCAAATTTGCGTGCAGGAGCCCTGGAGATGATGACGATGAACTGGGGACGCTGTTGAACTCAGTGCTTTGTGGAAATGTAGTTGCTTTTGTGCATTATGGTGGTCTCATGTGTATGATTGACATGTTGCTTTTATTTAAATAATTTGTAAATGCCTATGTCAGGTACAACTACACTTCCTAGTAACAGAAGTCATGCCTACATCAGTGGTCTATTAATCTCTCTGCTATCAGGCCTGCAATGAACAAGAGGGGATTTTTTCCATTTCAGTTTTTAGTTTTTCCAGCTGTTTGTTCAATAATAGGGTGTAGGCTCCAGTCGTGTGTGTGATTCTGTGTTCTTTTGTTTACCAATGTAGTTGAACAAATATGTTTATGTGTGCTTGTGTTAAATCATTATTCCGAATGCTAACTTGGATTGAAGAGAGAATAAACCCAAATTATAATAATTCATAGTAGTCTGTCATATTTGGTCAATTAATCATATTCTTCTTGTGATAAGACCAAACATTAAAAAGGGTATCTGGTTACTTTATTTTTATTGAATTAAACAAATTATATTCTCGCAATAAATTCTTATTATTATTTTCAATGCAAATGGTGTTCTTGGTGTACCTCCTGCATTGTACAGGGTAGTAGGTCGAGTCTTTAAATACAGCTTGTTATACGGCATATTGTCATATGAACTCTTCGAGATAATGAAGGGTAATATAGTGCTACAGCTACATAACGCTTTAGCAAAACAATCCTGTCAACTTTAAAGTCCTGTGATGTGAGATGGTCAACAACATGTCTATTAACGTTCCAAACCAGTCTTGTCTGGGGACCCCACAACAATTTCAAACTGGTCTGATTTGGTTGGCAGTTATGAGTGATGTGCAGTGAAGTTTATACTGGCTGTGAGGAGGAAGCACAGAAGACAAGCAAGCTAGCTATTATCTAGATTGCTTTCTGTCTCACTCAGTTTGATCGTGTGTGTGTCTATGTAACATGTCATTTATCCAAGCATAGCTACCATCACCTGTAGAGACAGGTCTATTTAAATGGACTCCATATGTTTTCAATACATTTCTAGATTACCAGTCAAGGAATTCATTAGCTGAATTACAAATTGAAAGAAAAAAATATATTTCTGAATGTGCTAGCATTTTTCGTTCTGTCTTGAAAATGTGCAACAGAAGTCTTTTCAGTGGCCAGTAGGCCTACACTGGAAAAATGGGAGTGTTAAGGCATCCTACATTATGTTAGCCTGCAGGACAACTGAACCTGTTCATTTTTGTAGTTTAGTTTTTTAACTTTGAAGGAGGAAGGCTACTGACTCCCAAAGGATTCAAGTCTTTATGCGAAGCTATCACATTATACTAACATGGAAACTGAGCCAGTGAATGCACAAAAATGAATATATCTCGTCTGGGTAAGTCAGAAAAAGGTATATTTACAAAAATGTTGGTGTGTTCCTTTAAATGTATTCATATGAAGTGCCAAATAAGTATACTTGAATGTATTTTATTACAACTTAATGGTGTCTCAATTTAGCAGTCAAGTGCAGGAATTACAACTTAAGTACACATTACTGGAAGTACTACTTTAATCAGAGTTGTGGACTCAAATCACGTGACTTGGACTCCAGTGCGACTCAAATCACAAATTTGATGACTTGACTTCCCAAAAAGAAAAATACTTGAGACTTGACTTGAGACTTGACATCTATGACTTGGACTTGAGCTTGAGCTGGATGACTCAAGAGACTTGTTTGAGTGTTTTCTAAAGATTCACCTCTCACATATTTTTTACATTTGTTTTTTGTAAGTATTCTTCATTTCCAGTGTGATATACACACAAGCATCGTGGAGGACCAATCAAACATTTAAATTGGCAGGAAAACACAAATACTCAGCTCTAATCTGGAGATATCATCATGTTTCTCAAAAACTAATGTCAGTTCTACTCAACATGATGCAATCATGGCAACTGCAGCCGCAGCAATGACTCCGAAAATCATTATTTATGGCTATACAGAATTTGAAGTTGTTGGGGAAAAAAGGACTGCTGTTTGCTACAGGTAGCATGTGAGTAGTCAGACAAACACAGACGCGATCTGCCCATTTTGAATATCCATCCATCCATCCATCCATTATCTTAACCCGCTTATCCTGAACAGGGTCACAGGGGGGCTGGAGCCTATCCCAGCATACCATCCGTGACACCGCCATTTTGAATATGGCAGGCTATATCACCCAAACATCATCCCAATCTCAAAAATAAAACTGAACATTCTGTATTCTGTTTCAGAACTCCTAACAGCAAATGTTCAATTATGTTGGCCCAGCGGGCAAACAATGTCTGGGCAATATAGCCCTGACGGCTAGGAAGCCCCCTTACTTGATTAATCAAACACTGTTTCAGTATATGGTTTCATGTATGGTATTAAAATCTCTCCATGGATCAAATTAATGTAGTTATATGCTTGTCTTCAGAAAAAAAATTCTCCATTGAATTATAAACATTTCTAAATACATTTACTTGTCTCATGAAACCAAAATGAATACCTGTAATTTCATATATTGCAACCCTTTTATATTACACAATGGCAACTGAAATAATGTTTTTAAAGAGGATCTCTTTCATTACGATTGATTCTGGTGAATCTCTTTTTGAGCACAGTCGCAGTACGCAGAGCATGACACATATCACACTGCACCCAACATAAAACATACAAAACATCGGCTTAGAATAGAGCCAGGGGGGTATTTCACAAAGCTGGCTAACTGAGTAAGCCTCACATCCACAGAGTAAACTCTGGAACAGCTGTTGTTACTTCAGTCCATGAGCAGAGCTGCTGTGAATAGCCTCTGCCACGTAGACTTTTATTTAAAAGAATCCAACTGCTCTCCAAATTGGGATACAATAAAATAAAAACTCATTCTACCCTACATTTGAGACTTGATTTCATTCATTAATTCATTCATTATCCTAACCCGCTTATCCTGAACAGGGTCGCAGGGGGGCTGGAGCCTATCCCAGCATACATTGGGTGAAAGGCAGGAATACACTCTGAACAGGTCGCCAGTCCATCGCAGGGCACACACATCATTCACTCACACACTCATACCTATGGGCAATTTAGACTCTCCAATCAGCCTAACCTGCATGTCTTTGGACTGTGGGAGGAAACCAGAGTACCAGGAGGAAACCCACGCAAACACGGGGAGAACATGCAAACTCCACACAGAGAGGCCCCGGTCGACGGGGATTAGAACCAAGGACCTCCTTGCTGTGAGGCGGCAGTGCTATCCACTGCACCATCCTTGCCGCCCTGAGACTTGATTTGACACCAGGGACGTGTGACTTGACTCGAGACTTGCCCTTCATGACTTGGGACTTGACTTGAGACTTACTTATGACTTGCATAACGGTGACTTGGTAACAAGTCTGACTTTAATACAAGTCAAGTACAATAAGCAGAAGAATATAGGTTAAAAATAGAACATTTCAAATGTACTTATCATTAGCACCTGGAGGTGTACTTAAATGAAGTGTACTTTAGTGTACTTTGTTCATCTGGGTGGTCTGGCATTGAATCACAATTGGCCTCAGCCTTGTCCAGGGAGGTTGGATTTCAATCAGAGGATTTTTTTTTTTTAAAGTAAATCCTTTGGTTCAGGAACTGCACTGGACAACTGTACATTCCATACATGAAAGAATTGGGCTGAACATCTGTGAGAAAGTAAAAAAGTGTACTCTCAAAACTACAGAACTGAAGGATAAAAAAAATTCTAAAACGAATGAGCTGATGATGCTCAAACAGTTGTGGGACGTTGGGAGGTAATAATGAACAATTCTCTGAGCCTCCAACAGTGATGTACAGCTGTCCAGAGGAATACCAGTGCCTAGGTGAGATCAAACAAATGGTGTCATTTCATTAGAGGGAAGGAGAATGGATTATTGTAGCAATTGCTGTCTTTATTGCGCACATCAATATTAAGACGAGTCGACTGGGAACTTCACGCTCAGATGAGACCGACAGAGATGCCAGCTCATTGGTAAAGGTGCCAGAAGGACAATTATGCCTCTCAAAACATCTTATACATGTTACAATCTGCATGCATATTTATCATATTGAAAAATTAAATGTGTATCTATCGAGTACAACAATTAATGTTGTACTTCATAGATATGCAGACGTTTAATCAACCTCCAAGGGAATATTCTTTCCACAGCTGGTAGGCAAGATTTGACACCTGGTACAGGTGATTTGACAGAGTCAGACACAGAGACACAGAGTTACGGTGTACTGATGCATGCAGTTAGAAGTTAAATAACAGTAACAGTTCAAAATGTATGTGTGAAATTGCATCTGTTAAAATAAACTATTGTGCAGAAGACACCAATCATTAGCATCAATAAAAGAAAGAAATATTATTATAGCTGAGAGATATATAAAATAAACACAGTCACATTCAACATTCTCCTACTGCCATCACAAAAAAAGGCGTCCCCTTCTCTGTCATAGCAATTCATGCATTTCGGAGCACGGCAGTATTATCAGAGATGTGATTTGCTTTGATTTTTGCAGTGTTGTTTAAAAGCGGGGGTTGGGGGATATAGGGAGGATGGGGGATGATTTGGAGAGAGGACTAGGAAGGAGGTTGCAGGGTGGAGAAAAGATTTGATGAGGTTATGTATTTACTGTCAGATATTATTTAGTGTGGGACGTGTGGTCAGCAGAGATAGTGAGCATTTGTTTGTGTCACTGAACAGTGCTTTCCGAAGGCAGCTGATGAAGCCAGGACCGACAAGGACAAATTCCCCTTCCTTGTCATTTTCTTTGCTCTTCACAGACCACCCCCACCCCCTGCCGCTCCCCCCACCCCCCCAGATAATGGGAAAAAGTGGAAAATGCTAGAAACTGCTGACATCAAAGGGCCATGGCCAATAGGCTTACTTAGATTATATAAAAACAATAATGCTTTTAGATTAAGGCAGTAGAAAGTCAATTTATTTTACTTTCTCGTTTTTGGTTTTTATTTTTTTCTTATCGCCAGCAAACCTTGAAAATGGGAGATGGGAGTTTTAGTCCTGAGAGATTATAGAGACAACATTCCAATTTCTTTTTGATATACATGCACACTTTATTAGGTACACATTTCTAGTCCGGGAGAGGAAGGTGAAGCAAACATTCTGTTGACATTCTGGTCCATGTTGACATGATAGCATCATGCAATTGCTGCAGTTGCTCTCGTCTGCGCATGTATTGTTGCAGTGTTTGCTGCTTTGCCTGGCTAGCGCTCAATAGTTGCAGCTGTTTCAATGAAATTAATTTGTCATGCTCATTTGGTGACAAACCATCAGATGTTTTATTAGGTTTGATGTGTTAAATTTTGCCTCAAACCCACCCAATCTTAAAAAATGCATACGCGTTATAAGCATTCGTTAGTTTGTCCTTTTGAAACATGTTCGTGCTAACTACGTGCAATTGGAGGCAGCAAGCACTCACATGCACAAAACAGCAACTTCAGCACCAGCTCTTTTCTCGCCAATTACAACGTTCTCATAAATTTACATACGATCTGAAACAGATTTTAAAACACTCACAATATTATTCCTGAAAGATAAAATTCTTCAACATCTGCACAGGTACAGCATGGATATTGTTCGACACTTTTAAATACATTTTCACCTTCTGTAATGGCACGGTTTTATTGAGATTTTCAGAATTACACAATTGAAGATAAGACAACTCAAAACGAGTTGGGTTTGCAGACTGAAACATGGATGACTTTAGGAATGCCAGGCTTGGCCTGGGGTGGGGTACCGTATTGGATTGAGATCAGGTGACTATGGGGGCCATAGGACTGCACTGCACTCATTGCCATGGTTGTGGAACCAGCCTGGGACTGTTGTACTTGAAACTGATTAGATATTTGCATTAACAAGCTGGTGTACAAAATAAGATTTGTTTACAGACAGCAGGTAGGGGTAGTGATAATTAATACAATTTCTCGAACATTCAGTGATGAGAGAATGGTGGACCGAGAAACACAAAATTAGACACTAAAATGATAATTAGCAAATAGCTCAGCTCACTGATCTCCATTAAAGATTGAAAAGCAGTATTTTAAATCAGATATGAATTTTGGTTACTGTCATTCACAGCATTATTTCAGAATATTTTTTAACTACAGAAAGACACATGGATAGTAAGGTTTTTTTGTTCAACAAATCAGTCCCTTGGTCCTCAATTAAAAGAAGTAATACTTCGCAAATTAAGCCTTAACAGTCTTGTGGCTCTCGCTTCATAGTCAAAACACAGCACGCAAGTCTATTTATGGCATGGTCAGATGCACTTTTACTAATTTCATGGTGGATAATTCAAGCGCAAAGTAAGGCACAAGGTTCAAATGGGCTGGACTTGGACAAAAGTGGCTCAATTAATTACAGTAATAGGTGGGCCTTGGGCTTAACATACTATAAACCAATGTCATCTTCCATTCTCTTTAAATCCAAATCCATTGGTGGACTGCTAATATGATGGCGGATTTAGCAAGAAGTGGAACAGACAGATTTACCTCTGAGGAAAAAGACCTGCTTTTGTACAAATCCATTCAAATTGACTTGCGTATATTATGTGGGAGTACACTTTTTTTTCTTTCTGATTTGTAAAAGCTTTATTTTTCTTAACCCCTTCGCACAGACTCCCAATCTGGGAACCTTCCCCCATTTTTGCAGTGTCCTACTTCATATTGCTTCATAGGCTTTATAACTCCAGAGCTGAACAGACCTGAAAAATGGCTTAAATGTACTATTTATAGTACTATATTAGTTTATTTACACCTAAATTATGAAAATGAAATGCTACAAATATAAAAGGGGGCAGCCTGTAGCCTAGTGGCTAAGGTACATGATGGGGACCCGGAAGTTTTGTGGCTCAAGCCCAGGTGTAGCCACGATAGGATAATTTGGAAGGCCCTTAATTCCACATTGCTCTGAGGGCGGTTATCCGCTAATGAATTGTAAGTTGCTTTGGATAAAAGCATCAGCTCAATAGGATTTGGGATAAACTTCCCAAATCCAGGTATGCAAAGCTTGTAGAGACTTACCCCAGACTCGAGGCTGTAAGTTTAAGGACTGAATACTTATATCAAGGAGAGATTTCAGTTTCGCTTTGTCATTATGGGTTATTGCCTGTACATTGAGGCCGAAACGCCTATTTTATTCATTTTAAATAAAAATCTACATCACACGTGTGGAAAAAGTGAAGGGCTCTGAATACTTATTGAAGCCACTGTATAATCAGAGAAGATTAGTTCATTGTAATAGTTTGATTAAGATTATTAAGATGATAAAGACTGTAGGTGGTGAACAATAATTATTGGCATTGAAGCTATAGAAATTAGAGATTTATTGGCCAACTCCACAGGGATAATGCATCCAACATACTTTCAGTTTTTCACTGAAATGGACACATTGAATTGAGTACATGATGGTGGCACATAAAGGCAACTGCATGAAATACAACAAATAGATTTGAAATAGCATTCTCTGTGGAACTGATGAGTAGAATGAGAGAGACAGTACAGCTTGGTGGCACAGGAAGGGAGAACAGTAATTTATTAATGACATTTTTAAATATTGCACTTTGTATTTCTTTAGCAACATTTTGTGCTTTGTCTTGTTTTGCTAATTTTAGCACTTTTTCAGTACCTATAATATGCCTTAACATTTTTCCCTTTGCCTACATAACAAAGTCGTTGTAATGTATTCATAAAACTGCTGGAATCAATTCAGTTGTGTTTTTACAGTATATAAAGAAAATTGCTTTGCAACATTTTGTTTAATAATCATTGTGAAATTAGGTCACTGTGGGTGCATAAATCAGTGCTATCATGCTGGACATGCCTAGGTAATAAAATACAAGTGATAAAAAATGAAAAAGGCAATTGTCAAAACAGAGGTGATGAAACAGTTTAATAAAGTAACTATTTTCATAATCCATAAGAATTATATTTTCAAAATAAAGCTTTTTTTGTATAATTGCAAGACAGTAGTGGTTTTAAAATCATGCTTTTGGTTGTGGGGGGAATGGTGTTTCTGAAGAAATTTAAAGTGGCAATTACATGGTTTGGCCTAAATGACTGAGACACACATGATCCCTTTCACTGAATGCAGTTGAAATTACTCATTAAAAAAGATTTAATTTGTAATAATTAGCAGGGAGTTCAGCAGCCTCCCTTCTGGTGAATTGCCCTGAATCATGAATCACCATTCAGGATGCTGGGTATGAAGTGATCCTCATTTCATGAAAGAAATTTGTTTTGACAAAGGTGGACAAAACCATGGTGAATTAGTGAATTAGTAATGTTCACACCAGAAGACAGGTTACTACTGAACCAGATCTCACTCCAGGCACTTGGCATCTCATCTGGAAAAAAAAAACATTAAAGTGGACAGCTACTATAACTGGATATACAGAAAAAAAATTGAACTATTCCCAATGCCCCTACTGAAGTATTGTTCATGCTAACTAATTTAAATGCTATGAAGACTAATCATGTGCCATAGCTAATTTATTAATTTACTGTGACTGCCCCACCATCCATAATGTAATCTGTTTTTCTCTAACAGGAAAAGTCTTGTCCTAGCAATGTCCTTGGAACGTTTGGAAAGGTGGGCTGTCTGTAAAACAGGTCACCTCTGAGCCATTGTTACTCCCAGGTGTTTGAACAAAAAACATTTAACCAGATGGACATCTAACCTAAAAAAATTATAATGGCGGGTATAATGGGTATGTGCAGCTCAACTCAGTTGTGCCGCTGTATGGCCCTTCAGCTTGAAAAGAATGATCCAGGTCTTTTTGTTCTCTTAGTCCGTGGATCTGCATTATGTCATACTTGAGAGGCTAAGACTTCTCTACTCTGGCCAGTCTTCTAAGCATTGACATCTGAGCAATGACAGCAATTAAGAAGTGAAGGCTTCTGGGCACTTCTTAATGACTTGGTAGCAGGGTTTCAGGGAATGTTCCCCTCAGTTTGTGTCTCATTTCACCCCAGCTCACTCGTTCTACTGGGCTAGTACTTTGATGCTGACCCAGTTTGACAGTGTAAAATTATGTATTTTGCTGTTGACTCTTCTAAGGTGTTTTTACCCTGCTTACACAGCCCTTCAGGACAGTGTCAGCTTCTTGGCAAGATATCCAGTTACACAGAAGATTTTGAAAATATTATTTTGTTAAGGTTTATGTTAAGTTTGGGACTCTTCATGCAATGAACAAACCTTAATTAAAGGATAGTAAGTTGGGAACAAGATATAAATAGGTAATATGAGTCACCAACATTATCCTGTAAAGGGATATTTTAGTGTTTCAGATTTACAGATTTACAGGTAGTGAAAAATCTTAGGTGCTGCAGTTAAATTATAAAATGTGTCTATATATGTCTACAATTCCTGCATGTTTGCTTGAAAGGAGCCATTTTAGAGAGGAATAAAAAAAAAAAAGTTGTTATTTAGAGGTCAGGCCAAACATGATCCGAGACGTTGGGAAGATCAATGTGCACAATTCTTTGGGGAGCCGCAAAGGAGGCAGGTCAGAGAGGCAAACAGCATGAGGCCTTTTACCAAGACAGCACCCCCACTGGCCCCCGCACAGAGTGCACAGCGCCAACCGCATCCAGAAAAGGAGACAATAACACAGTGTTCTCATTTTCCGACA
The DNA here is from genome assembly GCF_963514075.1 of Conger conger. NCBI lineage: Eukaryota > Metazoa > Chordata > Actinopteri > Anguilliformes > Congridae > Conger > Conger conger. Next base: position 43,201,040 of record NC_083762.1, read on the forward strand.
GCTGAGACATAGATTTTCCCTTGATATTTATTTATTTATGATTGCTTGTGTTTTCATACATTCCTAAATTGGCTGCGCTCCAAAAGCTGCTCACAGGAAAAGGGAAAGACATGGATGAGCAAAGTTGAATTTCAAGAGGAATCTCACAGCTTCAGTAAAAAAAAAGGGAATTTCAAAGGATAGTATATGAATATTGTGCTCTGAATGTAGTGATGTAGAGAATGAGCCCACAATCATTAACTGGATTAAGTTATTCATTTAATTGTCATGATCTGTGTTTTCAGTATAAGTCCCCAGCGTTTCACCTTTTGTTTCCCTCTGTGTCCACCGTAGTTCTGTTCTCTGTTCATTCAATTCTTTCATTCGTTTCACCTGTTCTCACAACAGTTAAACAACGTCACTGCCTAACTGACGGGCAGCCCGTCCCGGAGCAGACACCAGACCTCCGTCTAACCTCTACATAGCTTGGTGACATGGCAGGAAATGACAAAAGAAGTAACCCCAACGAATTCCACCTCTATCCCTACCAGCAGTGAAAGAGCTATCACAATGAGGCGAAAAGGGAATAGGTACAACGATCCAATCCAAGTCCACAAGCTGTGAGGCATTCCTGCGTGGCTTACAGTATGGCATACAGCACTACACACAGCGCAGGGCTGTGTGGCTAACAGTCCTACAAACAGCCCTGTGTTAAGTAGGATGTTCTAAATAACATACAGCGCTACCCATAGCACTCTGCTTGGTCCCGTAGCTAAAGGAAGTCCTAGGATTCAATATTAAAAGCAATCCCATCTTCCAACTACCACATACCTCGCTTTGTGAATAACAGAAAACAGTGACGGGACCCTGCCTCCAGCTCCACTGATAATGAATGAGCTGTTCAAATGAGGCGAAATATAGTTTCAGGTAGCGAAACCTGACTGCCAATATGCAGGGAATCGGGTCTCAGTGCTAGGAATCTGACCGAATGTCAGGAGGATAACGCAGCCCAGATCCGTTCCATTCACCAAGCGCCCTAAAGTGGTGGCCGAAATAAACACATTGCTGAAAGAGAATTGTATCTCCAGTTAAGAATTAAGTATATTGAATCCTGAAGGCTCCATTAGGTTATGCATGGATTATAAATGAACGGTAAACAAAGTGTCCTCTCTTGAGCAGTACCCAATTCCCAGAATGGAGGATTTATTCACTGTCCTGGTGGGAGGTGAGCAGTTCACTCAGCTTGAGTGTTGTCATGCGTACCATCCAATAATGGTGGATGATGCTTCAAAGAAATTCCTGACTATCACAATACACAAGGGGATGTTCACATATAATAGCTTACCATGGAGGGCCTCCTGCAGGGATACCAAGAATGGCCGTCTACTTAGACGACATCCTGGTAACGGGGTGTTAACAAAGAAGACCACTTAAAAAACCTGGATGAAGTGCTGAGGAGGTTGAAAGAAGCTGGCTTAAGGCTAAAGAGGAGCAAATATAAGTTGCCGGAGAGGGAAGTGAACTACCTTGGATATAGGGTGGATGCTCAGGGCTTATATCCAGCAGAAGCCAAAGCCATTGTGGATACACCTTCTCCCACAAACATCACAGAGTTAAAAGCGTACTTGGGCATGCTTAATTATTATAATCATTTTCTTCCTTACCTATCCGCATTACTAGCCCCTCTTCACCAGCTATTGAGAAAAGACCAAAAATGGAAATGGACATCATGTCAAGAAGACTCATTCATACAGTCTAAGAAAATGCTCCACTCAGCAGTAGTATTGGTCCACTATTCACCAAACAAAGAACTAATCTTGTCAGTTCTCTATATGGCGTTGGCACCGTCCTATCACACAAAATGGAGGATGGAACAGATTTATGTCCAGAACATTTACCTCTGTAGAGAAAAAGTACTCCCAGTTAGACAAAGATGGTCTGGCAGTGATATTCAGCATACAGATGGTCCACAGGGTTTTGTATGGGTGCACATTTAGGATTTGTATAAAGCCCTTTGTGTCCCTGTTCAATGAGGCCAAGCCATTCCTGAAATGGTGTTGCCGTGGGGCCAAAGGTGCACAGTGCTGCTATATTCGTATAAGTATCAGATTGTATATAGGCCAGGGAAAGACCACAGCAACGCGGATGTGCTCAGCAGCCATTCCTTTCCTGAGCAAGGTGAAGCAGATGACTAATTGTAAGGCCAAGTGTTGCTACTGGACCTTACTGAGGAGATGCCAGTATGCATGTCATTAAAAAATGGACAGCTAAAGATCCTCTACTATCCCAAGTTTATGCCTTCATACTGGATGGATGACCAGAGACAAAATAACCTCACCTCAAACCCTACTACTTGTGACAGCTAGAGTTGAGTGTGCATGATGGATGCATCCTGTTAGTGAGTAGTAGTTCCACCTCATGGGAGGGCCAATCTCCTTAAAATGCTGCACCAATTGCATCCCGGATGTTCCGCATGAAAGGCCTAGCTCGTTCCTATGTGTGGTGGCCTAAAATGGATGAGGAGAGGTCAGCCTGTGTAGGGTAGTTTGGGGTAAAACGCCCAGTCGGGGCTAAATGCCCCCCGGCTGTATTTCTCCACAAGACCACCAGATGTTGGCAAATGTTATTTCAACACATTTCCTGGCTACCACTACTCTTGCTCAATGCAACATTTTACGATCTCATCTCTTCAAGATGGCGGCACGGATGGTGCAGCGGGTAGCACTACTGCCTCACAGCAAGGAGGTCCTAGGTTCGAATCCCCGTCGGCCTGGGCCTCTCTGTGTGGAGTTTGCATGTTCTCCCCGTGTTCGCGTGGGTTTCCTCCTGGTACTCACACAGTCCAAAGACACACAGATTAGGCTCATTGGAGAGTGTAAATTGCCCATAGCTATGAGTGTATGTGTGAGTGAATGGTGTGTGTGCCCTGCGATGGACCGGCGACCTGTCCAAGGTGTATTCCTGCCTTTCGCCAAATGTATGATGGGATAGGCTCCAGCCCCCCTACGACCCTGTTCAGGATAAGCGGGTTCAGATAATGGATGGATGGATCTCTTCAATGTCAAGTTATTCCACCAAAACGATTTTGAGGTAAGTTGATGTTATTTTTAGTCATCCTGAAAAAGTTGTAAACATGATGTAATGAAATTAGCGTTCATTTATTTTTGGTATGTCATTAGGAAAGGCTTAGGAGAAATAATCCACTTGTTCAGAGAAAAAAATCATAATTGTTTTTTTAAAACAGTTTTTTATGTGACTGTGTTTGGGGCAAAACGCCTCTGGGGGCATTTTGCCCCTTTAGTTCTAGTTTTTTTAAATAGTTAGTTAGCTATAGTTTAGAGTTGTTGCAAGTCATAACTGAGTATATAAATGAAGAAAAACTGGTAGGAGACCTGGCTAGCTAGCTGGCTAGCTAGTTTAGCTAACATTAGCATTTATGTTAGCAAGCAATTTTGTAAGCAGAAAGTCTGAGGTAAAAAAATATTATTATTATTATTTTTTTAATATATTTTTTAAATAGATTAATGTAAATATAAAGCCTGAAAACCATATTCATTAGAGATAGTTTATTCATACAGTATGGTTAAGGTTAGGGTTAGGTTTAGGGTTTTTCAAGAGAGACCCGGCCAAGACCATTTAAAATGGCCAATGTACCTAAATTGTAACCAACTGAACTCGCTCTTCGGAGTTTCTAACATTTCACTTTTTGCTTTACAGATGGGGAAACTACAAGAAACACACAAACCGCGGTAACTATGGGGGGCAGGTGCTTCAAAATGCTCTCAAAGCTATTGAGAATGGCGGGAGCTTAAAGGGAGCATCACGCATGTTTAATGTAGCAGCCAAGACCTTGAGGCGGCACAGGGATGAGAAGGTACGGACACCAGGGCATATCTGCATGGGGAGAAAGCCAGTTTTGTCCTCATCTTTTGAAAGTGACCTTGCGCATCATATCCAAATAATGGAGAAGGCACTTTTGCAATAACACGAAAAGATGTCAGGGGCGGCCTGTAGCGTAGTGGTTAAGGCAAATGACTGGCACACACAAGGTCGGTGGTTCTAATCCCGGTATAGCCACAATAAGATCCGCACAGCCGTTGGGCCCTTGAGCAAGGCCCTTAACCCTGCATTGCTCCAGGGGAGGATTGTCTCCTGCTTAGTCTAATCAACTGTACGTCGCTCTGGATAAGAGCGTCTGCCAAATGCCAATAATGTAATGTAATGTCTGCAATAACACAAAAAGATGTCTGCAATAACACGAAAAGCTGGCTTATGATTTGGCCGAGCGGTGTGGAGTGGATCATCCCTTCACCCCTGATTCCAAACTGGCAGGGATGGACTGGTTTTATGGGTTCATGGAGTGACACCCTACACTATTAGTGCGTGTCCCGCAAGCTACCAGTCTGGCAAGGGCCGTCAGTTTTAACAAGCCGAAAGTGTTGCAGTTTTTTAATGTTTATGAAGAGGAGCTGAAAAGTTTCAGTCATTTTGGCCCCACAAATATTTGGAATATGGATGAACTGGCATTCAGAATGTGCAGAAACCTCAGCCAGTGGTGGCAACAAAGGGGACTAGACAGGCCTTATGGATGACAAGTGCCGAGCGGGGCTTTAATGTCACAGTGGTTTGCGCAATGAGTGCTGCGGGACAATATGTGCCACCCATGTTTGTCTTTCCTCAGAAGAGGATGAATAACCTGCTCAACGGAGCACCTGCTGGGTCCATTGGTGGCGTCTCTGATTCCGGGTGGATTGACAGCAGTCTTTTTGTTGACTGGCTCACTCATTTTTGTGTCAGTGTGGGATGCACCCCAGATCGGCCACACATCCTGCTCTTTGATGGCCATCATTCCCACAAAACCCTGGATGCCGTCCTTCTGGCAAGAGAACGCAGCATCATCCTTATTACACTCCCACCTCACTCAAGCCACCGGATGCAACGTCTTGATCGTACACTCATCAAGAGTCTCAAAGCAGAGTACAACAGAGCGGCCGACAGTTGGATGACGACACACCCCGGGAAGAGGATCGATGTGTATCAAATGGCTGGCCTATTTTCACAGGCCTATAACAAGGCAGTCAATGTGGAGAAAGGGGTGGTGGGCTTCAGGGCCTGTGGGTTATGGCCTTTTAACAAGGACGCGTTCCAGGAGGACTTTGAGGCAGCAGAGGTGACCGAGGACAATGGTGACAATGGTCCTGATCCTGAATCAGCCTCCACAATCCTGCTGGAGTTGTCCCCAAGGCCAAGGTTCCAGGCGGCAAGGCCTCGTAAAGTCTGCCACTGTCCTTACTGCCTCTCCCAATAAGAGGGTGTTATAAGAAAGGGCCAAAGAAAAAATGGCCAAAGCAAAGAAGGCAGCCAACAAGAGGCCTATGAAGAGGCCTGCTCCATCAAAGAAGGGGAAGAAAGAAAATGTGGAAGAAGGGGATGCGGAATGCGTATATTGTCCAAGTTATTCTCAGTCAGTGGAGGGAATTGGATCAGGTGTGAGGAATGCCAAGAGAGGGCTCAAAGCAGATCGGGGAGGGTTTCATTTGTGAACTGTGTGACTGAAACTACTTTACAAAGTAGTTGTACTACTGTACAAAGCTACTTGCACAGTTTTAGTGATTGCACTCAATGTTATGCTCTGTTCAATGTTTGTTATTATTATTACAATATCTATTTTAGTAATCTATTATAGTCATCAATAATAATAATAATAATAGTTATTATTATTTTTTTTTTTTTTTTTTTTTTTTTTTCATCACACATTACAATGTTAATTTCAATGAATTTCAAAGTGCTACTTTCAAATAATTATTCATTCATAATAATGTAAAAAACTTGACCTTTTGCCTCCTGATTTTAGAGACTAAGTATTCAAACATTACATTATTAAAGATAAGTTTGCACATTATTTATGAGAAAAAAGTAAAATTGACAAAATCTACAGATAAGGTGATGGTGGGCTGTATCAAAACGGCATCATGGTGAGGATATTAATATCAATAAAATACAGCTGAACTACCTTAAATGGCCAATATAACACAAATAAAATTATTTTTACACCTGAATGTGGAATGAAACTTCATTTGGGGCAATATGCCCCATGGAGGGGGGCCTTTTGCCCAGAGAGTGGGGCAATAGGCCCCCTTTACAAATCAAATACAAAACAGATCAAATGTATCTACTGTTCCAACTTAGTACTCCTATAATTGCATTGGCTTAAGCATGGCCAACATGTACATATTGAATTAATATCAAAATCTATTGTAAATATCATAAAATAGACATCTTTCTTAAGGGGGGGCGTTTTACCTCAAACTACCCTACTGAATTTCAGTGTAATCGCCAGTGTAATCAAGACCACCTAGTGCACCGCTCTATCCCTGGGAATGGCCTGAGAAGCCATGGACATGGATCCATATTGATTATTTAGGGCCATTCCTCTGAAAAACGTGCATAGACGTGATAGATGCATATTCCAAGTGGATGGATGTTACCTCAATATCATTTAGATCAGTTGACCTCACAAGCCACCAAAAGCTGCGTCATTATCATAGCACCATATCAACTTGGCTGAGGGGAAGGGCCAAAAAAATCATTTAAAAAATATTGTTAAGCCAGAAAAAACGTGACACAAAAAGACAGGTATTTTGGGGAGACTACACACTTTCTAAAAACTTTTAAAACATTTTTAAAAGTCTAATGCCAAAGTCTAATGCAGAACGTTTGATAGCCATGTAATGTAGGAGTCTGAATGTGGCTGAACATAAAAATAGAAATTTTGAAAATATTTATATCTTTGTCTTGATTTTTATGAGTAAATACCAGCAATATGGATGTGTTCATATGCTATGCAAAATGTTTTATTTTACTTCCAGGGGTTCCATATTTTATAGCACGGTTGGCAACACTAAACCAAACTATGATAAGCTGCTCCACACTGATTCATGGACAACAAGCTGACACTGCTGGAGTTGGCAATGGCTCCAACATTATTGAAGACTTTGTTGACAGTATGATGTTGCAACAGTTGGTTTTTGACAAAAAAGGAAATTATTATTCACTGTGCTATATTGATGTGTATTAATTTAGAGCTGTGATTAAGCTTAATTTTTGACCGCGCTACTTCATAGCTGGGCCAATATGGAAAAGTAACACATCCCTCAATCAGAATTGAGTATTTAACCAGCTGTTGTATAAGCCATGATAGCTAATGCAAAACAAAACAAAAAAAACAAAAAACAAGCTTACTGTTGCTGCCGTAGCATTTAACCTTTTCTTACCACGTAGTCTGTTCGGTTTAATTCATTCTCATTCATTTGTTTCAACTGTTCTCACTTCCTGATTATTGTGCATACCTGATTCTCCTTTCCCCATGTTATGTCTATTTAAACCTTGTCTGTTTTGTTAGTTCAGTGCCAGATTGTAATGTGCTCCTGCTATCCTCTCCAGGATTTACGCTGTCTGATTTACCTGTATTCTCACCTGTTCTGTTTTGTTTTCGACTACCGGCTTTTGGATTCTCCTTCTGTTTGCATATGACCCGCTGTTCATGGACTTTTTTTGTTTGGATTCTCGGTTTGTGTTTTTGGATGTTGTTTCTGTTTATCTGCCTCCTGGTTATCAAACTTCTGCCTGTGACCACGACTACGTTTTGGATTTCCAGTGCTGTGTCTGTTTGCCCCGTTTACAAACTCTTGGATTATCAACTACATACTGCTTTACCTACTACACTCCTGTTTGCCAGCAATCAAGCTTCACCTGTTTAACCAGCCCAGGATTCAATAAAGACTTTTATGGGAATTACTGCAGTTTCGCCATTTGGTTCATTGTTCTGAAACATGACAGATAGCAGTGATGGCGTAATAACCTCTGCCATGTTTTCAAATTACATTACATTACATTATTGGCATTTGGCAGACGCTCTTATCCAGAGCGACATACAGTTGATTAGACTAAGCAGGAGACAATCCTCCCCTGGAGCAATGCAGGGTTAAGGGCCTCGCTCAAGGGCCCAATGGCTGTGCGGATCTTATTGTGACTACACCGGGAATCGAACTGCCGACCTTGTGGGTCCCAGTCATGTACCTTAACCACTACACCACAGGCCAAATCAATTTGAAGTAACATAATTCGTAATTGCATCACATTCACCAACCTATTGCATTAATAAAATGTTTTTGTTCATCTGAAATAATGTACAGGTATATTATGATTTAATAGAGGATATGATTTACGGGGAAGCTTTGGAAATATTTTTGGACTTTGCCTATTATAATCGTTTTATGATATGTCTCTTAAATAAGTTTAGACTTTTATTAGGTGGGCCTGAGATCAGTTAGGATGTGCCCAAGCCCATCCATGGCTACTCCCCTGCCCCACAGTCACAAATATATGGAAAACAAGGTCAGCCATGGTGTACATTACTCTCAGTCCAACTATGGGCATTTGTGATGAAGGCACTGGGAGTTTCATTAATGTTGACACTAAAACCCACTTGTGCTAGATGGTTCCAAATGAACCTTTTTGAATGAAGTAATTGCTGAGGGGTGCTTGGAAAGCAATGATTTGAGAGATTGGCAGGGGGAGTTTTCAGTGGCAATAAGGTCTATTGAAGTGCATGAATGTCTGTTGACTTCACTTTACTATTGTGATTTCTGTTTTTGTTTGTTTTATAAACAATCTTTAAATAAACTTTGGCCTGTATCCTGTTCGTTGTGTGGTGACCCTGGTGGTAGAGTTATATTTTTTCATAAATTGAGGGATATTATCAATAAAAATTGTATTACTACATACACCTTCTAGAATGTATAGATTCAAATGTAAGCTGTTTGCAGAGAATCCTGTGTCAAGGCACATGCTGTAGCCACATTTCTGAGGCATTTAACTATAACTCATTAGAAACCGCTGAACACTAAAGCAATTCCAAAATGGAAACAAAGAACCCATGGAAAAATTGGTAAAGCTCATTTAATAGCTTTACACATCTCTAGTCATGCCCAATCAAGCTAATTATGCCACTGTGGAGGGGAAGTGGCAGACCTTGTAATTGATTCCACCATAACTGATGTCAGCTAAAGCCTTGATAAAAATATATTCCTTTTCTGGTCAAAGGAAATGTCTTTCTGCTTCATTTGTGGTAGTTTCAGCTCAAGCACACGGGGTCGCAAAATGTTATCCATAGCATTACTCAGGGAGGCAGGGTTTGGTTTGGCATGCCATGACCTGTCTCATCACGAAAGAACCCAAAATAAACAGACTTTATGAGGTTACTATTATGACTGGTCTTATGACATTTACAACTAGGACTATTGTAAAACTATTTGGGAGTCCTTACTTGAACCCAATAGAGATGCTGTGGCAGGACCTGAAGCATAAAGTTTGTGCTCATAAACCAATTTATCTGATTTAAAGCAGCTCTACAAAGGACAGTAGGCTAGAATTCCTCCACAGTGATGGAAAAGACTGATATCAAATTGTAGGAAGCATTTAATTGCAATTGAAGGAGGGGCAACCAGTTATTAAGGCTAAGGGGGCAATTCCTTTTTACATGGGTGATATGCCTGTCTGATAACATTTTTCATTGAATAAAATAATTCTTTATAAATGAATTTTGTGAAACCATTTTTCATGGCACTGTATTTGTGAGCTTAAACCTTAATGTGGAAAGAAATCAGTACAATGCTGTTACATGTGAACCCCCTGTCTTTTATAGACCACTAATGATGACTAATCGCTCAAGTTACTGTGTTCTGCCATGAAAGTGATATCTTTGTTTGATATCACACATATATAAAAAAAGAATCAGAATTGTATTGTAAGTTGCTACAGTAATTGTCCTTTCCCCCCAGATTTTGTAAAGCATTTTGATTCTTGAAAAGTGCTATATACCACTGTAAATAAAATGTAATATTATTATTACTATTTCTATCATCTTTATGACATTATTATACGAGGATGGTATGATTTAGCAGTGCAACCCACATTAATATATATATATATATATATATTCTTATATGACTGTATTATTTTCATTTATTACTAGAAAGTAAAAATAGCAACAAAATACTTACCTTATTGATTTCTAGAAATTAATCAACCCCTGAGTTCTTCTGAAAATAATCTATTTGGTTGCTGATTCAAAGAGAATATTTGATTGAATCCTCAGCAGCCTGCCCAGCGGTCGGTACATGTTGTTTGAAGTAGACCACCATAGTAACAGTACCCATAACAGGTATTAATGCAGTGTGTGTTGGAAGCCTTATCAGTGCATCGGTCAAGATAATGTTTTCAGTGCTTCTGTGAATTTCCTGCGTTTTTCAGCTTTTGTCAACCATTATGACATTATCTGTCACTTTAAATGTAGTTTTTGGGTTGAATTTCCAGACTTTTTTTTTTACTGGAAGGTAATGTAATCATATGTATATAAACAGTGGTTTCAGAATATATTGTGTTTTCAGAAAGTAAACCATTTCAAAATCTGTGTTTTACAATATTCCACTTGTATTCTGAATACACTGAAAAAAAGCGAATTTTTCCATAATAATTTGAACTATTAATGACTAATATAATTTGTATTTGCCCATTTATAAAGAAAAGAGAACCGTAAGTAGTTTAAAACTGTTACCTATCAAATACATAATGGCCCTCACACATGAACATCACAGCAGCAAGAGCTTCAATAAAGTAGCCAACAAGCCTTGAACCCCTTGAACCACATACTTTTACACCTTTTCTGGACAAAAAAAGGTTGAAGTTGAAGTAAGTTTTGTTGACGTTACGGTAATTGTACGGAAGCATTGTGATGGCTGATTTAGAAAAAGTTTCTGCTACCATTTGGCTTGTGCCATTGCAAGTGGATTGTTTAATGTTTGTTTTAAACTAACTAGTTAACTAGTGCCTCACAGCAAGGAGGTCCTGGGTTCGAATCCCCGTCGGCCGGGGCCTCTCTGTGTGGAGTTTGCATGTTCTCCCCGTGTCTGTGTGGGTTTCCTCCGGGTACTCCGGTTTCCTCCCACAGTCCAAAGACATGCAGGTTAGGCCGATTGGAGAGTCTAAATTGCCCGTAGGCATGAGTGTGTGAGTGAATGGTGCGTGTGCCCTGCGATGGACTGGCGACCTGTCCAGGGTGTATTCCTGCCTTTCGCCCAATGTATGCTGGGATAGGCTCCAGCCCCCCTGCGACCCTGATTGGGATAAGCGGGTTCAGATAATGGATGGATGGATGGATAGTTAACTAGTTCAAAAAGTGGAGAAATTAGTTGATATAACTTGCTACCCAGATCCATGTAAATATTATGATACTAGCTACAACACATACTAGATGCCAAAAGCTGATCAGCTTAGCAACAAGACACAACAATAGACATTCGATGACTAGAATACCTACAGACTAACCAGAGATTCAGTTTTTAGTGGTGTAAAGTATGTTACCAATTGATCTAGGGTCAGACATAATGTTCCTTAGTCATTTTGGGAAATCAGATCCTAGAGCAGCCGGGCAACTTAAGCCTGAAGAATAGATAGATAGATAGCTGGGTAAGTAACACATTAGTTTGGGTAACACATATTTATTTATTTAAGTTGACTAGCCTAAGTATAGCTTCGTACAGTTGTATCGCTAGCTACTAGTAAATAACAAGCTAGCGAGCGATCAATACCTAATTTTAGCCAACTGCCATCATCTGAAAGCAGTAAGATATAGCCTGTCATGACAACGGATATGTCCCATTAGCCGGAAAGTGCATACTCCTTAACTCCACTACCACCATCCTCCACTGTGCCCTGGAAAACGATCTTTGTGGACTCCCTACCTCCATTGTTCCATTGATATGAAGATGTCTGTCATCAGTAAATATAGTGTGTTACATACACCAATCAGCCACAACATTAATCTACAGAAATGTTTCTGAATTAGCATATGTGAGATGCAACTGACAATAGCCAAGAACATAAAACTGTTACAGTACACATTGTTTCAATGCCGACCCAATGGGCATTCAGGGATTAGTCCATGGAGCTGGTCTAACTGGTCAACCAGCTGTTTCAAAACCTAGCTCAATTTCTTTCAGCTGGGGTTGATATTCGCCTGAGAAGCAGACAAAGATGTAATATTACAAGCAATGAGACCAGGGGCCTCATTTATAACCATTGCGCACGCTCAAAAAAGGGCTTGAAATGTGCATACGGCACTTTATAAAAATGTATATATATGTTTTTTAAACTTTACGAGGAAATGTGCGTACATTTACGGAAACTTTGACCCAAGAATATGGAGGCAGAGGGAAATAGCGGCTCTGCAGGCAAAGTAGTGAACACAGTAGTGTGAAGAATTATCTTGACTCCATATATAAAATTTGGAAGCCTGCTAATAATATCACTGTCAGCGAAAAATCCATGCCTGAGTAATAGTTTTGTTACCAATAAAGCACAAAATGATTTCTTTTTTCAATCAATTTTCATAATGGATTTGGGGCATCAATTTGATGCGCAATGGCTACTTTAGCACTATTGGAGGACTTTGCCAATGGCAGGCTTCTAATAGAGAGGGTGTTCAGGGACCACAGGGATTTTCTGGCCCAAGATGATGACTGGCTTATGAGCCGATTTTGATTCCCAAAAGCAATTCTCTTCGAATTGTGTGCTGAATTGGGCCCAACAGAGCGACCAACCTACAGAAACTGGCCAATACCAGTCCCTTTACAGATTTTGACCACTCTCGGGATTCTGGCAACCGGCACATTCCAGAGGGTATTGGTGGACAGGACGGGGATTTTGGGATGGCATAATTGGAATGACCCAACAATACATACGCTTTCCCGACACTGTGGGTGAACAGGCCAACATCAAAGGGCAATTTGCACCACTTTCTGAAATGTAATCGAGGTAGGGATGTGACAAATCATCAGTTTTTGTAAAAGGATACCCATCCCATTTTTTAAATGGTTAACCATGTAACCGATTCTGCTTATGACCGTATCTTTTTGTATTTATTTAAACTGTACTGACAAATTAAATTTTCAAACTTTATTTTGGTCCAAAAATACTGGAAGTAGTAAATCTAAATAATCGAAATCTGTAAATATCCTGCTGTTAAGATCTTACAGACGGGGTTATGCACTCCGCTAGGACTGCAATATTTCCCTGATATAATATAACACTGTTGTCTATTTTCCCATCGGCGACTGGTCTAATGATTTTACATTTATGCCAATACAGGTCTCTATATAATTTCATATATTTTTATGTAACGGTAAGCTTTGCCAATGCATTTTATATGGCGTGGGACAATCGTGGTTGTGAGATTAACACAAATTTTTCCATTTTCACTTTCAATATCCAATGGATAAATAGCCTAATGATATTGTATTGCTTTGTTTAATTTTACTTAAATACCGCATAGTGTGAAAGCTATGTTCAGTTTGCTTGTAGTTGGATTTAGCATGTCAACAAATAAATATGGATGAAAAAACACCATACAATAAGCCAAAAGTGAACCAACAGCTTCAGATTTAAAACACATTTGATAACTATAATACTGTAGCATTCAATTCCCTGCGGTGTTTGCATTCTTAACCCCCTGAAATGGCCACAGACTGATTGCTAGTTTGTCATCTAAACAGCATATTGCAATACGGCTGGTGGTGAATGCGCATTTATTTACCATTTCAGCCTTATAAAAAAATGATCGTTAGCAATTTTTTGTAAACGTATACAACTGTTTAAAGGAGGATAAATGTGCTTTTGTGAATCAATTCCATCAATGTTCAAATTATCTTTCTTATTTATCTTTCTAAATTTATCTTCTTAGCCTTGTGCTCTGACATTGCCATTCAGAAACATAGCCTACATAGGGATTATCAAGGACATTTCTATGCTTTTAAGTAATTATTTTCAGTAATTATCAGTATTATTTAAGGGTGTTTCTTTAACCATTTATTGTGGGAGTGAACTAGGCAGTGTGTTGGGCTCATGCACTCACGGACAATTCCAAGTTGATTTGGGATTCATAAAAGGAAAATGCGCACTGGCTAGCAGATTTTATGAATCAGAATATTTTTTGAAATTCATATACTTCCTCATTTGTATGTATGCAAACATTTAGTATGGATTCTCTGCAGAGTTTTATAAATGAGGCCCCTGGTCTTGTTTGGTTGTAGCCTATTGAGATAGCAAAGTAGGCTATGCCTTTTCATTACACACAAGCAACATGACATGGAGGCAACAGAGCTGTTAAGTTATTTGCTGGACTTAACTGCCGTTTCACCATTTTGGCTCCATATGGCTCTGGCAATGTATAATCGTATGTTCCGTGAGTCTGGCTAACAGACGAGCTAACTTTTCACCTTTCATTTTCAATGGGGCCTCGTTCTCGAGAATAGAAATTTTTATAACAACCGTAGCACATGAAAACCCGATTTTTGCAAAAGGCACTACTCCGTTTAAAAGTAGGATGCGTTCTAATTGGGTGAGAAACGCTTAAAAATGTTTGTAAAAGAGATAGAAAATGCTAATATTTTCACTCATCTTTTTCATAAAAACTACCAAATTTTTTCAGGACGAATTGGAATAGCGCATTTGCCTTACCAAAAGATTTTTCTTGTATATTGGTCCCAGAACAGCGAAACGATGAGGCTGGCGATTTTCGTTTTTTGAATGCAAGTGTGGTTCAGACAATATCTACGACTGTGCCAGTTACTACAAAAAACTGTGACACAGTTGGCGAAACGCCAATTCCAGGTTGTTAAAAAGACTCTCCACTCGCGAGAACAGCATTTTAGATGCCTATCAGCCTCTTATTTTCAAAGCAGGGCAATAAAACTCCAGCCTCCCCCTGCCCACACTTCGAATATACAATTTGAAGTTTGATGTATAAACACATTGGCCCTCATTTATGAAACGTGAGCCGAATGAAATTGACCGTAAATCCTTTGGAAATGCAATTGCACAAGTATTGTGGGATTTATCAAGTTTTATCAAATAAAGTTTGTATTGTACTTTTAATATTCTATTCATTCATATTTTATTTTGATTTAGAGTGGAGAAAATATTTTAATAAGCCAATTATTATTATTATTATTATTCATATTATATAAAAACATCCAACTAGATTCAACAGTAAAATGGGTGATGCTTTATTCAGGTAATCCTGATTAATTAATAATTAATTAGATACTTAATTAGAGCAGAAAAGATTCCAGGAGTGCTCTGTTCCATGTACTTTTATTATTATCCATTCACTCTTATTTTTGGATTTAGCATTTTTTTATTTCTTAGTGATCAAAAGTGTGTCTCAAACTAAATGACGAATCACAAAATGTACTCATTAATATCACACGGGAGTATATTCAGTTCCCATACAGCGCGAAAGCAAGTGGAAGTCAAACTGGGGTTCGTCGATCTCGCCGGCCTACCCAACACGATTGGGGCCATTATCTGTGCAGATTGCCAGCTGCTGAATGTTGTGCTAGTTGGCCTGGGGCAGGGGTCAGCAACCCTGGTCCTGGAGAGCCGCAGGGTGTGCTGGCTTTCGTTGTTACTTGGCATTAATTGATCAATGAAAGCCGTTGATTACACAGTTAACTCACCTCACCTGGTTTCTTGGGTCTGAATCGGCTGCTTATTTTAAGGTGGAGACGAAAGCCAGCACACCCTGCGGCTCTCCAGGACCAGGGTTGCCGACCCCTGGCCTTGGGGGACCCATGATTCTGTGATTTTGCTGATTTTGCTGGTTGGGAATAAACTGGCACATTTTGGTAGGCATACCAAGCATATATATATTTATATAGCTAGACTTTTCTTGGTTTCAGACCTACGCATAATAATTGTTTTCCATAGGGGATAGGAGTTTCCCTCTGAAGCTGTGTGATGACACCATTAACACATTAACACTCCTTAAGACTCCAGCGGAATGTTGAAGGGCCAATGGTTGTGTCCTGCACAACATGGCCCTGAAACATGGGGTTCCCATAACCGAGGAACCCAGAGGCCTACATGACCGAATTCCCATTCAACTGCCCATCGATCAGCCAAATATGGAGGCAACTCGTCTGCGTCAGCTCCTTATCCACTGCCTCTAAAAGGTAGGTAGAATTTATGAAGCATGCTGTATGTCAGATCTTAAATGCTAAAATTGTTACCCAATAATTAGGAATTAAAATGAATTAAATTCATTTGATCCCTGCCAAGGTTCTCAGCAAGGTGCTGATTTCATTTAGGCTTGTACTAATTTTCTTTAACGTTGAAGAAATCTCCTCCACTGCCTTCTGAATGGCCTCCTGCTTCTCCAATACTGTGGTGGTGAGGACCCTGGGCAGCTGGGACCTTCCACTGACAGAGCCCTGGCAGTCTCGGCAGAGGCTGCTGAAGTGCCTTCTC
This sequence comes from Conger conger, assembly GCF_963514075.1. NCBI lineage: Eukaryota > Metazoa > Chordata > Actinopteri > Anguilliformes > Congridae > Conger > Conger conger. Next base: position 43,217,387 of record NC_083762.1, read on the forward strand.
CTATGAAAAAAATACAGTCAATGGCGCAGATGGATGGAGGAGGAGCTGGATGCAACCTGATTGGGCTGCAGGTACCACCTCATGCTACCAGTAGTGACAAGGACACTAGCAGAACACAAAAGTAGAGAAGAATCAGTCAGGAAGGATAAGGAGAGAGCAATTGTCTGTGGCCATTACCTTTTTTGCGGTTGTCTTGCTTTTGCATCTCCATTGCACCTGGACAGTTTGATATCCCCGAAGTTTAACTGACTTGGTGTTACACTGTGACGATGAAGTGTTCCCTTAATTTTTTGAGCAGTGTACTTTAGTTAGAATCCTTTCAGTCTCTGCTCCATTAAAAAAAATCTTCTTTTGTTTTTTCTCTTTTCTCTGTCTTCTCTGCCATTCTCTTTACATTGCCAACAAGGGAATTATACGCACGTTATATGGTATTTATGGGTGTCAAATTTTGGTAATCACAATCCCTGTGCACATGCTTCTCATTCCTGATTGATTGGTATTCATCATCATGCTCATGTGAATATGAAAAAAAGTCTGCTACGACTGTTTTCTGACTTACGTTGAAGTTTATTTTGTAATCCGTTTAGTCATTTTTGAGAAAACAATTTTTGTTGGGACTCTACCTAAGAAAATACTTCTTGAAAGGAATGTAAAGCATGGTAAGCTTCTTGTACACTTCTTGTACGCTTATTATACACTTTCTAACAAGCTAAGTGGTTAACTTAAATGTGATGCAGGTTGGTTAGAACCTGGGCTTTTGACAGGACTGCGGTTCGATTCCCAGTCCTGCCAAAAGGCAAGTTTGGCCGACTCTCATGGAGCGGCACTATTGGCTCGCTGCTCCAGAGGGAGGGACTACAACAGCACCCCAGACACCTCGGAATCACGGTCACAGTCACAAGCATAAGACGAGATGTCTTGAAGAAGGCGTGTTGTTCTCGGATTGCCAGATCCCTTCAGGCCACCGAGGGACGGGGTGTGGGCGGTGCATCCCCAGCTAACTAATTGCATTAGACTAGTTTTGGGAAAACAAATGTGGAATTTGAATCCCTGTCGATTTTTTACATTAAGTTTGGGCACAAATATAAAGTAGTAATGGGTTGATCTTTGAACTACAAATTTAGATATTCAGTGCTCAACTATGAAAACATACGTTTTGTAATTGTATTGTATTTTAGGGTTTCTTTTGGTACAAGCCTCTTCTTTAATTTACATCTTCAATCTTGTGTTTGAAGTAAATAGCTTTTGGTATGTTTATAGGATTAGTAAAAAAACCCAGCTCCTGGTCCAAGCGATAGTTCTGTCCCGTCTGGACTACTGCAATTCCCTCTTGGCTGGCCTCCCAGCGTCCGCCATCAGACCCCTCCAACTTATCCAGAATGCAGCAGCTCGTCTGGTCTTCAACCTTCCCAAATACTCAGATGTCACCCCCCTGCTTACTTCCCCCTCCACTGGCTGCCTGTCATGGCTCGCATCAAATTCAAAACATTGGTGCTAGCCTTCCAAGCAGTTAAGGGGTCTTCCCCAGCTTACCTACAAAAAATCATCAGACCCTACACCCCTTCCAGACCTCTTCGTTCAGCCTCCACAGGCCGCTTGGCACCTCCCCCTCTCCAAACTTCCACTTCACGCTCACAACTACTGTCTGTTCTGGCTCCATGGTGGTGGAACAAACTCCCCGTTGAGGTCAGAACTGTAGAATCTCTTCCCACCTTCAAGCGCAAACTGAAGACGCACCTCTTCAAGCAGCACCTCTCCCCGTCCCTCCCTACCTCCCGGTTAACCTTAATTGTTGTCTTTCTGTGATTTACTTTCTTGTGTATCAGTATTTTTAGTTTGGCTCGGTAAGCAGTGTTTGGCTAGTTAAGGGGTTTGCTCATACTGTAATATTGTTTAAAAAAATTCAAATAGGCCCTGGTCCTTATCTTTGTTGTGCAGGTAGCAGTTGAAATTGTACTTCTCTCTAGGGTCTTTCAGCGCACTTATCCCTGGTTACGGGTAGGCACTTTGCTGTACATCGCTCTGGATAAGAGTGTCTGCCAAATGCCATTAATGTAATGTAATGTAATGCCCTCTAGGGGGGCAACGTGCAAAGGGTTAAATTCCATCCCTCATGCAAAATCTTTCACCAACTAAGCAAGAATTGTGGATGGTGAAAACCATGTATGGTACCAAGTATGACATTGACGATGACATCTGAATGTCATATAGAATAACATTCTTAGGTGTGTTTGTCATGCTATTGACAATACATTCGGTGAGTTAGTTAATAGTAACTAGCCAGCAAGCCAGTAAACACTGAAATGATTATATTCTACACTTAAAGAAATTATATTCTATCAAAATTCTGTTATGAAGATGTTCATTCAATCTGGCTGTACATTTAATGTGTAAATGGGCAGATAGTTACTGACCAGGCCTTCTCCTTTTATTGTTATCTACAGTATATTCAGCCCAGGAATATGCACATCCACAGGGATAGCCAACAACAGAATTATGTTTCTCAACAAATAGAATAAGAACAGCATCAAGTGTTTGGGTTCAGTCTATTTTAACATCAGCAATGCAGCCAGCTACAGCCCTGGTTGCCGCAACAGTCACCTGATGGTCTATAAACCATCTTTGAATGAGGTCAAATGACTTTATTCCACAAAAGCGCTCACCAAACATAATGTCAGTATGTCCTTGCGAATCCACTGTGATTTTCTCCAAAGGCTCATAAGCGAACAGCTGTGCTAGAGAAAGCAGCGATTGGAATGTTTTCCCTTGTCCATTGCTGAATCGAATGTTTATGTGCTGGTTTTATGTGTATGTGTAAGGGTGAGGCTGGGCGGAGAGCCAGAAGCGACCGAGGAAAACCCTCTAAAACGAACACGAGAACGGGTTCGTCACTAGATCCCAGGGAACAGCGGGAATGGGATATAACACAGAACTGAACCAAATAAGGAAAAGAGAAAAGCCCCAAAAAACGGCTATAAGAAAACAAATCAACCCTTAAAAAACAGGGCGAACCGCACCACTGGCTTAGGTGCTTCCAATGACTGTGGAACAAAATAAAATACAACCTAGCCAGGGAAAAAGGCTAGGCACGAAAATAAAAACCTCGAGACGCAGCTCGGGACCAAAACGCAAACCAAAAATACATACCAGGGGACAACGTCCCCCAACCTCCGACTCACACGAGTCAAAAAGAAAACCAAAACCTTAGAGGAAGGCGCCAGCGAACACAACACAGCTGAACGCCTTCCTTACCTTTTAATCTTTTAGTTTCTTAACAGTGAAACACACACACCAGCACAGTACCGGACTCTTAAGTCTCACAGAGTCTACCAAGTGCTTTTACCGGCTTTGTGTCAGAGCGCACAGTGAACACAAAAGCATTGGTAGACTGCCGGCACTGGCCTTAAATACTCTCTCGGAGGAGGAAAAATCCTCTGCCAATAATGACAGCCAGGTGAAGCCAATGAGCACCAGCCCTCTGGTGGACACCATAGATATTACCTCACCATGACAGGACCCCCCTACTAAGGATCGACCCCAGGCGATCCTTCAGCCCCCCGCCTGTGAAACTCGCGAATTAGTTCTGGGTCCAGAATGTCCCTCGTGGGGACCCAACAGCGTTCTTCCGGGCCGAACCCCTCCCAGTCTATGAGGTATTGTTTACCTCTGCCTACCCGGCGCTCTGCCAGGATGCGCCGCACGGTGTAGACCGGACCCCCGTCAATTAATCGTGGGGGTGGTGGAGGAACTTCCGCAGGGGCCAGTACGCTTGTCAATACGGGTTTAAGGCGGGAAACGTGGAACGTGGGGTGAATTCTCATGGAGTGGGGCAGCTGGAGACGCATTGTGATGGGGTTGATTTTTCTAATGATTTTAAACGGCCCCACGTATCGAGGGGCGAGCTTACGCGACTCCACTCGCAAGGGCAAATCACGCGTGGACAACCAGACCCGTTGCCCCACCCTATAGCAGGGCGCCGACTGACGGCGCCTGTCGGCCAGCCTCTTCTGGTTGGCAGTAGCCCTCAAAAGAGCCGTACGGACCTCCTCCAAGTGGCCCGGCATCGCCGAACAAAGGCCTCAGCCGAGGGCACTTCACCCCCTTTCTCCAGGTCCGGGAACAATGGTGGAGGATATCCAAACTGCACCTCGAACGGCGAGAGCCCCGTGGATGCATTCTGTAGTGTGTTATGGGCGTACTCCGCCCACGTGAGTTGGCGGCTCCACGACGTGGGGTTGTCAACAGCCAGGCACCGGAGTGTGTTCTCCAGCGTTTGGTTGGTGCGTTCCGTCTGCCCGTTGGTTTGTGGGTGGAAGCCAGATGAAAGGCTCACCGAGGCGCCCAACAGGGAACAGAATGCCCGCCAGAACCGGGACGCGAACTGAGGGCCACGATCAGACACCACGTCCTGGGGCAGCCCGTGAATTCTGAATACGTGGTCAACCACCAACCGTGCGGTCTCCACTGCCGAGGGTAGTTTAGGTAGCGCCACAAAATGAGCCGCCTTAGAAAAACGATCCACTACCACTAAAATGACCGTTTTACCCCCTGAGGGTGGCAATCCTGTGATAAAATCTAATGCGATGTGGCTCCAGGGACGCCTAGGAATAGGTAGCGGACGTAGCTGCCCTGATGGTGGGCGGTGGGAGCCCTTGCTGCGCGCGCAGACAGGGCACGCGGCCACAAACTCACAGACATCCTTCTCCATCCCGGGCCACCAGAACCGTCGGGACAATAAATCTTTCGTACGGTGAACCCCGCGATGCCCCGCCAGCCGTGAGGCGTGTCCCCACAGTAACACTTGGGGCCGGACCCCAGTGGGCACAAAGAGGCAGTTTGGCGGACCCCCTCCTGGATCCGGCTCACGGCGTAATGCTCTACGCACTGCTGATTCCACCTCCCAAATAATCGGCGCCACTATTCTAACCCCCGAGAGAATAGGTTCAGGATCGCGTTCCCCATCTGTCTTGTCGAAAACCCTAGAGAGGGCATCTGGTTTGGTGTTTTTGGACCCAGGGCGGTATGTCACTGTGAAAGAAAAACGTGCAAAAAACAGTGCCCAGCGGGCTTGACGCGCGTTGCGTGTCTTGGCGATCTGAATATATTCTAGGTTTTTATGATCCGTCCACACAGTGAACGGATGCTCCGCCCCCTCCAGCCAGTGCCGCCACTCCTCTAAGGCTAACTTGACTGCTAGCAGTTCCCTGTCCCCCACGTCGTAATTTCTCTCGGCCTGTGACAGTGACCGGGAGAAAAACGCACAGGGATGCACTTTTTGGTCTTGGGGAGACCGTTGTGACAGAATAGCCCCTACCCCCAGCTCGGAGGCATCAACCTCTACAATGAACGGCAGAGATGGGTTCGGAGTTATCAGAATCGGCTCGGAACAGAACCTTTTCTTTAACTCGACGAACGCCGCTTCTGCACGAGGTGTCCACACAAAGCACGCCAGGGCATTCTTTTTCGTGAGCGCAGTGATAGGTGCGACTACCGTGCTAAAATTACGAATAAAATGACGGTAAAAATTGGCGAACCCTAGGAATCTCTGCACCTGTTTCACAGATTCCGGGGTGGGCCAATTCTTCACAGCAGAGATTTTTTTCGGGTCCATCTCCGTTTTACCTGCTGAAACGATAAAACCCAGGAAGGATACCGAATTTGCATGGAACACGCATTTCTCAGCCTTAACAAAAAGGCGAGCCTCCAAAAGGCGCGTCAGTACCAGTTTCACGTGGCGAATGTGCTCAGAGAGGGTAGCGGAGAAAATCAAAATATCGTCTAAATAGACGAACACAAATTTCTCCAACATCTCCCTGAGCACATCGTTAACGAGTGCTTGAAATACAGCAGGGGCGTTGGTGAGGCCGAAGGGCATAACCAAATATTCGTAATGGCCCGAATGCGTATTGAACGCTGTTTTCCACTCGTCTCCCTCCCGTATGCGTACCAGGTTGTCTGCGTTACGGAGGTCTAATTTCGTAAACACTGACGCAGTTTGCAATCGCTCAAACGCAGAGTTCATAAGCGGCAGGGGGTATCTATTTTTTACCGTAATAGTGTTCAGCCCCCTGTAATCTATGCATGGCCTTAAACTCCCGTCTTTCTTTTTAACAAAGAAAAACCCTGCTCCTGCCGGTGATGAGGACGGTCTAATGAACCCATTAGCTAGGGCTTCACGGATGTATTCTGTCATGGCCCGGCTCTCAGGGACCGACAGAGAATAGAGTGCACCCCGGGGTGGAACTGTACCTGGGTGTATATCTATTGCACAATCGTAAGACCGATGCGGGGGTAACATGGTCGCGCGTTGTTTGCTGAATACTTCAGCTAACTCGCAATATACCCTAGGAACATTTGTTGGCAGCGGGAACCCCATAGCCCCTACCATCCGATCCTCGCACCCACTGGCTGCGGTAGGGAACATACTCTCGGTGTCCCAGTCTGTGCCCTCACTGCCCTCACCCTCGTCAATGGGACGATTCCAATCATACAGTGAATCCCACTCCAGACTCTCCTCCTGCTCCTCCTCCTCCGGCCCCCGGACATTAGGACCAAGAGGCTCCCTAGCCTCCTCCTCGTCCCATTCAGACCCGATGTCAGTCTCTATGGGAGGGGCCAAGGGAATATACACACGATTGGAGTGAGTAGCACATTTTGGTCCCCACCGAGACACCGGATTGCTCCGGTTGCCCCAGTTTATTTGGGGTTGATGTTTAATTAACCAGACATGGCCTAAAACTATGGGGTACGCTGGGGACTCTACCAAATAAAAATATATACGTTCCTGGTGTCCCCCAAACGGAATTCGCATAACCACCCGCTCTGTCTTGTGGCGAACCACCCCCGACCCCAACGGGCGGCCATCAAGCGCCGTAATAGATTGCGGCTGCGGCATAGGTCGAACCGGTAGGTTTTCTTGTTTAGCCCACTGGCGGTCAATAAAATTATCCACTGCCCCAGAGTCAATAAAGGCGTCTGTCCTCACTACGACCCCCTTCCACGTCAATTCAATGGGAATAACTGTGCGAAAGCTAATACCTTCACTAGGTCCCACTAGCGACTTTCGCTCCACTAGTGGGACTGATCTTTTACTGGAAGGTCGGGACAGTTTCTTATCCGATGCCCGGATCGTTTACAGAAGAAACAGAGCCCTTCTCTCCAGGGTCGTCTCCTAGGACGCGCCAGGGTAGTACCATCTAACTGCATCGGTTCCTCCGTTCTGTGTACCCCCTGTCTCCCCTCCTTCTCTGTACTCCTGCCTAGGGAAGGTGGAACCGGCCAATTAAACCCGCCGAATCTGCCGGCTCTTTCTCGCTCACGTTCCCGAATCCGGTTGTCTACACGAATCGCAGTAGAGATCAGCGAACCCAGATCCCCCGGTGGTTCTAACGTGGCCAGCGCGTCTCTGACCGGGTCTGACAAAGCGGCAGTAAATAATGTTATAAGCGGTTCGTCCGCCCACCCAGTCTCCCCTGCCAACGCCTGAAACACCACAGAGAACTCTGCCACGCTCTGGGTCCCCTGCCTCATCCACGTTAACCGGGCCGCCGCCTCTTTGCCCATGATGTTGTGGTCAAATACCCGGGTCATCTCCTGTATGAGAAGCTGGGAATCGTTCATTATTGGAGATTGTGCCCGGATCAGCGGATCCGCCCAAGTCAGAGCAGTCCCGGTCAGTAACGATAAAATGAACGCCACTCGGGAATCTTCAGTCGAGAAACGTGAGGGCTGGGCTTTAAAAAAAATCAAGCACTGGGAGAGGAACCCCCTACATTTACCCGCATCTCCCCCGTACCGCAGCGGCAGCTGTAATTTGGGCTCCCTCACCCCGGGTGTAATGGACTGGAGAGCGGATCCAGGTGGGGAAGAAGGGAGTGATTGGGGGTTGTCAGGAGCTAGCGCCTGTGCCCGTGATGAGCGGAACTCGCTTACTAGTTGCTGAAAGCTATCAGCGAGCCCCATCAGCACATCTTGCTGCCTACCTAGCCTGGCCAGGATCTCATCCTGATGATGGAAAATTACCGTCTGCTGCTCTGTCGTAGCAGCCTGCTGTTCATGCAACCTACGCAGTGCCTGCTCCTGAGTCGCTAGAGCAGCCTGCTGGGCGGCTACCACCGCTTCAAGCGGTGAACCCCCCACCTCATTCCCTGAACTGGTCGCTGGTCTCTCCATAGTGGCTTTTGTGTTCTGTAAGGGTGAGGCTGGGCGGAGAGCCAGAAGCGACCGAGGAAAACCCTCTAAAACGAACACGAGAACGGGTTCGTCACTAGATCCCAGGGAACAGCGGGAATGGGATATAACACAGAACTGAACCAAATAAGGAAAAGAGAAAAGCCCCAAAAAACGGCTATAAGAAAACAAATCAACCCTTAAAAAACAGGGCGAACCGCACCACTGGCTTAGGTGCTTCCAATGACTGTGGAACAAAATAAAATACAACCTAGCCGGGGAAAAAGGCTAGGCACGAAAATAAAAACCTCGAGACACAGCTCGGGACCAAAACGCAAACCAAAAATACATACCAGGGGACAACGTCCCCCAACCTCCGACTCACACGAGTCAAAAAGAAAACCAAAACCTTAGAGGAAGGCGCCAGCGAACACAACACAGCTGAACGCCTTCCTTACCTTTTAATCTTTTAGTTTCTTAACAGTGAAACACACACACCAGCACAGTACCGGACTCTTAAGTCTCACAGAGTCTACCAAGTGCTTTTACCGGCTTTGTGTCAGAGCGCACAGTGAACACAAAAGCATTGGTAGACTGCCGGCACTGGCCTTAAATACTCTCTCGGAGGAGGAAAAATCCTCTGCCAATAATGACAGCCAGGTGAAGCCAATGAGCACCAGCCCTCTGGTGGACACCATAGATATTACCTCACCATGACAGTATGGGACAGTATCGAGCTATGGACATATTGACATGTTGTGGCTTTGTGTTCTGATGGCCTTGTTTTGATCACCTGTAATGTATCAATTGTTTCATAACATAATTAATTTCAGGGATCCATCGGAATCCAACTCTTATTTCTTAATGATTAATTTCACCCATTTTAAATTGCTAAACACGTTAGCTTTAGAAATAAAATCATATTAACAAAAAGCATTTCATTAAACTGTAGAGGGTCTAACCCTGTAAGGCACCACTTCTGAATGGTGAATATACACTCAGTGAGCACTTTATTAGGTAAACCTGTACACAAGCTTGTTAATGCAAATATTTAATCAGCCAATCATGTAGCAGTAACTAAATGTATAAAAGCATGCAGGCATGCAGAAGAGGCTCAGCTGTTGTTCAGACCAAATGTCAGAATGGGGAAGAAAAGTGACTTTGATCGTAGAATGATTGTTGGTGCCAGATAGGGTGGTTTGACTATCTCAGAAACTGCTGATCTCCTGGAATTTTCATGCATAACAGTCTTTAGAGTGGTCAGACTGGTCAAAGCTGACAAAAAGGTGAAAGTAAATAAATAATCATGCATTACAACAGTGGTATGCAGAAGAGAATCGCTGAACACACAATGCATTAAGTGGATAGGCTACAGCAGCAGAAGACTAAAAAATAGGTCTAAAAAAGTGCTCACTGAGTGTATATTCAAATAAGTCCAGTAACCTAACCTGCATGAATATTTAAGTTGCTGGCCTATTTATTTTATGTATTTTGTGTAATTTTTGTTATTAAGTTCTGAGTTTCCTTCAAACAATTATAGGCCTACTTTTATTATGCTCTTGGTTGTGTTTGGTTACCCATTGGAATTCTGAACTTGAGTTGCAAATACCCTATACAGTGTGCCTCTCTGGATAAGGATGAACTCTAAAATAAAAAATAAATAATATGTAAAATCAAGATTATTGGAATCCATGTCAAAATTCAAAAGTGTTGTTTGATGGACATTCATTTATTTGGCTGTTCTTCTCATAATTCCACATGCCAAACTGAACCCCTCTCTGTTATGACACAGATTTACATGAGCTGCCATTTCTTTGTTTTCCAAGATTGAAAATGGCATTACTATGGAAACGGAGCAGCAGCACCACATATTATCAGACCCATCAACAATATTAATTGTGGCAACACCATATTGAATGCTGCTTTTGATAACTCTTTCTAGGTTTAGATCAAATGAGTTATGAATTAACACAAATTGGCTATGCATTACTTAAAGCATGAATGGGAAAATTTGTATTAGTCAGCTTTGAATGCATGCTTGTATTTTATCCATCTGAAATATCAGGACAAACACTGCTGATCAAATCCACGGATTGTCAGTCTCTATATTGGCCTACCTGAATATATTGCAATGGTTAGGAATTGAATACATTTGGCAATTTATTCTTAACTGTGTGTGAGTCTATTTCAACTGACATCTATTTCATCATATTTGGGAAGCCTCAGTCTTTAACTGAAAATCCAAATGTATATGTCCCTTAAATAAAGATGATTATAATCTCCATGTTTTTTTTGTGAATAGACAGAATTTCAATTATTATATGGGATTTCTGCCAAATTTCTGTATAGATTTTTATGAATGTCAGTAAAGATGAAGTGTACTTTGTCTCAGAACACCCTGTAGTTTCTTAATTCAGGGCAGCTGTTTTTTTGTAAGAAAGTGTAAGAAACCAAAAACCAGCCCAACTCAATGACTTTATACTATAAGACCTTTTTTCAGGGAATATGGATAATGGGTTACAGTAACATAAATCAAAATTAAATAAATTTAAAGGTGACAACTGACAACATTCAATACAACAGAGCCAAAAAAGCAAATTGTGTAAAATAGTGTTATTTTTATTTGCAAACACAGACATTTTGTGAATAATGTACATTGTACCATTGTTCATAGGTCAGCTCTCTAGATTCACGCAGAATATAAGTACCAAATGAACACTTCCTTGTCAACAGCAGGCATTTAATTTTACTTTGCCTCTGAGATTAAATTGTTTTTGGTGAGTATCCTTGGCTTTGGCAAGATGGAGGTTGGCATGGCAGACCTTGTGTTTACATTTGAGCCCCTAATGTCCACCTGAATAGGAGGATGACCATGGGACTTAGTGTACGGTACACTGAATAGACATTGAGTGAACATAATTTGGGCCACTGAAGCAAAAGGTACTTGCTTGTACTGATAAAGCTCGGAACAAGACTGAAAATCTCTGAAATCTCTGAAAAAAAAAATTCATTTGAATGACAGTATATGGGTTGGTTCTGTTTGCCCTAAGCAGGACATGTAAGAACGACAGTAGAGAGCAAGACTCAGAACTGGCCAATCAATATTGCTATGCATATTATCTACCTCTTGGACTGCTGGCCAGGTATAGAATATTTCATTGTGATATTTTTGTCATGGTGGGGGTAGAGAGGAACCAGAAGCAGACACAGGGGTATGTAAAAATGGCAGATTTAATTGCAGATGAAGGGGCAGAGAGAGCGTAATAACAGGCCAAGATCAAAAACCAGGGGGTCAGTCCACACAGGGCAGAGGTACAGATATCCACAAAAACCAAAGAGTCCAGGGAAGCAGGCAGGGGTCAAAACAGATCCAGATACAGAACAGAATTGAAAGTGGAGATGCGTTAGTAAGTTAGTTACGTGATTTAAATTACAAATACCCAAAACTAGTGAATGTTAGTTTGTTAGTTTGATGAACATATTAGTGTGTTAGTATAATTAGTACTGCACAAATTCTATGTTAGTTGGGATTAGTGTATTAGTGCTATCTACAAACATGAAATGTAGAGAAAGCTGGAAGTAAGTAATGCAAGATTAGAAGGAAGGTTGAACCCCGGAACTACCGTAAACACCTGAATATTGGAGGACACAGACAGGGGATTGACTCGGGCTCGTAAACATTCAGACTCAGACATCATAGGGGAAGACAAGTGCAAAGCCTAATGAATATAAACAGAACACCAGACATGGAACTGAAAAATAATAAATTACAAGAATGATAAACTAACAGAACTCAGGAACATAGCAATTTTAGATTTTTGGATTTCTATACATAAACTCTGCTACTGCAAAAGACATTCTAGAATTCCCATTGTGTGCCACATAACTGTCACTCCATGTGACTATCTCTGTCACCTCAGGGTGATCTTGTGTCACCTTTTCTAGTACTTTAACCAGGGCACTTGCCATATCATACCCTCCCCTCCCCAACATTGCCTCCATCCACACAGCACAATATCCCTTCTTAGTTTGTGAACTGTAGGCTGTCATATCTTATAGGTTTAGCTTCCTCTTGTTGAAGAAATAACTAACTTCATCACATGGACATGAAATAAATGTGCCAAGTCAAAACAGACTGTAAGCTTCTGTTTATCATCCCTATCTCTTTGGTGCTCTTGGCACATGGCATTCTTTTCATATATACGTTTCTTGTGTGCTTCCTCTTGGTCCTGGCTTAACAACCCCTGTTTCTGAGCTGCTTCATATGCCTCACCTTCATCACATTGGTCCGATTTAGGGACATGAAAACCGAGATCGAACTCAGTGTTGAATATAGACCTATATAGTATGACACTTTCACTGGTGTGTCTTCATTTTCGCTACGCTTTAGTTTGTAAAGGTCGTACATCTTTGCCACATTAAGTGTCGGGTCAAGGTACTGTTTCTGTGTGCGGGCATGACAGTAATGAGACTCAACCACTGGGAAAGAACTAATGTCTGCTTGCACCTTCTCTTTTTGGTTTTCATTTATGTATTTTTGTAGCATGCTTTCCCCTTGCATCAGACTTTGGAATGCCAGACTGATTTTTCTTTTGGTGTACTTCACTGTTTTTTGACTAAACAAATGCATACTCAGGAAAAATGGTTTGCAAACTCTTATTTTTTCTCCCTCTACTTTATAGGGGACCTGTAACCAAAATGAGCATATGCCTAGATCTGTTAAATATATCATAAAAATGATCCGTAAGTGGAATAAATCTCTCATAACAACATATTTAATGTATTTTATCGGACTATATTGGTCTCGTAACACTTCAGTTTGCAGACATATTACCAAATACTTGACGAAGGTGTGACGTCAAGTCATTGACAGCTGAAACCAGAAACTGCTAAATCCAATGTGAACACATTGGAGTATATTTTTTTTAGATCTAGGCATCATTATGAGTGGCAAAAATTATTCAGTAACATCAATTGGTTATTTGTATGAACTACTGAAGAGGGATTATCCCCATTTAGTATGCTCAGGTGTAGAAAGCAACGATTCAGATGATGACATTATGGGTCCTCCAGCACAATTGCTAGCTTGCAAGGATCACATAAAACACGCATTGGCTCCTGGCTTGCAACGACTTGATGCCACACCTTCAGGTAAGTGTTACTGGATTGACATAGTCCAATAAAATAAATGAACTATGTTGTTATGCCTGGCTTATTTAGCTCACAAGAATGTGAAAACATTATGTGAATACATTGAACAGATCTAGGCATATGCTCGTTTTGGGTACAGGTACCCTTTAAGAAAGTATTTGAATGTGTGAGTAAGAGGTGTGTCAGGTTCACCACTTTGTCTTTCTTTAATCTGGCACTCAGTTGTCATAGCAAGGTAATCATATTTCCTGTCCTGGTTTGAATGATAGTACTCTTCAAAACATTTTGCTCTCTCAACATTAGTTACTTTCCTGGAGCAGTTCAATTTGATTGATGATGCAGTTTTTAAAGGTTTTAATGTGTTTAAAGGTTTTAAGGTTTTTATGTGTTTGGCTAGAACTAGAGTGTCTCTGCTGGTCTGCTGGGTGTTTCTCCTACATTTTGTGCCTCTGTCTTTCTTGCTCTCGGTTTGTCTGCTTCTTTCCTCACTCTCTCTCTCTCTCTCCTGCTGTTGGTGTCTCTGCCTCTCCTTCTAGGGCTGCAAAAATACCAATACAGCTGAGCATCACAATATCATTGTATTGTTTCTATTCTGGTATTGTGATGTATTGCTTTTTCTGAAACTATAGAACATGTGAGGTTCTGGCTAGCAATACCCACCCCTGTCTTCTGCTGTCAGTGTCTCTGCGTCTCCCCCCTCTCTCTCTCCTGCTGTGGGTCTCTGCTTGTCTCCTCTCTCTCTCTCTCTCTCTCTCTCTCTCTCTCTGCTGTCAGTGTCTCTGCTTCTCTCCTCACTCACTCTCCCTCTCTGCTGTCAGTGTCTCTGCTTCTCTCCTCACTCTCTCTCCTGCTGTCAGTGTCTCTGCTTCTCTCCTCACTCACTCTCTCTCTCCTACTGTGGATGTCTGCTTCTCTTCTCTCCCCTCTCTCTCTCTCTCTCTCTCTCTCTCTCTCTCTCTCTCTCTCTCCTGCTGTCAGTGTCTCTGCTTCTCTCCTCACTCACTCTCTCTCTCTCTTGCTGTCAGTGTCTCTATGTCTCTCCTCACTCTCTCTCTCTCCTGCTGTCAGTGTTTCTGTTTCTGCTTCTCTCCTCTCTCTCTCTCTCTCTCTCTCTCTCTCTCTCTCCTGCTGTCAGTGTCTCTGCTTCTCTCCTCACTCACTCTCTCTCTCTTGCTGTCAGTGTCTCTATGTCTCTCCTCACTCTCTCTCCTGCTGTCAGTGTCTCTGCTTCTCTCCTCACTCTCACTCTCACTCTGCTTTATCGACAATTAGGCGTGCCAATAATTGTGGTAACTGTGGTTTTCAGAAAATAATAGATTAGTAAATGAAAAACATTGAAACATGACAGTAAAGTCGTTTACTGAAATAAATGTATATGGTCATCCCATATGTTTGAACATAAAATATAGATCATTATCCATGTTGTTTATTAAATGCAGCCTTTTTTCTCCGTTTTTATTCAGGGTGCTAATAATTCTGGAGCCCACTGTTGGCCAACAGAGCAGCACCATTGCTAATTGTCATGATTGTCACATTTATTGCTTTGTAAACAAAAATTGCTTTGTAAATTATTGCTTAGTGTTGGGGAATAGACCCCTGGAACTGGTTGTGGGATAATTGACCACTACAGGGCTCCGGTCAGAGAGCACAGAGTCATCAGTTTGGTTTAAACTCTTTACTTGCAGAGTGTCAGCAGAGCCAGCAGTGCAAATAGTACGACGTAATGGTGCATATTGTTATATATATATAGTTTCTGAAATAAAACACAAATAAACAAATACATTAATTCATTCATTATCCAAACCCGCTTATCCTGAACAGGGTCGCAGGGGGGCTGGAGCCTATCCCAGCATACATTGGGCGAAAGGCAGGAATACACCCTGGACAGGTTGCCAGTCCATCGCAGGGCCCACACACCATTCACTCACACACTCATACCTATGGGCAATTTAGACTCTCCAATCAGCCTCACCTGCATGTCTTTGGACTGTGGGAGGAAACCGGAGTACCCGGAGGAAACCCACGCAAACACAGGGAGAACATGAGAAGAGCACAGAGAGGCCCCGGCTGATGGGGATTCGAACCCAGAACCTCCTTACTGTGAGGCAGCCATGCTACCCACTGCACCATCCGTGCTGCCCTAAACAAATGTAGCGCCCCTTTGCTGTCCGGGCAATTAATAGGGGTAGCTAACCTGAGTTCTTTAACTAAAGTGTTATCTCTAACAATAAGTGTGTGTATATTTTGTCTTTTCACTGTGTATTAATTACTGTATAGCAAGACTGTTATGACAAGGTATTTATTCACTTTTAAATTATTAGCTTTCAACTTAATTTGTATTTTAACTTATAGTGTAGGCTACTAAATGGCTCACTCTAAAGAAACTATAGCTCTATGTTCCCAAGCTTAACTGCAAATAACCATTCACAGGCACTGACATGTTTGTAAAGTAATGAACTATTTACTTATGTACACCATATAATTCCTTTTGTACAGTATTCATTCAATTCAGTTTTCAATCACGCTTAACAAAATAGTTTGCAAGTGCACATTCAAGTATCAAAAACAAACCGATACCGGGCGCTAAGCCTCAATGAAATGAAATACCTCAATGACATGAAATACCTCAATGACATGAAATACCTCAATGACATGAAATACCCTATAGCCGACAGTATAACTCAAATACCCCAATTCAAAGTGGTTGTTGCAGGCCTGGCGCGTAGCTTGTGTGCGGTGTAGCACATCAAATGGCGGCTCCTTCACTCTAAATGAACTAGCGGACAACGACATCTCACAGTTCCTGGAACAGGCAGCGCGCGCAAAGCTCCTCTCCGGAAAGCAGGGCCGGCGCATGCACTGGGCAAACTGGGCAAACTGGGCAATTGCCCAGGGCGCCAAGCCACTAGGGGGCGCTAAAGCCCAAAGGGCGCCGCGCACCGCGCCAGGCGCCACCAATGAAAATAATATATATTGCGCTCTCTCTCCATCTCAAACCAAAAATGAAACGGTCGTCGAAACTAAGTGGGGCGCAAAATAGACGCCGTACACTTGAAAAGACAAAAGCCCTGGAAGCATATCCAAAATTAACATCTTTTTTCACGGGTGGCGCCGGCGGTGAGTCCTCAGCTAACGTTACCGGGGATGGCGAAATGGAGCAGGCACTGCCAGTGCCTGCAGCGACGGGCGAAGGGAGTGCTGTGGCTGAGACTGAGAGACGTGAGGCACAGCCAGCAGCGGAAGAGACAGCAGCACAGCTAGCAAATGCTGCTGCGGAACTTGGCGAAGAGAGTGAGAGTGAGACAGAGAGAAGAGCAGGTGGGTCGGCTGCTGACCTGCCTTTAATAGTAAGCCTATCTGATGACCCCCGCATTATGGTCGAACCGAATCTCTGACTCAGTCAGAATAGAGTTAGTTAAAAGAGGCCCAAAGCAGCTGATGAACAATATTTTCCCGCAAAATAAAGACTCCCCTCCTCGGAGATTTCGTAAGGAGAACTTTTTCATGACACTTAAAAATGGTGAAAAAATAAAGCGATCGTGGTTATTGTACTCCGAATCTACGGATAGGGTTTTCTGTTTTTGTTGCATGTTATTCGGGAAACGTGATGTCTGTCTGTCAAAAGATGGCTATAACATATGGAAACACATCGGTGAATGTCTAAGTAGCCACGAGCGCTCGAAAACACACACCCATTGTATGGAGGAATGGCACACTCTTAAGGCTGAACTGGCCAGTAAGAGAACTTTGGACTGTCAAATCATGGAGCTAATTGAGAGAGAGCAAAATTACTGGAGGGCAGTGATAACCAGAATTATCAGCATCATCTGTCATTTAGCTGAACGTAACATGGCCTTTCGTGGGACAACAGAAAAACTGTACGACCCCTCCAATGGGCATTTCTTAGGGCAGGTAGAGCTGATGGCTAAATATGACCCAGTAATGAGTGAACATTTAAGACGAATTGAGAGATGTGACATAACAACTCATTACCTAAGCAAGGATATTCAGAACAAACTGATTGTGAGGATAGGAAGGATGGTTCTTCAGGCCATTACTGAAAAGGTTCATAATGCAAAATACTATGCAGTGATTATGAATTGTACGCCCGACATTAGTCATGTTGAACAGATGTCAATCATTTTACGTATTGTGAATTGCGAGAACCCTGCTGCTGTTTCGATTGCAGAACACTTTACTGGATTTATCCCAGTTGAGTCCACAACAGGCGAAGCACTATGTGATACTTTCTTGGGCCATCTGGAAAATATGGGCCTCAACATTAATGAATGTAGAGGTCAAAGCTATGACAACGGGAGTAATATGAAAGGCAAGAAACAGGGAGTGCAAAAACGAATCCTTGATCTGAACAAAAAAGCGCTCTTCATGCCATGTGGCAGCCACACCTTAAACTTGGTTGTTTCTGATGCTGCCAAGTCCTCTGTGCAGTCTGTAACATTTTTTGGAATCCTACAGAGAGTTTATGTCATCTTTAGCTCTTCAACTAATCGCTGGTCCATACTGAAAGATAATGTCTCCGGGCTGACCGTCAAACCCCTCTCAGACACTCGTTGGGAATCTCGTATAGACAGCGTGAAAGTGTTATGCTATCAGTTGGAAGAAGTGCATTGTGCACTGGAAGCACTGGCGGATCATTCACTCGAGAAAAGAGATGGCATAACAGCGACAGAGGCCAGAAGCCTGGCTACAGAGATTTCATCAGGGCCCTTTATCATGTGCATTGTTGTGTGGTACAACATTTTGTATCATATTAATCGCGTGAGCAAAATACTCCAGAGTCCCTCAGTCGGTATGGAAACCCGACTGCTGGCTGGCTGCTCGCACAGTGCAAGAGAAATCGCCGACAAGGCCGGTGTGGAACTGGCGTTTCCAGAACAAAGACGACGAAAGAAAAGGGCAATGTTTGACTATGAAAGTGCAGATAGTCGCCCACAATTGACACCCGAGGAGAGCTACAAGCAAGATTTTTTCTCCCCCTGGTTGACACAGCTCTAACCAGTCTAACAGAGCTGGATGGTTTCACAGCTGGATGGTTTCAGTGATTTGTTTGGATTTCTCTTCAGCACCACAGACATGCGGACAGTGATCGAAAACAGCACACTGCGTGACAGGTGCCAACATTTTGCGGAGGAGATGGAGGACATAGATCCTGACGACCTGCGTCTTGAGATAGGCATAGTGGTTTTCTCAACTCAAACTCATGAAAACTTACTTGCGGTCAACTATGTCTCAAGACCGTCTGAATGGACTGGCCGAAATTGCAATTGAGCGCCAAATATCTCGCAAATTGGATTACTCCAAGATAATTGAAGAGTTCGCTGCAGCCAAATCAAGAAAGGTCCACTTCTAAGGGGTGAGTCAACCTATTATTCGATTATGCATGGGATAGGTGTTATGCTACTTGCTACATCATTTCAATGTCGAAATGAATATGAAATGTTGAAAAGAGCCAAATCATATAAAAATATGGGAGTTGTTAACAACAACAATTAACCAGCGACGCTCTGAAAAGACGCGTTACAGCTGACAGTGGTCATTATAATGGTTTTATTTTGAAAGAAAACCGTTGTTAATTTAAGGCAGGTCTTTAGAACCACAGGCCCTGTGCTGTGGGCCACAGGACCTGTGGTTCTAAAGACCTGCCTTAAATTAACACCGTAGTTATTTGCGAAATTAAATACACACACAGCTTTTTTTCCCATTTCAAAATAAAACCGTTATAATGACCACTGTCAGCTGTAACGCGTCTTTTCAGAACGTCGCTGGTTAATTGTTAAACAACTCCCATATTTTAATATGATTTGGCTCTTGTATTGTTTCAACAACATTTCATATTCATTTTGACATTGAAATGATGGCACAGGGATACTGAAACGTTGTATTTCCATGACGAAAAAAAATGTTTTCAGAGTGATATGCATGACAGCACCTGCCACTGAATTTCAACCAGTGCGCAGCGCGCGCCTATGAGCCGTACAGACCTCGTTCATTCTAGAGCCTGTAACCTGCTTATTTGCTATCGTTGTGTGTGGTCGGTAACGTTGTTATAACCTACATTTAATGTTGGTGTTAACAGCGTACTGGTTTTAAATAGCTGACAGTAATATGAGGCGTTTTATCACATGTGTTTCACCGTTTTGTGAAGCCCACACGGGGGCGCACTTTCGTTATTTTGCCCTGGGCGTCTGATTGCCTCGTGCCGGGCCTGCCGGAAAGTATGTTTATTTGGATGGAATCACAGAAATCGCTTGTGTTACCATCTCCTCTGGTTCACGCAGACTTGTCAAACTCTCCGGGTTGGCGAACCCACAGTCCGTGAGCAATCCAGAACAGCTAGCTATCTCACCGTAGAGCTTAGCTAGGCAAAATGGCGGACCGCCCGAACGTTGAACTCCTCTTCGGAATAAATTGTTCAAAACAGTTTGTCCGTCGAATATAACAACTCGTAGAGTTCACGGGTTGTGTACTCATGTTATTACACTCAAACGCTTTGGAAATAGGTGGACTACGTATTTCCGCTGTTCAAAACAACAGCTTAGCAACACATTCCTCATGATCTTTTTTAATCTTCCCTCCTCTACTCTCCAACGTCTCTCTCCCGTTTTTCCACTTCCCCCTCACCCCTGACCTTCAACTCACTTTTCATTGGCTAATGACAATAAACAAAAAGCAAAACTTTTTTTAGTTGAATCTTTTCAAAATAAAACATATTTACAATATGTCCAGCATTGTGAACATACTTTTGGAAAACAAAATACATTTGTAATACATCATGTAATTAACACGATACATGAACTTAACCATGAAATCCTATGACAATTGCACAATATGCAATATTAAACCTCTGCATAGTTTTTAACCTTTTAAAACCTATTTATTCTACTTATTCTATTTATTCATTCCTATTTATGAATCAATGAACTTTTAATATCTAGGCCTAATTTTCCATAGGGCTACACAAATACATGAATATTTGAATTATTACTGATAAACAACATCAACTAAAAGCATTATCGTTACAATAACACTGAAATCACCTGAACTGTGTGCTTATGGCAATACAGGCCAAGCTAGATAAACTAGCCAGTTAGCTAGTACCTTGCGAAGCTAGTTTCCGAACATGAGAATGACTGAACCGAGACATTCGGTAAGTAAGCGGTACAATGAATATGCTTAACATCGACTAAACAATGCAAAGTCATGAAACACGGAGAAAGAATCACGTTATGTTACATGAACTTTCTAACACTGATAATTTAACTTACATCGTCAGTGACTTGTTGCGCCGGTAGTGACAGCATAAAACAGAAGCCAATATACAGAACGAGAATAAACGGAAACAAACCATAAATTCGAATAGAATAATTAATTTCAGAATAAAAGTATTTGAACATGAAGAATTCACAACACTTAGTAAATTGCTTTGTAATTTACTGCTGTGTAAACAAAAAAAACTAAAAAGACATGAATAGTAACTTCAACATACAAAGCCTATTACAAGTACAAATGCGTAACATTTCTGCCAAAAGTAAAAAGAGTTATGAAAAAGAGCAGTTGTAAAATCATATTGTATTTGCGAAAAAAAAAAAATAATTTGTAATGATTTGTGTATTCTGTCTCCATTTTCTGTCTAAATCCCCATCATTTTGCCTTTGGTTTCCCTTTGTGCTTTCCGGAGTTCTGTTTTCTGTTCATTCATTTGTTTCACCTGTTTTCACTTCCTGATTATCATGCACACCTGATTATCATTTCCCCTCGTTATCTGTTTTGTTAGTTCTTTGGCAGATTGTAATGTGCTCCTGCCATTCTCTCCAGCACCTGCTCTGCCTGCTCATAGACCCGTTTTGTGACCCCCCCGACCACTGATTCCTGGATTATCCTTCAGTCTGATTCTGACCTGCTGTGTATGGACTTTCAATTGGTAACTGGTAACTGGTTTGTTATTTCTGGATTTCGTTTTACTGTTTTACCTGTTCTGATTTCCCTCCCGATAACAAACTCTTGCCTGCTATTTTGACTACAATTAGGATTATCCCCGCTGTGTCTTCTTGCCCCGGTTACCAATCTCTTCCTGGACTTTTGATTACGAATTGTTTTACCGTACATTCCCGTTTGCCTGTGTAGGACCATTGCTTGTTTTAATTGGCAGTCTACCAATAAAAATGCTCATTGGAAATACTACGAGCTCTCTACTGGTTCCGGTATCCCAAAACCTGACAGGAGTTGCATCCCCTGACTGGGATGCAACTTAGGCAGTTTATCTGATAACTATGATTGATCACAGTTTCTGACAATATGCACCTTCATTTAAGCATGCAAAAAAGGAAAAGAACAAAAGAACAGGAGAATGCTCGCGCAGCTTCCGTAGCCTGAATTGTTGCTGAGTCAGTTGGATGGAAATAGCCCCCTGGTCCCCCTATTCCGGTGCCCGTAATCCTAAGCATCCCCTTTATCTGTGAAACATGGTGGTGGGGATGTTTTAGTTTAGGCATGTATGGCTGCCACAGCTGTTGGCTCACATGCCTTCATTGATAATATAACTGCTGATACCAGAGGCCAAATTAATTCTGAAGAGTACATCTGCTAAAATTCAATCAAATGCCTCCAAAGTCATCGAACAGTGCTTCATCCCACAGCAAGGCAATGATCCCAAACATCCACATCTCCTTAATGATGTTAAACTTAATTCCTCAGCCTCATAATGGCCTCCTTTACTTTCGTTGGCACAGCCAATTCCGTCGGCTGGGAAAATATACCAGCAAGGTCCCGACAGCAGGGGGCAGCCGCGTTGCATTTGGGGGTTACTCACCACATATAGGGGATTGCTTAACCCTGGATTGAAGATATAATTTGTATTTAGGGAAAAAACCTTTGCTCTTTTTTTAGCTGGGGAAATATTGTCACGTGTCTTGATCTTTAATGATTGTTAGAATTTAAATATCGCCTTTAGTGAAATTCCCATGGAATTCAAATTACTTATTTGCTTTTTTCCCCCCGGTAACAGGCTGAGCAGTCATTTGTAACAATTAACCTTAGGTTGCTTTCATACAACCAGCGAAATGTGCACATTCTTGGGTTTCATTACTGTGCTATGGTGGACAATAATAATAATATTTGTCCGCAACTCCATCCCAGAAGAACATTTAATTGAGTCAGTTTGATGCTGAATATGTGTGCAACCAAATTCTTTCTCATCTCTTTGACCTGGGACACAATGCTGACAATTTAGTATCTCAGTGTTATGATGGCGCTTCGGTGATGTCTGGGGTGAGGGGTGGTACAACAAAAAGCAGGCTAGGACTTTCCATGTGTGCACTGCTACAACCACCAACTTCACTTGGCAGTGGGACCTGCAATGCATCAGAACCTCTTGCAAAGTTATTTGAATGGTCCAATTCATTGAATACATTCTGTCGCAGACACTAGGTTGCACCAGAGATTCGCTGGAACAGCCATCATGATGTCACCAAGGTCATTGTTGACAATGAGGAAAGTATTCTTTCCTTTTGTCTGTGGTGGCAGAGGATGACAGTGCTCTGTTTGATCTCAGTACAGGCATGTGGTCTTTTCACACAGCTAAAGAGACATAACGTCTTTGACATTGGCAAATTTCTCCTCCATGTGCTT
Source organism: Conger conger (assembly GCF_963514075.1). Taxonomy (NCBI): domain Eukaryota; kingdom Metazoa; phylum Chordata; class Actinopteri; order Anguilliformes; family Congridae; genus Conger; species Conger conger. Next base: position 43,240,355 of record NC_083762.1, read on the forward strand.
GGTGAGCTGAAGCCAGCCAATTCAAGTATGCAGTCACAAACAGTGGATTTGTGCACTGCAGGGGAGGTGGTGACTGCTTCACTTGGGGACATTGAAGGAGATGAGATGTGACTCGTTCTGGGAGGAGCATTTCTCACAATGTGGAAATACCGATCCTCCTAAGAGGAGAAGGACTGGGAACTCAGAGCTTGACAACAGTATTGTCTTGAGAACTATTGGGCATGGTGACTCTGATGGCCAAACTAGCACTCTAAATCATCTTTTAAAAGAGCTATGTTTTGCATTCTTGATAGAGCTATTGTGGAGATGGAGACAAAATTTATCCTGCCAAAATCAGCATCTTTTCTGATCACAATACTCAGTACCATCAGACATAGCCAGCTCTCCTCAATTAGGCAGTTTAGTATATGTGCCTTCTGTATTTATTTTTATTTGCATTATGAAATTGTGCACATTTTAGCAACATTTGCTGACATGTAGACTTCTTTCTCTGCACTCACTCTCGGAAACTGGAGTGGAGAAGATCTGCAATGTGTAGCGCAGGTTTGAAGCGCAGGTTTTCTTATTGCTGATTATACTGAAAGCGGTAGATAATAGAGTGCTCATGATTACATCCTTTGTGGGTGGGTGTTGTTGTCATTAGCCAATAGGCCTATATCATTACTGGTTGGTCAGCCAATGGTTTCTTGAAGAACATTCATAAAGTCATAAACATAGCATTATTACTGAACTGCAAGGACAAAAGGGGAGTTAGTTGCCAGTCAGTAGGAATTGCCTATTCGTAATATGATAGATGAGACATTCTGACAAAATGAACTTTGCATTGTAACGTTCCCCTTAACGCTTTGAAAGCCAACACATCGTCATTAAAATTTCAGGAACAGAGATAACAAAGCTGCCGAATGTGCCAGCATGGTCACTGAAATTTCAGAATAGGTGAGCTGCTTTTTGCAAGAATTAGTTTATCGAGTTTGCTGGCTAACTGAGGGCAACAAAGTGCATTACAGTTTTTCCTCAGTCGCTTTGGTACATTTCCCGAATCATCCTTAACATTTGAAAAACAGTAAGTGCATTTCTCGAAACAATTTGTACAAACAGCACCACACAATGGATGACCATTGAGATAAATATTTTTCATCACGGAACACGTTTCATTACGGAAAATGGCATGGATGACTGGGTGTCATGAGTAAATGCATTTCTTCTGTGTGTACTGCAACTTCATTTAAATATTCAGCAATATGCACGTTTGTAAATTCCCACACTCTAATCATTGCACCTCAAAATAATACATACGTGACGTAGTCAGGATTCTAAAATTGGGTATCCTCGCACAATCGATATTAGCATACTGTATCTACATTCAAGGAAAAAGCAGAAAAAACTTAACCTAAACAGACTAACTCCAAGAGCAAGTGTATTTCTTATGATCATATTGGTAAATACATGTCCTGTATTGCAACTTTTCTCTATGTTCATCTGAATATTCAGCAATGCGAGTTTGTAAGCTACCACTAAAATAATACCTCTGCGTTTTTGCAAGACTTGCATACTCCACATAGTGTTGTTTTTTTCCCAATGTCCATCCTGCAAAGAGTGTGATGCCCCCTTGTGCTTGCAGCTAAACAAGAACTGTTTTGAAAAATATTCATTGAAGAAAGGCCATTAGCCCTCCCATTGTCAACTGGTGCTGAAAAATAGTAGTGACAACACTACATTTTTGTAATTTATTTTATATTTCTAATTGGATTTGCTGCAATATTTTGTAATCTTTTGATACCCAAGACCAAGACCTCAGTGATCCAAAATCCAAAATGTGTGTGATTCTAGAGCAATTTACAACCAACATATGATTATGACCTACTTACTGCTGCCATATTACTGTAGCTGAGTTTGTGCTAAAAACAAAGACATGAAACACTTTGTCACTGTATATAAAGTTGATTAAAATGACACAAATATCAGAGCATGGCACAGTCACCAGTTTTCCACATTTTGCCCTCAGACCCCAGAGGGCTAAGTATCCTAACTTTATTGTTATTATTACAAGGCATTTAGCAGACGCTCTTAACCAGAGCGACGTACAATGAAGTGCAGATCAAACACAGGAACAAGTGTGAAGAGGACCCTAGAGGACAGTACAGTCCTAGCGTGACCATACAGATACAATCGGAACCCTTGAAGAATACATCAACTTACAAGCTAGCATACCATGGTTGGTAGCTAGAATACCCAGAGTACAACAATGCAATAGCTAATAAAAAACACAACAATATCTATATATAACTATATCAGTAATATAGTTATGTATAGTTATTCCAACAATATTGACAGTTTTTGTGTTTTTTTAATGCAATTCATTCATTCTGATTTTGAAAACTGAATGATTTCCTTTCCCTTTTCTTTTTTTATTTCTTCCCTTTTTCTTTTTTTCTAATGTGGCCTAACACCAATCCTCAGCCTGTCAGATTTTTTTCCCACCTTGAACCATGCAAACTATTCATAATTCCCCTGAGATACCAAGGTGTCTCTGCTGTGATGTTTTACAACTGATTTAAAATGCTCTATTTGTATTGATCTGAGGTAGACTTGAAAATAAATATCTTGCCAAGAAGTATAATAACATTTACAACCGATATATTGATCTTTTTTTAAATCCCCAAGCAGAACAGTCAGTAGGTCCATTTCAGCTTTTATATGACAGTTTCTTAGCCAAATTTGAATTTGAGTCCAAAAACGGCTCACAAACAAATAGGTGGAATAGGTTCTTTTTCATCTTGGCATAATCTACATACTGGAGATTGTTCAATACCCCACATATGGAATATTTATTTGGTCGCTAAAGTTCTATACAGTAGTTACAACTGGAAGGCTTGCATAAAGGAATCAATAGTTATTTTATGTTTAGATTTATACACTCACCAAGCATTTTAATAGGAACATTTTTACTCTATGACACCTACTTATTCATGCTGTTACCTAATTAGCCAATTGAGTGGCAGGAGTGCAATGCATATAATCATGTAGATACGGGTCAGGAGCTTCAGTTAATTTTCACATCAACCATCAGAAAGGGGAAAAAATGTGATCTAAGTGACTTTGACAGTGGAATGATTGTTGGTGGCAGACAGGGTGGTTTGAGTATCTCAGAAACGGCTGATCTCCTTGGATTTTCACAAAACAAAAAAATCCTGTGAGCAGCAGTTCTGCAGACAGAAACGCCTTGTTAGGAGACACGTCAGAGGAGAATGGCCAGACTGGACAAAGCTGACAGGAAGGTGACAGTAATGCAAATAACCATTACATTACATTACATTATTGGCATTTGGCAGACGCTCTTATCCAGAGCGACGTACAACAAAGTGCATACCCATAACCAGGGATAAGTTCGCTGAAAGACCCTAGAGGGAAGTACAATTTCAACTGCTACCTGTACAACAAAGATAAGGACAAGGACCATTTATTTTTTTATTTTTTTTTGAACAAACAAACAAACAAACAGAGCAAAAGTGATCAAAGTTAACTATCCAAACACTGCTTACCTAGCCAACTAAAAATACCGATACACAAAGCAAGTCACAGAGACAACAATTAAGGTTCACAGGGAGGTAGGGAGGGATGGGGAGAGGTGCTGCTTGAAGGTGCTTGCTTTATTGTAACCACACATTACAATAATGGTATGCAGAAGAGCATCTCTGAACACAGCATAACTCTGAGTGCATTGGCTACAGCAGTAGAAGTAAAAAAAATAAGTCTAATAAATACCTAATAAAGTGCTCGGGGAGTGTATATCACATTTCATGGGAGGGGTGCTCAAAAAGCTGGTCCCATTTGAATTTTATATGGTACATCATATGCACCTTTCTTTTTTTAATAAAAATAATTAATGTATTTATTAATATTACTAATTTTTTGTCCATTTATTATTTTTATACAGGGTCTGCAGACCATTAATTTAAACCCCATTGCCTTTTCCAATTATGTGGTAGGGATGCGAGTAATTGATTATAACTTTGCATGGAACCAACCTGTCCATACACTTTATTAGTTTGTTCATTTTACCTTCTTCATTTAAAATATAATAAAAGGATAATTCTATTCTCAAACCATTGTTTCATAAAAATAGGTTTATTACCTATTACTTGTAGATATAATCTCTTGAGATCTTTGGTCAACTTTTTCTGGTGGATGATGTTGTAACCAGCTTTGTAATTCAGGCAAATCGAAATGCATGCATGTTTCTTTAACCATTGGAAGGGTACAGAATTAAACTTTAAATATGCCAAAACCTACAACTGAACCCTTCAGGATTTGAGCCAAGTCTCCCAATAGTGATGATTTAAATGAAGAAATTATTACTTTAATATTAAGTAATTGTACTCTTCCACTGTCATATTTGAATTTAATACAAATATTTTCATTACAATGATATTATCAGTGTAACAATTTGAGTGTAAAGTTTAATCTTTCAGAATTTCTTAGCATTTGGTATGTCCCCTTTTTGCTTGAATGGCTCCACAAATCTGTGCAAAACCTGATGATTCATGTTATCCCAGCATTATTTGACAATGTTCCAAAGGGCATCTTGTGATGTTACTGAATGCATGGCTTTTGTCAGTCTTCAAGTGCACCCATAAATGTTCAATGGGGTTGAGGTCAGGTGGTGGTGGTGGTGGTAGTGGTAGTGGTAGTGGTAGTAGTAGTAGTAGTAGTAGTATTTCGCTACTTTTTAACAATTTTTACAGAATGAATGCACATATAAATAATCAATGACAATATTGACTGAGAAGGTGTGGACAAATGTATATTTGTCCTTACCCTTGTTTTGTTAAACATACCTACTCACCTAAATTCAAACCAGCTCTCCCTAATTTCAAACAGCCTCTGAATACAGTTAGGAAGCATATTATATTGTGCTTTGTACATTATCTGAGCAGTTTTAAGAGCAACTAGATCACAAAATTTTAAAGCATAATTTGTTGGTTTGTTCATAATAATGCGGTGTGTGTTTCCCCATACCACCACACAGTAAGTAATGTATAAAACTATTAGAGAACAATACTATATATAGTGAGTTCTGATTCAAGATATCTTTAGTTTCAAATAATATTGCAATCGATTTAGACATTTTTGTTTTTACATGATTTATGTATGGTTTACAACTTTTTACAATTATTACACCCAAAACTGTATTTTCATACACTCTTTCTATTTCAACATCATTGCTCATTATTTTTACTTGATTATTGATTTGCTGATTACCAAATATTATAAACTTTGTTTTATTTAAATTCAGTGATAATTTGTTAATGTCAAATCTCTTTAATGCTTTCAATTCCCTTTCCACTGTATTCAGAAGCTGTTCCAAGCTTTTCCCAGAGCAAAATAAATTAGTGTCATCAGCGAATAATTTATTTTTTTAACAATTTAGACACGTTACAAATATAATTTAAATACAGTATAAACAGTTTTGGGCCTAACACTGATCCTCGTGGAACCCCACAAGTAACCTTCAACAAATTGGATGCAATATTATTTATTTGTACATATTGATGTCTATCATCAAGATAACTTCTTAACCATGAGTATGCTATCCCTCTAATACCATACCTCTCCAGTTTGTTCATTAATAAGCCATGGTCAATAGTATCAAATGCTTTTTTTTAAATATATGAACACCCCCACAGCATATTCCTTATTGTCCATTGCAGTAGATATCTCTTCTCCCAGTTCCGTCACTGCCATCGTGGTAGACCCATTAACGAAAGCCATGTTAATGGTCACTCAATAAATTGTGTTTTTCTATAAAATTGCCAAGTCTCTGCACAAATGGTTTTTCCTAATGTCAGTTTACAAGTGTTTGACCTATTTTCTTTTTTTATCTTGAAAATATTCTGAAAACTTGGAAAAACGGAAAGGTGGTCACATATAATTTAAGAGTAGTCCACCTACTATTTCACTTTCAATTGTATTCATGTATATGTTGTCCATCAATATAGCAGTGTCTGTTAGCAGTGTCTGTTGTTGTTCTACTTGGTTTTATAATCACTGGAAATAGGCTTTTGCCGTACATTCTGTTAATAAAGTCTGTTGTCCGTTTGTGGCCATTTGCATTTAACAATTTAATCAATATTAAAATCACCACATACCATTTGCACCTTTTTAATCATTCAATTTGTCAAACATACCAGCTACTCTATCCTTGAATGTATCAAGGCAGTTCCTGGTGTTCTACATACACAACTAATTATTATATTTTTAGATTTTTCGACATCAATTTCTACAGTTAGACATATTATCTAAAGTGTTTGACATGTCATGTTTCATGCTTGTCATGTCATGTTTTATGTTTAGTTATTGTCTTGGTTATGTTATTGTCATGTCACGTATTATGTTAGTCTTGTCATGTCTCGTAATATAGTTTATTGTCATAGTTTTGCAAACTCATGTTATGTTGTACTGTTCATTGATTAGCATACACTTTTTCGTGTCTTTCTGCAAATCTTGCATTCCTGCTTTCTCTCTCTCCATTTCTGTCACTCACACCCTAATTGTTTCAATTTCCCTTGTCTTCTTACTAATCTACTAACTTTAGATCAGGATTGGGTAATACTAACATTCTAACCATGTGTTCATGTTACCTTACGTTTCTTGTGCATGTTGTGGTGCCTTGGGGTAGATCCTGAGGCCGTGGGTGGGCCCAGCTGAAATCCAAGACACAGGAGTCAGTAATCCAGAAAAAATTAGTCTTTTTATTTTTTCTGTTTTCTTTTTTTTTCGTCGGGGTATTGCTGATAGCGCCCCCCCTCAGGGCAAGGGTAGTAAAACGGGAGAAAATAAAAGGGCCGTTGAGGCAAAACTAAATTAGGTTCTTCCCAGACCGAGGTATTCTTCAGGGCCTCCTTCCTTCTTCCCTCCGGGGCCGCGTCAGGGCTGGGGGAAGCACACAGAGATAGGGTAAGGTAAGGATGCTCAATTATCCTCACGTGTCCGTTGGTAAAGGTGGGGCCTCCTTTTAGGTTCAATCCTCCAGGTCAGTACGGCAGAGGATCTTTCCTCTGCTCTTCCTTCCTCAGCATAGGCGCCGACCGACCCCGTTTGCAGCCTCGACCGCGCCTAAAAGAAACCTTCCCCTGCTCATTAGGGAAAAGGGCTGCAGCTGAGTTAGTAGTTTTCCACAGTGTTCACTTACGTGCGCTGTCCGGGGTCCTGGACTGCAGGTAGAGGGTTCTCTCTCCATGGTGCCAATCTCCCCATCACTTCCCTAGGAAAATAGACCCCTTCGCATACCTCTCCCAATGCGTAACGGTTGCAGGGTTGCGTTGTGCGGGCCCTTCTGGGGTTCTCTACCCACGTGGCGCAACATGCAGGAGCAGGGGCGCCACAATGTCATTTACTAATTTACTAACGCTAGGGCAGGATAGGTTTATTACTAATGATTACTAATTACCTCGTTAACTTGTCAATCCTCCACACCTGATTTCCATTCTCATGCTGCTCTTAAGCTAATTGTCTACACCTGTCTACACCTGCATATAAAGCTCAGTTTCACGTCATGTCCTTGCGTCATGTCCCCCCTGTTCGTCAGTGTACTGCTTTAGCGTTATTGGCAAGTCATTTGTCTACCCGTTCCAATCCAAGCCTGTTTATTGACCAAAGATTATTGACTTCTGTTCTGTTGACCATTGCCTGCTTGTACCATGACTTTGCCTGCTGTCTTTGTGCTTTTTCCCCGCGGAGCAGACTTCGGTCTTGACTCTTGCACCATCATCGACCCTGAGCCTGCCTACCGTCCGCCTGTACTTCTGCCCCGCTGACAGCTTTCCTGGCTACCAGACTTTTTGCATGGTGTACCGATTACGAGACTGCCTTCTCCCTTGGTACTGCACTTTGGTTTTGGATTTTACGTTGTGGTGGCCCGATCTGGGATCGAGACACCACTGGAGCGGGGCTGCGGAGCAGAGCGGGGCTGACAACGGAGGCAGAAAGACACGACGCCAGTGCGGGCTTAAGCCTTTTCAGCCTAGAGACGAACAAACTCCTACAGAGAGAAACGTGGAGGAATTCCTGGAGGAAACCCCGCGACCGAAACTGAAGTCTGGGGCACGTGAGCATATCTCTCCTGCTGTGAGCCAGCTAACATTGTCCCGCTCTAACCCCTAGAACTGAATCACCTACGGAGGACGGTTAGGCTGGGAAAGCGGATGGTCGAGACTGGGGAGACGGAAACGGAGTGACCTCGCCCCAGACAAAGACGGACAAACACTGTTGCGTGGATGCCGATTCTTTTGTGTTTTTTCGCTGCCTTTTCGGGGTTCCAAATTTTTTGGCCGTTTGCTTTTTTTAAATTTTTTAAAGGAACCAGTTTTTTGTTCTGGACAATTGAACTCCGCCTTTTCTCTCTCTCTCTCAACCAGCGGGGCACCACAACGTGTACGAACATTGCTTGTTTTTTTGACTACGCTCTCTGGATATTCCCTGAATAAAGCCCTGACGGGACTTTATTACATCCCTGTTTCTGAGTCGTGCATTTTGGGTCCAACCCCCCCACGCACCTGTCTCATGACATACATTTAACCATTCTGCATCTTAAATCTGTATCAACATACAGGGCAACTCCGCCTCCTTTTTTATTGATCCTTTTCATCTCATATCCTTCCAGTTCAACATCATAATCTTTCTCTTTATCAAGCCAAGTCTCAGATGACTTTAAACTTATTGAACTGGCACAGAGGTTTCTACTGTTGAAGTGTATTATTGATAAAGCACCTTCCATTTTCACATTATTGTTGAATTGTTCATCTGTATAGTACTCAATTGTTTTTGATGTTATTGTAAAAGTGGTTTTCCAGGTCAATATCATTTTCAGTCTTTACAATTCATGCTCTGTGTAGTCAAAAGTTTTCAAGTTCTTATTGTTAATTTGAATGTGCATGTTCTTTCTTTCAAAGAATTTCTTGACTTGCTGTTCCAGCATGTGTAGTTCCTCTATTGGGCTGTGCTCTCCAATTTTGACCTCCAGCTGTAGTCCTGGCATAAGATCTGTGTGGTGTCCAGTCCGCTTATGATTAAATCCTCCATTCTTGTATATTGTTCCAGGTCATCAATTCTTCACTCTAACCCTGTTATGTTCCTGAGTTCTGTCTGTTAGTTTCATTGTTTATTATCGTCATTCCTGTTATTTATTATTTTTTATATTCATGTCTGATGTTCTGTTTATATTCATTAGTCTTTGCATTCGTCTTCCCCCCCTCTTGCATTCCTTACTTCCTGCTTCTGTCACGGGGGGGGGACAGAACAGAGGAACCAGAAAGCAGACACAGGGGTGTGGAAAATGGCAGGTTTACTGGCAGATGAAGGGGCAGACAGAGCGTAATCAAAAACTGGGGTTCAGTCTACACAGGCAAAAGTACAAAGGCTGCTTCAAAAGAAGAGTCCAAAAAGCAGGCAGGGGTCAAAAACAGGAATAAGAAACAAACAAAAATGAATAAAACAAGACGGAATGCCGCAAGGGCTCGGGAACAAGGAGGTTAGAACTGGGGGATGGAAGAAAAGGGCCTGGGACTCAGAAACGGACAAGATGAACTAGCAAGGTGCAACTGAAAATGACAGGTATAAATACATATGGGAATGAGAAAAACTAGGTGGGGCATAGGAGCAAGGGTGGTCTAACAAATAAACATCAGGTGAGACGTGAAAGGGTAATGATACAATAACGAAGGGAAACGAAAACGCGGACTGGATTCACACATGTAATACAAATGGCTCCAGACTAGGGAGTAGACAATTGCACAGAATCAGGAGACGTAGTGATGAGGAGAGGCAGGTGCAAATACTTTGCTGAAACTTAGCAAGTAATTAGTAATAGAATAGGGAGGCGGAGTTACAGAACAGAATTGAAATTGGAGATGCGTTAGTTACATGTGAATGTTAGTTTGTTAGTTTGACAAACATATTAGTAAATGGTAAATGGTTGGCATTTATATCGCGCCTTTATCCAAAGCGCTGTACAATTGATGCTTCTCATTCACCCATTCATACACACACTCACACACCAACGGCGATTGGCTGCCATGCAAGGCGCCGACCAGCTCATCAGGAGCATTTGGGGGTTAGGTGTCTTGCTCAGGGACACTTCGACACAGCCCGGGTGGGGGATCGAACCGGCAACCCTCCGACTGCCAGACGACTGCTCTTACTGCCTGAGCCATGTTGCCCTTAGTGTGTTAGTATAATTAGTACTGTACAAATTATATGTTAGTTGGGATTAGTATATTAGTGCTATCTACAAACATGAAATGGAGAGAAAGCAGGAAGTAAGGAATGCAAGATTGGAAGGAAGGTTGAACCCCGGAACTACCATAAACACCTGAATAGTGGAGCACGCAGACAGGGGAGTGACTTGGGCCCGTAAACATTCAGACTCAGACATCACAGGGGGAGACGAGGCAAAGACTAATGAATGTAAACAGAACACCAGACATGAATATGAAAAATAAACTAACAGACAGAACTCAGGAACATAACAAAGCCATCCATTTTCTTATCCTTCTCTTTAACAAGGTTCTTCAGTTGTTTGACTTCAGCCCAGAGGCTTTGCAAAAACATAGCCTCGTCAGAGTTGCGACTATCGACGGTGGAATTCAACAGAGACTGAGCAGTCAAAGCAGAGTGGCCAACAGGGTGATTGTGCAGCACACCTTTCTCCTCTTTGTCTTCAAGTAGTTCTTGCAAAGCTCTGAATTAGCTTTAATTTGTTTTACATTTTTATAAATCCTAAAACTTTATATTTGTTTTCGTCATTTTGTCGTCTGCTGGAGTACAAACCTCTCCCAGAAAGTGGACTTTTGGACCCCACTGTATATTTGCTTGATTTGATCTGGTTCCCCATTCCAGATAAACTTAAATGTTTTCTGTTCATAAAATTTAAAAGTTTAAAATTATATAAACTGAGGTTACTAGAGAGTTTATTAGTGCTGTTTTCACATTACAGTCATTTAGCAGACATTCTTATCCAGAGCGACTTAGAATAAAATACAAATCAAACCAAGGGACAAGCGTGTTGAGGACCCTAGAGCGATCACATAGATACAACTTGAACCCTTGAAGAGTACATCAACTTACAAAATTAGCATACCACGGTTGACAGCTAGAATACCCTGAAATCTGCAATAACTATACATAAGTACTGTAGCTATGGCTTACACATGGCTAATTTACACATGGCTAATTATAGTAGTGAGGTAGGGAGGGAAAGGTGCAGCCTAAAGAGGTGAGTTTTCAGTCAGCACTTGAAAGTGGTCAAAGACACTGCTGTTCTGACATCCACAGGAAGGTCAATCTGTTGCTCGCTCCTGTCGGAACATTGCAAGTATTACAGACAGTTCTGGATTACAATGCTCACATTTGCCATCTGGTGGTAGTTGTGCAAACAACATGTAGTTACTGTGGCGGGAAAGAATTTACCACTGGCCCAGCAGATCTCCACTGTAGATACTGAGAGCTTTCTTATGCCTGCACCAAGGAAGTGATTGAATATACCCGTCTAATTAAAAACAATTGAGAAGCCAACTGTCCAGTTACTTTTGGTCGTCTAAAATTGGGGGACTATCAATAAAATGTAAATACCCTCAAATTAAACATGAGTCTGCACATCATATTCATTGTTTCATTTCAAATCCAATGTGCTGGAGTACAAAAGAACAAAAAGAAGAAATTGTACCACTGTGCAAATACTTACGGACCTCATTGTAATTAATATTGGCATTCCTCCATACTTGGAAAGACAGCCTACTAACCTATAAACACGCCCTCTCCACAGCACGTTCCTCATATTACTCTACCTTAATAGACGGAAATAGAAACAATCCTAGGCACCTGTTTAACACTGTTGCCAAACTGACTAAGAATCATGTTGATCTCTGTATTTCAATATAATTTAGTAGCAATGAGGTTTTTAATTTCTTTGATAAAATTATAAAAATCAAGGACAAGATTCTAAGTTCTTCTACCACCCCTCATATAAGGTCTGCCCTTCCATCCACTCACACATGGATGCAGAATCTTCAGAAGGATGGATGGCCTATTTAAACTCTTTTGCTCCAGTAGATCTCATTGCGTTTAATACCATAGTTAATTCTTCAAAATCCGATTGAAGGAGCTACTGCCAGTGATTGGAACACCACTGTTACATATTGTCAATGCTTCTTTAGCATCTGGATACATACCACAGACTCTTAAACTTGCAGTCATCAAACCCATTCTTAAAACTTAGGCCTTTAGTTAGACAAGTCATTAACATCTGTCTAAACTTCCCATTCCTTTCTAAAATACTAGAAAATGCAATTTCAAAGCAACGTTGTTCATTTTTGCACCCAAGTCATAAATTGAAAGTACCTACTCCACGCTTCAGACAGTGGTTATAGCTGTGCTTGTAGATTTAAGTGCAGCATTTGACACAGTTGATCATCTTATCCTTCAGGATAGACTTGTAGGCCTCTGTGGACAGGCTTTCTCTTGGTTTATATCATATCTATCAGACTGATCCGTTTAGTCTGTCTTATAGTTGAGGGGCAGGAGTGGGTGGCTGGCATAAGCTATAGAGTCTCTGGTGGACTTAACGGTCAGTGCTGTCACTGGATCAATATTCATAGTGCTGTGCTTAGGCTTATTGTGCCAGGGTTTTCCTTATCACTTGCAGGCACCTCTCTCTCCTGGTCTGCTTGACCAACTACCATCCGAACCCCGTAACAATGTTTATTTCCTCTTCTTCCTCCTCTGGACACCTGCCCGGAGCTCTAGCACAAGTATCCTGAGCACCACATCCTGGCACAGAGAGCCCCCCCCCCCCGCTGTTGATTCAGCTGCAGCACCATTCCTGTGCACTTGCCTGACAGTGCCACCAATTGGTGTGCCCGACATCTCTCTACATGACCGGAGTCATCTTTGCTTGGACTTCAATATTTACGTACTATAATTCTGTTGATATGTAATACCATTTTTTACAACAAACCGGTGCCAACCAGCAGCAGATGGGTTCCCCCTCTGAGTCAGGCTCTTCTTCCGGTTAGATAGGGAGTATATCCTTGCCACTGTTGCCATAGGCGTACTCTTGGGGGCTGGTTCTGTGTATAGCTGCTTTGAGGTGTGTGTCTGCATGCATGTTTGGTTCCCCATTCAGATAAATGGCCATCAGCTGTTGGCCCTATGTCCAATTGGTGATGGCACCATAATGGAACGATTGATCAGGACTTGACTGTCAGCTTAGTATGACCACAGATGTGAAAGGTAACACATTCCCATGCCCACATTAACCAGGACATGTTAAAGAGCTGTGTTTAAAATATTGAGACAGGAATATACAGTACTGTGCAGAAGTCTTAGGCACCCTAGACTTTATTATATATATGTTTATTTTTTTTAGTATAAAAGAAAACATTTCCAAATATTCATTTTCCAAAAGATTCAATTTTACAGAGACATTTTTGTATTTAATTTTAAAAAGTAACATATTAACTACTTTTTACATAAAAACTTGATAAAGGCTGTCTGAGATCAGAAGCAAGGAGCCAACCAAAGTCTGCAGAAGAACTGTGGCAAGTTCTCCAACATGCTTGGAAAAACCTCCCTGCTGATTGTCTTATAGAACTGCAGGGCAGCGTTGGCTATCTCAGAGAAGTGATGCAGTTTTAACGCCGAAGGGTGGTCACAAAAAATATTGATTTGATTCAGTTTTTAACTATTCTGCCAAATTAAAATGTGTTGTAAAATGTATAGTACGTTTATTTAGGACCTTTCATTTAATTATTTTTGAAAGAATCTTTCAAAAATTTGTACAGAATGTTATACAGGTGCCTAAGACTTGCACAGTACTGTATAATAAAATTAATCAGCCAATTGAATATTCTAATTGTTCATCATATAAAAATAATCTGGGTTCAACAATAAAATGGGTGTTGTTTCAACCGGGCCAAGTTGTTTGCTATGGCTTGTAAGTAGGTTCAGACTCCAGACACTTCCCAGTGGCTTTGTGCAAAGGCAGGAAAACATTTAGCTGTCACCCTGGTGATTCTAGACAGCGATGTATCTCCTATATATAAACTGGGCCAAACTCCTGTGGCTGAAGTCCTTCGTTTGTTTTATTTTTCTGCCTCCAGTTTAATGTGAAACGGAACTCCTGGTTCATGAATTGGCATTAAGTAATGTAGTTGTTAAACCCATCCACGCTGTTGAGATGTCGAACCCAAATTAGTGTTGCATTCATATTTATAAGATAATAAAAACTGCTACGTAATAAAACCACAAGACGCCATTGTTAAACAGACTCTCTGCTTGCGAGAACAGCACTTGAGATTTGTATCTATTTCTTATTTGCAAAGCAGGTTAATAAAATGGCAGGTTCCCCCATACCATATTAACAGCTTACAACGCGGACTGAGTCAGAGAATGAGACAATAAACGGCATATTCTAACAATCCTTGATGCCATTTCTCGACGTCAAAAAATCATGTTCCAGTATAAGAACAAAAATATACAATTCAGAAGTTGCATGAATAAACAAAATGGGCCTCATTTTTCAAACATCAGCCAAACAAAATTCCCCCTAAGTTCTCTGTAAACGCATTTGCACAAATAACATGGGATTTATCAAAGTTTTCCTACGTCAGTTTTTTTTAGGAGCCGAACAAACTTGTCAGCTGTTCGTATTCTGCATGGAAATGAAAGCACACAGTTGTAAAGCATGATTTATTATTCCATTAACTTGGATTTTGAGTGGCAAAATTATTTTAATGAGCCAATTGAATATTATAATTATTCATATCATATAAAAACACAACAGGATTCAACATTAAAATGGGTGAATTTTCATTCCGGTAATCCTGATTAATGTGGAGTGTTTATGTGGAGTGTAATATAAATTCCATAAAACACGTAAAAAGTTTGCTATAAATGGGGCGTAGCCGGCTTAGAACATTGTTTATATGCCTGGCCTCTCTTAACATTACATGTAAATGTATTTCTGTAGCCTATTAGAAGATTTGCCCCTGATTCCGCATCTTCCGTGCTGCTTTCCTCTCTCTCCTCAGTCCTTGACTCTCTCTGTCCTCTTGTCTCCCGGCCTGCTCAATCCTCCCCTCCCAGCCCATGGGTTTCTGACCTTCTACGTTCCTCCAGGCCAAGCCTACGTGCAGCTGAGAGGAAGTGGAGGAAATCAAAAGACCCGTCGGACCTGTCTTCCTACCAGTCTCTCCTGGCGGAATTCTCCTCCGCTATCACCACTGCCAAAAGAAATGACTACCAAACAAAAATCCAGAACTCCGCTTCTAACCTTCGTCAACTGTTCTCCATTTTCTCCTCTCTCCTCAGCACACCTCCCCCACCATCTGAGTCCTCGCTCACTGTTGATGACTTTGCGGTATTTTTTGACGAGAAGATTGCAGATATCCGCAGCACCTTCGCGACCACCACCACTTCTATGCCTGCCTCCATTTCTGTGTCTGCCCCCTGTTTCTCCTCTTTCTGTCCCCTTACAGATGCTGATGTGTCTCACCTCCTGCTCTCCCACCACCCTACTACTTGTGCCCTGGACCCCATCCCCTCAAACCTCTTTCAGGCAATCATGCCTGACATCCTCCCATTTGTCACCTCCCTTGTTAACTCCTCTCTGTCCTCTGGCTGCTTTCCCTCATCATTCAAGAGGGCCTACATCACCCCGCTCCTAAAGAAACCCACTCTTGACCCCTCCTGCATTCAAAACTACCGTCTGGTATCTCTCCTTCCTTTTCTATCCAAATCCATTGAACGAGCCGCCTCCAACCAACTCTCTTCCTTCCTCTCTCAGAATAACCTGCTGGACCCCCACCAGTCCGGCTTCCGACCTGGCCACTCAACGGAGACTGCACTCCTCTCTGTCAACGAGTCCCTTCAGGCTGCACGAGCAACCTCTCTCTCCTCTGTCCTGATCCTTCTTAACCTCTCTGCGGCGTTCGACACGGTCAACCACTCCATCCTCTTAGCCTCCCTGGCATCTACAGGGATCTGTGGCACAGCCTTAGAGTGGATCCAATCTTATCTCTCTGGCCGGTCCTCCCAGGTGTCCTGGGCTGGAGGAGTGTCAACCCCTCGCCCCCGTTGTTACAGGAGTCCCCCAGGGCTCAGTCCTCGGACCCCTCCTCTTCTCCATCTACACGAGATCCCTTGGCCCCGTTATCTCTGCTCATGGCATCTCCTATCATTGTTATGCCGATGACACCCAACTCTTTCCAAAATTCCATAAGGCCAAAAAACAACACAGAACTTCCAAAAAGGGTGAACTAAAAAACTCGATTTATGATAAAATTATAAATTGATTGGTATTTATCAACACACACACAGATACGAAAAAAGCTCTCATATATATGAAGAAAACACGTGAAGGTACATTTTCTTTACATTGTTTTTTAATAGAAAAATACGTTTTTGTAATCGTTCATGTGTCTGGACAAAAAGTTTTTGAGATATTGACACTTTTATAGGACTAGTAAAAAATTGGTGGAAATTGCCTCTGGGGGGCGGCAAATGGAAAGGGTTAATATGTATTACATTATGTTAATACATTAAATAAGCATAAAATTAACTTTTGTTCACAACTAATGTACAGTATTTATAACATGATATGTATACATTAGTTAACCATAGGATGAACTTATAATTAGTTAACCATTAACAAAATCAGATTTAGGCGGCACGGATAGTGCAGTGGTTAGCACTGCCGCCTCACAGCAAGGAGGTCCTGGGTTTGAATCCCCGTCAGCCGGGGCCTCTCTGTGTGGAGTTTGCGTGGGTTTCCTCCGGGTACCTCCAACAGTCCAAAGACATGCAGGTTAGGCTGATTGGAGTCTAAATTGCCCATAGGTATGAGTGAATGGTGTGTGTGCCCTGTGATGGACTGGCGACCTGTCCAGGGTGTATTCCTGCCTTTCGCCCAATGTATGCTGGGATAGGCTCCTGCGACCCTGTTCAGGATAAGCGGGTTAAGATAATGGATGGATGGATGGATGGATTAACAATGTAGTTGTTAACATGAATTAATGATGAACAAATACAAATACGCTGTACAGGTTGACTTCTCAGTAGTAGTTAGTGACAAATTAGTTACAATTCATGGAACCTTATTGTAAAATTTACCTAATTCCTTATAAGGTATTTTAGGGGCATGAATTTATGCTAATCATGAGGTCAGTAAACGCGCTTTTCAATTTGGATTGTTTTGTATTCATCGACATAAATGTTTACGATTGCACATGGATTGCAAAAAAAATTATAAATGAGGCCCAATGTCCACTTTAACGCATAAAAAAATGTGGTAAAGAGGTTCAGTTGTTGTTCAGACCAAACTTCAGAATGGGAAAGAAATGTGATCAAAGTGACCGTGGAATGATTCTTGGTACCAGATTTGCGTTACTGTCACCTTCCTGTTAGCTTTGACCAGTCTGGCCATTCTCCTCTGACCAATAACAAGTGTTTCTGCCCACAGAACTGCTGCTCACTGGATGTTTTCTGTTTTTAGAACCATTCTCTGCAAACTCTAGAGACTGTTGAGCATGAAGGTCCAAGGAGATCAGCACTTTCTGAGACACTCAAACCACCCTGTTTGTAAGAAAAAATCTGAAACCTTTGCAACCCTAATATCACAAGGCACTTGACCTGACCAGCCCAAGCATGTTACTGGCTAGACAATCAGTGCAAGGCATCATTCATTGAAATGTCCATTGCTGGAGAGGGGAGGAAGATAACAAAAATAGGGTGCTCCCTGCTTTCCCACTAACAGCCCTCAGAATTATTCCTAGCTCTTGTCGCAGCACTTTCTAAGGTCTGTCAGGGTACAATGCAATATCCGAGTCCATTAGCTGTAAAATTATATTACGTCCCTTTGCAGCTGTAGTGTGAAGGGATTTTCCGGTTTCCCGCTTGTTCGCCATCTCCAAGGAATGAGCATTAAATGACTCACTGCTTACTTGAGGGGATTAAAACAAAAAATAGCTCTTGCAAGTCAGCTGAACAGAAAGGGAAAAAAAACAGGACAGACAGACTTGTGTGGGTAGATAGGCAGCCTCATAGCCAGGATTTAATCAAAAGTTGAACCCACTAATTACTAATCAACAGGTAATCGATGATTACAAACCACTTGCAAAAAGCGTATTTCCCATGTGGCCGTGGTCTTATGCCTGTGGTCTTATGCCTGTCAAGGGTGAAGGGGGAGCCTCTATTAGTGTTATTAGAGCTTGAGATTTAATTCTAGCCAGTGTTTCATTATAGCAATTGATTTAAGGAAAGATTAATGCAGAGATCACGCAACCCCTCATGTTCAAGTCACCCAGACTTGATAGACTCTGCAGGTATCGTTTCATCTGGTCTGAACCACTGTCAGTTTTTAGGAGAAGCTTCCCGTGTACCTGGTCTTCAGGCCGGGGTTTGACAAATGTGGGAGGATTGCTAATGAGCAAGAAAACCAGGGGATGAACAGTAGTCGATACCCCCCGAACACATTTTCACTCTCAGTGAAACTTCTCAAAGGAAATAACACAGCATTAGGATGGTAAAACAAAATGGTATGTTAAACACCTTGGTAGCTGAAACACGCAACCACACATACATACTGTGCATATACTGTGTAGTCCATGAGTATTTTGGATCTGTAAGTATTTTGGTAAGCCTATTGCTTGGCCTATATCGCTGACTGTTTTAATGGCTTATTTTACTGTTGACCACTTACCAAAAATAGACAATAATTTGACAAAGGCAATCAAAACCCTAGAATCAAGAATATATACTTAAAGCATTCTCATGCCTACACAAAGGAAGCAACTGAATAGACCTGACTAATCAGAAACAACTGGGAAGCCAAGTGTCCAATTACTTCTGGTCCTCTAAAATGGGGACTGTATAAAAAGGGATGTAATTCCCACACAGATCTGATATGGATGTAAATACAATGACACCTGATATAAATACAATGACACAAGATATGGATGTAAATACAATCAAATTAAAGCTGACAGTCTGCACTGGAACCATATTCATTGTTTCATTTCAAATCCAATGTGCTGGAGTACAGAGCCAAAAGAACAGAAGTGGTACAATGGTACGGTCTGCACTGTGCATGCAGTATATATATCCAAAACATTATGACCACACACAGATGAAACAAATAATGTTGATTATCTCATAAGCAGTTAATGTATAAGGTCTGGGACATATGCATTAGACACTAAGCGAACAGTTGATTCTCCTAGTTGACGTGTTGAATACGGGAGAAATGGGCAGGTATAAAGACCTGAGCCACTTTGACAAGGGCCAAATTGTTATGGCCAGATGACTGGGTGGGAGCATCTCCGAAACAGCCAGGCTTTTGGGGTGCTTCCAGTCAGCAGTGCTGAGTACCAAACCACAAACTGGCAACCGGGTGTTGGGCGTCCAAGGCTCATCGATGCACAAAGTGCAACAAAGGCTATCCCGTCTGGTCAAAGCCAATGAAAGTGCCCATACTAACCCCTGTCTATTGTCAAATGCACCTACAATTGGCACGCGTCCAATGAGTCCCGTTCTCTGTTATATCATGAGGACGGCCGGGTACATGTTCGCCGTTTGTCTGGGGAAGAGATGGAACCAGGATGCACTGTGGGAAGAATACAAGCCGGTGGAGGTAGTGTGATACTCTGGGGAATGTTGTGCCTGGGTCCAGGCATTCATGCATATTTCAATTTGACACGTGCCACCTACTCAAACATCATTGCAGACCAGGTACACCCTTCATGGCAACGGTTCCTGATGGCAGTGGCCTCCTTCAGCAGGATAATGTGCACTGCCATACTGCACAGATTGTTTGGGAATGGCTTGAGGAACATGACAAAGAGTCTTAAAAGGTCTTGTAGAGTCCATGCCTTGGCGGGTCAGATCTGTTTTGGCGGCATGCAGAGGACCAACATCTTAATGTTTTGGCTCATAATGTATGCTGTATATCAAGGCAGAACTGAATTTCCATGTCTAACAGTCTATGCCTCACATTTGGTACAGCCTTGCTGCATCTTAGATTTTGATTCTTCTCATAATCACTCACTCATTTTTTCTCTTCTATCTACCATCACAGCACTGCTGTTTCTCTATTACATTTAAGTCTTCTTTTAGTCTTTTAATCTCTCTCTCATATAAAGACACACAAGCACACTTTTTTTAATCTTGTGGGAAGATGAGCTGCCTTGGTGTGATGTTGAATGAATGTATTCCATTGCAGTGTGCTTGAGTGAAGTCCATGCTCTAGTTAATAATCCTGTATGTTTAGGCCTCAGGTGTGCCTATGGCTGGAGGCCACAGTGCTCACGACTGACTAAGGGATTACTTACCTCATGTTAAGTCTGCAAGATATCAAGGAGAAAACTCATTTAAACACAATTTACTTTAAGATCCTGAAATTTAATGTCCAAATGGGGATTTTCCAGTTGGAGTGAAAGCTGAAAAAGGGGATGGAGAAGTAACTCCCCCCCCCCCATTTGATTATATTCGTCATTTTGGAGAGTTTCTCTTATACATTTGTAATGGAAATTTATGGAAAGCACTTTATTTTGAGATACCAAGAAATGGAGCAGTTCATTTGAATTATTCTGACCAAATGAACACTGTAAATAGTGTTGGGAGGGGGAAGTCTTGGCAGTTGAATGAATTGATTGGAGGCACCCACTGAAAAATGAATAAGAATCAAGGCAACCATGTTCCCAACCTGAGATTTATTTTGCATTTTTATTTGCTTTTCTTTCCTTAGTTTACTGGCAAAGCAGATGAATTCTGTAGTTTTAATGGAAACTATTTTATATGAAAATTAAATGAATTAATAAAATTAATTGAAAGGTTTTAAAAAATGACACATTTAGATTAAAAATGTTGGTCAAGAAAAAGAAAAGAAAAAACATGAAGACAATCCCTATGTCACTGGTGCGTAATATATGAAGACTCAAATATTAAAAATAATTATGTTAATTCCACTCACAGAAAGAACTGGTGTGTTTCATATTAAATCTTTGCTACCATATACCATATAACCTGGCCTTAAGCATGCAATGTTTGCTATGTAAGGACGTACAGTGAATTATTGGCACCTTTGACTGGCAATACAGAAATAATACTACAATATGATTACTGAGATAAACTGAAAATGCTCAACTTGTAAATATTATACTTTAATGTTTCAATGGAACCAACCAAAATCAAACATTCATTTTAAGGATGTGAAGGATCTTTGTAGGATCTGCATATAGGAATGGTCCAAAATCCCTCCAGATGTGTCCCTTAACCTTGTCAAGCACTACAGGGAAATACGTCATGCTGTTAACCTCACAGGTGCATGCACCAAGGACTAAACCAGGGATGCCAATAATTATGGAACTTTGAATTATGGAAAAAAAAAATCTCTTTTTGATTTAATTAATGTTTGATTTTAGTTTTCACGTTCAGCATTTTGAGTTTCAGTATTGTTTCTTTTTTAAAGTATTTTTGTGCATTGTCAGACAGTGGTGCCAATAATTCTGGAGCCCACTGAATATGATGGCCTCTGGAACATTCATTTGCATGTAGATGTAAAGAAATCAGGTGGATTGTCTGTAAAGTCTGTAAGTGCTTAAGAAGTAAGACATGTGATTTCTGTACTGTAGTACCACCAGTATTTGCACACTTCAAAGATCTGGACAGCTTTTATAGTATATTGATTTATGGGCCTTGATTACGTGAGTCAATTTGTTAATGAGAGGAGATGTAAACTTGTGAACAGTTGGTAAATCAGACCATAAGTAAGACGATGAAGTTTAAGTCGACAGTGCATCATTGAAAAGTACATTTCTTTTCACCAGGGATTTATTTCCTGCAAACTGCAGAACTTCTCCCTTCCACCCGTCACCTTAGGCACCAGTGTGCTTCAGTTAATTGCAGACAATTTGTAATGCCATTATTTCCTGAGGCCATCCTCACTGTTTCCTCAGCACTCACACTACTTTTCTGGAGAACTAACTCAAAAGGAAAGATTGACTCCAAGAGGCTTGATTTATGGAAGTGACGTATTTCCCATTCATCATGCTAAACCCAGATGTACTCTGTATCATGGCTTATGACATCCTATCAGTATTAGATGTCCACTGATTCCCAGGATCCAAGCCTCTACATGCAAATTGTGTACAGTGAGCAAGAACCCAAAAGCAAAAAATAACAGTCAATTTTGTGGAGGGCCAAATTATGGCCAGGGTCATTTCGAACGGCTATTCATCAAGGTTTGACCTCTAACCTGCTCCTCTGCACCGACTCTTGTCGATGGCGCACAACAAGAAATGCTCGCTCATTTCCCTAGGGCACTCCCCCCCACCAGTCATTCCGTTTCCATTTGATTGGGCCTACCTGAAGAGCTGCTTTGGTATGCTCAGTAATTGTAAGCACTTCTGCACCTGTTTACTGCAGGTGGCAGGGATGCCAATGACAGCTTGCATTGCAAACACAATTTCTGAGGCACCCCACACTGTGGCCTTTGCTGAGAAGCTGTCACATGTGCGAAGAGGGCAGAAAGAGGCAGTCATCTGGAACGCAGCACTGCATAGGTGCTCAGTGGGAAACTTTGCTACAAAATGCTGTAATCAACCCATAAAATGCCTGGACTTGAATATATTACTGAGCATTGGCCTGTATTACTTCCGAATGTTTTCTTTCTGTCAGTGTTTGGTTTCTTGGCAAGCTTTGTCTTTCTGTACGCACATGTGCTGTTTGAGAGTCACCCTGGTTATATTTCACGAATGATGCAGTACACCCCCTGGATCCATGGGTAGGGCAGATCCCTCTAAAATCATGTCAGTAAATTTTATATGAATTACTTATTTTTACATTGCTCAGGCTATTTACATGGGCAATGCATAGTTTGATGACTGAGAGAATGGTCAGGCTATTTGGCCACCATTAAATGTAAATGGGCATATTTAGATCATCATATAAACACTGGCACAAATCAGAGGAGTAAAGATCTTTCCTAAAATTTAGGTTGGATTATTCGGATTATTCATGTTATATAAATAAAATATCTGAAGGGTTCCTTTTTTCTTCTGTCTATTGTGTCCAATATGATGCTTCAAAAATGAATGTTTGGGAACTACTAACTTTTAACCAATTGAAAGCCATTGCACTGAACCACAGTGCAGTCTAAGTATTTGGACAGTGATACATTTGTTGTTGTTTTTTTCTCCGTACCAGCAATCAAATTGTTGAATAAAACAATTATACTGTTAAAGTGCAGACTTTCTGCTTCAATTTGAGGGTTTTCACCATGTAGGAATTACACATCTTTTTATACATAGTCATACATAATTTTAGGGGACCAAAAGTAATTTGACAAATTAACACAATCTGAAATAATGTCATCATATTCAAACAATATTTTGTTGCAAATCATTTGCAATCAATGACTGCCTACAGATACCCATAGACATCATGGGTATCTTCCTTGGTGATGATCTTCCAGGCCTGTACTGCAGCCCTCTTCTGCTTCTGCTTGTTTTGGGGGATATTTATCTTCAGTCTGGTCTTCAAAAAGTGAGATGCTTGCTGAATTTGATTGAGGTTATGTGATTGACTTGGCCAGTTCAAAATATTCTACATTTTGGCCTGAAACAACTCCTTGTTTATGTTATGTTATGTTATGTTATGTTATGTTATGTTATGTTATGTTATGTTATGTTATGTTATGTTATGTTATGTTATGTTATGTTATGTTATGTTATGTTATGTTATATGTTTTGGATCTTTGTCTTCCTGCATGATGAAGCATTGTCCAATCAGTTTTGATGCATTTGCTTGGAGTGAGCCCATTCCAATGGCAGCCAAACAGGCCCAAGCCATAACACCCCCTCCACCAGGTTTCATGGATGCTTTGGAATAACATAATTGAGTTCACCAGTTGTTTTTTTTATTGTTAATAAATGAACCAAACTGTTGACTTGGGCATGCCCAGGGTTTATGCCAGCTTAATTTGCATTGACACTGCTGTCTTCATGTTGTCACATCCCAACAACAATCTCCAAAGGCAATTGCACATTCTAGAATCAAGACTATATATCAGCAGCTCTCTTCTGCATTAACTAACAAAAAAATAAATACACCTGCATAACGAAACACACGTGAAGTCAATTCAACAAATACTTGCAGTACCTACGAGCCGGGAAGTGACATAGGGCTTAACTCGGGACATGTAGAACACAGGATGGATGTGGCGTAGGGGAGGTGGGAGGCTGAGATGAATGGCAGAGGTGGTGAGGACTCGGGTGATGGTGAAGGGGCTGACAAACCTGGGAGTGAGCTTGTGGCAGACAGAATGGCGGGGAATGTCTCTGGAGGAAAGCCACACTTTTTTGGCATGCCTTTAGAGAACAGTGACCAGGGAGACCAATGCGACACGTGACCAGGGACGATGAGGGACGGATAGTGACTGGAGTGGCCCCTGAGGACTCTGACTGCTGGCCTTCCCCCCTGCACATTCCAGACAGGTGGTGAACTTAGTTGCATGTTGTTTGGCCATTGACCTTCACCAGAACCAAGGGCACAGGAGGGCTAGCGTGTGGCTGACGCCGGGGTGAAACACGAGCAGGAAAGAGTGCGCCCACTCCAGGACCTGAGACAACTTTGGGCATGAACAGACGGTCAACAGGAGTGTCATCAGGGGCAGAACAGCTTCTCAGGGCTTCTTCCAGTGTGCAGACAATATTGCCAACCAAGGCACAAGGAGGCAGGATCTGGCCTGACATTCTTGGAACGGGCCAGTAGGTGAGAGTGAAATTAAAGCGGTTGAAAAAGAGGGACCAGCCGGCTTGGCGAGGCTTCCAGCAGGTGGCGCCACTCTTCAAAGGCCAACTTGAGTTCACGGTCGCCAATGCAGTAATTTCTCTCATTGGGAGTGGGCCGTTAATAAGATGCACCCCTGTGCCTTCTTCTCTCATTAGGAGCTCTTTGGGAGAGTACCGCTCCGACACCTTGAGGGTGAACTGCTTCTCTGGATCGGGCATGGTCAGGACAGGAGCAGAGGAGAAGCATTTCTTGAGCTCTTGGAGAGCCTTTTCTGCTTCAGGAGACCAGTGGAAGGTGGTCTTACTGGATGTGAGGACTATGAGCAGTGACATAGCTGTAGTTCCTTATGAATCGCTGGTGAAAGTTGGCAAAGCCCAGGAACCACTGCAGCTCCTTGCGGCAGCCTTGGTCTTTTATGAGTCCATTTCTAGTTGGAAAATCACTTAATTTAACCAGCAGGTGACTACAACAGTAGCTAGCCACGTTAACATTATCGTAGCAGTGGCTGTTTTGTGCCCGTTCAATAGTATAGCTGTTGCTATTTCCTGGCTAGTTACCTGGCCACCATTATCTTGGCGCCGCCATGTTTACAATTCGGATACATTCCCTCAAGTGTGACCCATAAGTGACCAACTATTTTAACCAACAAACGTTAAATGAGGCTAGCTCTCCCAGATATAGCAATAGGCAAAACCCATGTTTGATGGGCAGAGGGGGTGGTCTTGCCTCAATTTATGAGTCCTGCCTTGATGTCACAATGAAACCAGGTTTTAAATGTGGCACCTCTGAGGTGCTTGTTCTGAGCCTTGATCAACATAATATAGGATAGAAAATAATACTACACCACTGACTCTTATTACGGTCTATAGGCCTCTGGGGCCTTATAGTATCTTCTAGGTGAATTTTCAAAAGAGGACAGAGTGATCATTGTTGGTGATTATTGTTTTAATATCCATATGGATAACGAAGATGACCCTGTGGCGGCCTATAGTGTAGTGGCCAAGGTAAATGACTGGGACATGCAAGGTCGGAGGTTCTAATCCTGGTGTAGCCACAATAAGCCCTTAACCCTGCATTGCTCCAGGAAGATTGTCTTCTGCTTAGTCTAATCAACTGTACATCACTCTAGATAAGATTGTCTGCCAAAAGCCATTAATGTAATGAAATGTAATGTGCCTCAGTAATCTTCATCGCAATTTTCACGTACTGTACGTCTGTGCCACTCTCTGTGTGAAAGCCCTGTAATGTGTCCTCTGTGAGGTCTATGTCACATCCAAGACGTATGGCAATGTAATGTAGAACACAGCACGTCATAAGGAATTTTCTGTGGCCTGTATTGTAATGTACCACCTACCCAGTCAAACATCTGAAACACATTTCTAACATGTCAAACTTTCACTCAACGGTTGACCTAACCCTGTCAAACGCAAGATTAAAAGCAAATTGCCAGCATGTTCTGGGCTGAATGTATGGAGTAAGTAGCCAGGATTTTAACAAATATGTATGTATCTTATATTATTTGATGGCCTCCCACATTCCTTGTGTTTCTCATTCAAGTAGCTTCCACTATTAACTCTGTACAGATGCATTGCCAAAATAGCGAACATTAGACTACATAACTGAACACAGCTTACATTTCAAATAGTCAAAATGAAAAATACAAAATCTTTCTTGCATTTGGTCATACATTCATATCTGCAGCACATTCGTAACACCACCAAAACAGCACAACATGTCAGCAATTGAATTAAAACCTGGAATATTAATATTACCAAAATATTATTCAACACCAAAATTGCACAATCTTTTTATTGACACACCCCTTATTGCACCGTCCAAACCAGGTTTACTGTGGACCAGGAAAATACCAAACCTGCCACATGCAAAAACAAAAGTAGAATTATTTTCAGAACAGAACACTAGTATTTCAACTTGCACCTAGGTGCATTTTGCATTTTGTGCTTCTGTTGTCATAAAAATAGGGCCCCCATACCACAATGTTCTAGCACTCAGTGAAGTGGCAGGGAGACATTGAAGCAAAACATTTATTGTTGTCTATTATAGCCTAAGCAGAACTTTCTCAGATGATCTCAAAATTACCATTTCCATTGAGTGCTGCTCCAACACTTCTTCATAGGTGACTCAGTTTTTTACTCCTGAGATGGATGGTAAATGTGGGTCCAGTGTCTATGAATATGTAACCAAATAGTTTTCAGTAACCCAATAGTTGCTGCATGTAAGGTAACTCTTTAAACATGTGACAAATATTTATTTCCCAAAAGATTTAATTTTCAGAGACATTTTTGTATTTAATTAAAAAAGGTAACATATTACTGTAAATAATTGATTACTTTTTAAATAAAAACTTGATCAAAGCTGTCTGAGATCAGAAACAAGGAGCCAACCAAAGTCTGCAGAAGAACTGTGGCAAGTTCTCCAACAGGGTCAGAGCCAGAGTATTTTCAGGGGGGTGGAACAAGCGTGGCGTCCAAATCTTTGGGGTGGCCTTCCAAATGTTTGTTTTGTGCCCTCGCAAAGTGCACCATGCCGGGAGGTTTCTATGTCTCTGCCGGCACCAGAAGGGCTCTGGAAGTACATTTAGACTACTAAGTAGAAACAATTACTTTTCTTAAATTGTACATATTTTTTGTACACTGTATTAATGTCTTCTAGGCTACATGAACTCTTTCACCTTGTAAGGAAGGTGCATATGGCCTTTTAATTTTGCACTGTCAACATTAAAAGTCTAATGGACATGTCCCCTTGTTTATGATATTCTCATCAACAACATCTCACTCTAATTAAGTGGGTGTGATGTATTGTGCAAGAATAACACTATTTACAGCATTGTGAATTTTCACATATTACTAGATTTATAGCTATTGAGAGGAATTCTATAATCAGCTGTGAGAGCTATAACATTACATTTGACATTACATTATCCTCTATCTATCTCCTAGACACACATACAGAGACTTCAAAACAACAGTATTTTGCAATTTCCATGTCGGTTACTAAACAACCATACAAACTCATCCATGTCCAAGGCCTTGGCTTTCTTGGACTCCACACTTAGCACCCCTAGGTCACTCAGTCTTGCATTGTTCATGGTGGTGTGCAAGTGATTTTTTTAAAATCAGTTTCAGTGCAGAAAAGCTGTGTTCGCAAGCTGCTGTGCTTACAGGTAGGGCCATGGCAATCTTGCACAATCTGAATAATTCATAGAAGACCTCACTGAATGGCTCCTATAGTACTGTAAACTCAAGCAAACTGGTTAGATTCTTCATTCCAGCCACCTTCTTCCTCTCCACACTCCGCTTGGCTTGATGCAGCTCATGCTTAAGTTCCTCCAGGTTTGTGCTGTAACTGGTTCCCAACAAAAACAGAAAAGTCTCCTCCAAAAAGCAGTTGTTTTTGGGATTGAGTGCTTGAATCCTTTCATGATATCACAATTGGTTTTGGAAAAACGCCTCTTTAGCTCAGCATTCACAGTGTCTAATACGGGATTGAAAACAGTTGTACAAAAATGGTCCTTGTCTTCATCACTGCTTCGCTGTCCCTGGATCTGTCCCCGGATCTGTTGTCCCTGGAGGTGACAACAGATCCATGAAGAGCAGCGCTAGTCTTTGGCTGCCTTTTGGAAACCTCTCTGTGCTAATGTTGCACTGCTAAGCAATGTACAGCACTTCTGTCCACAGCTCCCCAAAAAATGCTTCATCTCTGTAGTGCACTAATGTGTTCTGTAGTGCCTGAATGAGGTCAACCACTCTGGCTAAGTCCAATGACAAGGATTGCAGCATATCAGACAGAAGCTTGGTGTCTCCCAGTATCCTCCTAAAAGTTACCAGAAGACCAATGAAATTTAGGTCTATCTGCCCATGCAGTCCACGTGCCTCTAGACTTCTGTCTCCACTCTTCCCCTCATCAATGTCATGAAGGACACGGAGAACAGCTGGAAGCCTGTCCATAAGGTTTCGACAGGCCTTTGGCACTGCTTTCACTATGTCCACAATTATCAAATTAAGGCAGTGCTCATTGCAGTGCACATAAAAAGCGTGCTTAGCCAGCGACTGTATCCTTGCAGACACACCATTGTGTCTGCCACTCATAACTGCGGCCCCGTCATAGCCTTGCCCAACCAGCTGCTCTCTGTATTCTAATCCGTGGAGGCTATTCACAATTGTTTCTGTTAGAGCAGCAGCATCAAGCTTATCAGCATGTTCAAAATGCATGAAACTTCCATGCACTGTTCCATTATAGTAGCATCTGAGCACTAACAAAATTTGTTCTTGTTTTTTTAAGTCTTTTGTCTCATCAGCTAGGATACTGAATGCCCCGCTTTGTTTTACCTCTTCAACAATGTCCTTCCTAACCATCTCAGCCAGCACATCTTATTTTGAATGGTGGGACTTGTATATTTGTCATTGCTCTGCTCCATTTTCCATTTTACTAAAGGGTCATGCTTGGCAAGTTTCCTTTGTTGTCCGAGTCCTCTGACTCTCGGTGGTCACACTGTGCAATGTTTTGGGTGGCTGTACACAGTAGGACATCAGCAACTATCTTGATATACTTTCTGTTTTCTTCCACCTTTTTTTTGGTATTCTTAATCCATTGCCTGGAGTAAAGATGTATTGTTCTCGACACCCCTCTTACAGTATACTCTGCCCATACCACCATGGCATTTACATGGTGCTCTGCCTTGGCATGCTCCTGGAATCCTCCATCTTTAAACATGGCCTTTTTCCAGAGTGACCAGTACCCCAGGAGAACGTTGTCTCAGGAGCAGAGGGGAGCGAATATGTAAGGCGGCCTGTACCGTAGTGGTTAAGGTAAATGACAGTGCCATGCAAGGTCGGTGGTTCTAATCCTGGTGTAGCCACAATAAGATCCGCACAGCCGTTGGGCCCTTGAGCAAGGCCCTTAAGCCTGCATTGCTCCAGGGGAGGATTGTCTCCTGCTTAGTCTAATCAACCCTTTTATTCAACACATGATGGTCCCTGGCTGCATTCAGGCTGACCGACACCCTGACATTTGTTGCTTTCAGTGCTCTGAGCCTGATCTGCACTGTCCCTGTTCTCCACCTGAGGTTCCTTCTTAATGAAGAAGTGTTAAATATCCCCTTTCCTTTTCATTTTTAGTTCAGTCTACCCTGAGAACATGTACAAAGAAATGAAAGACCTTAAACAATAGGACAAAGTAAAGAGCCAAGTAATGTTGCAAAACAGTGCGTGGAAATGGAGACTTGTGCCTTTATGCTGCTAACTAGCTAGCTAGCAAACTAACTAATTAGCTGTGAACAACATGTCCATGCTAGTATAACCAGACGGACAGCTAAGCTAACCACATGAAAACATTAGCTAGTCTAAAAGTGTTGTTTTAAGAACATTAACCAAATTAATTGTAACAGTAGTTTGCAAATATGTGTTCTTACCTCAAAGATGCATAGAAGACTCTTCTTTTTCTTGAGTGTTTGAAGCACACAATGATTGACATCACTAAGAGCCAGTGGGGTGGCATATGGGGTGGCCAATCACATCACAAGAGTGGCAGGTGCCACCCCTCTAGCTCAGCCCCTGTTGTCCAACATGCTTGGAACAACCTCCTTGCTGATTGTCTTATAGAACTGCAGGACAGCGTTGGCTATCGCAGAGAAGTGATGCAGCTTTAACGCCAAAGGGTGGTCACAAAAAATATTGATTTGATTCAGTTTTTAACTATTCTGCCAAAATACTAAAATGTAATGTCAAATATATAGTACATTTATTTAGGACCTTTAATTTTTTCAAAGAATCTCATCTGTACAGAATGTTATACAGGTGCCTAAGACTTCTGCACAGTACTGTATATAAACAGGACATTGTTTTTCTACCTGGAAATATGTCTGCTTCTGATTTAGACCACACCACAATCCAAGTATTTCTAAAGTCCCTCTCTTGTTCAAAATTTAAGATACAAAAAGAGCTTCTCAAGAAGCAAAGAGGTCTTCTCAATTTGGCCAGCACTTATTTCCATGTTAGCCTGTTTTAACACATGAAAATGTGTCCTGGCAATTACTTCCCATCGATGGGAATCACAATGGTCTAAATATCAAGAACCATATATTTTACTCTGCTGAACCCTACACAAAAGACAGTCACTAAAAATAAAAGAATAATGTTTTTATTTTTCGTGGTAAAAATATTTTAACTACGACATGTTTTTGTCCAAGACAAAAACATGTTTAAAAAAAATGTCATGCAAATTACAATTCACTGAGGCATTTTGTGTGTCTTATTTGCCTCGGCATCCTTTTAGGAAAAGCCTTGTCTTAGTCTACCAAAGATTAATATAACTTATATAGAAAACATGGAATGAGAATTCTTATCTACTTCTTATACCACCCAATGTTTCTCATTATGATATGTATATTGAATATTTGATGAGGTTATCTGCAACATACAGTTGTTGTTTGCACACAGAGGGTGTCTTGAAATAATTACAAATATTTATTTCCATTGGATTGTTTCTTGTGATTGTGATTCAAACTATCAAGCCTCAATGCTTGCATCAGAAAGTGTACTTTTATCCATTATCTGAAGATACATGTTGGTTTTAAATATGTGAAATATTTTTAAACAAAGTACAGTGGGGCAAAAAAGTATTTAGTCAGCCACCAATTGTGCAAGTTCTCCCACTTAAAAAGATGAGAGGCCTGTAATTTACCTCAACTATGAGAGACAAAATGAGAAAAAAAAATATCCAGAAAATCACATTGTCTGATTTTTAAAGAATTTATTTGCAAATTATGGTGGAAAATAAGTATTTGGTCAATAACAAAAGTTCATCTCAATACTTTGTTATATACCCTTTGTTGGCAATGACAGAGGTCAAACGTTTTCTGTAAGTATTCACAAGGTTTTCACACACTGTTGCTGGTATTTTGGCCCATTCCTCCATGCAGATCTCCTCTAGAGCAGTGATGTTTTGGGGCTGTCGCTGGGCAACACGGACTTTCAACTCCCTCCAAAAATTTTCTATGGGGTTGAGATCTGGAGACTGGCTAGGCCACTCCAGGACCTTGAAATGCTTCTTTCGAAGCCACTCCTTCGTTGCCCGGGCAGTGTGTTTGGGATCATTGTCAGGCTGAAAGACCCAGCCATGTTTCATCTTCAATGCCCTTGCTGATGCAAGGAGGTTTTCACTCAAAATCTCACGATACATGGCCCCATTCATTCTTTCCTTTACACGGATCAGTCGTCCTGGTCCCTTTGCAGAAAAACAGCCCAAAAGCATGATGTTTCCACCCCCATGCTTCACAGTAGATATGGTGTTCTTTGGATGCAACTCAGCATTCTTTCTCCTCCAAACACGACAAGTTGAGTTTTTACCAAAAAGTTCTATTTTGGTTTCATCTGACCATATGACATTCTCCCAATCCTCTTCTGGATCATCAAAATGCTCTCTAGCAAACTTCAGACGGGCCTGGACATGTACTGGCTTAAGCAGAGGGACACGTTTGGCACTGCAGGATTTGAGTCCCTGGCGGCGTAGTATGTTACTGATGGTAGCCTTTGTTACTTTGGTCCCAGCTCTCTGCAGGTCATTCACTAGGTCCCCCCGTGTGGTTCTGGGATTTTTGCTCACCGTTCTTGTGATCATTTTGACCCCACAGGGTGAGATCTTGCGTGGAGCCCCAGATCAAGGGAGATTATCAGTGGTCTTGTATGTCTTCCATTTTCTAATAATTGCTCCCACAGTTGATTTCTTCACACCAAGCTGCTTACCGATTGCAGATTCAGGCTTCCCAGCCTGGTGCAGGTCTACAATTTTGTTTCTGGTGTCCTTTGACAGCTCTTTGGTCTTGGCCATAGTGGAGTTTGGAGTGTGACTGTTTGAGGTTGTGGACAGGTGTCTTTTATACTGATAACGAGTTCAAACAGGTGCCATTAATACAGGCAACGAGTGGAGGACAAAGGAGCCTCTTCAAGAAGAAGTTACAGGTCTGTGAGAGCCAGAAATCTTGCTTGTTTGTAGGTGACCAAATACTTATTTTACCGAGGAATTTACCAATTAATTCATTAAAAATCCTACAATGTGATTTCCTGGATTCTTTCCCCCCATTCTGTCTCTCATAGTTGAAGTGTACCTATGATGAAAATTACAGGCCTCTCTCATCTTTTTAAGTGGGAGAACTTGCACAATTGGTGGCTAACTAAATACTTTTTTGCCCCACTGTATTTAACTGTAATGGAATTCTTTATACATAATCATAGATTTCCTAGCTAAGACTAGCATCTGCCTCTGCTGTACTGATTCCATAATGTAGCAATCACAGTGTGGTTCTAGAAGACCCATTAAATTGGTTTTGCATTGTAATTACACATGAAAAGGGCCTTACACTATTCGCTGCCTGACTGTCTAATTCAGTTATCAAGTACATTTTTGTCACAATGTTAGAATAATAAATAATTGAAACATTTTTTTTCGGCCATTCCATTGATTTATAATGTCTGCTTAACAAAACGTTTATAGCCTTGGGAAGTAGCAGGATGATCATTATTCAAATTCTTAGCCCAAAATTGTATATGGAATACAATGGCCAGGCACAATATGACAATATGAGTGCAAAACAAAGGCTGGTCTATAAGAGTTTTCACTCAAAAAATTACATGTAATGTAATTAAATGCCAATGACAGTCAAGGAAGCCATTATGAGGCTGACAAATAAGGCTGAGGCAAATAAGCTTGCCAAAACTGTAAACTGTTTGGAACATCATTCAGAAAAAAAACAGTGGTTGTGTATCGTGGGCTCCACAAATATTGGCAAATATAACCTCTTTTGCACTTAAATACTGAGTCACAAACAGGAAACAGGTTGTTACATTCGGTCAGAGACCCAAGCGCAGACCTAGGGATAATCAGAATCATGTTTATTACAGTCCAATAATCAAGCCAGGTATTCCAATAAACACAATGCCAAATCGAGTAGCAAGAGAAGTGGTGAGAAAATAATCCAAGGTGAAAAATCCAAAGAGGTACGAGCAGAGGTACGAAGGATAAGGCAAGCGGAGGGTCAAAAAACACGAAGCGAAGATCAAAACCAACAAAACACAAAGGCAACAAAACGGGTAAAGGGTGTCTCAGGAATCTTGAGCAATACAGGTTTACTAAGAATCGGCTACTGCAAAGATGATCAACGTTCTGACAAAGGTTACTGCGGAGACTGAGGTTTAAATACATGAGGGAAGGTGACAATCTAGGTGGGGCTCGGGAGAAAGGTGGGCTAAACAAATAGAAAACAGGTGGGAAACATAATTGGGTAATGATGGTACAGTGGTTTTGTGCCTCATTTGGTACTTCTGCCTCAGGAAATCAGCCGGGTGGTGGCAGATTTTGGGGTTTTTCCACAGTAATTACTTGTAATAATTACACGCATATGTAAGCAGTATGAAATATTTGCAGGTTCCGACAGTTGGGGGGCAGCAGTGCCCTTTTTCTCAGGATGCGTACAACCCCGGTGGAAAATCCAGCTACGACCAGTTTGAAATGATAAACTACCAGCTGTTTCAAAATATAGCTTTAGCTGGTCAACCAGCTAAAGTATGGAGCACTATGAAGCAAGATTACGGGGTTAGCGACCTAACCTAAGCACTAACCCTGGGTTTTCTGTACTAGAAAGCTGAGTTACTTTAAATCAGCGACTTATGCTGCAAGGCTATCCTGGTCCAGGACAGGTTATGTTCAAGCCAGAGCCGTAGAAAGAGAGAGTTGCGTCAAAACACTCGTTATTCTGAAGTGTGGGAAAAATGCGTTGTTAATTGTGTTGTGGGAAAAATGCGTTGTTAATTAATTCAAGCTGCTTCATTCCTTTCTTCCACAAAAATCTACCCAGCGCTTACTGCAATATGCTGATTATCTTTGAATTATACTCAAGTTTGACTTTGCAGAAGTACTTTGTATGAGTAATTAGATCATTATCCATGAGTGAATTGGCCTATTTTATTTATTTATTTTATATTCGCTGCAGTAGCTGTACATCAGTGACAAATGCGTTTACACTATTTTGTGATAGGCCAGTTCCTCCCTGGTTCCTCTCCCCCTTAGATCAGTAAAGATTACTGCCTACTGCTATTTTCCTCATTTCACTATTGTGCATGTCAAGAAACTGTCGCGTGAACTTGTTCCGATCATAGATTAAGGATATAACAAGTTAACTAGTATCTTGTCATAGTGTGACCAGAAATGTGTTCAAGATCGTAAACCTAAACTTTAGACTGTTGGCGGTCAAAATGAGCTAACTATGGAGTGACAGAAAGCAGAATGTAAATGATATAATGGTGATTACATGTGTCACATCACGGTAAACCCAACAGTGATCAAAATAATTCACGAAAGACGTTGCAGTGCTTTACAGTTCAATGGGCGCTGCTATCTTGTTTTTCCACATTCAACTAAAGATAATACATTATAGAGATGGTTCATTTGCTTCCAACACAATCCCACTCAATTCCCCATCACGTCTTCCGGGAAGTCATCTTTGTGACATTATTATCTTTGTTTTGACCACAGCATGTAGGATTACGGTATAGTATTAATACTATATTTACAATACGTTCAGCACTCAAGAACAGCTGCTGCACGTGGAAAAAAAACTGGCCACTGGAAATATTTTTGAACTTCAGCCTGAAAGGGTTAAATGCTCTCCATTTGTAAATGATTTTCTGCACAGTAGACTGATGGAGCTCAAATCGTTTTGCTTACTACCCTCTTCGTTGTCTTGTGAGATCTCCTTTCCTCTGCATGGTGCACCGCATGGTGCTTTTTATTAACCTGTATAGGTTACCAGGTTTCTTATGTCTATTTAGCTCACTCAACTTTTTCCTGAAGATCTCTGATAAAATTAAGATTTCA
This sequence comes from Conger conger, assembly GCF_963514075.1. NCBI lineage: Eukaryota > Metazoa > Chordata > Actinopteri > Anguilliformes > Congridae > Conger > Conger conger. The sequence goes on from NC_083762.1 coordinate 43,276,088, forward strand.
TGGTAAAAACAAAAAAATGTCTAATTGCAAAAGTGATTCACATTCAGCACTGTAATTATATCATTTTGTTTTTTTTTTCAATTCAATTTTGCCATTGTTCCTACCACAGAACTGTGCTTGATAGTGCAGTACAATAGAGAATACAACTGATTGAAGTGTGGGATGTCACGCTAACGTAAATAATCATGGGCAATGCCCTTCAGTGAAGTCTGGTTCAATGCTGACTCACATGAAGGCTGCAAGGGCTTGTATAGTTTGGAATAAGAAATTGTCATGATCTATGTTTTCTGTCTTGGTATTTTTCTACATCCCCTGCGTTTTCGCCTTTTATTTCCCTCTATGCTTTCCGTAGTTCTATTTTCTGTTAATTGATATTCATTAGTTTCACCTGTTTTGTCAGTTCGTTGCTCTGTCTATCGACCTGTTTTGTGACCCCCCAACCACTGATTCCTGAATTACCCTTCTGTCTGATTCAGACCCGCTGTATATGGACTTTGCTTGGACTTTTGGTTTGTGACGATTTGGATTAACCCCTCTGTGTCTGTTTGCCCTGGTCACAAACCTTTGCCTGGACTTTTGATAATAAAACTGTTATCTATTGCCTCTGATATTCCTGTTTGCCTGTGTTGGACCATTGTTTGTTTCCTTATTGGAAATACAACAACTTCGCTACTGGTTCCTGTGTTCCGATACCTGACAAAAATGGGACAGCCTAAGCCTCCAAAGGTTCTCACGGGTACCTGCATTTGAAGTGCACAAGTGCTTAATTGTGCGGTTTGGGACTGGGCCAGTCACTCAGTTACAGACAATAACTGTTCTAGGCTGGCCCCCAGGGCAAAAACTGGTTCAATTACTGTTAATAGATATTGGTTATAATTGGGTGAAAACACTGTACAATGGCACACTCAATATTCACTCACACACTCATACCTACGGGTAATTTAGATTCTCCAATCAACCTAACCTGCATGTCTTTGGACTGTGGGAGGAAACCGGTGTACCCAGAGGAAACCCACACGAACACGGGGAGAACATGCAAACTCCTCACAGAGAGGCCCCGGCCGACCAGGATTCTAACCCAGCTAGCTACATGGTAAAATGGCTGGGAGAGTGTTAGCTAATGCCAGCTAGTTAACTAGCTAACCTATAGTTAGGCTTTTAAAAGTAGTGCGATCTGGCTAGCCGACTGGCTAATATGAGATATTTCTCATTACACATGCAGAAAACACGCAATATCACCAGCAAGATAATATGCAAATACAGTGTTTATGGCAGACAACTGCCGCCTCCTTTGGATTTGACTGAAGAAATGCATTTCAGGCCTCAGAATTATCCTTGAAATGGAAAAATGATGCCAACTATACTTGTAAATCATGCATTGTTATGCTTGCTAGCTAAAATAATATAACATATTGTCTGCTGTCAATAAAACCTATTGTTGAGACTGAGAATCAATGAAACCAAAAATGTATCACCAATGAATGGCAAAATACCACTTTTTACCAGTAGAGGGCATCCGCGGATGGGGAGAATGGGGTTCTCTTTACTCTACAGTTAGTTTAGTTATCAAGTGGGCTGAATATATTCCTTAATGTAAGTTCTCAGCCAAGGATTTTATTTTTAATGAATATTTACAATGACCTATCAAGTATTCATTGAGCATCCTGGTGTAAAAACCCAAAAAGAAATTGAAGTGAAATGTTTGCTGAAAGCCTCAAAAGCCAGGAATTTTTATTGTTCAGTCCTAGTGCTAACACTAGCTTTCGCTCCATCAAGGTATTAGCACAGATCTTTGCTATAGCCCTGTAGTTTATATTCTATTTGAATTTGAGCAGAACAAGACTCACATTTATATCCAATTATTTGCATAGCATTAACACGGCAGTATATTATTTAAATAAATCCAACAGATACAAAACTAATTGTATATATTACTTACAGCATTATAACATTTATTCCTACAGTGAGAATAAAAGTGATTTGTGGGTGACACTATCATTGAGTGAATGTGAATGCACAGTAGTTAGCCATGACTTGGTTTAATTGGTCAGTTGCTTTTGGAGAAGTGAATAATAACATATAGGCCCATAATATGTACATACTGGAGACTATACACAGGTATCAGGTTTCATTTGGCGGTTTGCTTCTGCGGCAAGAATGTCGTGGGCTGGGAAGAAATACTTGCAAGTTGCGGGCAGTCGCATTGCATTTTGGCCTGTAACGGGTGGATCGGTCATTTGTAGCATGATTGTCCATAATCAATACTGTTAACTAATGAATAAACGGGTAACGCAATTATTGAACTGCTACAATTTTAGTTATTTATGGCTCTATTTCATGTCACTATGGTAATAGTGCTAATTATGCTCTAGCAAAGCAGTGTACCATAATTTCCAGTTGTATTTCGGGTAGACATCTAAACCAGAGATTGAGGGTCTCAGCAAGCTAGCTAGCTAGTTTAGCCTAAGTAAGATAATGGATTTCAGGTTTTCACTTTAAGATCAACCAAAAATTGACATAAACAATGTTCACTGACTGACAGATTTACACAATAAAACCAAGGGGTCAAAACTAAAGCAAGGATTTCATTGGCAGTTTCTTCCATTTATTACCAAGGCGACTGTAATATAGTTAATTAGGTAGCTAAAGTAGCTAGCTCTTTTTATTTTTGTTTATTTTATTATTTCATTATTATTATTATTTTTATTTTTTTCGATCATTTCTGGTCTTTTTTAATTTTTTTTGTTTTAACATACAAAACCAACAAAAAGGGATCTCACAACAGTACACATAAGAGAACACACAATACACATACAGTAGGAGAACACAAACAGTACACATAAGAGAAAACAAACAACACAAAAAACTAAAACTTTACATGTAAGAGAGCGGACAAGGACAACAGAGAAAAATAAAAATAAAGAAATGAAAAATGGAGTACAAATTGTATGAGTAAGATATCAAAAGATGAAGAGAGATGGCAAAAGTAATGTTTCAGAACAGCCTATGTATATAAGAAATAGCTTGTGACCAAATACCTAAAGTTTCTGCTTTCGCTCCATTGACCATAGCTGTTTTTCCAGAATACAAATGTCATAGAACATCGCGGCCCAGATTCTGTTCAAAACAATGGGTTCAAACCAGCTCTTTAAAATAGTTTTTTTAGCAGCTGTTGTATGAGGTTGAGGAATGGCGGAGAGCCAAGCGCGACTAAGGGTAATCCCTAGTAAGCGGGCACGCGAACGTGTCCGCCACTAAACCCAGGGAGGTCGAGGACACAAAAACAACTCGGAGACAGCTCCGACCAAATAAAGAAAATAGCCCCAAAAAACGGCTAATAAAAATAAAGCAACCCTTAAAAACCAGGGCGAATAACACAACCAAAAGAGGGCTAAAAGGCGAGCCCTGAAACCCCGGACCGGGGATCCCCAAAATAAAAGTACAACCTAGTAAAAAAGACTAGGTAAACAAAATAAACAGCCGTGAGTCGCAGCTCCGGAAAACGCACAAACCAAAATATATACCGGGGACAACGTCCCTCACCCACAGACTCACACGAGCCAAAAACAAAAGAGAAAATAAAACTAAAGAACCTACAGGAAGGTGTTCGCAGTGTACACACACACACAACGAGCAGAACACCTTCCTTACCTTTTTTTTCATTTTGTTTTTTCTTTTAAATTCAAAACCCAGAACCAGCACAATACCTGACTCATTTAACCGTGAGTCTACCGTGTGCTTACCAGCTTGGTGGCAGTGCGAACAGTGACACCAAAGCATCGACCGATGGTCAAAGAGGGCTTTAAATACCTTCTGGAGGTAGCCACCCTGTTGGCACTAATGAGCACCAGGTGAAAATAATAAACCCCTGGTGGCCTCCCAACCCTGACAGGACCCCCCTTCTAAGGAGCGGCCCCAGACGATCCTTCAGCCCCCCGCCTGCGGAATTCGCGGATGAGCTCTGGGTCCAAAATGTCCCTAGAGGGGACCCAAGAGCGCTCCTCGGGGCCATAGCCCTCCCAGTCCACGAGGTACTGCTTACCCCTGCCCACGCGGCGCTCAGCCAGGATGCGGCGCACCGTATAGACCGGGCCCCCATCAATGACCCGTGGAGGTGGAGGAGGAGCCTCCGCCGGGGCCAGCACACTTGTCAGCACCGGTTTGAGGCGGGAGACATGGAAGGTGGGGTGAATTCTCATTGACCGGGGCAGTTGGAGGCGCACCGTCACCGGATTGATTTTTTAAATAATTTTGAAAGGGCCCACGTAGCGAGGAGCGAGCTTACGGGACTCGACCCGCAATGGCAGATCCCGAGTGGATAGCCACACTCTCTGCCCTACCCTGTAGGAGGGGGCTGAAAGGCGACGCCTCTTTTGGGTAGCCGTAGCCCGTAGGAGCGCAGCCCGTACTTTATTCCAGGTGACCCGGCACCGCCGAACAAAAGCCTCACTTCAACCCCCCTCTCCAGTTCCGGGAACAGTGGCGGAGCGTAACCAAATTGAGCCTCAAAGGGCGAGAGCCCTGTGGAGGCGTTGCGCAGAGTGTTGTGCGCGTACTCTGCCCACATGAGTTGGCGACTCCATGAATTGGGGTTGGCAGCGGCTAGACACCGGAGTGTGTTCTCCAGCGTCTGGTTTGTGCGTTCCGTCTGCCCATTGGTCTCAGGGTGAAAGCCCGAGGAGAGGCTCACAGAGGCCCCTAACAGAGAGCAGAATGCACGCCAGAAACGAGACGCGAACTGGGTCCGCGGTCAGACACCACGTCCTGAGGCAGACCATGCAATCTAAAAACGTGGTCGACCACCAACCGTGCGGTTTCCGCTGCCGACGGTAATTTTGGTAGCGCCACGAAATGAGCCACCTTGGAAAACCGATCAACCACCACCAAAATAATCGTGTTGCTTTCAGATGACGGCAACCCCGTAATGAAATCCAGGGCCACGTGGCTCCAAGGACGCCTCGGGATGGGTAATGGCCGTAATAGCCCTGAGGGAGGCTGGTGCGAGCCCTTGCTGCGGGCACAGACTGAACAGGCGGCCACAAACTCCCGAACATCCTTTTCCATCCCGGGCCACCAGAACTGCCTGGACAAAAAATCCCTGGTGTGGTGAACCCCGGGATGCCCTGCCAGCTGTGAGGCATGTCTCCACTGCAGCACCTGGGACCGGACCCCAGCGGGCACGAAGAGGCAATGAGGCGGACCCCCTCCTGGATCCGGCTCTAGGCGCAACACTCTTCGTACCGCCGACTCAACCTTCCAGATCACTGGCGCCACTATCTGATCTCTAGGGAGAATGGGTTGAGGAGTGTGCTCCCTGTCGGTATTATCAAACACCCAGGAGAGGGCGTCGGGTTTCGTGTTTTTTGACCCTGGACGGTATGTCAGAATAAACGAAAAACGCACAAAAAACAGCGCCCAGCGGGCCTGACGCGAGTTGCGTGTCTTGGCAGTTTGTATGTATTCTAGATTTTTGTGGTCCGTCCACACCGTGAACGGATGCTCCGCCCCCTCCAGCCAGTGACGCCACTCTTCCAGGGCTAATTTGACCGCCAGAAGTTCCCTATCCCCCACGTCGTAATTTCTCTCGGCCTGGGACAGCGACCGAGAGAAAAACGCACAGGGATGCACTTTTTGGTCTAGGGGAGACCGTTATGATAGAATGGCGCCCACCCCCAGCTCGGAGGCATCGACCTCCACAATAAATGGAAGAGAAGGGTTCGGAGTTATTAGGATAGGTTCGGTACAGAATCTTCTTTTTAACTCCACAAACGCCGCCTCCGCACGGGGAGTCCACACAAAGCGCGCCGGAGCAGTCTTCCTGGTAAGCGCAGTGATGGGTGCAACCACCGTGCTAAAATTTCTAATAAAACGGCGATAAAAATTGGCAAACCCTAAGAATCTCTGCACCTGCTTGATAGATTCAGGAGTAGGCCAATTCCTAACAGCTGCTACTTTCGCTGGGTCCATTTCGGTTTTTCCCGCAGACACAATAAACCCAAGAAACGAAACGGTGTTAGCGTGAAAAACGCATTTCTCCGCCTTGACAAACAGGCGAGCTTCTAAAAGGCGTGTCAGAACCAGAGTCACGTGCCGAATGTGTTCAGAGATATTGTTGGAGAAAATTAAAATATCGTCCAGATAGACAAACACAAATTTCTCCAGCATCTCCCTGAGCACATCATTAACCAGCGCCTGAAATACTGCAGGGGCGTTGGTGAGGCCAAACGGCATGACCAGGTATTCATAATGACCGGTGTGCGTGTTAAAAGCCGTTTTCCATTCGTCGCCCTCGCGTATGCGTACAAGATTGTACGCATTACGGAGGTCGAGCTTGGAAAAAACGGACACTGACTGCAGACGCTCGAACGCTGAGTTCATCAGCGGCAGGGGGTACCTATTTTTGATGGTTATAGCATTTAACCCCCTATAATCAATGCAGGGTCTTAGACCCCCGTCTTTCTTTTTCACAAAAAAGAATCCTGCCCCCGCCGGTGATGTAGACGGTCTAATGAACCCGTTCGCCAATGCGTCGCAAATATATTCCTTCATAGACTCGCTCTCAGGCACCGACAATGAATAAAGCGCACCCCTGGGCGGGATTGCACTAGGGAATAGTTCAATCGCACAGTCATATGACCGGTGCGGAGGTAACGTAGTGGCCCGTTGTTTGCTAAATACCTCCGCTACCTTGCTATATTCCCTGGGCACATTAGGTGGGAGTGGAAACGCAATCGCCCCTACCATCCGGCCCTCCTCCCCACTGTCAGAAGCCCGAAAGTCCCAGTCAGTGACGTCACTGCCCTCCCCCTCGTCAACGGGGGGATTCCAATCGCAGGCTGAATCCCATTCCAGACTCTCCACCTGCTCCTCCGTGTCCGGAGTCCTAATCTGAGGGCTGGGGAACCCCCTAGCCTCCTCTTCCTCCAACTCTGACTCTATGTCAATCTCTATGGGAGGAGCCGCGGGAGTGTGTGTCTGATCGGAGTGGTTAGTGCAGTGCGGACCCCACCGGGACACCGGATTGCTCCGGTCTCCCCAGTTTATTTGGGGTTGGTGTTTAGTTAACCACACATGACCCAATACGATCGGGTAAGCCGGGGATTCCACCAAAAAGAAATAAATACGTTCCCGGTGCCCCAGAAACGGGATCCGCATTACCACCCGCTCAGTCATCTGACGTACAACCCCCGACCCCAACGGGCGACCGTCAAGCGCCGTGATGGATTGGGGCTGTGGTAAAGGTTGGACCCGCAGTTTCTGGTGTTTAGCCCACTGACGGTCAATAAAGTTGTCAACCGCCCCGGAATCAATAAAGGCGTCTGCCCTAACCACACCCCCCTTCCACGTCAGTTCGACGGGGAGAAATGTGCGAAAACTGGTACCTCTAACCAGTCCCACTAGTGACTTTCGCTCCACTAGTGGGACTGCTCTTTTTGCTTTCCGGTCGGGGCAGTTCCTAATCTGATGCCCAGACCGTCTGCAAAAGAAACACAGCCCCTCTCTCCAGGGACGCCTCTTATGGCGCGCCAGGGTAGCACTGTCCAGCTCACATCGGCTTCTCCCCTGTGTGTGTACCTTGTCTCCCCTCGGTACTGACAACCCTGCCTGGGGGAGGCGAAATCGGCCAGTTTGACCCGCCCCTTCTGCCCGCTCTCTCCCTCTCCCGTTCCCGAACCCGGTTATCTATACGGATCACTGCAGAAATCAGCGACCCTAAACTACCCGGTGGTTCCATGGTAGCCAGAGCGTCCCTGACAGGGTCTGATAAGGCGCTCGAGAACAGGGTCATGAGCGGATCGTCCGCCCACCCAGTCTCCCCTGCCAGAGCCTGAAACTCTACCGAAAACTCTGCAATACTCTGGGTACCCTGTTTTATCCAGGTTAACCGAGACGCCGCCTCTTTGCCGGTGACATCGTGGTCGAACACTCGTGCCATCTCTTGCATGAGGAGCTGAGAATTATTCATGAGGGGAGCCTGTCCCCGGATCAGCGGATCCGCCCAGGTCAGAGCCGTCCCGGTGAACAGGGATAAAATAAAAGCAACCCGAGAATCCTCAGTAGAGAAACGTGAGGGTTGGGACTGGGAGAGGAACCCCCTACATTTCCCCGCCTCTCCACCATACCGTAAAGGAAGCTGTAGCTTGGGCTCCCTGACCATAGGTGTAATGGGTTGGTAAGTGTGAGAGACTGGTTGGGGAGGATTGGACAGTTGAGGGGTATCAGGGGCTGGTGCTTGTGCCTGGGAGGAACGGAACTCGCTCGCTAATTGACGGAAGGTTTCGGCGAGTCCTAATAGCACATCCTGCTGCTGACCTAACCTGGCCAATATTTCATCCTGGCGTTGAAACACCATAGTCTGCTGTTCGGCAGTAGCGGTTTGTTGCACACGCAACACCTGTAACCCCTGTTCCTGCCTAATCAGAGCAGCCTGCTGCGCGGCTACAACCGCCTCCAGCGGAGAATGCCCCGCCTCAATCACCGCACTAGTCGCTGGTCTCTCCATGATGGCTTTGGTGTTCTATGAGGTTGAGGAATGGCGGAGAGCCAGGCGCGACTAAGGGTAATCCCTAGTAAGCGGGCACGCGAACGTGTCCGCCACTAAACCCAGGGAGGTCGAGGACACGAAAACAACTTGGAGACAGCTCCGACCAAATAAAGAAAATAGCCCCAAAAAACGGCTAATGAAAATAAAGCAACCCTTAAAAACCAGGGCGAATAACACAACCAAAAGAGGGCTAAAAGGCGAGCCCTGAAACCCCGGACCGGGGATCCCCAAAATAAAAGTACAACCTAGTAAAAAAGACTAGGTAAACAAAATAAACAGCCGTGAGTCGCAGCTCCGGAAAACGCACAAACCAAAATATATACCGGGGACAACGTCCCTCACCCACAGACTCACACGAGCCAAAAACAAAAGAGAAAATAAAACTAAAGAACCTACAGGAAGGTGTTCGCAGTGTACACACACACACAACGAGCAGAACACCTTCCTTACCTTTTTTTTCGTTTTGTTTTTTCTTTTAAATTCAAAACCCAGAACCAGCACAATACCTGACTCATTTAACCGTGAGTCTACCGTGTGCTCACCAGCTTGGTGGCAGTGCGAACAGTGACACCAAAGCATCGACCGATGGTCAAAGAGGGCTTTAAATACCTTCTGGAGGTAGCCACCCTGTTGGCACTAATGAGCACCAGGTGAAAATAATAAACCCCTGGTGGCCACAACCGGTACTACCTCCCAACCCTGACATGTTGAGGCTGCGAGGATGATTCGCTTCTCAAAGTATGATGGATTGACAATCGGGTTGTAACCAAAGAGTAGAAGGTGTATCAACTATGTGTTCCCAGAGATATTTAACAGAGGGACAATGCCAGAACATATGTAGAAAGTTTCCCACCTCAGAGTTTGAACATCGGTCACAAAGATCGCTGCTAATAAGTTTTATTTTATATCTGTGCACTGGTGTAAAATACACTCTGTGTGCAAATTTAAAATTAATCAGTTGATGAGCGAGATTCTTGGAAGATGAAAATACGTTATTCCATATCATAGACCAGTCTAGATCAAAGCCTCAGTTGTGTAGATCTGATTCCGAAGTTGTGGTAACAGATAAACATTTAACATTGTAGTGAACTAACTTATTATACATTAAGGAAACAAACCCAGATGTTTTAGCAGAGTGGATAAGGTTTATCAAGGAATGAGATGGGACCGGAGTATCCCAAGGTACTCCGTATGCTTTAAGAGCTGTACGAAGTTGGAGATATAGGAACCATGAGGAACCCGGTAGAGTAAGCCTCCTTCAGATCTTGAAAAGAGCAGAGACCTTGTTGATTGAAAATGTCGCGAAGCGTGTGTATACCAAGGTTAGCCCATTGGGGGAAACTAAAAGGCACGGAGCTGGTCTAGATACAGTTGTTGTTCCAAATAGGGGTCCTGTCATGAAATTTACAGACGGAATGCCGTTTTTTTTTCAATTTGGTACCAAATGGACAACATATTTGAAATGATCCCATACCCAACCGTGTGGACCGAATTTTAGCGCCACAAAAGGGTAGGTCTTGGATTCTAGTAGGATAGCAAAAGGCGTTTTCTAGCTGACGCCATGGTACCCCAGAGGAGGAATCCAGCCAGACCTTCAGGGATCTAAGCTGGAAGGCCCAGTAATAGCATTTAAAGTTAGGGAGGGCAATGCCGCCTAACATTTTGGGACGTGATAAGGTAGAGAGACTAATAGAGGGATGTTTCCCTTTCCAAAGAAAGTTCCTGCATGTTGCATCCAGCCCTGCAAACATATTGGGAGGGGGTGAAAGAGGGAGCATTGAGAAAAGGAAGTTAAGACGAGGTAAGATGTTCATTTTAATAACAGAAATGCGTCCCTGAGACACATGGAGAGGAGACCATTTGGCTAAATCAGTTTTGACTTTAACCAGTGCTGAATTAAAGTTGTCTTTAACCATGGAAAAGAGGCTAGGTATAATTTGAATCCCCAAATAAGTAAAGCCATTGTGCTCCACGGTAATTGGGAGTGAGCTTTTTTGCAGCAAGATTTAACGGCATTAGAAGGAATTTAAAACCAGAAAAGGACACAAATTCCTCAAAGAGGTTGAGGAAATGTGGGATAGAGTTATCAAAATCAGACAAATACATCAGAATCCGCGTAAAGAGAGATGGAGTGAGTGGTTCCTTTGATAGAGATGTTTGATATATTTTGATGTTGTCTGGCTAGAGGCTCTAAAGATAGTGCAGATAGGCCAGGTGATAGATCTACTAGGCAAGGCTGTCCTCTATGTAGCATGAACTGAGGTGCACCAGGGTGTCCAGTTTGGACGCGTGCAGTGGGGTCAGCGTAGAGGATACGAATCATTTTAATAAATGAGGGTCCGAAGCCAAGATGTTCCAAGACTGCCCATAAATAATCCCACTCCATGCGGTCAAAGGCCTTCTCGGCATCCAGTGAAAGAACTGCACAAGGCTGCTTTTGAGTTGAGGAGAATTCAATAATATGTAATAGTCTGCGAATGTTATCCGAAGCTAAACGACCCTTAATAAAACTAGATGCGAAATAACATTGTCCAGTCACCCTATAGTTTGAGATCGCAGTTTAGAATTGAAAGAGGTCTATAGCTGGCACATTCCAGAGGATCTTTCCCTTTCTTTAAGAGAAGAGTGATTCAAATGGGAGAAGGAGAGACAAATACCTCTTATACAGCATTTTGTTGTTTCCCAAAGGGTATGTGGGTCAATCCATGATTCTAGTCAGAAACTCGTCGTTCTGCAATAGAGATGTGTTAAAACGCCACCTTTTAAACACAATGGGCCCAGGTATGAAATTGATAGAAATTAGAACAGGGGAGTGATCTGAAAGAAGCATTGGGAGAAAAGATGCGTACTGTACATCTTTTAAGAGAGCTGGGGAGATAAATAAATAATCTATTCTTGAAAAAGGATAATGGTGGGAAGAATAAAAGGTAAAATCTTTAGTGGTCGGATTCCGCAGGCGCCAGACATCTACAATATTTAAGTCCTGTAGAAATAATTTAAAATAGATGGATGAAGTTCTACGGACAGATATTTTAGGGTTGGTTGAGTCCATGGAAGGGTCCACCAACAAATTAAAATCGCCTCCCAGAATCAGCTTAGAGTCTGCGAAATCCAACAACTTCAGATTCACATTGTCAAAAAAGAGAGAGTTGAATACATTGGGGGCATAAATTGAAGACATACACAATTGTGTACCATTGAGGATAATGGTTGCATAACAGAACCTACCCTCAGCATTTCCACCGGTTTTTATAATTTTTGCATTGAGTTTCCTTTTAATTACAATTAATACACCCTTAGATTTATTAGAAGCACATGAGAAAGCTATAACCTTATAGAACCTATTATTAAATCTGCAAATGTCTACCTCTTTAAAATTAGTTTCTTGTATGAAGCCAAGATCTACATTCTTGAGTTTTAAAAATTCTAGACACTTTACCCTTTTCACCGGTGAATTCAAGCCTCGTACATTCAAAGTCATGATATTGAGATTAATCATGAGGTAAGAGAGAGTAAACTATTATTGATGCTGCATACACATGAGAGGCCATATTGAAAAAGCATTACATAGAGCCAAGACTGGAAATGAACACCACAAAACAGAAATACAGACAAAAAGACACAAAAGGAAAAAAGGGATAAACTAAGTACCGTTGTAGAACCATATAGTTGAGAAAGGATGTAACATAAAAGCCAGCATGCCAGGGGACAAACCGGAGGAGCCCCTGTAAGGGTACTGGCAGGATGGAGCATAACGGTGCTCCTTGGGACGCCGACACAGAGTGTTTACCACCTCCGAACCTCCAAAACCCAATTAATATAATTAGACACAACCAGAATTGAGATTACCACCAGTGATAATTATAACAGTTGCTTTAATAAAATAATAATAATAAAATGATGTGGAAAGCAGTAGGCCTTGTGATAGTAGTCCAGGCTACAGATCTTTACCACCATCTTGTCTGCCTTTCCTTCATAAGCATAAAGATAGCACGGGTCCATTAAATAAACAGGAGACAGGAGGGGAAAAAAAAGAATATTCCTGATAATCAAGAGTTTGTAACCTTTACAGTAATAGAAACTGGCCATTCTGGGTCAGGATCACTGAGTTAGGTCTAGTTCAATTTTGATTAATCTTCACAATAGGCTACACGTTTAGCAAAGCTTTCGTTTTCTTTACATATTAGGCTATTACTAAAAGGGGTGTCAAAGATTTCTTTATACTGCTTATTTCAAGTATTTTAGGTATGTTCCAAAACAATAATGATAGCCACCATGCTCACGATAGACATGGCTAATAATAAAGGTAATCATAGTGGTAGGCCTAATAATGATCACAATAGCAGTGGCAGTTATAATGGTATTAATAATAGTAGCCTACTGATACTAACCGCTCTCACTTCAATAGGCTATTTAAGTCGAAAAGTAAGGCTAAAATCCATAATCTACTGAGAGTTTACTACTGTCCAAGTGTGCTGGTCTTCTCCATCCGCATCACGCTGCCACACTAATAGGGGTCTCGGTTCGAAAGGGATGGAGCAGGCCGGCGTTTCATCGACGTGTGATATTATTCTGCACCAGAAACTTTTCGGTCTCTTCCTTGGATTGGAATATCTTGCGCTCCCCCTTGCAGTCTATCTGGAATTTCGAGGGGTGGATAATTCCATATCTGATGTTGTGTTCCCCCAGGACGGCTTTAACATCATTGTATTCATTCCTCTTCTTCTGTATTTCTTGCGCATAATCCGGATAGATTCTGATGCGTATGTTTTCAAAAGTAAGGGATCCCTTTTCCTGTGCCAGCCTTTGCACCTTGATTTTCTCCTGCAGTCGAAGGAATCTGACCCACACCGTTCGTGCGGCTGGTTTGCCTGTGGGTGAATGGACTGCTACTTGCTGGAGTCCCGGGGAGCGATTTGAAGTTCGATGCGTCCTGGGACGCTTGATCCAAAAAGTGTGAAAAAGAAAGTTTCAAAGAAGGCTGTTGCATCGCTTCCCTCTCTTCCTTCTTTTAATCCTACAATCTTTAAGTTGAATTTCCGACTTCTTGTTTCCATCTCTGTGTTTTTCTCACGGAGGTCTTTGATTTCTTTCTCCATGGATTTTAGCTGACGTTCGGCGTATTGGCTTTATCCTCTCCGTCACTGACTCGTTGTTCCACTTGTTCAACTCGAGTTGTCAAGGCCGCGATTTTATTGTGCAAGTCAGCTACTTGCCCCAATATCTTTTTAGACAGTTTGTTGCCTGACATGATAGCTTTCATTAACTCACTTGAGCTGTATTCTTCCTTGTCCACGGGTTGAGCCATTGTAGGTTTACATTGTTTCAGCTTTGTTTGTTTGCGCGTGGCTGGAGGTAGACTGGCTTTGTGAGTTGGTGCACCTTTGCTCCGTAAACCTTTGCTCATTTAAAGTTGTTGAAAGAACATGAAAAGTCTCTGCTCCTCAGATTTTGTCTAAAAAGTTTACCACATTTTTAAAGTAAGTTGTGGTTTTGATATTCAGGAGGTTCGGTGTGTGCTACTCCTCACTAGCACTGCATGCCGCCGGAAGTCAATATTTCCCTAAAATAGCTAGCTCTAATCTTATTTAGGTTTCATTTATATATCATTGCACATATAAAAAGTGTAGCACAATGTGAGAAACAAAATGCTTCCCAGAGACATATGTAATGCTCATTCATTAATCATAGGGAGCATTTAAGCTTGTAGCAAATGTTAGCTCTGTATAGGCAATATCTTCCTTAAGCTCATGCCGTTCAGTCCCTCCACATGAAGGTAACAAACTGTATAATAAATTGCTTGCAACATTACATCCATGTCCAGCTTTAGAAGTGAATATCAACAGCTAACAATAAAGGTATTTTAGAGAACTAGCAGGTCAAACAGGCAATGGTCAGATACTGGCAAACGGGAATGTAGAAGGTAACACAGTTTGTAGAAGGTAATCCAGGCAGGGGTTTGATAACAGATGGGAAGTCAGAAATAGCAGGAGTACAAAAACGAAATCTAAAAATCACAAACCAAATATCCAAACAGAGTCCACGCAGAGCGGGTCAGAATCAAAAAGAAGGGTAATCCAGAAATCAGTAGTCGGGGTGCATGAAACAGAACACAGACAGATCAACCAGAGAAGCGTAGAATAGTAGGAGTACATAACAATCTGGCAAAGAACTGACAAAAATAGGCAAGTTTAAATAGACAGATAACGAGGGGTAAATAATAATAATCAGTTGTGTGTGATAATCAGGAAGTGAAGACAGATGAAACTAATGAATGAAAATGAATGAACAGAAAACAGACTATGGAAAGCACAGAGGGAAATGCAGGGGACACAGAAAAATGGACACAGAAAACACAATCATGACAATCATAGCCAGTACCTGGTCTTTTGCAACCAACTAGCAACCACTTTGCAACACTTTAGCAACCACCAAACTCACTTTAGCAACCACCTAGCAACGACCAAGTAACACACTTCGAACCACCTAGTAACACCTTGGCAACCACCCAGCATACCCTAGCAACCCCTTAGCAACCACCTAGCAAAACATTAGCAACCACCTAACAACACCTTAGCAACACACGAGCAACCACCTATCAACTACCTAGCAACCACCTAGCAACACCCTAGCAACCACTTAGGAACACACTAACAACCACTTAGTAACCTTAGCAACCACTTAGCAACACCCTACCAACCACCAAGGAACATCTTAGCAACCATGTAACACACCTTAGCAACCACCTTGCAAGGCCATAGCAAACACCTAGTAACACCTTATCAACCATCTAGCAACATCCCTAGCAACCAGGTAATAACATATTAGCAACCACCTAACACACCTTATCAACCACCTAGCAACTAACAACACCTTAGCAACCGCCTTGCAAGACCATAGCAACCACCTAGCAACACCCTAGCAACAACTTAGCAACCACCAAGTAACACCCTTGGAACCGCCTAGTAACTACCGAGCAACACCTTAGCAACCACCTAGCAACACCCTACCAACCACGGACCACAACCCAGCAACACCATAGCAAACACCTAGTAACATCACAGCAATGACCAAGCAACACCCAAGCAGCCATGTAGTAACACCTCAGCGACCACCTAGCAACACCCTAGCAACCACCTTGCACACCTTAGCAGCCACCTTGCAAGACCATCACAACCACGCAGCAACACCATAGTAACCTAGATACATCTTAGTGTAAAACCCAACGCTAACCCAACAACGGAATTTAGCGAGGGCTGAAGGTATCAGCGTGCTCGTCCTTCTGGTGTTGCTGAAAGAATACTAATAGGGTTAAAAATTAGTGGCCCCTATGCAGACAGTCTAGATCAGCCAATAAACAAACCACGATACAAAGGCAGTAGTACCACTCTGCCTTCCGCTCTTTACTGGTCCGGGCTGACCCAGAATCTCCACAATAGGGCCAATAGATTCACCTTCGTTTATCTGACTCCATTTTAGAAAAATAATTTAGATTAGTTATCCACATTAGTGGATGTCGTACTTATAATTTTGACTTGATCGCTATAGGAATCCTGTACTGAGATTTACTCTCCGAACAGTCCTCTGCTGGTACCACCGCATGTCACATCGCGCGTAATGTGCACGTCTCACAAACTGACTAGCTATCTGTAGTCATCAGAGGTCGCAGGAATAGCTACTCTAGGGTATATCTGTTTACAGCCTAGGGACCCAAGCAGACCAACCTAGCTACGGCTGTGCTCGACATGAATGAACTACCATGCGGAGGCGAGGGATTTACCAACATAGGTCTACGGGTGCTATACGCCGTGATACATTAAGTGGAACTAATCATCCTCCCTAGACCAGTTCGAGGGGGTGAACCACGCATTCCCTGTATAACTTTGAGTGTCAGTAAGCGAAACCAAACAGATCAAGTTTTAACAATTTATTTTACCAGGCAGGTTACATACACGTAATTGCATACTAGTTCCAAATAAAAAACATTACAATGCAAACCAAATTACGGAGTCTTAAAAGTCATACCTGGTAATAAAAGCTACATACGGGAGTCTGGCTACAGACACCCTGTACGTAGAAATTACGTGCACGGAGTGCACGGGAGGCTGATTGCATTCTCCAAGATTGCTGTCCTTAAATCCAAAATCTGGCCTTTGATGTTAACCATAAAAAATGGGTCACCCATCTGTTATTTGGAGCCACGCCTCCCCAGGAAGCGCAGGGGGGTTGAGGCACATGGCTTTCACTGGGGCAGAGCTCCACACAGCTTCTCCTGGTTGGTTATGATGTACAGGGTTTGCTGTTGCAGAAATAAAACCATTGCACCAGTCGCACTGAAACAATCAGAATAATACCAAACATGAATATTATCTAAACTGACTTTGTCATGAAACATCCAATGCTGTACACATCATTTAGTGACTGAGTAAAAGAGGGAGAGAGCAATGAAGGGGGGTTCAGGAGAAGGTCAGGGCCTAACAGGCCGTGCCCTCTGAAACCTTCCTGTGCCGTAAAGGATGTTGCCCCGTCGTAACGAGTTTTACGGCTGGAGGCCTGAGTCTTCCCCCACAGGCTCCTGCCCATATGATTGCGGAGATAGTGGGGGTTAATGATGCATGCTCCTAAATTACTTTACAGCCATATATTCCACAATACCAGAGGAAGCCAGCAAGCTGACCAGCCCTGAGTGATGATGCCAGAATAATAATTTAATAATGAATAATTTCCGCCTTACATTAGCAATGACCAAATCACACCTTATCAATCACCTACCAACACCCTAGCCACATAGTAACACATAGTTACACATTAGCAACCACCTAGCAACATCTGAGCAACTACCTAGCAACACACTAGCAACCACTGAGCATCACCCTCCTAGCAAACACCTAATAACACCTTTATAATCATTAGCAAATTAACAATTACAAATTTGCACTCCAAATTATTAATCCTTCTACTGCTACTACTACTGTTACTAAAATACTGTGATCCTGGTTACTCTTAGAATGTTGCTACTACTATGATAATGATCACGACTACTACATTCACTATTACACTTGTGCTGCCATTACTACTTCCAATCTAGCTGTCAGCTAGCCCACACAGTCATTCAGTGTCTTTATTAAACCTATGCACAAATAAACAAACACAACACTATGAAGTCAAATTAAAGTACTATGAAAAGGGGTATCCCAAGAATTACAGTACTCAACAGATGCCAACGTAGGGACAACAGGCTGATTTACTTAGTGGTTTATGTGTAGAGGTCAAGCCAGTTGCCAGCAGTGGTCAGCACATCAGCTGATCGGCAACCAATTCTGTAGCTTACACATTCAAGGCTATAAAACCAAGGCTTTTCACAATGTTTCCAATCCTTGCACCAAGGGGTTTTTAATTCAACCTTTTTTGCAACCCCAGGCAGTATGGATTTGATGGCTTTGAGGAACTGAAATGGTTTTTGAAACATTTTAATGCTAGTGTATATGAGGCCAGTCTTTCATTTCAAATATGTGTCACACAAAAATAAATTAGGCTTACCTTGAAATTAATGTGTATAAATACAGTCCATAATATGCTCTCAGAAGTGTATTGTCACACAACATTGCTTTCCACATGTTTCTTCAGTTAAGGTGAGAGTGATCATTAATTCAGCACTGTCAGTTTGTTACGCTTTTTCCATGGATCCAATTTCAGAGAATGCTCATAGGCCTATGTACACCTTATTTTGAAATTCAGCAACTCGACACAGCAGAGCCCAAGGGTTTTAATGCAGATTATTTTACAAGGGTTCAAGTTTATTGACACTCAGTCAGCATTTTATTAGGTATTTATTAGACTTATTTTTTAGACTGCTAGTGAGTGAGTTTATGAGACACTCAAACCACCCTGTCTGCCACCAACAATCATTTCATGGTCAAAGTCACTTAGATACAATTTTTTCCCCATTCTGATGGTTGATCTGAACATTAACTGAAGCTCCTGACCCGTATCTACATAATTGTATGCATTGCACTGCTGCCACACAATTGGCTGATTAGATAATCACATTAATAAGTAGGTGTAATAAAGTAAAAATGTTCCTAATAAAGTGCGGTGAGTGTATGTAATCACTCTAGGTTTTCAGCTCACTTATCCTTGGTTCTGATTTTCACTTTATTGTGTGTCACTCTGGATAAGAGCATGTCCTAATGGCTATACAATGGAGTGCAAAACAAATTATTTTGCATACTTCAGATGCTTACTTTGGTGTTGAGGTCATTCTTTCTTGCAACTCTGCCATGTGAGTCTTAGTTTAAAGTTAGTCGTATTGTTGTCCTATGAACAGCTAGACCTGTGTCTGCTACTCTTTTTCAAAGTTCTTTTGCAGTGATGTGTGGGTTCGTATGAGGATTTCTCACTAGGTCTTTGGCCATTCTATCTGAAATCTTTCTTGGTCTTCCAGACCTCTTCTTGACTTCAACTGTTACATTTATCTTCCATTTTCTAAAACTCTTCTGACAGTGGAAATATGTTGTTTGAAAGACTGAGAGAGTTTTTGTAGCCTTCTCCTTCTTGGAGTGGAATAAACCATCTTCATTCTGAAATCCTGTGTAGAGGAACCCATGGTTGTTAACACCAGATAAAGTATCTGTAACTGCAGTGGTTGTTCTATCAGCCCTGGAATTATACTCACTTTACACATTGAGCCCGAATGAGTGAATCACCTGGGTGATTGGTAATCATCTTTTTTAAAAGTAACAAAGAATAAGCCAAAAGGGTTCCCAAACTTTTGCACAGGGCTTTTTTCCTTTTGTTATTATTTTGATACATAATACAAAAATTAAGAAATAAGAAATATATTTGTACCATTTAGAAGTCTATTTGTACCATTTAGAAGTGCTGCTGTTCATTTTGTCACAGACCTTTTGTCCAGGGGTGCCCACATTTTTTAACAACAATGTAATGTAACGCAACTGCATATTAAAACATTTCTTCAATTCACTTTTGAATTGAAACAGTTCACAACAAAAATATGTTGATGACTTAAAACCTTGAAGCTGTGTGTAAACATTTTATTTCATGTATAAATAGCCAATCATGGATCTTACACACGATCAGCCCATGTAAAGCTACGTTTCTAGCATGAGCAGTTGCATTGTAGGCTACAGTAACATGAATCTGACATTAACATTGCGACACTTGTTAATATGTAACCATCAGCATTGGGTCAAAATATGTAAAGGCTAGAAACATAACAATTTACTGTAATCCTGATGTGGTGATATCTGAGTACCTCCTATGTAACTTCACTGTATACTTAAATAGCCCACGTTCTATTGTAAGTTCATTACATCTCACATAAGCAAATTCAGAATAATTTCAGAAGAATCGTTAAAGGGATATGTCAATTCATATGGTGCAAGTTGTCGAGGACCCGGCCCTAGGCCCCCCTGATGAGAGATTGACGGGGGATGGGTTTGGAAGGAATGTATTGTTAACCCCTCGCACACGCCATCGAGGTGGTAGTAAGAACGCCCGTAAGAAGAAAAATATGTGGTTCCCAGATAATGAGCAGCCATACTTGTCAGTAGAGGAGTCTGAAGTCGGGGGACTTAGATTTAGGGTTTTAAGGAGCAAGGTTAAAGTTCTGACTGAGAATACCCCAACCCTACAGGGGAGGGGCACAATGCCTGGCTAAAGAAAAAAAAAAAAGGAAAATGGAAAGGATGTCAATACCGAAAGAAGATTAAGAGGCTTCAAGGGCCTTCCTGATTATAGCACAAATAATTTATCGGATAGATTCAAAGGACTGACTATAGAGGAGTTAAATGATGAATTACACTCAGCTATTAGCTGGATGTCCTTTGTAGATCCCTTAAGGCGCCACAAAAAGGGGCACCTGAAGAGTGTGTTGAGATGGTGGCAGGCATTAACTTCTGGCTTGCATGAGATCAAAGTTTGGAGGAAGTCAAGGAGAGACTATGAAATTGAAACAGACACCAGTGATGAATAGGTTCATTAAAAATTACATAAGAGCTAGTGTTTTTCCACTCGTATATTAAGATGGTGGAAATTCCCAAACCGGAGGGGCACATGAAATAAAATATTGGGGAAATTTCTTCTGAGGTATGAGAAAATGACAATTGGAAAAACAGAAATAATGAATATGGTCATTAAAAAACAAGTTACATAAGAGATAAATGTCTTCCCGCTTGAAATATTGGGGACATTTCTTATCAAAAAGGTAAACTTTTGTATGCAAAAAAGATATATAAGGAATAAGCTTTTAGACCTTAGGATGGGATCTTAGAATTTTGCTTCAGAAGATATCTACGAGCTGTTGAAGAGAGAGCAACGCAAGACAGCTGTAGTCAAGCCGGAGTGGCGCGCTCCCTCTGCGCGCCACTCCGGGATCTGGATATGGAGAACAGAGTGATGTACGCGGTGCGGACTTAGCCCAAGAGTTGTGGCAGCGGGACTGATGTCGAAGAGGTGTTCACGCGCATCCCTCATCATACAGAAAAGCTGGTGAAAGAGTTAAAGGGCTTTTACGACATGCTTGGAGCCGTGAACTGCACCTGGAGGCCAACAGACGGGATGCGGGGTTCCTCCACGCTACAGAACACCTTCCTGCTGGACCCACGCAGGAACCTGAAGCCTCCCCCCCTAACCTCAGAGTCAGTGAGGAGAGGCATATGCTGCGGCTGCACTGCAAAACCCCCGACGTGTTTGAAGACATACCAGTGCACATCCCATACAACAGGCAGGAGAAGTACGAAGTGCAAAGTCATGTCTTTCGAAAGTCTGGGTCCTGATCCTGCCCCAGATTCCCAAACCAATGCAGCTGTTCAAAGAGCTCATCAACAGCAAGAGGAGGGATGAAATCCCGTGGAAAACGAGATGGCTATATTCAGGGCGTGGGTGGTAATTATAATCTATATTACTTGTAAAAGTTGGAAAAGTAGTACATAGAAGCTCAACGTTATAAGTTTCCTTTCATTTTTATGTCTTTTATTTTTTAGTAAGATACTATATACGATATAAATAAGTAGTAGACTTTAGGGGTGTTCGTACCCATTGTATTAATGGAAGTTCAGTAGCCTTTATCTCCGTGAAGGGGGAGCCATAAGATAAGGTAAAGGCCAAAGAGGATGATGGATATTTGAGGGGTGTACCTTGATTTTTAAACATCATAGGTGGAAAGGTAAATTAGAAAGAGCTAAAGGGGTATATGTAACTTGCATGTGATTAGCAAACTGCAAAAGATGATATGTACACTGTAATCTGTATAACTCTATTCTTTTGATTGATTATAATAAAGTATATCTTACTATAATCATATGTGATAAAGATTCTTTAGAGGAATACATCGAATACAGGACATCGAATACCAGATTTGCATCACACCCTTCACTTCGAGACTGGGCTGGAAGTTCAGTAGAACTTGCCAGGGCTCCAGGACGTTCGGAGTACTTGAGTTCGTCCCCGAGACACCTCCTCGTGGGGTACTGCTCGTGGGAACGTGAGGTCTGAGCTCGACAAGGGGTCCGTGGCTCACGACAAAGTTATTGTTTCCAAATTTTCAGTGTTTACACTGAAAAACAATTATCTCTCATGAACATCTGAAATCAAATCAAATCAAATCAAATCAAATGTATAGGTAATAATTAGCCTATGTAATTTGGAAATTTACATTTACATTTACATTTTAGTCATTTGGCAGACGCTTTTAATCCAAAGTGCATAGGTTCTACCATAAGTCAAAGCATCACATCCAGAACTAGCAAAATACACATTTTAAGTGCTGTTCTAAACATAGTTGTGATCATAAGTGCCGTTTTTTTTTTTTTGGGGGGGGGTTAGACAAGGATAGGGATATCAGAAAGGAGGGGCAGGGGAAATCAGGAGGGAGGACTAAGGTAGAGTTTGAAAAGGTGGGTTTTGAGTCTGCGTCGAAATAGGGGGAGGGATTCTGCTGTTCTGACAGTGGTAGGCAAGTCATTCCACCACTGAGGAACCAGAACGGAAAACAGGCGTGAACGTGCAGCTCGACCGCCAGGTGTACGTAGAGAGGGAACCGTAAGGCGACCAGAGCTGGCAGACCGGAGTGATCTAGCTGGGGAGTAGGGAGTGATCAGGGATTGTATGTAAGGTGCGGCAGTCCCCTTAGCAGCCTGAAATGCCAACACTAGGGCCTTGAAACGGATGCGTGCGGCAATAGGAAGCCAGTGGAGGCCAATGAGAAGCGGGCAATTGACAATTCTGCTGAAATGCCTGCTTCTTACATTGCCAAATTTCTCTGGAGGTCATGAGCCACAGAAATTAACTGATAGTTATTGTAGGCAATGTATCCTGAGGGTAGGATTTACGTTCATGAAACTTGCAGTGCAAAGTGCAGTGGCCTGACTAGTGTATATTTCTGTGGTTGCAGTCTGCCTGAAATGTTGTTCTTATTTACGAAGGCTACAGCTGATTACACAATCAGCTTATGGGACGGTCTACTAAATAGCAAATTCTTGCAAATGAGGCAGATCTTAAACAGCGCCGTTAAAGCTGTTAGGTTTTGTGTTTTTTCATGTATTGTATTCTGTCTATGTCGTTAGCGTTTCAGTTTTTTTGTTGCCTCTGCGCACACCATAGGCACCCAGTCAGTTCATTCACACAGTTCATTACCTGTGTTACACTTCCTGATTGTTTCCCACTTTTGTTTCTGGTTTTTGTATTTGTCCTACTGCTTGAACTTTTGATAATTAACTGCCTGATTCCTGTTGCATCTGTTTGCTAGCTTTTGACCCTCGCCTGTTCAACCTGCTATAAGAAAATAAAGACCTTATTCACTAAGAAATTCACATTGTGGTATTGCTTCTGGATCCGCTGTTCTGAGTGCCTGATAAAAGCTCTGTTTAGTGCATTGAATATCTTCACTGGATGTGGCAGTATGCATGTACCTTCTGCTGTCGCATAAAAGTGTATCCAGTGCAGAAAATATAGATATTCCAGCTGTGGCGGCAATTGTCATTTGAATTAATCCAAATGCAAGATGTAACGTTGCAATAAGCTTGACTATTGCCGGGATAGAATGGTTGGTTATAATTCTTCGATGGTAGACCATCTTGTCAACGATTATCACTTATATAACAAACAACCAATGCTTTAAAACATTTTTTCAATTCTGGTTGTTTATCTGATACACAGAATATACATTTAATTATTTATTTACTTACTTATAATATACACACATTTAAAGTAAAAATAATGTTTTGCCTGGTGCTTATGTGCAACACTTTGGCAAGAGGCCCGTGGCATATGAATTGAACTAAAATAAGTCCTGAATATGTAATGAAAATATACATTCATCTATAATAACAATAGTTGTTTAGCTAAATAACATAAATAACAAAATACCACTATAAGACCTTTTTTGGAAAGTCATTATGACAGCCAAACACAACTTCGTAAGTGTGTAAGTAAGTGTGACTTCCAGTACAGGTGACGTTATTTCCTGTTAAATTTTTTCACTTTGATGCATATGAACCAATAAGAAGGCCTGGAGATGTAGTGGTAGAGTTCCTGAGAGGACAACAGAAGATGGCAAAGCAGGGAGATCCAAGAAGGCCCTTATTTATGGAGTTGTTACAGCTCCGGCAAGAGCAGCTTAATCTCTATCAATTAATAACTGCAGCCTGCGGCTGCACACACTGTCCCTGCTTCCCATCGCAAGGCGTCACACTCTCACCTCACTACCACTAATGAGCTGCTTCCATATCCATTGCCAATGGGCCATTGCTGCCTCCTGGTCCTCTGAGGCTTCTTTCTGTAAACAGTGAAATGAACACAGTAAAATAACAGTCCCCCAGCTGTGCGCTGTTTGTTGTGTTTATTGTGTGTGTATGTGGCTAGCAATTGTGAAGGCTTCTTTTTAAACAGTCCCCATTTACACCTGCAGCTCATCAGTTATCAGCTGTGCATTATTTATCACTAGAATTAGAAAGGGGCCATACATTATTGAATATCGGCACAGAATTGTTTTTATTAATGTGTGCATTTTATCTTTACAACGTTTGAATAAAGCAAGTTTCTTTGGCGGTCCATCCCCCTCTGGGCTCTGCGTTAGCTCACAATTAAGGGACACAAAATGGGATTGATCGGACAGCTGTCAGAGAGCTCCTTCCAGGAAACCTCATCACGGAGCCCTGGCTGTAATGCGCCACAATGCCCCCTTCATTTGGAGCCCCATCTTGGATATGCCAAGCAAATAGCCCATGACAAACGAGACCCGAGAGCTGGCAGGACAGATGGCATTGGCTGGAAGCTAATGCCGATGCATTCTCATACATAAACAAATGACCTAGCTCTGACAATTCTTATGAGGTCTCACTGGGGGGCCAATGCCCCCACCACCCAAATGCCAAACAAGCTCCTAGTTTAGTTTTAATTGTTGGATTTGTTGGTTACATTGTGTACATAAAAATACTTCATAAGTCTTGTGACCGCAAATCAATTCGTTTAATAAAATAGTCACTCCAATTCTTGTTATTGACAAACAACATCAGTTTGTTAATGTTGACTACACCATAGGTTTAAAATAGTAAATTTGTATCCAGCTTTGTTTTCTGAATATTTTTCAAACCCTAATGTAAATAAATACTCAATGACACAAATTAAGGGCACGCTATGACACATAATAATGAGTGGGTCTTATACCAAATTGCATTTTCATGATAATCACAGAGAAAAAATTAAATAAAATATTTTATTAATTTCCAAAAGTGAATGTTTTAAAATAGTTTATAAAAAGATCATTATAAAATGTTGAGCTGTTTTGAAGATGACAGGAAACTGTGTATGTACAGTACATATTGTCTTGGGACAAAGACATTTTCTATTTACTTAGCTCTGTAGATTTGTAAGCAAACAATTCACATGTGGTACAGTATTTTTATAAATTTCACTGTAACCATGTAGAAATTTCAGCACATTTCCCCACCATTTCAGGATGTAGCAGGTGTTACTGTGAATCTGTAACTGTATTCACGACAACGGATGGCCTCTGGTGCCGTACTGCTTAATCTTAAACTGCAAGCAAGATCCACAATTAATTAAAAACAACATTAATTAATTGTATTACACTATTTAATTCATTCAACATGACTCATCAAACCCAGAGGGTGGGCCTAACGTTTGGATTGGTTACACTGAACAGAAAGTTACGACGATAATGAGCCTTTCAGTTTGCCTGTGAATACTTCACATGGACGGGGGGCACGAAGCAAGATTCAGGGGATAGCAAGGTAACCTAAGCGCTAAATAATTTATACTTAACAAATTTACACTATTATCAATTTTTGCCAACCCTTGTCCCTGACATTGTTGGCGGAATCGGTGTTACTTTTTGCTATCTGCCTATGAGTGTACTTACCAAGTTGGTAACCACCTTCGTAGTACTGGTTAAGCCTGGTAGTGTTTTGTGAAGCCACAAACAAGGCTGTAGCTAAAAGGGTAAAAGCAATCAACTAAACTTCAAACTTTTCACATGTCAACGAGCTGCATAATGTAGGTATGAGGTTTGGGTGGGAGGTGTAACACTTGAAAGGCAGCAGTTTTTAGTAAATAATTAAAAGCTTTATTCATATAGCCCTTTTATATGGCACATTTCATACATTAAATATAGCTCAAGGTGTTTTAAATTCAGAACTAAGATCACAGCTTTCTGGTTTCTGCGCCCGTAACGACCTATCACCGAGATTATGAAATCGTATGCTACATTTCAAAAGTATAAAGTTAACCTGGTTAAGGGACAGAAGCATAATTTTAGCAATATTGCTCCCTGACTGACTGTACAGCAGCTATTCATAGTTCGATTTAGTGTTGCCAGCAGTCCTATGAAATCATTCCGTCTTTTTAAAGTAAAAGACACGTTCTACAAAGTTAGCCTATTAATGCACACGGACACCATTGGTTTGGTAGCGTATCTTTCAGAATTATTAGCTAGGTTTATAGTTTAGCCCGTTTTAAATATAATTTGTTAGTTGGCTAGAAAATAAACTCTGACATAGTATCTATGACTAAAACACATGCTATGAGACAATTTGACCAAAAACCAAACAGAATGTTGGTGCTAAAACCAAAGACTGGTTAAAACACGGACACAACCACGTCAAAACAAAGATAATATTGCGACTAAGAATCCACATTTAGTACCCACATTTGTGAATGTACACTCACCATTTTTACTTTATTACACCTACTTATTCATGCGATTGTGTTGCAGCAGTGCAATGCATACAAGCATGTAGATACAGGTCAGGAGCTTCAGTTAATGTTCACATCAACCATCAGAATGGGGGAAAAATTGTATCTAAGTGACCTTGACCGTGAAATGATTGTTGGTGGCAGACAGGGTGGTTTGAGTATCTCAGAAACTGCTGATCTCCTGGGATTTTCGGGCACACTAGTCTCTAGAGTCTGCAAAGAATGGTACAATAAACTTTTAAAAATCCAATGAGCAGCAGTTCTGCAGACAGAAATGCCTTGTTAATGAGAAACATCAGAGGAGAATGGTCAGACTGGTCAAAGCTGATAGGAAGGTGACAGCAACACAAATAACCACACATTAGGACAGTGGTATGCAGAAGAGCATCTCTGAACACACAACACATAATAATTCTAAGTGGATAGGCTACAGCAGAAGTATAAAAAATAAGTGGTAGGGGGTTAAAACGAAATGTTATTGCCACCAGTGCTGCTTTCAAGAGGGAATTCAGTGTTTGCGGATGCATTTTGGAGGAAAGATGCACATTTGTATATGTAACGTTTTTTGTCTGGTTATTGTAATATTATCTCCATTTTGTAATATTAACTCCTTTTTTGGTTCTCAACCCAACATGTTAGACAGCGCTCCTCCACTATCAAAACACCAAA
Organism: Conger conger; assembly: GCF_963514075.1. Lineage (NCBI taxonomy): Eukaryota > Metazoa > Chordata > Actinopteri > Anguilliformes > Congridae > Conger > Conger conger. The sequence goes on from NC_083762.1 coordinate 43,303,536, forward strand.
TGAGTTCCAGAGACTTACGGAATCTATGCCAAGGTGCATTGAAGCTGTTCTTGCAGCTTGCAGTGGCCCAACACCTTACTAAGACACTTTATGTTGGTCTTTCCTTTAATTTGTCACCCATCTGAATGTATAAAGCACTGTAAATATATTTATATTTTATTTAAATGTATAAATGTACCCCTAGGAGAATTTTGGATTATGAGTTTAGTCACAGGCAATAAATTATGTTTATGATGACTGCAATTATCAGCATTTTCTTAATTACACCTTAATTCCGTTGTACAGAAATGCATTCAAGCAAGCATATGGGTGTGTTATAAAATATACAGTGCAATCCGTAAGAATTTGGACAGTGACATGTTTTTGTTGTTTTCACTCTCTACTCCAGCAAATAAACACTTGAAATAAAACAATTACTATGTGGTTAAAGTGCAGACGTCATCTTTAATTTGAGGGTTTTTCATGTTGGATGAACAGAGTAGGAATTATTGCCCTTTTTATACAGTCCCCCAAGTTTTAGGGGACCAAAAGTAATCGGACAAAATTACTTCCACTCCTGTTTTGGGGGCTTCAGTCAAGCGGAATGCATGCATGCATCAAATTCTATTTGATCAAGGTCTGGTGATTGCCAGTCAAGAACATTCTACTTTTTGGCCTGAAAGAACTGCTTTGGCTGTAAGTTTTGAACAATTGTCCTGCTGCATGATGTACAGAGGCATTGCCCAATCAGTGGTGATGCATTTACTTGGATCGGAGCAGAAAATATGTTTGTGTATACTTTGGCAGTCATCTTGCTACTACCTATCAACAGTGACATCGATTAGCACAAGTGAGCCAGTTCAAGTGGCAGCTATACATTCCAACTGACCAATTACTTTTGGTCCCCTAACATTGGAGTGGCTATATATAAAAATGTTTGCTGGCGTACAGACCAAAAACAACAAAAAATGTGTCACTGTTGAAATACTTACTGACTGCACTATGTTAAACCCCTTGAGGATACTTTCTTAATGTTCTCAATTGGGAAGCTGCATTGTAATAAGCCATATCTATTCTGACAGGTAATCTCTGTGTGCCCTCCCTGCCTTAAGAGAGTATTGTAGAATGTATTAGAAATAATTGTGTAAAATATTGTATGGGTCAGGGTGGTCTACATGGTTCTTATTGTAAAAATGCAGTTTTCAAAAGGCATACATTAATTAATTTCTAGGAATAGCCAATGCTTTACACAGCTGCTGGTACATTGTGTGCAACAAGGACCTATTATGTCACGTAAACTCACTGAGCACTTCATTAGGAGCTTATACAAGCAATTATCTAACCAGCCAATTGTGTGTCAACAGTGCTATGCATAAAATCAGGCAGATACAGGTCAGGAGCTTCAATTAATGTTCATATAAACCATCAGAATGGGGGAAAAAATGTGATCTCACTCATTTTGACTGTGGCATGATTGTTGCTGCCAGAGAGGCTAGTTTGAGTATTTCTGTAACTGCTTATATCCTGAGATTTTAGTTTACTCAGAATGGTGCGAAAACAAAAAAAAACATTCAGCAAGCAGCAGAAACGTGTTGTTAATGAGAGAGGTCAGAGGAGAAGGGCCAGACTGGCCGAAGCTGACAGGAAGATGACAGTAACATAAATAACCTTGCATTACAACAGTGGAATACTGAAGAGCCTCACAACCCGTCAAACCTCGAAGTGGGTAGGCTACAGCAGCAGAAGACTTAAGTCAAAAAAATAAGTTGAATAAATACCTAATAAAGAGTGTATAAGAGCACGCCTAAATGTTCATTTTGAGCTGTCAACACAGCTGCCCAATTGTACTGCAATGATACTCTTTGAACTTTTCATGGGAATTATATGAATTTCATACATGTATCCAGATTGTTTTCCAGATTAAGAGGGAATGATAAGAGATTATCGTGGACAGGGTCAGCTTTACCCATAGGGACACTCAGCAGCCAAGGTGTCCCTGAATGTCACCTTTATCATATACAGTCCCCTCCAAAAGTATTGGAACTGCAACTTCTATTGTTTTTGAGAAAATTGAGTAAAAAGATGGACATGAGATGACAGATCTGTCAGATCTTTTATTTCCTAGTATTTTATCTAGATGTGTTAAACAACTTAGAACATAACACCTGAAAGGTGTTTCTTGTTGCCCAAATGTATCCTGTTAGATTGATTACTTAAACAATGAATAGTTCTGAATGTCTACTCTTGGTTTTAGCCATGCGGTTTGCCTGTGAAGCCTGCATTTGTGCTCAAAAAGATAACCCAACATGGAGACTGAGGATTAGAAAAGAGGGGATATCAATCATTGCACATTGGGGATAGCTTGTACAACTCATAATGTCCTGAAAAAGAAAGAAACTGTTGGCGTACTGAGCAAAAACATTGAACAGGTTGACCAAGGAAAACAACAGCAGTTGATGACAGAAACATTGTGAAAGCTGTGAAGAAAACCCCCAAAACATCAGTCAGTGACATCACAATCTCCACATGGCAGTGGTGAAGGTATCTCAATCAACCGTTCAAAGAAGAATTTGAGAGCAGCAATGTAGAGGCTATACCACAAGATACAAGCCAGTCATCAGTAGTAAGAATTGGAAGGCAATTCACAAAGAAGTACAGAGAAGAGTAGGAACAAGATTAACCTTTACCAAAGTGATGGAAAGGCCAAAGTGTAGAGAAAGAAGGGATCTGCTCATAATCCAAAACATACAAGCTGATCTGTGGAGCACTGTGGAGGAAGTGTCATGGCTTGGGCTACTTGGCTGCTTCTGGAGTGGGCTCACTAATCTTTATTGATGACGTAACTCATGATGGTAACAGGATGAAAAAACATTGTCACATTTCATGTTTGTCATGTCATGTTTTATGTTTAGTTATTGTCTTGGTTATATTATTGTCATGTCATGTATTATGTTAGTCTAGTCTCACCACGTTTTTATGTTTCATGTCATGTTATGTTTCAGGTTTAGTTGTTACGATTTAATTGTTAGTCTTGCCATGTCATGTTATATATTTTATTGTCATTGTTTTGCAAACTGGTTATGTCACAATTTATGTTCCATGTTATGTTGTACTGTTCATTGATTTAGCATACACTTTTTCATGTCTTTCTGTAAACCTTGCATTCCTGCTTTTTCTCTCTCCCTTTTTGTCACTCACACCCTAATTGTTTCAATTTCCCTTGTCTATTTACTAACCTACTAATGCTAGCTCGGGATTGGGTTATACTAACATTCTAATCATGTGTTCATGTTACCTTACGTTTCTTGTGCATGTCATTTAGTAATTTACAAATGCTAGGGCAGGATAGGTTTATTACTAAGGATTACTAATTACCTTGGTAACTTGTCAATCCTCCATACCTGATTTCCATTCTCTTGCTGCTCTCAAACTAATTGTCTACACCTGTCTACACCTGCATATAAGCTCAGTTTCATGTCATGTCTGTGCGAAATGGTTTGCCTCCTGTTCGTCAGTGTATTGCTTGAGCGGTTATGCCAAGCCATTGTCTACCTGTTATGAGCCAAGCCTGTTTACCGACCAAAGATTATTGACCTCTGTTTTGTTGACCATTGCCTGCCTGTACCATGATTTTTGCCAGCTTTTTTTTTTGTACTTTTGCCCCGTCATTGACCCTGAGCCTGCCTACCGTCCGCCTGAACTTCTGCTCCGCTGACAGCTTTCCTGACTACCGGACTTCCCGCATGGTGTACCGACTACGAGACTGCCTTCTCCCTCGGTACTGCGCTTTGGTTTTCTGGCTGCATATTTACGTGTATGAACATTGCTTGTTTTTTACTACACTCTCTGGATATTCCCCAAATAAAGCCCTGACGGGACTTTACTACACTACGGGGTCCAAACCCCCTATGCACCCGTCTCAAACATTCTGCCAACTTACGGAGAAATGCATCCAAACGAATTGGGAGGAACTTCATCATGCAGCAAGACAATGACCCAAAACACCCTGCTAACAGAAAGAACTTCATCAGGGAGAAAAAGTGTAAGATTTTAGACTGGCCAAGTCAATCACCAAACCTTAACCCAATTGAGCATGCATTTCACCTCCTGAAGAGGAGAGTGGAACAGTTTGGTCAACAAGGTTTGATGCAGTTATTGCAAGCAATGGATATGCTACCAAATATTAAGTGTTATTTACTTTCATTTACTTAAATACTCTGCTCCAATACTTTTGCTCACCTAAAAATTGGATGGTCTGATACCAAAGGTGCTATGTTCTAAGTAGTTTAACACATATAGGTGTAAATAGCAGGAAATAAAAGTTTTTGTCTTGTGTTCATCTTTTTATTTCAACCTCAAATGTAATCTGTTTATTGCACAAATGAAGGAATTGGATTCCAAGGAATATTCATATGAATATTTAATTAATGGGTTTAAAGCAGCTACATTTTTCTACTATATCATCGCTAGCTAGCTAACTGTCAGTTCAGATGTCAGTCGCTGCTGCTTGTCTGACCTGCACTGGATCCGTTTCTCGTCACAGTCAGAGCATGCTATGAGTGCATCTCAGATTAACTGATTTTTTGTTCTTGCATTCTAAGTTTATTAGCTTATTAGAAGTGCACAAATACACAAGTGTGCCATGGACTGCAGTAGCCAAAAAACAGCTGTTCCTGTTCCTACTCAAACTTGGAGAACAGAGTTCACAGAGTGGAAAATTGATAAACTGAGTTTGGGAATCACTACTTCATGCTCTTTGCCAGAGACAGTGGTAGAGCACCCTAGAATTGCAATCTAACCAGAAGAAACACCCACAGTTTCCAGACCAACTGTTGCAGTCCCTGCTTTACCAAAGGCTCTCTGGGCGGCCAATAATCTTGGGGTGACTCTTGATAACCACCTCACCCTCACTCCACATGTATCCTCCACTGCCAGAACCTGCAGGTTCTTCCTCTACAATATATGCTGTATCCATCATCTCCTGACAGAGAAAGCCACCCAGCTCCTAGTCCAGGTGCTCGTTATTTCCTGCCTGGATTACTGTCTTCCAGCTTGTGCCATCAAGCCCCTCCAGCTGGTCCAGAATGCTGCAGCCCACCTGACCACCAGTCAGCCCAAGTCGGCCCACGTCACCCCACTCCTCATTGGCCTCCACTGGCTTCCTATTACTGCAGGTATCCGATTCAAGCCCTTAGTTTTGGCATTTCAGGCTGCTAAGGGGACTGCCCCACCTTAAATACAATATTTAATCGCTCCCTACTCCCCAGCAAGACCACTCTGGTCTGCCAGCTCTGGACACCTTGTGGTTCCCTCACTATGAGCACCTGGCGGTCGAGCTGCACGTTCACGCCTGTTTTCCGTTCTGGTTCCTCAGTGGTGGAATGACTTGTCTTCCCCCCCCTTCCGATATCCCTCCTCTGACCCCAAAAAAAGCAAAAAAAGAAATTGCACTTACGATTACAGTTTTTTTTTTTTGTCTTTTTGTTTAGAACATGTGTATTTTACTAGTTATGGATTTGATGCTTTAACCTGTGGAAGAACCTATGCACTTGTAAATCGCTTTGGATTAAAAGCATCTGCCAAATGACTAAAATGTAAATGTAAATGGGAATATCATATCTACAACCCAGGGGGCAGAAAAGTGAAAAGACGCTTGGTTTCTGGCAGCCGCCAATCATATTGGAAGAAAAAGTATCATCTGAAAGAGAAAACACAACCCTACAATTGAACACCCATGCGGGTGCACCAGGGCCAAAAACAAGAGGTGTGCCCAGACAAAACAGATAGGAGAAAAAAAAGGAAGAAACAGACTGATTTAAATATTATTCTTTTATGAACACGATTTACTGGATAGAAAATTGTCTATTTACCTGTTAGGTATTAGAAATATCTTTCTGAAAAAAAATGTTTCCTACTGAAAGATCGTTGGTGGGGCAGCCCCCTGATTGAGTGGCCGCCACTGTCTATATTGTTCATTGGTTTGCACGCAGTTTACTTGCTATTCACCCAGTCCACAAAGTAGAATATCCCGGTCACCTGTATCCAGGACTAAATAGATGTTTGATTCAGACATTCAAACTGGGTGGTAGGGCGGTATTTGTAAAAGATGCTTGCCATCAGTGCATGCTGAGCACAAGCACAGATCATTAGCTTGGGCAGGTCTATGACATTTACCATATATGACCAAGAATCCACGTGCAACACAGCATTTCTCGCTGGGGGAAGTCAACCAGGCTTAACTGCATTAGTGTGCCAAGCTCCTCACACATCCAGAGGTAGATATATCTTTCCATGATTGTACCCAACTCTACTGCACCACATTGTGTAGCTTTAAAAGTGAAAAATAATCAGTCAGTTAAAGGTTTGCATTCAAAAAAGGAGAGAAAAAAAAAAAGATGGTTGATTATATGTATTCCAGCTCTAGGATCAGGCCAGAGCAGGATATGCAAAGCACCCCAGGAGATAAGCTGAAGGTGGGGGGGTGGTATGGGCTCAGTGGAGCAGATGAACACAGGCGACAGCTGGGTGCCACGAGCAGGACAGTGAGACAAGGCCACCTGACAGGTCACTACTCCTAAGCTTCCTGGTCTTTGGCACTTTGGGAGCGAAACGCCAAAACAAACAGACAGGGAGCACGTCCACTTAGGGGGTGAAGAGGAGGGTAACAGATGGGCCAGACTCACAGGGGTCATTGTGTGTATAATTCCTCACCCCATGCTGCCATAACAGGAAGGCCTGACAGGCATTCCAATGCCGAAGCTCACCTTTTACTTTCTGTGCACTTTTTATTTTATCCTTGCACACTTTACCTGTATGTCACAGTCTGTTTCCCCTCACGGATGCTGCGGTTATGTGGAGCAGTGCCTTGACTCCTGTGAAAAAGCTGCTTGTGCCTGTGGGAGATGAAGGGACAGGGATTTTGGGAAGGTTAAAAGGGGAAATAAGATCAAGATCAAGAACAAGAGCAAAAGATTGAGAGATCTCTCTAACCATGCCCTATCAGATCCCGCCCCTTCTTTTAGAGAGTCAATGGAGTAGATGAACACAGCTGACTGTGCTTGAAGAAATAACAAACATGCAATTTGTCTGAGGTTTGAGGCAATGAACAGCAAGGCACAGTTTACATCAATAGTGGGCTTCTTTGTGCATGTAATATGGCTTTTGGTTTTAGGACCACAGGACATAGTTGAACTCAAAAACCCTTAACAAATGAACACTTCTTATTTCCGATTTAGTGTTCACTAAACGAGGCAGGCACCAGGCAGCATGTTTAATAGTTTTAGGGTTTATTTGAGTCATTGTTTCAAAATGAAAATATGAAGGTAAAACTTCTCGGGGGTTCTCTGTGGGTATGCTGGGTAAGAAGAGAATCCCTGTTTTAAGGTCTTCTTTGAAACTTTGTTAAAAAAATACTGTTGTGTTTATTGGGTTTGGTTGTATGCCTATGCCCAGTTTCTCCTTTTTAGTGATAACCTCCCAAATTCACTGGGCTCATCATTTACTATCAGGCTTTTCTTATAAAAAGTCAATTATAAAGGGGTGGAATGGCATCATACATCCAATGAAAACCTCTTGTTACAAGCTGGTTAAATTTATATAAGGCTATAACCTTGAGGATGTGATAGTGTTATGCATGCTGTATAAAACCCCCAAAAAACCTCAAGCAAAGTGCTAATAAACAACTTTAGGAGAACTTAAAATATTATCTTGCCAGCAATAGGCCAAGGCAAGAGCCATTTCTGCCCATCAAATGTGTTCATGATATTAATATACCGTAAATCCTCAAATTGTGTCCGGGGTCTTTTATTTACTTAGGCTGCACAAAGCACAGGCCTTTATTTGGGGCAGGCTTGTATTCGAGGCAGGCCTTTATTTCTTATTAGGCTTCTGGTGTAGAATTTTATTCTTAGAAATAAAGTAAAAGGCTACACTTAAAGTGGGCCAACACTGTTCAACACTTCCTGTAACCGTTCAGAAATCAATTAGTGTAGGCTAATCAGGAAACACCGTTTGGCACTAAAACTCTGTCACCGGCCTGGAAACTACGGTGAACAGACTTGTGGTCATATCGAGTCTTCATCTTCGACTGGGCTGAAGACAAAGCTTCCTGAGCGCAAGCACAGGCCTTGCGCAGGCGCTCACGGAACAAACAGTCATAGTCTAACACATTGTGTTGCTGGTCAGTAGTCTCTGTGTCCCACCGTTCACGCAACAACTTCAACGGACCATGGACTGAATGGCCAAAGATCAGGTCAGCTGGACTGAACCCCAGTGACTCCTGAGTCGTTTCATGCACTGCAAACAAAAGCAGTGGGAGGCCCTCATCCCACTCTCGAACAGAATCAAAACAGTAAGTGCGGAACATGGACTTCAGAGCCCCTTGAGACTCTGGATGATAAGCACTGGAGGTTTGGTGCTTGATGGACAGCTGCTGTAACACCTGTTTAAACAAGCGAGACAGGAAGTTGGATCCCTGATCAGTTTGTATGACCTTAGGCAGTCCGAAAGTTGAGAAGAAACTAACCAGCGCCTTCACTACTGGCTTTGCCTTTATTAAGCGCAGCGGAACAGCTTCTGGGTAGCGTGTAGCGGCAAACATGATTGTCAACAGGAACCTATGCCCAGATTTTGTTTTTGGCAAAGGCCCTACACAATCCAAAATGATGCGTTCAAATGGTTCTCCCATAACCGGAAGTGGACGAAGTGGAGCGGGTGGAATAACTTGGTTTGGTGTCCCTGCCATTTGGCAGCGATGGCATGAACGGCAGTGTTTTGCCACGTCAGATTTGAGGCCAGGCCAAAAAAAAAACATGTAGCCTAAATTTAGCAGGGGCCACCAGTTGACACGCTGTATTCCAGCACAAGTCTTAACTCTGAGATTGAGTCCACTTTCGCATCAACAAGCCATTCTCCCAGTAATATGCCACAGATTTATTCACTACATCTCCCTTCCCAGCAGCAGAAGCACGACACTTGGCTAATGACGGATCTTTTTTCTGTTCACGTATTATCAAACCTCTGTCAATAGGCAATGACAGGGCAGAGTTTGAAATTTCAGCACCACGGTGCGTGGACAGCGACCGGGCCAAATTCGGAATTTCAGCACCACCGGACGTAGACAGCGACCGATGTGCTGAAGATCTGGGACGAGAAGGCGTGAATGGATTCTCGAGTGACATAAACATATTAGACAAGTCGGTGTTAGACTTGCGGTCTTGAGCTCTAGTTACTACACACACTGGAAAGGCTTCAGAAAGAGTCCACATCAGTGTGTGTCAAAGGCTTTGTGACAACCTCAGGAAGAAGAAGAACTTTTCCGCCAGCTACATCGTTCCCAATTAGAAGGCTGAACCCTTCCATGGGCAGCCACTTTAAAACACCCAGAAACTAAATCACTCTTAAGATACACAGAGTGCAAAGGAACTTTTAAATGTCCTAGTTCAGTGCCTTGAACAAGTACATCCGAACCACAATATGTTTCCTCTGAAAAGGGCAAAGCAGAAGAAAGAATAAAACTCTGAACCGAACCTGTTTCTCGTAACATTTTAACATGAATGTTGTCTTCCTGTGAGTGAGACCATTCCTTCAAAACTGAACGGTTCATAACCTTGATCTATTTTACTATGTGAGTGAACGGAGTTGCTCACGCAACCAGAACCTTTTTCACCTTTTTGTTTCGAAGCCACGTTCTTCTTTTTTAAAGCAGGACATGCAGCAATGAGCTGGCCAATTTCGTGGCAATAGTAGCATTCACGAGACTCACTATTAGATGACGAGGCGGAGGCTTATCAGACTTTGCATTCCGGTAAGTCTGCCGCGAAGCAGAAGGATGAGTAGTCTTGACAAGAAAAAGAGGACAAAGAAAAGGTGTTTTTGTGCGTAAGCACAAACTCATCAGCACAGACAGCAGCGTGGGCCAGTGTTGTTTTTGGTCATTGAAATACATCGCTACTGTGTCTGGCACGCAATTTTTTAACTCCTCTAGCAAAATCATCTCTCGAAATTGCTCTCTGGTTTGTGCACGTTGTGAATTACACCACCTATCGAATGCATTTTCCTTTTCCCTCGCGACCTCTACAAACGTGAGCTTGTCAGTTTTTCTAAGACTTCTAAACTTTTGTCGGTAGGCTTCAGGCTCCAACTGGTATGCATGCAATATCGCTGTTTTCACAGCATTATAATTTGAACTTTGCTGAAGACTAAGGGCCGAATAAACAGCTTGTGCTTTGCCACCCAGCACAGTCTGCAGAAGCAAAGTCCAGACCTCAACTGGCCATTGCAGCGTAACCGCAACCCTCTCGAAATGAGTGAAATATACTTCGATCTCACGTTCATTAAAAGGTGGAACCATACGAATGTTACGGCTAACATCAAAAGGCTGGCCTGGTTGCAGTGGCACAGGCCGAACAGGATCAAGTGAAACATCATTGTCACCCAACGGAGTAGGTGATGGCTCGAACGGAGCATTTGTATTTAACGCTCGTGGTAGAACATTCAGCGGAGGCGCGGTGACAGAATCGCCACCCAAAGCAGATGAAACAAATGTACCCACAAAGGCACTCAAAGGAGCAGAAAAAGCACGCACAGGAGAGCGAACAAGAGAAACAGGAGGCTGCAAGTCTTGCGAAGGATGAGCTGAAGGAACTGGTGGAGTGATGGCGAGTCTTTTTTCAGCCAATTCTAATTCAAGCTTGCGTAATGCGAAATTACGCTCTTCGCACTCGCAAAGATGTTCTCTCTGCTTCTCTTTTTCCTGCGCGTCGAGCTCGAGTTCTCAAGTCAAGCTGAACCTCTAATTTCTTGAGTTCAATTTCTTTATCGATTTCTTTTTCCTTGACTAGTCGATTTTCTTGCTCAGCACGTAGTTTAGCTGCCTCAAACTGTAATTTACGCTCCTGTAACATGTATTCTCGAAGCTTTAGTTCCTGCTCAGAAATATTGCTGGCAGCTGACAAATCTGAAGCAGGTGCAGAACTTGGATTTTCCCCTCTAACGGGGAAAATGTCTTTAGCTATCAGACCGTCAAATACTGCCTTCAACAGTGTGTCCTTAAGCTTTTTATCATCTGATGTAAGGCTAATGGAGTACTGTTCTGCAATTTGGACTAACTGGTCCTTAGTGCAACTTTGCAACAGAATGTCGGAAGGACTCTGAATAAACTGCTCTACCACTGACATTTTTAACCAATAGGCTACTATAATGCAAGCAAAATTAAATCAAAGTGATACAAATGAAATGCAAAGGAAACTTTCAGAAATAACCCACAAAAGATGGGTTTTACACATTTACCACCGAATGCCATGAAAACAACGTCCTTTGTCTAGCCGACAAAGACCCCTACATATATGCAGCCAACAACGAATACGAAAAAAAAAACATTATCCAATAAATCTGCCACTTCACCGATGCTCAGTCAAAAAAAAAACAAATAACTAGGCCAAATGAAAAAACAGCGCCATCCTCCAAAAACACAAAAACTGGAAAGAACAGCGCCGTAACCGTAAACCCAGACTGGGTGAAACCCTGGACCCTACTGACCTACCCCAAAAATTAAACTAAGCCTCAAATATCTTCGAAAGCGTACCAATTGAAGACTCACAAGGAATCTCCCCCCGGATTTGCTTTCAAATAAACCCACTACCAAACCAAAGAAATAATCAAAAGGCTAACTTACCAGCGTTTCTCAGTTACAATGCGCTTCAAAACAGATTTAGAAAAGCGGAAAAAAAAAACAGACGGATGAGCACACTCAAAAATACGAAAATGCCCATATTATTCAAAAAACGGATGAGCCCCCCAAAAGTTGGTAAAAAAAATAATAAATCGAGTAAAAAAAAAATCAGACGAGCCCCCATTTTGTTATGTTCCCTGCTAGGGACAGGAAACTATAACAAATACTAAATAAAGCAGGGGCAAGAAAACGGCAGACAACGGAGGATAACTTTCAAAATAATCAGAAGCCAGAAGGCTGTAACGAAGCCGCCCAATTTTCCAGGCCTCACTCCCAGCCTCTCACTCTGAGAGTGGCAGGAGAGCTGGTGGTAGCGTGGGTGAGGCAACCAATTATCTGAATGGGATTCAGGTGTTCTTCTGGCATCCAGATAATTAGCTGCCTGATTCAATAATTGGCCCTCATGAAGCTGTCCAGGCTAGAGTAGGTAGCAGGGGCCTGCTCTCCATGGAACTGAATTCCCCTTCTCTCCATCAGGAGTTGTCCATGCACACCCCAATCCCCATTTGAACAACCCCCACTCCCTTTTTACAGTCACCTTTCCATCCAGCGGGCATGAGTGCTGGTGGGTCATTGTGCCCTATTGTCCGGAATCAACTTTGCACAGCTCACTGACGCAGTCAATGGAAGGTGAGGCGAGGAGTGTGCACATCAAGCCACATGGCGCAGGTGTAAAATGGCCTGGATTATGCTGACTATATTATCAGTGGGTGTGGTGCACCTTGATTCATTCATATTCAACCAAATGATCTCTTCATTACCTTTAAGATCCATGCACATTGCACAGGATGTATTGGCAATTTTCATAGTCTCTACAAATACAATAGAAGATGAGGGTAAAAAGGTATTTCGTGGCAGGTGCAGACTTGTGCTGACTTTTCTAAAAAGTTTTGTTTGAACGAATTTCTAATAATAGAAATCTGTTTTCTAGAAATGTGTACTCTTCTGTCAGACTTTCAATAAAACATTGCCTAAATGTGTGTTATGATATAGTTTTAATTTCCAATTAAACCTGTAGCTGAAGAGTTTAAACACACTATTCTATCATTAAGAAATACTGACAACAGTATCTTTAAGTTTTATTAAACAAAAGAAACCAGGAAGATCATAGCATAGCTTGCTCAAATGAAACCTCAATTACTCTTACAACACTCGTGCTCAGAAAAAAGTAAATATTGTTATGGGTACTCGTCCAAAACGAGTACTCGGATCACCCCTACTGAATTAATTGCACAGTGAACATACAAGTGTTTATAAAAACTAGAGCTGACTTTACACATTGGTTACCCATTGTGTACCATCAACTAATTTGAGCATGCAAGGTGCAGTAGACTAATATGATTTCTGATTTAGATTTGAACTTTGTCTATTAATACAAGCAACGCCGTTGCCAACTTGCCTGTGGCCCGCAGACCGCAGTTACTGTCTCTCTCTTTTTGCCATTTTTTACCTTGTACATTGGTAAAAAGAAGGGAAAAAAACAAGCTCTTTTTCTATTTTATTGAAAACGGGGATTAAAGTTATCCATCTCCACAGCGGATTTCCGTTATATTTATCCTGTAGAAGCTGTCTCTAAAATCACTGGAAATTTTACAAGGGAATAAAATGGTCTCACTCCACCCGGCACAAATCACACTGTCAAGACAACTGTCCAGACATTTCTTGAAACTAATCTCTTATTTTAAAACTTCATAATTATTATTCTAAGAGTGGCATTTGGAGGAGAGGAGGTAAAAAGTGTTAGAGCCTGGGGTTATTAGGAAATTATAATGTCAATTTCCTATTAGGCCTATCACTTTTCTGTAAGTTCTGCATTGACATGTTTTTCTTTCTTTTGCGGGCATGTCAGGTATGTCCCAGCATTCTGCAGAAGTGAAAGTCATAGTACTTTCGGGCAGAATGAGCTTCAAACAACTCTGGCGCATGTTGCCATTTAGCTAGCTCCTGATAATAAATTATAGCCTCTACTTCTTTGAATTTAAGCAAGTCCAATGGGGAAAAGGGCATGGGTTTGTGATCATGAAAAAGCAGTTGATTTAAAACAGTTTAGTTTGTGATATTAAAAACTGAAGAAACCAGACACATGAATTTGAAGTACTTTTTCACATTTATAGTGGAACACGATTTGATCGCAGAACCTTTGGTGCATTTAATAAAGAAAATGACTAGTGTACAATTATCTGCAGCATTTTTTCTTCATTTTTTATCAAGGGTGCCAATAGTTGGAGCTAGCTGCATACTTTATAGAAAAAATAAAAAACATTTCTGTACTAAATGTTTTACTCTTGTGCTCAAATTCACTGGCTGTGCTAGCCGATGCCTTTCCTGGGACAAAATGCCCAAATTGGTCAGACAATTGAAAGAAAGATGGATGCATATTCCTGTCAGGCTGTTTACATTCTAAACAAGCAATCAACAAGCTAGCTCTAGCAAGCAATCTTTAGCCATTTCAGGGTTAGAATGCAAATAATTCAAGGAATTGAATGCTACAGTATTGTAGTTATTAAATAAAATTTCTGTGTTTTTTCAAGCTGTAGCTGTTGGTTCACTTCTGGCTTATTGTGTGGCATTTCTTAAGGTTCACAGAAGATCCGTGTTTATTCATTGAAGCGCAAATTCACACTACCGGCAAACTGAACATAGCTTTCCACTATGCTATATCTATATAAAAATAAAAAAGTGAATGTTCAAATAGTCAAGTTGGCAAGTTGAAAAAGTGACATAAAGGCTATATAATTGCATGCAAGCACTGGTCATAATTTTATTAAATCCAGTAATTTTCCAAATTAGTTTAATTAATAGTGCACTACCACTATCCAATGTTTTTTTTCCAAGTGTTGTGTTCTATCTAATGTTGCCCAGGGCTTACCTGCATTTTCCTACATCGGATATTGAAAGCGAAAATTCCCTGCCTTAAATGGACTGCATTACATTTTGCCACCACAATTGCCACCAAAGCAAATCTTATCCAAATTAAGGTATAGCTATGCAGCATCATGATGTGTCCCACCAAAATCAAAATTTCACACACCGAGAGAATGACAGAATGTCAAAATAAGGGAAAAAAACTGAAAAGCATCAGACCAAATAAAACATAGAAAATTCTATTTAGGTAGTTGTCTTGGTAAATAAGTAATGATATCAGCACAGTAGTGGGTAAATTAAAAGGTGGTAGGCCTTCATAGGCAATTTGTAAGGGAGAGGGCCAAGTTGGGTTCTAAAAGTTACCCAAAAGATACTAGTACTAGTACAGTACCCCACTGATACTAGTACACACGCAAAACATGAATATTCTAATTCTAGGAAGTGTACACAAACCGTGACAGGGGTCTGACTATGCAGAACACTTACAAATGTGGCAACTAAATGTACTTACTGCACCAAGGGTTATTCAACACAGACCTGAGTCCCGCAAGACTCCTCGATAACAGGGGCAGTCTCTAACGACCATGCATTTAGTCTCTGTGAAACCCCTCACTAATAGCAAACATATTAATATTGACACAACTAAAATACGCTTCACGGCTTCACTGCCAGTGTGGGAGACCTAAGAGGAAGCAAGATAAATACACAAATAACCATGAGGATCTCCCGTATAGAACTCTAGGCTATCGGAGATTCGCAGAGCTCCCACATGGAGGAGCGACAACTCCAAACTCTCATATATAAGCTTAGTGTACTACATTAGAAGCAAACATGCCCTAAGAAGGCAACAAAGAGCATCTATAGTATCTCCTGCATGATACCTATGTGGAAGTAACCTAAATACAAAATCCACCACAGGGATCTAACATAGATCCCCAGAATATCGGGGGTACGCAAGGCTCGAAAAGGATGTTACCTCCAACCGCAGCATCTTGAGCCTTAGTGCCGAATGCACAATAACAGACATAAACAATGACAAAAATCTAACCAATGAGTTTTGAAAGTGACAAAAAGAAACACCTCGCTATTCCAAAGTAAACACTATGCAGCTGTCAAACTTGGAAACAGCATGCTATGGGAAACAGACACATAGCAGCGCCAAGAATACTTATGTATGGATAGGGGGAACATTGACTTATCCCTTATGCTTGATCAAAGCTGAAGGGAATCTGAGCCAGTCTTAGCCACCGACAGAGGGCCACACTAACTCAGCCTAATGCTCCTTCCTCCCAAAAAGTAGCTTCCATAGAAGGTGGAAATAAACTATGTGGACAAACAGCCAATGAGAGCAAGTGTGTGAAAAAGAGTTGCTGCATGTTCAGTTCCCATAAACTCTGTTACAACATGTAAACGGGAAACGTCAGTTACATATCTCGCATAAAAAAAATAAAGCAACGTGTAATGGAGAATTCAACAAAGAGGCCCCAATTCAAAGCAAAGTGGGACTTAAATAGAAAGATATGCAGCTGACCTTCATTGGTAATCAGACCACATAGGAATCTGTTATCAGCATGAGGTAATTGATTACCTGAGTGCCGCTCATTGCCAAAGCAAAATTATTGACCAAATTGGCAGAAACACGGCAAGGTCAAAAAGGTAGTGCCTGGAAATTCATCAGAATAGATATTCAGAACTGTCAAACAATTTACCATTCCTAATTTAGTGTTTGCTGTGGGGAGGATGTGTGTGAGGTAGCTACAGTGGGGACAGAGGGAGCTGGTGATCTGACTTGATTTATATTACACTCATGTCAATTTAAGAAGGAATCACTCTCAGTCCAAGGAACTTAATACAATTAGTTATACTATGCAACATGTTACAACATGTCTTTGCTCCACAAGACATCATAATAATAGGCAACACATTAATAGCATAATCATAACTAATACCATAATTATATCACAGGGTTAAGTTACCAGGTATTTCAGGTACATCTCGTATCTGTTACTGCCAAACAAATGTTAGCTAACTTTTCATTTATAAACTTTTAATACTTTAATTTCTTATCTTACCATGAGAATCATTCAATATTCAACAGGGTTCTTCAGTATTTTCACTGCACTGCCATATTTGATTGGTAAGAAGACAGCAGAGCAAGTGATTGGAATGAAATGAAATGGAGAATGGAGCTGGGACCACGTGATTGGTTTTCATTAGCCAGTCTCTCCTGCTCTCAGTAGCGGCAGTCCAAGCAAGTAAAATTCAATACATTCTGGATCCACACACTTTGGTGCATATAATAATAGGACTTGAATGAGACAATTTGCATTACATTACATTACATTAATGGCATTTGGCAGACGCTCTTATCCAGAGCGACGTACAACAAAGTGTAAAGTGCATACCCATAACCAGGGATAAGTGTGCTGAAAGACCCTAGAGGGAAGTACAATTTCAACTGCACAACAAAGATAAGGACCAGGGTCTTTTTTCTTTTTTTTTATTCGTAATACCACAACACAAAAATGTATTAACAAACCCCTTACCTAGCCAAACTAAACATCCTGATACGCAAGTAAATCACAGAAAGACAACAATTACGGTACACAGGGAAGTAGAGAGGGACAGGGAGAGGTGCTGCTTGGTGCTGCTTGCACCAGGAGATACAGTACTTATACACACATACAGTACTTATACACTCTTTATGGTTTAATTGTTTTTGTGTAATCAAAAAAATCATATATGGTCAAAGAGCAGACTCACAGCTTTTATTAAAGGGTATTTTATAGATTTTGGTTTCTCCATGCAGCACTTTGTATATGTAGTCCCCCATTTCAATGTAAGAGTCATGTTTTGTATTTGGTTGCATATTCTTTGCATGCCATTACTTCATCTGTGACCCATCAACATTATCAGAGTCTGGATATCTTATTTTCAAGTTGTCCAGACAGAAGTTTGCATCACTCGTTGGTATCTGCCATTACAACTGTACAAGTTGTACAGTGATCCATAGTCCTGCAGTTGTACAGTGATCCATAGTCCTGCAGTAAGATCAGGGCCTGACACCAGAGATACGGGAATGAGGAGAACGTTTTGTGGACTTACATCCTCCCTGTTCAGTGTTCTTTTTGGTTTGTTTTTGTTTTGTTTTCTAAAGATAAAGACCTGTGTGCATTCTACAATATGGACTGAGTGGTTTATGAGTGAGTAAAAGAAAACATCATGGCATAGAAGATATGAATTGTTGTTTTCTGAACAGATCGAGGAACACCTAGATAAGACTGCATATAGAATCCTATGAAATTAGCAAATAAATAACATTGTTGTGAGAAATTGTACAAAATGTCATTTAAAATGTTTCACTTATAAAGAAGCTTCATGGCTCTGGGCAGGAATGATAGTTGGTACATGGTATTGGGACTGAGTGTGTTTGGGTGTGGGACAATTGATTGGAAAATAAGGATTCCTGTCTTACTACTGTAAATGTTGCTCCATGCTCCATGCTCCTGCTTACTGTCCAGTTGATCAGATAGTTTTGGAGGATTGGGAAGGCTGCTGTAGCATACAACTTGATGAGGTTGTTCCGGTTCATGAAAAGAAAGCACAACAGTGTAGTGTACAGTAAAAATGTGTATAACTAGTTTGTCAGTGTCTCACTATTGGTTTGCATGTTGTTGTGTGTATCCAGAGCCCACTTCCACATCAATGTCGATGAATCATCGCTGATTCATTGACATTACGCAAAAACCCTGGATTTTGTGATTTCTGTGATTTTGATTTGGACTGACTGATCTTGTAAATACATGGCTTACCACCAGGACTTGTGTTTTTCTTTATTTTTTATTTTATATTGCCTGCTGCTCCTATGGATTTTAATAATTGAAAATTATTAAATTTAACTACATTTAAGATTATTCTTAAATTGACTACCTTCTTTCCCTACTCATTTACTAAATTAATTACTGAAATTATAGACTATTTCATATGTGTTACACTTTTGTTAGTGCAAAATAAATCTTCATTTTATATTTACCTCTGGTATTCTGTTTGTGTTGGTGAGACCTTGGATCCCTGGGAAACCTGCATAAAAGATAATAATTGGTTTAAAGTTGTGACAGCACTGTTTAAATCAAAGGATTTAGCATGTGTCATGACATTCAACTTGAATGCAGTGTCTTGAATTAGGCTTTGAGGATGTCGGTGCCGAACAGGACCATGAATCTTGACCTGAGTAAATAAATAGTTAACAGTGATACAAATAACGCCAAATAACGTAGGGATTTTACTCTCTACGAAACCGGGGCGCCAGTTAATGTTATGTAGCAGTATAACTGCGAAAAGTAATCAGTCTCATAAAATTAAAGTATCTAACCACAAATTTAGTATTTTAATTAATAATTGAAATAACCAATATTAATGATTAAACATACCGATAACCTGAAGGTTGGAAGTTCTTCGAAAGACTGCTTTAACTCGGCTCTCATGTCTATGCGATTCCAAAACGGACACCGGGGTTTAATCAAATATATTTATTAAACAAACATACAAACACATAACGGAAATTTAGTTGGGTAAATTAGTAGGTTAAGTTAGGGCGTGTATGTGTGTGTGTGTGGGCGCTTGAACAAAGGAAAGGTGGGAGTAGCTAGCTTGAGTAAGCTAGAGTTCTGGGTGTGGTAATGAGTTAGAGTTAGCTGTGAGAAGGGACTACTTGCATAGTTTAACTCTATATATGCGCAAAAGACAGCGAATCAATTCACGTACATATATATGTAGCTAACCAAACACATTACAATGGTAGGATGGTAAATACTGAAACACAGATTCACAAAAACAGTTAAGACTAAACTAAACACTGGCTATGCCTGAATGTTTGTTCTCTTACTGAGTCCATACGCATTGGATCCAAAAGATGTGCTGTCCTTATAGGAGCCGCGATGGTGCTGTGAATGTGTGTCCTGGAGAGATGCGGAGGCTGGGGCGTCTTAGCCACGCGTTGTCGTCTGGTCCACTCGGTCGCTGGAAAGATGTTCGTTGCAGTTGTTCTTTGGTGAGCTTTGCAGGGGTAAACTGATGTAGCGTTCCGCGTACACCAGTTTCCACTCGCTATAGGCCACGAAGTTACCGCGAGGTAACTGGGTGTGTCCGTAGGCCTGGTAGTGCGCTGTGCAGCATTCAGCCTCTGTCCGAGTCTCGGAGCAGATGAGCTGAAGCGAATGGCCAAAAAGGGTGCGTCGAAGAGAAGAAGCAGAAGAAGCAGAAGAGAGATATCCCAAGAATGTGTCTTGCTCTTATACGGGACCGTTTATTGCTCCCGCCATTACGGGATTGGCTGAACCAAGTTAGACGTCATTCGTGGTGGACGTCGCAGAATTTTCCTGTGGGAATGTGGAAAGTTATAGTCCCTACACCCTTTTGATGTGTTAACTGATTGTTTCCTCGTCTTTTTCGACTTGGACTCTCACCTAGCCCCTTTTGTTTTGTTTGCTGATCAGATTTTGACGGTGGTTTTGACACTGAAGGAAAGTGGCACTAATATAATTTACTAAGTGCACCCATTGTTTTATTTATTTACTTTGATGTTAACTCCCACATTGATAAACTAATTGCCTGACATTTGAACTTTCTCTTTAGGTACTTTATCTTCACGGAGCGTTCAGACAGTGATGATGAGCATCCATCGTCTGCTGCCCCACCAGCACATTATGCTATGTTTAGTTCTGCCAGTTCCATGTTATAGCCTGATTCTGAACGATCATCAAAAGATGTAATTGACACTCACAATGATCAAAAGGTTCCTCTCCATTGCAATTTCCCCTAATATTATATTTGAGAGGCGGCACGGATGGTGCAGTGGGTAGCACTGCCGCCTCACAGCAAGGAGGTCCTGGGTTCAAATCCCCGTCGTCCGGGGCCTCTCTGTGTGGAGTTTGCATGTTCTCCCCGTGTCTGCGTGGGTTTCCTCCGGGTACTCCGGTTTCCTCCCACAGTCCAAAAACATGCAGGTTAGGCTGATTGGAGAGTCTAAATTGCCCATAGGTATGAGTGTGTGAGTGAATGGTGTGTGCCCTGTGATGGACTGGTGACCCGTCCAGGGTGTATTCCTGCCTTTCGCCCAATGTATGCTGGGATAGGCTCCAGCCCCCCTGCGACCCTGTTCAGGATAAGCGGGTTAAGATAATGGATGGATGGATGGATTATATTTGAGAGCATTCAAACCTAGCTGTAACAAACACTGGTAATGATTATCTATTGACATATTTCAGTGGGATGCTAATTTAATAGTCATGTTCTATAGGGGTGAGCGAGTACTGCATTATTCGTTTCTGTTTCCGTATCCAAATCAATTATGTGTATCTGTACGCTACACAATTATCAGTGAAGTCAAGCAAAGTGAAGTTTTTTCAGTCATTGCAGATTAAACAAAAGACCTTAAAAAAGAGCAACTGTCAATAGTACTGCTGTTATAAAGGTACAGTTCACAAAAGCTTCTTAGATTTCCAACAAGCCGCTTGATTAGATGCAGAGGGACTGAAAGAAATGACACAGCTTGGAAAGGTATCGGCTCAAGTACAAATCTAATCTGGTAGGACAAGGTTGTGATGGAGCATCTGCAATGTCTGAGAAACACTCTGGAGTGGCAGCTAGGGTTAAGACAAGGGGCAAACATGCATTTTATATACATTGTAATACATTGTCTCAACCTTGTACTAGTTGACTCAGTGAACTCAGTTCCTGAACCTGAATGTAGAAGTGATTCATCTTTTCATGAGCTGTGGTCTGATGCAGTGGACAAGGCAAAACAGTGCTGAAGACATGGTGGAAAAATGGTCACAAAAAGTAAGCTCAAGACTGGGTGGGTCAAATGTGGAATCCTCTATTGGTCAGCATAGGTGCAAGGAAGGGATCAAGGATAAGTTCCAGAGACACATCTTTTACCAAATTTTGGAACATGTTAATGGGGAGATGAAGAGGTGTTTCAGCGAACCAAACTGTGAAATTATGAATACTGAACCCTAAGAGCAAGAGCTTTTTGCAAGAGGAAACCGTTTTTAGCTTTACCAACATCTAGGAATGTGATCTCAAGTATGAACTTCATCAGGCACGGAGGGTTGTAGTGAGAAAAGCCCAGAGTGGAATTGATCTGTCCAGTTTCCAAGAGTTTACAGTCTTCCTTGAACCATACAAAGAAGTGTTCCATCAGCTTTTCTGCTTGTGCCGCATAGCTATAGCCTTGCCTGTTAATAGTGCGAGCACAACTTCTCTGCACTTAAGCTAATAAACTAATTTGCACACAACTATGAACAATGAAAGGCTTAGTAACACTGGAGGCCAGGAGAGCAAAGTTACTGAACCTGGATGATTTTGTCAAACATTTTGCCAGTCAGCACCAAAACAAAAGATATTTGCAAGGAAATTGTGGCTATGTCAAAGTAGAGAAAGAAAACACCCTTTTGCTGTAAATGCTTAAAACCAAGCTCTGGTGTAAACTGTGTGCGGCAAAAAATATATACGGTAAGCCTTGATGGCTGGCCCCCCTCCTCTAGGTCTGTTCCTCAGCCTGCCCCCCCATTCAAAATGTTATAGACACGCCCCTCCCCATAACACACAGATTTATTTTTTATAGACTGTCAACATTCAATAAAATAGTGAACACTGATTTTTGTGTATTACATATTTATTATTGAGGATATCATGAGGTCTAGTTTCGTTAAAGTAATTCTGTTATATCTTCTGTGCTCTATTCGTCTTGCCCGGTGCATTTGAGCCTGGAAGGAAGAGCTTACACTTTTGGGATAATTTTATTTGTTCCAATACACCAGTCAAATGCAGAAACTAAAACAAATACTATTTGAACCCAGGCCTGCAACACAATAGGAAGAGATGGGAACAGTGTCACTATTCCATGTGCACAAGGCTGGAATCCTCCTTCGCAAGAAACATTTGCAATCAATTACATGAACAACCGGTATATTTAGCCTAGCACTTCTCGCAATGAAAATAGCATTTCTGTTCTTCAGGCTTCAGGCATTTCAAGCTTAAACCACTGGCAAAATATAGCCATCAAAGCCTAGAATCAAGAATCAAGACTAGATACTGAAAGCTCTTATACCTGCACTAGGAAGAAATTGAATACACCTGACTAATCCCAAACAACTGAGAAGCCAACTGTCAAATTACTTTTGGTCCCCTAAAATGGGGGGACTGTATATAAAAAGGGATGTGATATCACCCAATATGGATTTACATACCATAAAAGTTAAAGCAGATGGTTTACACTTTAACCGCATATTGAATTTTTTATTTTAAATACCACATACTGAAGTACAGAGCCTGGGCAGGTATGTATAAAGCCACTCAGAATTCTGACGAATGACGCAATTTTTAATCTTAATTGTAGGAGTAAAATCATTGTATAAAAATTCTTATGTGTCAAAAATTGTCTTTTCTCCTAAATTATTTAAGAGAGCTTGGGAGGTGTCTTAACTCGGTTAGGACTTACCAGCAGATGTCGGTATTCTGTTTGTCACAGATCTTGTAAGAGATGTTGTATATTCTCCTCCAGCACGCAATAATGATCTCACAGTATAAATTAAAGTTATGATGATACTTGTATTTTTCCTGCCAACTGGAAAAATACAATGATGCACAAGTGATGACTTGGGCCCATTAAAGTCAGCAATTAGCCATACATGCCACTATCAAGGCTTTGACAGCACAAAATGAAGCATTTACATTACATTACATTATTGGCATTTGGCAGACGCTCTTATCCAGAGCGACGTACAACAAAGTGCATACCCATAACCAGGGATAAGTTCGCTGAAAGACCCTAGAGGTAAGTACAATTTCAACTGCTACCTGTACAACAAAGATAAGGACAAAGGCCATATTTATTTTATTTTTTTTAACAAACAAACAAACAAACAGAGCAAAAGTCACCAAAGTTAACTATCCAAACACTGCTTACCTAGCCAACTAAAAATACCGATACACAAAGCAAGTCACAGAGACAACAATTAAGGTTCACAGGGAGGTAGGGAGGGATGGGGAGAGGTGCTGCTTGAAGAGGTGCGTCTTCAGCTTGCGCTTGAAGGTGGGGAGAGATTCTATAGTTCTGACCTCAACGGGGAGTTCGTTCCACCACCGTGGAGCCAGAACAGACAGTAGTCGTGAGCGTGAGGTGGAGGTTCTGAGAGGGGGAGGTGCCAAGCGGCCTGTGGAGGCTGAACGAAGAGGTCTGGCAGGGGTGTAGGGTCTGATGATTTTTTGCAGATAAGCTGGGGAAGACCCTTTAACTGCTTGGAAGGCTAGCACCAATGTTTTGAATTTGATGCGAGCCATGACAGGCAGCCAGTGGAGGGAAGTAAGCAGGGGGGTGACGTGTGAGTATTTGGGAAGGTTGAAGACCAGACGAGCTGCTGCATTCTGGATGAGTTGGAGGGGTCTGATGGCGGACGCTGGGAGGCCAGCCAAGAGGGAATTGCAGTAGTCCAGGCGGGACAGAACCATCGCTTGGACCAGGAGCTGGGTCGAGTAGGGGGAGAGAAAGGGGCGGATTCTCCGTATGTTGTAGAGGAAGAACCTGCAAGACCGGGTCACCGCCGCAATGTTCTCGGAAAGGGACAGTCTGCTGTCCATCACCACGCCGAGGTTCCTTGCACTGGGTGACGGCGTGAGTGTGGTATCCCCGAGAGAAATGGAGAGATCCAGATGGGGAGAGGTATTAGCAGGGATGAATATCATTTCAGTTTTACCTGGGTTGAGCTTTAGATGGTGGTTGTCCATCCAGCTCTGGATGTCCCTCAGGCAAGCAGAGATACGGGCTGAAACCTGCGTATCAGACGGCGGGAACGAGACGAAGAGTTGGGTATCGTCCGCATAGCAGTGGTAGGATAGCCCATGTGCAGTGATCACAGGGCCAAGGGAGCGAGTGTAGAGAGAAAAAAGAAGCGGGCCAAGGACTGAGCCCTGGGGAACCCCTGTGGCGAGGGGCCGAGGTGTCGATACCGAACCAGCCCAGGCAACCTGGAAGGAGCGACCAGAGAGGTAGGACTCAATCCAGTCCAGGGCTGTGCCACAGATGCCCGTTGCTGACAGGGCAGACAGGAGGATGGAGTGATCCACGGTGTCGAAGGCAGCAGAGAGATCTAGAAGAATGAGGATAGAGGAGAGGGAGGCTGCTCGTGCGGCATGAAGTGACTCACTGACGGAGAGGAGCGCAGTCTCTGTTGAGTGGCCCGATCTGAAGCCAGACTGATGGGGGTCTAGCAGGTTGTTGTTAGAAAAGAAAGAAGAAAGTTGAGTAGAAGCAGCTCGTTCTATAGTTTTAGAAAGGAAAGGAAGAAGAGATACCGGGCGGTAGTTCTGGATGATGGAGGGATCCAGGGTAGGCTTTTTTAGCAGCGGAGTGACATGGGCCCTCTTGGAGGATGCCGGAAAACAGCCAGAAGACAGGGAGGAGTTGACAAGGGAGGTGACAAATGGGAGAATGTCAGGTGTGATAGTTTGGAGAAGAGAAGAGGGGATAGGGTCAAGGGCACAGGTTGTAGGGCGGTGGCAGAGCAGGAGTTGAGAAACATCAGAGTCCGTAAGGGGGGAGAAAGTGGAAAAGGAAGGGATGGGCCTAGAGGGGGGGAGGGGCACAGTGAGGGGGGTGGTGGTTGTAAAGGATCTGCGGATGACTGTGACCTTCTCATCGAAGAAATCAGCAAGGTCATCAGCAGCGAAGGAGGACTGAGGAGGAGGAGGCGGTGCGTTGAGGAGAGAGGAGAAAATGGAGAAAAGTTAGGGGGTTAGAAGCAGAGTTCTGAATTTGCGTTTGATAGTATTTTGCTTTGGCGGCAGTGACATCGGAAGAGAATGCCGCCAGGAGAGACTGGTAAGTCATGAGGTCGGAAGCGTCTCTGGATTTCCCCCCACTTCCTCTCCGCTGCGCGGAGGCTGGCCCTGGAGGTACGGAGGGTATCAGATATCCAAGGAGAGAGATGAAAGGAGGGTGGCAGATGCAGAGTCAGCGGGGAGTTTGGAGAAGGATTCGAGAGGGGGGAGTGAGGCGGTGACGGTGCTGGCAAAGGAAGAGGGTGAGAGGGAGCGGAGGTTACGGCGGGCTGAGGAAGTGTGGGTGGGAGGAGGGGGAGGAGGATGGGGAGGAAGAGGGAGGGAGAATGAGATGAAGTGGTGATCAGATGTATGCAGAGGGGTAACCGTGGGGTAACCGTGAAACCGTGAACCGTGAAGCATCAGTCAGAACCAAAATGGGGGTCAAAAAGGAACTCAAACGACCATCCAAAAACAGAGGAAACACGAAATACTGGAGATCAGGAGCCATATGCATAGAGGCGCTCAGAATTACTCCTAAGAATGGTCTCAAAATTTAAGATCACCACCTAAGAATGCCGCCTACTCTTTGCTAAAAGAATTGTCTTAGCGCTGTTATGCATAGCACTTAGGTCCTACTTTTTGGGGAGAAGGTTGCCTCTTTTGACTTTGACTTTTCATTCTCATGGTTTGCATCAGATGTGTGTCTTGTCTGAGTAATGTGTGTCATTGATGAGTGAATGACAATACATGCTAGATATATTCTACTTCCCTGCGTTATCTGTGCTTCACATGTGATATTGTGCACTGTGTATCTGTGGGCAATATTGGCAGAAGCAAACAATAAGGATTTAGCATCAGCCTCCCTGATTGAAATCACATGTAGCTGGCCAGCTTAGTAGGAGGGGTTAATACCCTTCAAGACCTTCAACAGCTAGACACATCAGTGCACAACACACAATTCACACCTTCAATGAAGCTCTAGGAATTACAGTATGTTTTCATATGACTGAATTATTTTACATATTGTTGATACAATAAGTCAATTATATTTCCATGTAACTGAATTATTTTACTTAATGCAATAGTTTGATTCTGTTCTACTCAGTATTACAAACTTACTAGATCAAAGGCAAGGTGGTAAAATTACACAAAAGCTGTACCAAGGTGGGTTTAATCTCTTCCACTTAAGAGACATGGACTGCAATATGGAAAAAAAATGTACTTAATTGAGTCAGTGCTTTTTTATATCTGAACTCGTTCCAATAGGTAAGCTCTTTACACTGTAATCCACCAGTAACACCCTCTGTGGGTGCCCTGATAATTGAGCTAAAATGATGATCATATTAGACACGGTGGTTCTTTCCTCAATTCTCTGTGGGCAATTTCAGTAGTAATATGCACTCTGGTGGGAGGCAGAACCCCCGCTGTCTCCAGTGTGGAAATGCCTTATCACTACACACACTTACTGGATGCCCGGGACCCAGCCTGGACTTCATGACCATATAAGGGTACTGTCTCCGGTTCCAATTTGTACAATATGATGGCACAAAAACTGCACTTACGCTTCTTCAAAACCCTTTTTGCAAGCCAATGTTGATTGGTGACTTAGTCTTTTTTTACAGTCTATGGTGTACCCCTTCTGTAGTGCCCACTTTTCTTAGCACAAGCTTGAAAATTACACGCTGAAAATTAAATTGACTATACTATTCTTAGAACTTGTTTCACTACAGACATAATCTTGGGGCTCATTCCAAATGCATGTTCGCCCATCAGGAGAGACTAGAAAAACAAATGGAATGGCCTTGCTTCTCAGTTCGAAGCCACATTAGTTACAGACGTGGCAAATGCGTGGCAATTCGGGAGAGGTTGGTACACAGGTCGATCATTGATACGACAGGCTTACCGCAAAAATAATTCCCCAAAGGACTGATGTTTCCTTGCTCAAAGGAAAGATTGCAAGGTCCTAACGTCTACATCTAGCTCCTTGTAGGAACATTTAACAGGTTGGAATATCCTTAAAGATGGTGGGCCACTATTCAGTCCAATATCAAAGGCAGGTAATCAGAGATCAAACAATGCCAAAATCGAGATGCAAAAGAATAATCAAAAAAACAAAGCAGGGGTAAAAAATCCAGGAAATCAAAGGCTGAGGTACAAAAGGGCTAGGCAAAAACAAAGTCGACGAAGGCAGAAGAAAAATTTCAAAAACCAAATACTCAGATGTTCAAACAAATCAGAAAGGGCAAGGCAAACTCAAAATCTCGAAAGGGTGTCTTTCAGGAATCTCAAATAATCAGGCTTACTAGTAATCGGCAATTGAAAATTGATCAATGTTCTGACAATGAATCTAGCAGAGACTGAGGTTTAAATGCATAAAGGGAAGTGACATACTAGGCGGGGCATGTGAGTGAGAAGGGCTTAACAAATAAACAGGTGAGGAACATGATAGGGTAGTAAAACAATAACAAGGGGGAAACGAAAACGCGGACTAGATACACATAGACCCACACATATGTAGGAACCACATTTCCCACAATCCCACAGGACAATTCCGCAACGTCCACCCCGCATGACGTCTAGCTCGGTTCAGCCAATCCCGTAATGGCGGGAGCAATAAACTTTTCCCGTATAAGAGCAAGGTTCTCGGGATTACCCCCTTCTTCCCTGTAAAAGCGATTTACAAGTCCAGCTTTAGGTTGACGCGCTTCAAACGCTATATCAATTGTCCGGATGATTTGTGGTTAGAACAAAAATATTTATTGTAGCTCGAAGATTAAATGGATTATGGTACCTTGAGTTTCAGATGGTCCGGGCAACATGGAGGTGCAAATAGTTGGATGATGATCCTATTCCAAAACGTAGCGCTTGCCGCGGTCAAAAAACCTTTTAGCTGCATGTCTTGCCAACTAGCCTGATCAAAAAGGGAACGCGACTGCTTTTAATTAGTTGTAGCAGTTCAGGTGCTGCAGTCACCTGTCTGAGAGGGCGGGTCCCAATGCATTTTTGCACCTCCAAATTGCACCGCAATACACAAAGAAATCCAGAAAATCTAAAATATTATTAAATTAAATTATAATAAATGCAAAACCTTAAATTACATATTTCATCCTCATATTTCCTTACTATAAATAATAACAATAACCATAACCCATTCTGGCTCCAACATTCCCTTTTTTGTTTTCGACACACCCTCTTTGGCCATTCTCTTCACCTCATCTGCTCCGAGACTCGGACAGAGGCTGAATTCGGCACAGCGCACCACCAGGCCTACGGATACACCTAGTTTACCTTGCGGTAACTTGGAAACTGGTGTACGCGGAACGCTACATCAGTTTAGCCCTGCAAAGCACAGCAACTAACTTTTCCACCCGGAAAAAGGACCAGGGAACATCTTTTCAGCAACCGAACGGACCAGACGACCAAGGGTGGCTGAGACGGGAACACCCCAGCTTAGCGTACCTCTCCAGGACATCATTCACATTACCATCACTGCTTCTACAAGGACAGCACGTCTTTTGGATCCAGCAATGCGTATGGACTCAGTAAGAAAGACTCTTTCTCACAGCTAACACTAATACTCTTTAACACACCCAGAACTTACCCAAGCTTGCTACTCCCACCTTTACTTTGTCCAAGGGACACGCACTTGCACACACACACATACCCTACTAACTTACCCTACTAACTTCCCGTTAGTTCATATATGTTCTGTGGTTGTACGTCTGTTTAATAAATATCTTTTACTAAACTTTTACTAAACTGTTTTGGTGTCACATAGACATTTACATTTTACATTTTAGTCATTTGGCAGACGCTTTTAATCCAAAGCGACTTACAAGTGCATAGGTTCTACCATAAGTCAGAGCATCACATCCAGAAACTAGCAAAATACACAGGAAATGCTGTTCTAAACATAGTTGTCATCAGAAGTGCATTTTTTTTTTTTTGGGGGGGGGGGGGGGGGTTAGACAAGGATAGGGATATCAGAAAGGAGGGGCAGGGGAAATCAGGAGGGAGGACTAAGGTAGAGTTTGAAAGGTGGGTTTTGAGTCTGCGTCGAAATAGGGGGAGGGATTCTGCTGTTCTGACAGTGGTAGGCAAGTCATTCCACCACTGAGGAACCAGAACGGAAAACAGGCGTGAACGTGCAGCTCGACTGCCAGGTGTACGTAGAGAGGGAACCGTAAGGCGACCAGAGCTGGCAGACCGGAGTGGTCTAGCTGGGGAGTAGGGAGTGATCAGGGATTGTATGTAAGGTGGGGCAGTCCCCTTAGCAGCCTGAAATGCCAACACTAGGGCCTTGAAACGGATGCGTGCGGCAATAGGAAGCCAGTGGAGGCCAATGAGAAGCGGGGTGACATGAGCCGACCTGGGCTGACTGGTGATCAGGCGGGCTGCAGCATTCTGGACCAGCTGGAGGGGCTTGATGGCACATGCTGGGAGACCGGCTAGGAGGGAGTTGCAGTAATCCAGGCGGGAAATGACGAGCGCCTGGACTAGGAGCTGGGTGGCTTTCTCAGTCAGGAGATGACGGATACGGCGTATATTATACAGAAAGAACCTGCTTTAGCTGGAAGATTTAGCTAGAAGAAGGAAGATTTAGCTAGACATGAGACATGAGAGCAGAGTTAAAGCAGTCTTTCAAAGAACTTACAACCTTATTGGTATGTGTTAATCATTGATAGTGGTTATTTTAATGAATTAAAATACTAAATTTGTGGTTAGATATTTCTGATGACAGTCATTTTATGAGACTGATTACTTTTTGTAGTTTACACTACATTAATTGGCGCCCCGGTTTCGTAGACAGTAAAATCCCTACGTTATTTAGTGGCCTGTGCGAGGACCCTACACATAATACATACGGATCTGGATAGGGAGTGGACAATTGCACGGAGCTAGGAGACATAGTGATAGCAGGAGGCAGGTGCAAACACTTGAATCAAAGCAAGTAATCAGTGATAGAATAGAGAGGCGGAGTTACAGAGCAGAATTGAAACTGGAGATATTGTTAGTAAGTTAGTTACGTGATTAAATCTAAATTACCCAAAACTAGTAACTGTTAGTTATTTAGTTAGACAGACAGTTAGCATGTTAATATAATTCGTACTGTACAATATCTATGTTATTTGTTATTAGTAAGTTAGTGCTATCTACAACATAAACTAGTGAAAAAGCAGGAAGGAAGAAAACGCGAGGCACAGAAGGAATCGTTGAAACCCGGAAAATTCCGAAACCACCCGAATAGTGCAGCACACAGACAGGGGAGTGACTTGGGCTCAGAAACATACAGACTCAGACGTAACAGGGGATGATGAATGCAATGAACTGTAATGAATAAATAAACAGAAGACCAGATATGGATAATGAAAAATAATAAATTACAAGAAATAACAAATAAACTAGCAGACAAACTCTGGAACATAGCAAAGCTCACACATTTTATGGTTATGTATATAATTAATATTTTATTATTTCACTACTGTAAAGCAAGTAATTTTAGCTAGTGCGCCACCACATAGCAATCAAGTAAGTTATGTTCTCTATTTTATGCACTTATAATGAGCATTAACCCTCTGGGGTCTGAGGGCAAAATTAGGAAAACTGTTTTTGGAAAATTGTGTAATTGTAATCGACTTTAGATACAGTGATTCCAAAGTGTTTCATATCTTTGTTTTCAGCACAAACCCAGCTGCAATAATATGGCATCAGTAAGTAGGTCTGAATCACATGTTGGTTGGAAATTGCTCAAGAATCACACAAATTGTAAATAGTAGTTTTGAACACGTACATGACTGCTGTAAAAACACATACTATTATATTGTAAAAAAAAGATTTGGCTCACTGAAATTTGTTCATCTAGGTCTTGGGTATCAAAAGATGACAAAATATTGCAGCAAATCCAATTAGAAATATAACATGAATTACAAAAACCTAGTGTTGTCACTACTATTTTTCAGCTCCAGTTGACAATGGGAGGGCCTTTTTTCAATAAATATTTATGTGGTATGCGGTCCTGCCAGGTAAGTAGGCCTTTCACACCTGGCCTGACCCCTCCCTACCTCTAAGACCCCACAAAGCAATATTCAGTGAGCCATTTAGAAGATTGATCTACATACAATGAAGATGCCATTCACAAAAAAGTTTTGCATGCCATTTTTCAAAACAGTTCCTGTTTAGCTGCAAGCACAGGGGGACATCACACTCTTTGCACTTCCACAGAGTGTTCTGTTTTTTCCCCAATGTCCATCCTGTAGAGCATGCACGTCTTGCAGAGGTATTATTTTGAGATGTAATGGTACAGAGTGGTATCTTACAAATGCACATTACTGAATATTCAGACGAACACAGAGATAGATTGTAATACAGCATACGTATTTACCAATATGATCTTAAGAAATACACTTCCTCTTGGAGCTGGTCTGTTTAGTTATTTCTTAAGTTATTTCTGCTTATTCCTCGAACATAGATACAGTATGCTAATATTGATTGTGCGAGAACACCCAGTTTTAGGATTCTGGCTACACCTGGCTACACATCACATATGTATTATTTTCAGATGCAATAGTTATATATATTGAAACGAAGCTGGAGAACTTGCAGTAGACACAGAAGAAATGCATTTACTCATGACGTCCAGTCATCCGTGCCATTTTCCGTAATGAAACGTGTTCCATAACGAAAAATGTTTACCTCAAATGAACTGAATAGCCTATGCTTTTGTATGGTATTGTATCGTGATTTACAGTTGCCGTTCAGCCGCATGGCATCGCCCCTCCACTGCCAGAGAATAAGTATCACCCCGTTTCAATTTGAATGAGATGGGCCGGAATTCGCATGGAGCAAAACTCACAAATTAATGAGTAAATATTAAGAAATCACAGTGGTCTTATTCGTGTAATTTTTGTGTGTCAATAGGTGCATTGCAAAGTCAAGATTCTAAGATTTCTGTTTCTATGTTCATTGCATCTGCATGGTAAAATCTCACAAAGTGAATCATCCAAATGGAATTTCCTTGTCTGATCTTGTCAGTGTCGCCGGCGACACCGCCGACCCCAGAGGGTTAACAAAAGTAACGGAGTTAACTAGGCTAAATAAACTGGTTTGTTTGCCACGAGACTAAACCCACCTTGATTTTAGAACTCTCTCTATATCTAGGTCATGCCCAAATCGATGTCATTTTGCAAATTAATTGTGCAATTACTTTTATTAGAGGCTATGTACTTTAAGACATTTGTCACATAGGGACATATTATTTTCTCACAATATAATGTAAGGTACAGAAAGAATAGTCATCCATGTTATTTAATCAGTCCACTCAGATGTTTCCTGTAACTGTTTCAAACACATTTCTTTCTTTGACATGCAGTGAAGCTATTTAAACATTAAAACACTTTGCTTTTTTCTGTGGCTTTAACAACTGGCTTATCACAAAGCAGAGTTAACTCCATTACACATTTATCACTGATCTACAGCTACTGCAGCCTGCATTGCTCCAGGGGAGGATTGTCTCCTGCTTAGTCTAATCAACTGTACGTTGCTCTGGATAAGAGCATCTGCCAAAATGGAATTAATGTAATGTAATGTAAATAATGTTGTGATCAGACATTTGTGTATGCACCTGCTGCAGACTTCAAGTGTATCCTAAAGATTATACTGTGCTCAAGTACAGGAGTGAACCAACATCACGGCAGTCAGGACCACTCTGGTGTGGTATAATAGCAATTCATTAGAACGTTAAGGAGTAGGTTACTCAAGAACTATCTAAGCAGAATGGCTTAGTTAGGGGGGCTACATCTCGACATACTGGTAAGTATGAGTATATCAAACAGCAAATATTTTAACCGCCCCGAACAGGCCAGCATCAGACATGAGATTTTTATGGCAATAACATGATAGGAAATTAGATACGAAATACATGTAAATGTGTATGCAAAACGTAACAACTTTAATTCAAACATGATAATATAGTTTTGTTCAAATTAATAGCAGTGCGTTAAAAAAAGTGAATAAAGTGCAACTATTTTTTAATAGCTGTCACGTTTCATGTTTGTCATGTCATGTTTTATGCTTAGTTATTGTCTTGGTTATGTTATTGTCATGTCACGTATTATGTTAGTCTAGTATCACCACGTTTTTATGTTTCATGTCATGTTATGTTTCATGTTTAGTTGTTGTTACAATTTAATTGTTAGTCTTGCCATGTCATGTTATTTAGTTTATTGTCATATTTCGCAAACTTGTTATGTCACAATTTATGTTTCATGTTACGTTGTACTGGTCATTGATTAGCATACACCTTTTCATGTCTTTCTGCAAATCTTGCATTCCTGCTTTCTCTCCTTTTCTGTCACTCACGCCCTAATTGTTTCAATTCCCCTTGTCTACTTACTAATCTACTAATGCTCGATCAGGATTGGGTAATACTAACATTCTAATCATGTGTTCATGTTACCTTACGTTTCTTGTGCATGTCATTTACTAATTTACTAATGCTAGGGCAGGATAGGTTTATTACTAACGATTACTAATTACCTCGTTAACTTGTCAATCCTCCACACCTGATTTCCATTCTCTTGCTGCTCTCAAGCTAATTGTCTACATCTGTCTTCACCTGCATTTAAAGCTCAGTTTCATGTCTTGTCTTTGCAAAATTGTTGCCTCCTGTTCGTCAGTGCATCTCTTTAGCGTCTTTTGTCAAGCCATTGTCTACCCGTTACGATCCAAGCCTGTTTACCGACCAAAGATTGTTAACTTCTGACTCAACTGCCATGTTCTACGCCCTCCAGGAACAAGGCGCCATCGTCCAGCAACACTCTCAAGGAATCTCCGAACTTCGTCTGGAGATTCGAGAGCTGTGCCGGGGATGAGGAGACTCGCCATCGCGGTTCAGCCACACCCACTGGAAGAACCTGCCAACCCGCCTGCACCTCCACCTTCCAACCCCATGGGAACCTGGCAATTCCGGGAGCCACAACAACCCCCCCCCCCCCGGAGAGGTTCGGCGGAGAACCGGAGAAATGCAAGGCGTTCCTGCTCCAGTGTGACTTTGTGTTCCGGCAGCAACCACAGACCTACAACAGCGATGACCGCCAGATCGGCTACGTGATGGGGCTTCTCAAGGGGAGAGCTTTGGACTGGGCTACAGCTGTGTGGTCCGGGGGTTCATTCCCTCCCCGGTAACCGACCTTCGCTGAAGAGATCTGTAAAGTCTTTCAGCACGCATCCAGCGACCAAGAGCCATCCCAGCTCCTGATCGCCCTTCACCAAGGCAGGAAAACCGCGGCGGACCATTCGATTGACTTCCGCACTCTCGCAGCCGCGACCAACTGGAATGATGCGGCTCTGGCAAACCTGTTCCTGGCCAGTCTGAGTGAGGCACTACAGGACGAGTTGGCATGTCTCGAACCCATCAGTCAGTTCGACCCACTCATCCGTGCCACCATTCGCTTGGACAACCATGCCAGACAACGCCGGACTGAGAGACAGGCTCCACCCGGCCAGCCGTACCCCAGGCAAGGGTCAAGTCCCCGACCAGAGGAGAAGCAAACTGAAGGAGTCAAACCCATGGACCTTTCCCATGCCGGTATGAAGATCTCAACTGAGAAACGGACACGTCGGAGAGCCACTGGTTCCTGCTTCTATTGCGGGAAGCTGGGACACACCCAAGTTTGGTGCACCCTCCGGTCCAAGAAAACTGGCTCATCTGTTGAGGTGAGAGTACTCAACAGATATGAAAGGTCTGCCAGGAACGACAATCGTCCCACACTTGTTGATGCTTCCTGACGGAGCAATCCAGGTTAACACATTGGTGGATTCTGGAGCTGACGCAAACCTCATTGACAAGGTGATGGTCATGGAACTGGACATTCCCACCCTCCCACTGCCCCACCCCAAGAATGCTTGGTCATTGGATGGAAAGACGTTTTGCCGCATGACCCACATTACCAAACCCATCAAGCTGATCATTTCTGGAAACCATCATGAAATGATTCAGTTCCGTGTCATCCGGTCCCCTAATGACCAGCTCATTTTGGGATTACCCTGGCTCCAAAGACACAACCCCACCATCGACTGGAGTTCAAGCCACATTCAAGCCTGGAGCCGTGAGTGTCACCAATCCTGCCTGCGATCTGCTCCTGCACCAGCAGAGGGTGCACCCAACCCACTACAAGTCCCCAAGCCCTCCCTGGAGAAGGTGCCCACCCCTTACCATGACCTAGGCACGGTCTTTTCCAAGACACAGGCAGAAACGCTCCCCCCTCACAGACCCTACGACTGCGCCATCAAGCTGCTACCCGGTTCCACACTCCCCTTGTAGGGGAAAATTCACAGAACGAAAGATCTCCCTCCTAAAATCATGATAACCAATCACGAGTCAAAATCAGACTCCGCCTTAGTGAGCAGGCTGGTTCCTCCAAAACTCTCGACGATGTGTGCTAAAAGTTTATCAATATATCTGTATTAAAGTATGATATGTACCCTGTATAGTTTCAAACTGATTAACTGCTAAATTGTGCTAGGATTACACAGTGAGCCCAGCCAGCTGGCAGGGGGGGGGGGCGTCTTGAACTGTGTAGACCAAACTGTCAAGGACACGGGCAGAGCAAGATATGACTATACAGCTGATTTCTCCGGGACTCTCGATGTTTTATGCCAGGAGTGTATCTATTTGACCTAGAACATTAATTATAGCTGAGCTTATGAAAACGCAAGAAACCACAGTGAAAACTGTTGAAATGAGAGCAAAGAATGCTACGTACATTTATTCCCTTAGAAGAGAATAATTAATCAAATGTTTAGTATGTCTGTATATTAGAAAAGTATATTAGAAGTGAATATTAATGAAATGTTTAGTTTGTCTGTATATTTTCAATGATTACTGCTGCTTAGTTTGTCTTATAAAAGCGAAAGATACAGAGTGACGTGTATGGATGACGTGTTAGAGGGAGGGCATCCAGAACTTTATGAGGTCTGGTAGTTTGCCAAGAGCAGGTGCGGGGTGAAGTGAGGACACGTAGTTGGCAGAATGCCCTGAACTTTGTACAGAGTTGGCAGAGCATAAGGACCGTGGGCAATTTGCCACAATGATGTTGTGGGAGGAGCGTTGGGAGGAGTTACGATAAGAAAAGTGTGGGTGATTTGCCAGAATGCGGTTTGAGGAGGAGTTGTAGGTGGAGTAACTGTGTATAAAATGGGTGTACAAATGCCAGTCGGGGTTCAGTTCTGGAGAGCTGATCCGGCTTTATGCACGTGTGCTAATAAAGTCTGATTTTCCTGAAGATCTTGCTGCCTGGTGTCGTCTTTTCCCTCGCGAAGATGTTTTTCGACAAATTGAAGATTTGGACTCTGTCGTTTCCTAGACACGACATTTGGGGGCTCGTCCGGGATACGAAAGAGAAAGAGAAGCTCCCGGCGACTGGAGACCAGGGCGGAGAGTACTTTTTGATAGGCTGCAGCTGCAGCTTATCAGGGAATGAAAGTATTCAAGGACTCTGATCTCCTCTCCCGGACGCCGGAGGCAACATTCTCTCGTATAACTAACCCGGCAACTAAATTAAGGGGAAAAACGTAGCAAACTTTTCAGGAAACGTGCGCGAGGTGAACTGTGAGTAAACGGTGTGGGAATTTATTAATTGTGTTGGAAAATGTTTTTTTAGCAGAACTTGTATTAAGTCTAAAAAGTATATTGATACTGCGGACTGAAGTTATATTGTTGCTGCAAACGATTTTAAGTTATGTGATAAGAGGTGCCAGAGACTTGGAAGGAAAGAAACCCGAAAAGGGGATCCTGCAAGCTATATCTAGGTAGTTACCTCAAGGTGTGATGTAAGAGAAAAATTGCTGTGATGTAAGAGAAAATACTGTTACGCTGTGCTGATGCTTCGAAGGCTTGTGCGAATATAATGTTGTATTGAGGCAACAAAGGTAAAAATAACGCTGTGCTGAGGCTTAGAATGCTTGTGCGTGTGCGGATATAACGTTGTATTGAGACAACGGAGGTAAAAATCGTTATTTATGTATGTGTAAGATAAGAAACGCAAAGAGTGAATAAAAGTATTAACGGGAGAAAATACAGGCTCTGGCGGAAAAATAAAGATAAAATATATAATAATATAGATAATAATAGGGAAAATAAAGGTTAAAGACATAATAATATAGATAATAATAGGCAGAAAAAATATAAATAAATAGATAATAATATAAAAGTATTACGGGCAGTATATGAAAATGAAAAAGGGAAAGAAAACTGCGATTGAGATAATAGCGGGGGTGTATCTTAAATGTATACAGGAGATAGAAACTATCTCCGATAAGTGGAAACAAAAAAAGAACTAAGAAAATGGTGGCAAAATGGCCGTTTGATAAGAAAAATATGCGGAGGAGAAGGAGAGCGTAATGGCGGCGGGTAGAAACTGAAGCGAAGAGGCGACTCCGCCTCCATATGACGTGTGGCCTTGGGAAGGAGGAGTGTGGAGAAGGGGGGTCAAAACAGGTGCAGAGGGACTTGGCTGGGTGATACAAAACTATTTTTTTCTTTTTATTTAATAAAACAAGAACAACACAGAAACCATACGGTTTAGCGATAAGGAGGAG
Source organism: Conger conger (assembly GCF_963514075.1). Classification (NCBI taxonomy): domain Eukaryota; kingdom Metazoa; phylum Chordata; class Actinopteri; order Anguilliformes; family Congridae; genus Conger; species Conger conger. The sequence goes on from NC_083762.1 coordinate 43,341,532, forward strand.
CTCCCCAAAATAGTAGGGCCATTATTAATTAGGGCTGCTGTACCTCGATACATTCCCTGGTCCACTCAAGACATGCAACATGTAATAACAAATCTCCCTGAGTTACAGAATGGAGTGAGCCACTGGTTCAAGGTGCTGGAGAAGGAGATGAGCGGCCGAATCTTGGCTGTCGGGGGCCTGAAGGCTCTCCTGGGGAAGGTTGTGGGGATGGAAACAGTGCTGGACATATTCGAGCAGGCTGGCGTTGTCAGAGCCCAGATGCAAACCTACAGCAGTGGACAGTGGGCCATTTAACAATGTACGTGCTGCGCAGGTGGAGGCTGATAACCGAAAGGGACGCACAAACAGATCCCATAATGCCGTAAAGCCGTACGGGAGGGGATGTCACCAGGAGTGGGGTGCCGCCTCGATGAGGTGGTGGGACTGAACACCATGACACACAGGGAGTTTGTGGATCATGTGGCGCGCGCTGTAGAGACAGCGAGAAGAGGAAAAAAGCTGGAAGATCAAGCTAAAGACATTCAAAGAAAACTACTGTGCAGCTGAAGGAGCTGGAAGCCAAAGAACAAAAGCACCCCCCACACCCGAACCATGGAGCAGCCCGATGGCGCCCCGCCAGCGGTGGTCTACAACTTCTCCGGCATCCCTCACCCAGTGGCCATGCAAGGTAATATACAAGGGGGGGAACTACAAATGGGTGGGAACCAAATGAAGGGAGGGCCAGGGAATGGTGGGCAAACCAATCAGTGGAAAGGGCAGCAGAGTCAGCGCAATTTTGATGATTCTGGTAGGGGTAGTATTTATGATAGCTGGTATTTATCAGATTCTAATTGGAGTAGAAAATCAAAGTAAAAATAAAAGTAAACTTGGTGAACTTAGACAGAGTAGTAACACATAGAGTCAGACGCCTTCCTAAAGGTTCTTTGTCTCTTTTTATTTTCTTGCTCGTGTGAGCTTGTGGGTGAGGGACGTTGTCACCGGTATTTGTATTTTGGTTTGTGTTTTTTCCTGAGCTGCGTCTCATGGTTCTTTATTTCCGTGCCTAGTGTTTTTTCTGGGTTGTATGTTGTTATTTTGGTTTTGGTTTTTTAGGGTCATTTTATTCCAGCTTACAGCTGGGAGTGCCAGAAGCAACATGTTAACAAAATTAAAAGAAGTGTGTGATAATTTTAATAGTTGAGTCACTTAGGATAATACATACAGCTGTGATACGGCTATAGCCAGTCAAATTACGCGGGATGCACTTGTGCAGAGAGTGTTGGAGGAACCATGGAAACGCTGTTATATTGAGTCTGAGGCAATTGGATGCTGCTATAGCAGCAGGGGATGTGCAGGAACCCAACTTAGTATGGTGCATTGGCCAAGGGAGATATTCGGGGCCATAGGTTTTGACCCCGAAAGGGGGGAATGTAGGGGAAAATTCACAGAACGAAAGATCTCCCTCCTAAAATCATGATAACCAATCACGAGTCAAAATCAGACTCCGCCTTAGTGAGCAGGCTGGTTCCTCCAAAACTCTCGACGATGTGTGCTAAAAGTTTATCAATATATCTGTATTAAAGTATGATATGTACCCTGTATAGTTTCAAACTGATTAACTGCTAAATTGTGCTAGGATTACACAGTGAGCCCAGCCAGCTGGCAGTCTTGAACTGTGTAGACCAAACTGTCAAGGACACGGGCAGAGCAAGATATGACTATACAGCTGATTTCTCCGGGACTCTCGATGTTTTATGCCAGGAGTGTATCTATTTGACCTAGAACATTAATTATAGCTGAGCTTATGAAAACGCAAGAAACCACAGTGAAAACTGTTGAAATGAGAGCAAAGAATGCTACGTACATTTATTCCCTTAGAAGAGAATAATTAATCAAATGTTTAGTATGTCTGTATATTAGAAAAGTATATTAGAAGTGAATATTAATGAAATGTTTAGTTTGTCTGTATATTTTCAATGATTACTGCTGCTTAGTTTGTCTTATAAAAGCGAAAGATACAGAGTGACGTGTATGGATGACGTGTTAGAGGGAGGGCATCCAGAACTTTATGATGTCTGGTAGTTTGCCAAGAGCAGGTGCGGGGTGAAGTGAGGACACGTAGTTGGCAGAATGCCCTGAACTTTGTACAGAGTTGGCAGAGCATAAGGACCGTGGGCAATTTGCCACAATGATGTTGTGGGAGGAGCGTTGGGAGGAGTTACGATAAGAAAAGTGTGGGTGATTTGCCAGAATGCGGTTTGAGGAGGAGTTGTAGGTGGAGTAACTGTGTATAAAATGGGTGTACAAATGCCAGTCGGGGTTCAGTTCTGGAGAGCTGATCCGGCTTTATGCACGTGTGCTAATAAAGTCTGATTTTCCTGAAGATCTTGCTGCCTGGTGTCGTCTTTTCCCTCGCGAAGATGTTTTTCGACAAATTGAAGATTTGGACTCTGTCGTTTCCTAGACACGACACCCTCAAGCCGTCTCTACAATGTCTCCAGACCGGAAAGGGAGGCCATGGAGAAATACATCCGGGACTGCCTAAGATGGCTCATTGCGTCCCTGCATCGACTTCAGGGAACTCAATAACATTACAGTCAAAAACAAATACCCTCTGCCATTAATGGACCCCGCCTTTCATCCTCTACACGATGCCACTATCTTCACCAAGTTAGACCTACGCAACACCTGCCACCTGGTCCGTATTCGAGAGGGTGACGAGTGGAAGACCGCCTTCAATACCTCTCTCGGACACTTTGAGTACCTAGTCATGCCATTCGGCCTCACTAATGCACCTGCCGTGTTCCAGGCATTAGTGAATGATGTTCTTCGGGACTTACTAGGCCAACACGTGTTTGTTTACCTGGACGACATTCTTGTTTACTCCACCAATGCCAAGACTTTTGGAGAACAAATTGTTTGTCAAGGCGGAGAAGTGTGTCTTCCACACCGACACTGTCGAGTTCCTTGGCTTCATTCTGGAGAAGGGACAGATCAGGGCGGATCCCAAGAAGATTCAAACGGTCACTGACTGGCCTATGCCTTCCACTCGGAAACAACTCCAACGCTTCTTGGGATTCGCCAACTTTTACCGGAGATTTGTAAGATCATACAGCCAAGTTGTCTCCCCCCTCACCAAGCTCACATCCACTGCCTTGCCATTCCGTTGGGGTCCCGAAGCAGAGGGGGCATTTGTAAAGATTAAGAGACTGTTCTCTGCCGCCCCTATCCTGGTGCACCCTGATCCCACTCGCCAGTTTATTGTGGAGACTGACGCATCCTACACTGGGGTGGGAGCCATACTGTCACAAGTCTCTGCCTCCGACAACCGGTTACACCCATGCGCTTTCTTCTCCAAAAAGCTCTCACCAGCGGAGAGAAATTATGAACTGGCACTAGAGGAGTGGAGGCATTGGCTGGAGGGATCTGAGAAGCCATCTGGACCGACCATAAGAACTTGGCATACCTCCAGACGGCCAAAAGACTGAATTCATGCCAAGCTAGATGGGCGCTGTTCTTCAGAAGATTCAATTTCACTCTGACTTACCGCCCGGGTTCTAAGAACGTCAAGCCAGATGCCCTGTCCCGACAATTTGACACCTGTCCTGAGCGTGAGGTGCCTGAGAACATCCTCCCGGGTTCCTGCACTGTCACTTCCGTAACCTCGAAGATTGAGGCGGTGATCCAGAGGGCTCTACGGGAGGAACCTGATCCCAGGTCCAACCCTGGAACACGCCTCTACATCCCATCAGCTGCTCGGACACAGGTGCTTCAATGGGCTCATTCGTCTCTCCTGTCCTGCCATCCCGGCTTTACCCGCACCTTGGCGGTGCTTATGCGGAAGTTTTTGTGGAGCTCCATGATCCCTGACACCAGGCGCTTCATCAAGGCTTGCACTACCTGCACCAGAAAACAAGGCCTCCCACCAAGCCCCTACTGGTCTGCTCCAACCTCTGCCCGTGCCCAGCCGACCCTGGAGCCACACTGGGGTGGACTTCATTACAGGACTTCCCCCTTCCGAAGGTAACACCACAATCCTCACCGTGGTGGATCGTTTTAGTAAGGCAGCCCACTTCATCCCCCTACCTGGATTACCCACTGCCCAAGAGACTGCGGACGTACTAATAAAGGAAGTGTTCCGCATCCACGGAATTCCCTCAGACATTATATCCGACCGTGGCCCACAATTCATTTCTCAAGTGTGGAAGGCTTTCTGCCTGGCCCTCGGTGCCACGGCTAGCCTCTCATCTGGCTACCACCTCCAGTCCAATGGTCAAACCGAGAGGGCCAACCAGGATCTAGGAGCCGTATTACTTTGTGGCTTCATGGAGCAAAATGCTCACCTGGGTTGAGTACGCACACAACACCCTGCCCTGCGCCGCCACCGGAGAGTCTCCTTTCAAGATCTCCCTGGGCTACCAACCTCCAGTGTTTCCTGACCAGGAAGCCGAGATCGCTGTTCCCTCCCTTGCCACCCACATGAAACAATGCGCTAAGATTTGGGGGGATGCCAAGGCCACGCTTTTATGCACGGCAGACCGTAATCGACGCTTCTTGCCATGTCAGGTTATTTAGTTTATTGTCATATTTCGCAAACTTGTTATGTCACAATTTATGTTTCATGTTACGTTGTACTGGGCATTGATTAGCATACACTTTTTCATGTCTTTCTGCAAATCTTGCATTCCTACTTTCTCTCTCTCCCTTTCTGTCACTCACACCCTAATTGTTTCAATTCCCCTTGTCTACTGACTAATCTACTAATGCTAGATCAGGATTGGGTAATACTAACATTCTAATCATGTGTCCATGTTACCTTACGTTTCTTGTTCATGTCATTTACTAATTTACTAATGCTAGGGCAGGATAGGTTTATTACTAACGATTACTAATTACCTCTTTAACTTGTCAATCCTCCACACCTGATTTCCATTCTCTTGCTGCTCTCAAGCTAATTGTCTACACCTGTCTTCACCTGCATATGAAGCTCAGTTTCATGTCTTGTCTTTGCAAAATTGTTTGCCTCCTGTTCGTCAGTGCAGCGCTTTAGCGGTTTTTGTCAAGCCATTGTCTACCCGTTACGATCCTAGCCTTTTTACCAACCAAAGATTATTGACTTCTGTTTTGTTGACCATTGCCTGCCTGTACCACGTCTTTGCCTGCTGTTTTTGTACTTTTGCCCCACGGAGCAGACTTTGGTCTTGACCGCCCGCCTGTACTTCTGTCCCGCTGACAGCGTTCCTGGCTACCAGACTTCTTGCATGTGTACCGATTACGAGATTGCCTTGTCCCTCGGTACTGCGCTTTGGTTTTTTGGCTGGATATTATGTGTACGAACATTGCTTGTTTTTTGAATATGCTCTCTGGATTTCCCGGAATAAAGCCCTGACGGGACTTAACTACATCATTGATTCTGAGTCAATAGCTTTTAGTTCCATATTTCAAATGTAGTGGAAACATTACACATTCAATTCCAAATCAAAGCATTAACACATTTTTATCTAGTCTGCAATATTCTTTTACAGGAAGCAAAGAAAAGGAATATTAATCTGTTCAACAAATTGGCAGTGTCGACATTTTTCTCTTCAAACTCTAACACTTACTGTATAAACCAAAGAAATGTTTTAAGATTTAACTTCACTTTAAATTACTGAACTAATATTTAGTTGCATAACCATTGTTTTTGACTGCTGCGCATCTGTATTGCATCAAGTCAACCAACTTCTGGCACCGAGAAACGGGTATTTCAGCCCAGGATGAACAAACTACATTCAACAGTTCCTGTGAATTTTTGGGTTTTGCTTCAGAAATCGCATTTTTAATGTCACCCCACAAGTTTTCAATGGGGCTGAGGTCGGGGGATTGAGTTGGCCACTCCATTACCTCAATCCCTTTTGTCTGGAACCAAGATGTTCCTTGCTTACTTATGTGTTTGGGGTCGTTGTCTTGTTGAAACACCCATTTCAGGGGCATTTACTCTTCGGCATAAGGCAACGTAATCTCTTCAAGTATTTTGATGTATTCAAACTGATCCATGATCCCTGGTATACCAACCCAACACTGTAGTATGAAAAACATCCCCATACCATGATTTTTGCGCCACCATGCTTCACTGTCTTCATGGTGTACAGTGGCTTGAATTCAGTACCCGGGGATTGTCTGACATACTGTCGACAACCACGAGACCCGAAAATAACAATTTTACTCTCACCAGTCCACAGAATGTTACGCTATTTCTCTTTGGGCCAATCGATGTGTTCCATGGCAAATTTTAACCGATTTTGCACATGCCATATTTTCAATAATCGTGCTTTTCTGACTATTCTTCAGTCCGTTTTAACAGTAGTTGCTTGTTTTCTTCCGTGTGTTTCGGGTTTTTGTTGCCATTTTAAAGCATTTGAGATCATTTTAGCTGAGCATCCTATAATTTGCTCCACTTCTTTGAACGTTTTCCCCTCTCCAATCAAGTTTTTAATCAAATGATGTTGTTCCTCCGAACAATGTTTGGAACGGCCCATTTTACTTAGCAATTCAGAAGGAAATATATTTTATAACAATGTGTGAAACATTTGCCTCCCTTCTTCCTTCATAAAGCACAATTAATGATACCTGTTTTTTCACAGAATGAATGAATTCTCTAATTAAACTCCACACTGCTATTATTTTGAACACGCCCCTTTCAATAAATTAGTCAATTACTCAAGCAGCGTGCATGTCATGACAGTTGGGTCTGTTGTTTTTCTAGTACAATACTACATCTACAAATAAATGATTTGCCATGCAGAAATGTCACTACTTCTAATAACAGTGGTTCATCAGGTTACTGATGTTGTACTGCTATTTCTTTGAACATGACTGTACATTCATGAAACACGCTTAGAAATATAAATAGTAATGAGGACAAAAAAGGTATAAAACAACAGAAAATCTACTGAAAATCACTAACAGAAAATAGTGCATCGATTGTAATGCCACTGACACAAACAATTCTAGTGCTGGTTTACTAATCTGTTTAAATATGTTACCATTTTATGTAGGCTAATTGTCTGGAATATAGTACAATGTGAACTCTGCTTGGAACACAGGGGGTCCTAAGTGTGGTCATTTGTATCTTGATACTCCTTGAAGGAGGGCCGCACTGCAGCCTCCTTTCATGACTTTTCATAAACGCAGTTTGTCAGAGTCTAAAGAACAGAGTGAAGTACTACCTACTTTCTGGAAACAGAATATCAAAAATATCTAGAACAGCAGGGCAAAAGCGCTGAAGCGAACCCCCAATCACCCTTTGATGATGGACTTATATCCGATTCTTGTTCTTTTATGCCAAAGGTCACTTTCTGTTTTGGCAGACGTGCCTTCAGATTGTTAATTGTTAATTTTTTGGGATGCCATTAATTTTGGCACCTGTGAAGCCTATGCAGTCAGCTCCAGAATTATCGGCACCCTTTATAAAAAGGGTTTTTCTCCCCAGTGGGGATTTACCTCATGTGTCTGCCATTTGGGGGCTTGCTACTTTGCTACTCTGCCATGTCTTTTTAACAGTATTCTGTAAAAGGCACTATACAAATAGAATTGATTTGATTAAATATCTTTCATCTCCCCAGTGTCACACATTTATACCAATTTTGGCATTGTTATGTCTACCTGAGAAATTAATATGGTTTTCAACTTTGAAATGATATGAGCATCATTTGGAAAATATCCACTTGAGTATATACTGTATTTGTATCATATGTTTGAACATATAGATCATTATCCATGTTGTTTATTTGGTCATTCCATGGAAAATCAACCAGATTTTCAGGGGGGGGCTGGGGCGGTATTGAGGGGGCCAATAATTCTGAGGCCACTGTATGTATAACTTTCAAACCAGAAATGTAACATGCATTTGTTTACATATGAATGTCTCATCAACAGCTCAAACATCTGTTTTTAAACATGTCCTGGCAATGGTGGCTACATGTGTGTGTTTAAACAATTCCCAATCATTGAACGCAGTATATTTGCATGTTCAATTGTGTCCCAACAATTAACAACATGCACAAATGCTCCTTACCAGTTTGTAATTATTCCTGTACTAGTGAGTCTATTTCTCAGCCCCCTTTGTTGCCCACTGCTATCCATTTCATCCATGATTCTCAGAGAGAGAATGAGGAGAATGTTGTAAGAATAATAACTTCCATTAACATTCTCAGGATTTCTGTTGTACCAGATAAAATGTTCTAGTGAAGGCATGAAGAATTAGGAAAATGGATTGTGCTCCAATAATTATGTTTACATGGTTGCCTCTGTTAATGAAATTGCTATTGTAGGAGCAGCAATTATTGTTTCTCCTCATAATCTCGCTAAATCAGAACTGCAGCATAAATGTGCGAGAATCTCAGATTGTATAATTATGTCTGATTAGTTATTTTCGGGCTGGCTAAAAATAAATATGGAGGAAAGTGAGTGACAGCTTGTTCAAAGTTAATTTAATTGCAGTGTATTTATTAAACACTGCACTATTTATGTATCTCTCACTAGTCTTTAATTGCATTTTGTATGTCAGAAATATATGCTATACACAACAATGCGATTATGAATGAGTTCCTGTAAATGCCATAAACTAGAAGCACTTTCATTACAATACATTCAATTAATTGAATGCACAAAACTTGACTGTGTGGATTAACCCTGTATTTTGTCCGATTTTCCCTCCTCTATAACTTTACTATGCCTTTACCTTCACCCAGAAAGCCATGGCTCATTTGTTAAAAACAGTCATTTCATTGTATTATGTGCGTAAACTGCAGTGAAAGACCCAAAAAAGAGAAAACAAATATTGTATTTTATAACGCACAACCTGCTTTTTATTCATATTTCTGTCACACAATGTTTATATACAGTAGAGCCTCAGTGAACTGATCACATTGGGAATGAAGGTAGTTCAGAACACAGAATTTTGAACTGAAAGTGACGTTAAATACGGAAAGAAAAATTAAATACTTTTTTATTTTTTAAATAAATCCCTAACCTCAATGACATTTGCCCAAAAATATAAAATAAAATAAAGTGCATCAAATAACCAACAGTAAGCTAAACTTGTAAAATAGCCTGATCAGAAAATAGTGACATTTGCAAAGCAAAAAGGTTTCGCAATGTGGATGAACGCTTGCCTGTAGCCATCAGTGTGAGGCGATCATTGCTGGATTCCAAATTATTTGTCTGCTTCTCGCTTCCTTCCAACAGTGAATTCTGTCCTCTGCATGTGAATCTGATCTGCATGTAAAGGCAAATTCACCCTGGAGCTGTGTATGAAGGTGCACCCATAGTAATTTAAAAAAACACATTTAATAACTGAATAGAATGCTAGATTGTGCACTCAGCAGGTCTATGGTCATTACTAGGGGTGAGTGAGTAATGCATTACTCTGTATCCATTCAACCAAGTAAATTATCCATATCCAGGCTACTCATACTCGGAAATGGGTGTGATGTAACCAGGAAGTGGTGTCGTTTAAACAGTACCCCGTACTACATTGCGATTTGCTGTACATTGAAAGCAGTTTCACCTGAAGCTATTACAGTTTTCCACTCTGTTATGCAGGTAAATCTCTATTAAATCTTTATCTGGTTAATCTTAAATGAATAAAAAACCAAAACCACTTTTATAAAACAATGTGTGTGCGTGAACAATTTTATGTGGCTGAGCCACCTGCCCGTTCGTATCAGCACCACTATCCGCGTTGCCGTCACACTCGCCCTTTAAACACACACCCACGTTGTCCTAAAGCACTATACTCTTAAGCAACACATCTGTCACAGTTTGTTACATGTTAAAATAATGCGAAATAATAAAATAATAAAAATCACTTAAATAACGTACCGTAAATCACAATCACGACCACACTCCCGTCCAGATCTCCAGACCACTAACTCTGTGACAGAAGCAATACACCTCATTCAATACACTAGGGTTCGCATGGATTATCAGTACATTTCAAATGTACGGAACAAAACTACCCCATACCTTGCTATCGGGTGATGTATGTCCATCACCCACACTACAGTACAGTCAAACTATGTTTGCAGCAAACAGATTTTAAATGAACATTCCATTTAGTTCTCCACCAACGCATTTTGAATACAAATGGATGCGACTTAGATCAAACATTGGCTAGAAATAGCAAAGCTGAGCAACAAGAGAGAAAACCAGCTATTTAAAGAACAGCTTCAGAATTTACTCTGTAAGTGTATTTCAGCCCGGGCAGCACAGATGTGGGTAGCACTGCTGCCTCACAGCAAGGAGGTCCTGTGTTTGAATCCCAGTCAGCCGGGGCCTCTCCGGTTTCCTCCCACAGTCCAAAGACATGCAGGTTAGGCTGACTGGAGAGTCTAAACTGCCCGTGGGTATGAGTGTGTGAGTGAATGGTGTGTGTGCCCTGCGATGGACTGGCGAACTGTCCCGGGTGTATTCCTGCCTTTCGCCCAATGTATGCTGGGATAGGCTCCAGCCCCCCTGCGACCCTGTTCAGGATAAGCGGGTTAAGATAATGGATGGATGATGTATTTCAGCCCAATGTTTTTTTTCTATAAAGTAGCCTATGCAGTCAGCTCCAGAATCAGCAGTCAGGCACCATTTATAAAAAGGGTTTTTCTCCCCAGTGGGGATTTACCTCATGTGTCTGCCATTTGGGGGCTTGCTACTTTGCTACTCTACCATGTCTTTGTAACAGTATTCTGTAAAAGGCACTATACAAATAGAATTGATTTGATTAAATATCTTTTATCTCCCCAATGTCACACATTTATACCAATTTGGGCATTGTTATGTCTACCTGAGAAATTAATATGATTTTCAACTTTGAAATGATATGAGCATCATTTGGAAAATATCCACTTTGATAGCAGGAAACATTTTTTGAAAAATTAGAATCTACAATTGGGTGTTCACTGGACTGTCCCAGGCCTGAGCTGAGGCTGTCTGTATTAAACTTTTCAAAGACCCTGTGGCACATTTTTCCTCTGTTTCAATGGTAGATTTAATTTCAATTACTTTTCAAGCTGGTGGCATGGTGGCATAGTGGTTAGCTCGGTTTCCTTGCATGAAGCCAGCCAGATCCTCTCTACATGGAGTTTGCATGTTCTCAGATTGTTGAGATTTACAATAAATACTATCCAATTACAGAATAGGTCTAGTCTAACATCCTTCTGTAAGTGTGCCAGTGTCAACGGGGACTGCCAGACCATGGCACCTAATTAGCACATAATTGGCTGCAGCACTGCTCTGGGAGGGAGGATGTTCCTTGAACAACTGCACCTCCTCCAAATGACTGGGTGAAATATAGCTGCACCAACTGCACATTAAATGTAGTTGATGAAGTGGTGGAATGCAAAGGAGGCACCAAGAGATAGCAATATGAATAAATTGTTTTCTTTCCTAACTACAATTCATTATGAACATAAACCTCCTTTTTTAAAAACATGGAAAGATTGCATAGGCAGCAGGGCTTCCCCCAAAAAGTTGTTAGGCCCGGTGGTCAAGTGTTTTTTTTCACGGGGCCCCAGCACAGGCCAGGGATGTAGAGCATTAATGTAGGGCCCTAGAGTTTCTGTGATAACGGAATCAGAGAATTGAGAATTAGAAAAAGCTATTGATTCATTAATTTACTCAACACACATTTTAAATCACAACTATTTACAGCAGACAACAATGTTGTACTTTCAACAACAACAAAATAAATTAAATTCAAATAAATATATAAATATATCAACATATTTCCACTCTAAAAAAAAACTTGTATAGAAGTCCTGATTGGCTACTGATTCTTACAGCCTTGGAAAGCTGGGCACATTTCAAGAACAAAATAAATACAAAATAAATAAAAGTTTTTGAACTCTACAAAAAAAACATGTATTCAAGTTCTGATTGGCTACTGTGCTAGATCAACCAAAATATCCAAACTGATCACTTTAAGGCCTAGGGAAAACTGGCGGAAACTATGGGCTCACAGTTATGTACAGTGTTTGCACATCGACTAGCCACCAGTTAATGAGAAGTCCTTTGCCCATGAGTGATTGTTTTAGACTGACTGAAAGAGTGTATGTGAATATAACAGAAAAACACAATTTGCCAAGGAGGTTCTCTTTGTCTTCTGCCGGGCTCCTATTGTGGCTTCTAAATCATGTCTTATCAGGGCTGCTCAGGCCTTCTCCCACCTTCAGCATTTTCAGAGACCAGCGGCCCCTGCTCAGACCAAAGTGTTGCTGCTCCACTGCAACACCAGCACAACCACACTTGCTTCAGCCAAGGAGCCGCCATGACGGAGGTCTGGTGTTAAATGTAATCATTAAATAAATTATTACATTTCTGTAAACATGAATTCATTGGTTTGAAAAGATGGTTTACCAGTTGTTATCCCTGAAACAAGTCATGAAATACAATAATTTTCTCTCGATTTCTCATTTTTGCACATTCGTCCTTTATCTATTCTCCATTGGAATGAGTTGTGAGCACAGCATTACTCTTCTTTAGGTCTGTGAGCTCAGACTGTAAGCAGTTCCTCTGAGATCAGCCTGTAAGCAGCGTCTGTAAGCAGTGCCTGTGGTATAAGCCTATAAGCCAGTGTTTTTCAACCTTGGGGTCGCGACCCCACGTGGGGTCCCGCGGAATTCAAATGGGGTCGCCTGAAACGTGTAGTAATTGATTAAAAAAAAAAATTTCATCAAGCCTTGTAGCTTACCTAACTGTACATGTATTTGCTGATCAGGGAAAATAAAATGTCACTTTGTGCACTAATCTGGCTACTCTGTATTTGCAACACAGTATAACAAACATGATCAAGAACTAATTCTAGAAAAAAAAAAGTCTCTGGGGTCGCCAGAAATTTGTGATGTCAAAATGGGGTCACGAGTTAAAAAAGGTTGGGAACCACTGCTATAAGCACTGTCTGTGAGCTCAGTATGTAAGTAGTCTCTGTGAGGTCAGTCTGTAAGTGGTGTCTGTGAGCTCAGTATGTAAGCAGTGTCTGTGAGATCAGTCTAAGCAGTGTCTGTGAACTCTGTAAGCAGAGTCTGTGAGGTGTCTGTAAGCAGTGTCTGTGAGATCAGGTTTTTAGCAGTGTCTGTGAGCTCTATCTGTAAGCAGTATCTGTGAGCTCTGTCTCTCAGCAGTGTCTGTGAACTCTGGAAGCAGTGTCTGTGAGCTGTCTGTAAGCAGTGTCTTTGAACTCTGTCTCAGAATTCAGTGTCTATGCAATCAGTCTGTGTGAGATCAGTCTGTAAGCTGTGTCTGTGAGCTCTGTCTCTAAGCAGTGTCTGTGAACTCCGTATAACCAGCAACATTCAGCACCATCTCTTCTCTGAAATACTTTTTTCATTAATGAACCAGCTCTGACTGGTAAGGCTGTACTTTGTGCGCTTAATGTTGCCAGTGGCTGTATGCGAGGCTACCATAATTGTCATACACGGTATTTCTCCTCTTTTTCACTGAAAATGTCATATAAATCAAGATACTGGTCGGGCTTATCCTTTCAAGTGTTCCCTTGCGAAACTCATGTAGAATTAACTGCATCAACCTTTCTATGGGATGAAATTTCACTTGTTTCTTATTGTTACAATATATTCACATGGTCCCTATACCACAGTTCTGATTAAAAACAGCGACAGCTCATTTGAGCTACCTTCTTGTAACTGTTGATTCCACTTGTTGACAGATATCTCAGTCTGCTTCAGTCATTCAGTTCTAAATTGAAGTCTGGTTTGAAATCGGCTTGGATTTGGCATTAAATGAGTAAAACAATAAAGCATGACCGTAAGAAGGGGGCCTGGACTAGTTTTATTTGTCTAATACCATCTTCTTCACGCACTGTTGGTTTTCACTTTACTTCACTTTACCATTGATTTTGTTGAGGCTCTAGATTGCTATCATGTTAGGGAAGAGGAGCAGTGCCGAGGCACAGTAGAAGTCTGATATGTGTTGCTGCTTTTGGTATATTTATAATTTAGTTGATATATTCTTGACTGAGGGGGGGTGGAGGTAGAGATGTGTATTTAAAAACAGTGAGTAACATTAACTGTCAAGCATGGTATTTTTAAATAAATATATGACTTTAAGCAATATAAATAAAAATGGTTTAAATACAAAGGGAGCCTGTTAGAATTATGTTCATGCCATCTGCTATTCTGAATAATTAACATGTACTGGAGGGGGAAATATGTACATATGTAAACCATCACATTCATAGAATAGATATAGATTAGATTTCAGGGAAACTTTATTGGGCAGCCAGCTTGACATATTGACTTTCTCTGTGAAATGTTTTTATTTAATTTGAGCAATGGAGCAAGCTGCTCCTGAAAGCAATCGCTGTAATGGTTATAGTTATTATTAATGTTTAATTATTGAGTTAATTATTCAATGCTTTTTTTCATCCCAGCACTGGAGCAGCAGCATAATCAAGCTGACAAGATTATACCCTTGACATTAATACATAAATTTGGCTTAATGCATCTCTTGCAGATTGTCATAATTGCATAGATTTATCTTATTATCACTCAAAAAAATAATTAACCTGGGCCCAATAATTACATTTCAGGTATGCTTTGATTGTTCGGTCAAATAAGAGTCAAGCCTGAATTAATAAATTGTTCCACAAACAAATTATAGATGTATACACCAAAGGGACAAACAAAAAAGTGTCATCATAGAAATTAGATGCTTTTTAAGTACCATAGATCCAGTGTTGTGGCAGCCAGCAATTGCAGTTAATTATGTCTCAGTCTTACTGTGTGTAATTAAATTTTGTTTGGAGTTTCATTTAGATTCTGCCATTATTACTTTGAAATATCACAGACAATCCAATGTGCATTTTTGAATGGCATGTCATGGAAGAGTTACAGCAATATATTTATATATTGTTTATTGTTGTCAAGATTGAATTACATTCATTTTACCAGTATAAAGGCATATGCAATTTAATCCAACCAGATTATATAGTTATACATGGTATGTACTGTAAAATAGTTAGTCATAGTATCTTCCTGAAGAAGACACTGGTCACATCGAACACCAGATCACAAGTTGTGTTCATTCTGATGAGTGGGTGCCCTGGCCATAAGCATTCCTTCATGCCTTCTGTTGCAACATAAAAATACACGTGACTTTCTTTTTTTAATACAGTGAATATTGAATATTTTTGTCACACCTAATTTCTAGCATTTAAAAAATGACATACATAATGTTGGAAAGGCAATTACTAGGGGCAAGCAAGTACGCATTATCTGTATCTGTGTCCATTCAACAAACTATATTACCTGTATCCGTATCCCTACTCGTAAATGAGCATGACTTGCTCTCAGACTTGCTGGTCTGAGGGCAAAATTAGGAACACTGTCATTCTGTCATTTTAATTAACTTTATATACAGTGATTCTGAAGTGTTCATATCTTTATTTTCAGCAGAAACTCAGGTACATTGTTATGTCAACAGTAATTCAGTCAGAATCATATGTTGGTTGTAAATTGCTCTAGAATCACACAAATTTTAAATAGTAGTTTTGAAGGATTTAAAAACACATAGTAATCAATTGTAACAACTGTGGTGGCCCGATCAGGAATCGGTACACCACTGGAGTGGAACGGCCCGTGCGCCGGCGCCAAGCACTGGGAAAGGTCTTTAATCACGTGTATTTCCCCTGTTCGTATCTAGCAGAGCCGCACCGAGGAGAGAGAGCCGGCGGGGAGAATCAGCACCATGGCCAGCGACACGGAGAAAAGACGCGTGAGGAATGTGAGCTAGGAATGAATTAACATTTCTAATTGGACAGGCGCAGCCGGACTGACTCCAAGGAGGAACGAGAGGCCCTACAAAAGACGGGGCGCAACCACAGAGCGGGGCTGAGTACGGAGGGAGACGGAGGAAAAGCCCAGTGAGTTGAGAAAAAACAGCAATTAGAAACAAGCAACGACACCACGGTGGAACCGCGGGTCTTCGGAGGCCCTACCGAAAGGCGAAGGCGGAACGGACCACCCACAGTCACCGACGGACCGGTGCACCTAATTTTTTGGCCGGTTATTTTTTTTCCCGTTTTTGAGAACTGTTTGGTTGGAACTTTGTGAAAGTGCCCTGAAGGCACGTGGGAAAATAATTAAAACCTTAATTTTGATCTACTCTTGCTCTCTCTGTCTCTCTCTCCCCCCGGGGCGCCACATATGGTGGAGAATGCGGGCATAGAGACCCCAGCTATAAAAAGAGAGAGCAACTAAAAAAATAAAAAAAAATGGAGGACGCCATCAACGCCTTGCTCCGATCACAAGGCGCCCTACAGAAGGCCGTGGCAGAACTGTGCCAAAAGTCCAGCACGGCGACAACCCACCGGACGCCCAAAGACGTATTGTTGAAGCAGACCCCTGATGACGAAATTGAGGCCTACCTCGAAACCTTCGAGCGGGCGGCGTACCTGGAGAAATGGCCTCAAGGCGCCTGGGGCTCCCTCCTGGCTCCATTCCTCAGCGGGGAGGCCCAGAAGGCTTACCGGGGGCTGCCTCCAGCCGAAGCCCACGACTACCCCACCCTAAAAGCTACCATCTTAGCCCAGTATGGCTACAGCCTCCCCGCCAGGGCACAGCGGTTCCACCAATGGGCCTATGACCCCGCCCTCCCGGCGCGAGGACAGGTGATGAGCCTGGGGAGGCTAACCAAAAGTTGGCTAGTCGAGGGCGACGGGCCGCCCCTGCTCGACCGGGTGGTGTTGGACCGCTGCGTCCGAGCCCTGGCCCCGGACGTCAGGAAATATGTGGCCCAGCAGGGGCCCCGCTCCATCGATGCCCTGGTCAACCTCCTGGAGAACCACCAGGTGGCACAAGAGATGACCAGGGGGACAAAAACGGAAAGCCCACGAAGAACCCCAATCGCTGTCCGACCAGAACCACAAACCAGGCCACGGTGGAGAGCGGACGACAGGGAGGAGGGCCTCAGACGGAGGGAGACCAGACGGTGCTTTGCCTGTGGCCGGGAGGGCCACCTGAGCCGGGATTGCCCAGGGAGGGAGGAGTCCATGGCCACTGCTCCTGAGACGGGCCGACCCTGCCACTACCTCACCACCTGCTGGGCCCACAAGGGCACTGCCGCCCCTAGGCTACCCGTCCGGATCGCGGGTCAGGACGCGGAGGCCTTACTAGACTCGGGGAGCGCGATTACCTTGGTGAGGCCAACCCTAGCAGGGGGGAGAAGGGGAGAAGACATCGCCGTCACCTGTATCCACGGCGATGTACGGAGCTACCCCACCGCCGAGGTGACCATCATCACCCCTAGAGGCAAGTTCACGGGAAAGGTGGGAGTGGTCGAGAGCCTCCCAGTGGAGGTGCTGCTGGGAAGAGACTGCCCCCTCTTTCTCAGCTATTGGAATGAGAGGGCGACCCCTGAGAGGCCCGGCCCCAACCCCCGACCCCGCCGGAAGGGCCACAAGGAACCACACCCGGTTTGGGTAGCCCCCGCCAGGGAGAGTGAGGAGGAGGAGACCCCACCCCAAGGAGGGAGGAGACCGACAACGCAACCCCCTTCGGAGAGCACAGATACAGCCCCGGAGCGACCGGACCCACCACCACCCCGGGAGGGGGAAGGGGGTAGCACGGGGGGGTTTTCGGAGTTCCAGCCCGAACTCGAGAGGGCCCCAACGGACTTCGGCTCCGCCCAGCTGCAAGACCCCCTCCTCGCCCAGGCCTGGAGAGCCGCCGCATACATTGAGGGCGTCCCACAAGGAGGGGTGAGTAGACCGGCCTACCCATATTTCAAAGTAAAAAATAACTTGTTATATCGAACCTGCAACAGTGACCCGGGAGAGCTGGACCAGCTTCTAGTACCTCAGACCCACACCTCCAAGGTGCTCTACCTCGCCCACACCCACTTGTTGGGGGCCCACCTGGGAAGGGAGAAGACCTATGAGCGAATCCTATCTCGCTTCTACTGGCCGGGCATCAAACGGGCCGTGGAGGACTACTGCCGACAGTGCGCGGAGTGTCAACTTCACAGCCCCCGGGTGACGTATCGCAATCCACTAATCCCTCTCCCTATTATAGATGTGCCCTTCCGCCGAATTGCGATGGACATAGTGGGGCCCCTACCCAAGTCCAGCCGGGGTCACCGGTACATATTGGTGATCGTCGACTACGCCACCCGGTACCCGGAGGCCGTACCCTTACGGGCCGCGACGGGGAAGAGCATCGCGAGGGAGCTGTTCCTCCTCTTCAGCCAAGTGGGGATCGCGGAAGAGGTCCTGACGGACCAGGGGACGTGCTTCATGTCGGGCGTGATGAGGGAGATGTGCCGCCTGCTCCGGGTCCGGCAAGTGAAGACATCCGTCTACCACCCCCAGACCGACGGGCTGGTGGAAAGATTTAACAAAACCCTCAAGTCGATGCTAAGAAAAATGATCACAACGGACGGTAAGGACTGGGACCATTTATTACCTTACCTGTTATTCTCCATCCGTGAGGTTCCGCAGGCGTCCACGGGGTACGGACCCTTCGAGTTGCTGTATGGGAGACGTCCCCGAGGGCTACTGGACCTCGCCAAGGAGGCCTGGGAGCAGCAGCCATCCCGACAACGCACCCTCCTGGAGCATGTGGAGGCTATGGACCAGCGGATGGCAAGGATCTGGCCCATGGTCCGGGAACACATGCAACAGGCTCAAAAGGAGCAGGCTCGACTGTACAACAGGAAAGCCCAGGTGAGGGAGTTCCAACCGGGGGATAAGGTCATGGTGCTGATCCCCACTAACGAGTGCAAGTTTCTGGCCAAATGGCATGGCCCCTACGAGGTCGTAGCCAAGGTCGGCCCCGTAAATTACACGGTAAGACAGGTGGGCCGGAGACACCAGCTCCAAAATTACCACATCAACCTGCTAAAGAGGTGGCACGAACCCGTGCACGACCCTGCTCCCCTCTGCTTAACCACAGGTGGCGTCACTGGAACCCCAGAAGTGGCCACTGGAGACCTGCTGACGGACCGACAACGACAAGACCTCCGCGAGCTGGTGAGCCAACACCGGGATGTGCTCTCCCACCTCCCGGGCCGGACTACAAAGGTCCACCACGACATCGTCACGGAGCCAGGGAGGAGGATTCGACTGCGGCCCTACCGGATCCCGGAGGCACGAAGGCAGACCATCCGGGAGGAGGTGGCGAGGATGCTAGACCTGGGGGTCATAGAGGAATCACAAAGCGCCTGGTCCAGCCCGATAGTGTTGGTCCCCAAACCGGACGGAAGCTGGCGGTTCTGCAACGACTTCCGGAGGTTAAATGAAATCTCCCGGTACGACGCCTACCCCATGCCCCGGGTGGACGAACTGATCGAGCGGCTGGGACTCGCTCGCTACATCAGCACCCTGGACCTCACCCGGGGGTACTGGCAGGTACCGCTGACCCCACAGGCGAGAGAGAAGACGGCCTTCGCCACCCCGGATGGCCTGTTCCAGTATCGGGTCTTGCCCTTCGGAGTACATGGAGCCCCCGCCACCTTCCAGAGGCTAATGGACAACCTACTGAGGCCCCACAGGGAGTATGCTGCCGCCTACCTGGATGATATTGTGATCCACAGCGCTGATTGGGAGAGCCACCTCAGTGCTCGGAGCGCTCCGGGAGGCCGGCCTGACAGCTAACCCGGCGAAGTGTCGCCTGGGCCTGGAGGAGGCCGACTACCTGGGCCACACTGTGGGACGAGGGTGCGTCCGACCCCAGAGCCAAAAGGTGAACGGAATAACAAACTGGCCCCGACCCATCACAAAAAGGCAAGTGCGCACCTTCCTGGGCCTAGTGGGGTACTATAGGCAGTTCATACCTGACTTTGCCACCAGAGCGGCCCCCCTTCACGAGCTGACAAGGAAAGACCACCGGCACACGATAACATGGACCGAGGACGCCGACCGCGCCTTCCTAGACCTGAGAACCGCCTTGGGGAATGAACCCGTATTAACCACCCCTAACTTCTCACAAAAATTTGTTTTACAGACCGACGCCTCCGAGACCGGACTCGGTGCCGTCCTCTCCCAAATCCAGGACGCAACAGAGCACCCAATTACCTACATCAGCAGGAAATTGTTGAAACATGAGAGGAACTATAGCACGGTGGAGAAGGAGTGCCTGGCTATAAGGTGGGCGGTGGGGAAACTTAAGTACTATCTTGTGGGGAGGGAGTTCATCCTTATAACCGACCATGCCCCACTACAATGGATGTACCGGTGTAAGGACACTAACGCCCGGGTGACCCGATGGTTTTTAGAACTCCAAAGTTTTAAATTCACGGTGGAACACCGAGCTGGGAGACTCCAAGGGAACGCAGACGCCCTGTCCCGAATGAACGAGGGGTTCTTTGGTGACGCTCCCGCCGAGGGCGTGGAGCTGAGGGGGAGGAAATGTGGTGGCCCGATCAGGAATCGGTACACCACTGGAGTGGAACGGCCCGTGCGCCGGCGCCAAGCACTGGGAAAGGTCTTTAATCACGTGTATTTCCCCTGTTCGTATCTAGCAGAGCCGCACCGAGGAGAGAGAGCCGGCGGGGAGAATCAGCACCATGGCCAGCGACACGGAGAAAAGACGCGTGAGGAATGTGAGCTAGGAATGAATTAACATTTCTAATTGGACAGGCGCAGCCGGACTGACTCCAAGGAGGAACGAGAGGCCCTACAAAAGACGGGGCGCAACCACAGAGCGGGGCTGAGTACGGAGGGAGACGGAGGAAAAGCCCAGTGAGTTGAGAAAAAACAGCAATTAGAAACAAGCAACGACACCACGGTGGAACCGCGGGTCTTCGGAGGCCCTACCGAAAGGCGAAGGCGGAACGGACCACCCACAGTCACCGACGGACCGGTGCACCTAATTTTTTGGCCGGTTATTTTTTTTCCCGTTTTTGAGAACTGTTTGGTTGGAACTTTGTGAAAGTGCCCTGAAGGCACGTGGGAAAATAATTAAAACCTTAATTTTGATCTACTCTTGCTCTCTCTGTCTCTCTCTCCCCCCGGGGCGCCACACAACATTTTTGGATCATTGAAATTTGTTCTTTGGGATCCAGAGAGCGACACGCCTTCTCCAAGCCGCATGGTCTCATCCTGCGACCTTTATTCCGAGGCGAATGGGCACTGTTGTATGTGGCGATCCTCCCTGCCGAGTCCCTGTAACGTATAATGTATTATCAGCTTGTTTGAAAGGCATTATGACCTAACGTACAGTAGACTACTATGACTTTCGCTACTGCAGAATGCCGGGACATAGCCTACCTGGCTAACACCGGCAAAATAAATAAAAACATGTCAATGTAGAACTTACAGTAAAGCGACAGGTCCAATAGACTTCCATGATAAAACAAATACTTGCCTGTTGTCTGTTGTGTTGATGTTACAATTACATAATATTCCAAAATAGCTCGTTTTACCTCCTCTCTTCCAAACTTCAGCTCAGGGGAGACTTCTCCAATCATCACAGATAATAATCCAATTGCAGCACTCGTGCTATGAAAAATGTCATTAATTGTACCGGATACTTGTTTCACCCCTACTCTGTAATCTAATGGTGAAGACAGACAAAGTCCAGCCATTTCGGAATGGCTAAACAAAACTATTGCTAGAACCATAGTCGAACAACCACGGTAAACCAGTCTCCACTCTAGCAAAGGCTCTCTGGGCTTCTGCACAACATCTTTAAGTGCAAACAAATCCAGTCCCTAAAAACAAAACAATAAAATGTAGCAAAATGTCTGCCAGCCATTCTGAACCAAAAGAAACCCACAGAAATTTAACATTTCCCCATTTAATCACCTTCAACATAACAAAGGGAAGTTAGGAAACGTAATAATACATTAAATCATTCATTCATTATCCTAACCTGCTTATCCTGGACAGGGTCACTGGAGCCTATCCCAGCATACATTGGGCGAAAGGCAGGAATACACCCTGGACAGGTTGCCAGTCCATCGCAAGGCACACACACCATTCACTCACTCATACCTATGGGCAATTTAGACTCTCCAATCATTCTAACCTGCATGTCTTTGAACTGTGGGAGGAAACCCACGCAAACACGGGGGGAACATGCAAACTCCACACAGAGAGGCCCCGGCCGACAGGGATTTGAACCCAGGACCTCCTTGCTGTGAGGCGGCAGTGGTACCCACTGACACATCCGTGCCGCCGGTCATAATAATACAAAATCTTGAAATAGTTTGCTGATGGAAGGACTAGCAAATCCAATTATTTTGTTGTTTCCTCATCTACTACCCAGCAGGATGTATGTGGAGGGCAGGGCAGGAAAGGAGGGTAGAAGATGAGTGCTAGGAGTCGCTGCTCTCGCAAAGACACTGGATGGGATCTGGCAGCAGCCAATAAGTGTGGCAAAAAAAAAACACACCCCTCCAATAGAACACCCATATGGGCGCAGACCAAGTGTGCCCCAGGTCTGGCGTGCCCAGGCAAGACTGACAGAAATGATAGAAAAAAGGATGAACACTGACTTCAAATATTATGAAGTCGGTAGGGATGTACCAGTCTTTCTTTAATAGGTCGCCAGGAAACCGATGCATTAGGTTTTAGCCAAGTTGTAATTTGGTGTAAGACCAAAAATATTTTGTTTTGAAATTTGTATTGAATAAAAACAATGAATCACAAAAAACAGAAAACATTCTCCAAAATAAACAACAGTGGAACACTGGGATGCAGCAGTTGTCGTCTACAGCACTCAAACCCAGATTCAGTTGTGGCACAAATAAATTGCCTGGTCTTGGGAACAAGTATCAATTTGATAGTCAGACTGAGTCAAAACCATGTATTTTTTAGTCTAGGGATATGTCTGCTGCTCCAAACTATATGTATATATAATAATCAATTTACAATAACAACTATTACAAGAAACATAGTTGCTGATTACACATTATCATTATTATCACATTATCATTACTGATTACACATTACACGTAATGTAATGTAATGTAATTATCACAAAGCTTTTTGAGCAAAATGTATGCATTAACTTGAAAATGAAAATACAAACTGAGCTCTTGAATTTAAATTGTCATTATTTTGTCAAATTGTCAGACTCGGGTCTTGAACCCGGGTCTCCAACCCGGGTCTCCGGTGTGATAGTCTGAAAACAATCCCCTGAACCACCAAGGAACTGAGGGTGACTCAATTGCGAAGCAACAGCAGGTTAAGTTCAAAGTTTTATTCCACAAAAAAAAAAAAGCTCAGAAGATACTGTACAAAATCCAAACGCTAAAAGTTCAGTCCTTATATCCACAAAAAGGCAAAAAAACATCTGACAGTTAATCCACAGGGTAATCCAAATATCACAGTGTAACAACAGTCCAGGGTCAAAGAACAGGTAAGGCAATCAGAGTTCAAGTTTTACATTACATTACATTACATTACATGGCATTTAGCAGACGCTCTTATCCAGAGCGACGTACAACGAAGATATAAATGCCAACCATTTACCATTTCATGTTGTTAATCTTCCCAGTATGCCCCCTTGGTAGGGGTTCCTGCCGTTCTGATAATGGCCATCGGAGCCGTGACGTACATCCGCAGCGACGAGGTGAGAGAATGAGGGATGAAAGAGAGGTAGAAAGAAAGCGTAGAAAGAAAAGTAGAAAGGGTATTTACAGCGGTCAAGGCAAAAGTTACTCACAGAGAGCGTTCAGTGAAAACTCAACAAAGACAGAGTGAAAAGACCAGGCTTAAATACTGTGACACAATTGGCTAAACAACTCACATGACCAGATAACAGAGAGCAGGAGGGTCTGTTAACAAGAGGCATAATTAGGCAGTAAAACTCCATAAAGACAAAATCAGGTTTAGTGACATCTAGTGGTCAACAACAAAAGTTCAACATTGTGACAGAATCCCCCCCTCTAGGAACGTCTCCTCGCGTTCCCAGGACGACTGGGATGCTGTTGGTGAAAGTCTCTGATCAAGGTCTTGTCAACAATGTTCCGGGAAGGGACCCATGAACGTTCTTCAGGGCTATAGCCCTCCCAATCCACCAGGTACTGGACAGACCGCTGGACCTGGACACAGGTAGCACAGGCTGCAACAAAGTCCTTAACCTCCCTCTCCATTTCTGGCCATCATAAGCGTTGCCTTAGGAACTCCAGAGTTCTTTGGGCACCCGGATGTGCAGTAAGGTGTGAGGAGTGACCCCACTAGAAAACTTCAGATCGTGCTCTTCTGGGAAGAAACAGTTTACCAGCCGGTGCAGGGCCAGGGTCAGGATCCCGCTGAAGAGCCAGTCTGACAACCGTCTCGATTCCCCAATGGACGGGTGCAATGATTCTTGTAGGTGGGATAATTGGTCCTATATCCTCTTCCCGGTTTTCAGATAGAAACTGCCTGGAAACTGCCAAATGCCAATAATGTAATGTAATAGTGCCCCGAGGGGGTGTTGAAGGCTGTTCCACTCATCATCTTGTCTGATGCAGATGAGGTGATAAGCATTGCGAAGGTCCAACTTTGAAAAATGGTGGCCCCTTGTAGGAGATCAAAAGCAGTAGAGATCAATGGAAGTGGATATCGGTTGCGTATAATGATTTTGTAAAGACCCCTGTAGTCTATACATGGACGCAATCCACCATCTTTTTTCCCCACAAAGAAAAAACCCGCACCAGCAGGGGATGTGGAAGGGCATATAAAACCAGTGGAGAGGGCATCTTTGATGTAATCATCCATGGCCTTTCTTTCCGGCAAGGAGAGAGAGAAGCTCCGATCGCGTGGGGGACTGGATCCTGGCAAGAGTTCTATGGAACAATCGTAGGACCTATGGGGTGGAAGTGTGCAGGCCCTTTGTTTGCTAAACTTCCTTCAGATCAAGATACTCTGTGGGAACATTGCTCAGCTCGGAGGGATCTGGAGACTTGGACACAGGGGAAGGACTTGAAAAGAGGCAGGTGGCATGGCAAGTAGGACCCCACTCTAGGATGGACCCCGTCGACCAATCAATATGAGGGTTGTGACGGTTCAGCTATAGGAAACCCAGGACCACAGGAAATTCTGGAGAGTCAATCAAATGCAAGGCAATATTCTTGTTGTGGTTTCCAACATAAAGGCGAAGTGGAGTGGTGGCCGAAGTAACCTCCCCATCGCCGAGAGGTTGACCATCTAAAGCAGAAACAGAGAGTGGAGTCTCTGAGGCAACTTGGGGAATCTTTGGACAAGGGTAGTGTCAATAAAATGTCCAGCAGCACCAGAGTCCTGACAGGAGTGGCTTAGCCCTCTCCAGACCAAGGTAACTGAAAGGTAGACTCCTGCTCCTGGAAGCTCGGGAGAACAAGTGACCTCCGTCACAGCCCTCCCTCGGCTGGACGGGACTGACCTTTTCCCTGGAGTCCAGGACAAGAAAGTCTGAAATGGCCCGATTTGCCACAATAGATGCACAGCTTCTCTCTTCGTCTCCGATCCCTCTCTTCCTGAGAGAGATGAGCTCGTCCAATCTGCATAGGCTCTGTGGTCTCAGTGGGGGCTGGAGGGTTCCAGGAGAGTAATGGAGGTGTGGACCGGCTCTGGACGCTGGTCGGCTGCTGGACGCTGGTCTGGTCGCTTCGACGCTCCTGGAGACGATTATCCAGACGTATGGACTGGGAGATGAGGGACTCAAGATCATTAGGGCATTCAGTTAGAGCTAAACAGTCTTTCAATGAGTCAAACAAGCCATTTAAAAAAGTTGAGACAAGAGCTGTCTCATTCCAGCCACTTTCTGCGGCCAAAGTCAGAAACACGGTCTTTCCCTTGGCGGAGAAGCAAGAGTTTCTTAGCAGCCTCTTGGCCAGCGGCAGACTGGTCAAAAATCCGCAGCATCTTGTTAGTCAAAAGAGTGATATCAGAGCATTCTGGACCCTGTTTCTGCCAAGGCTAGTGCCTTGTCAGTCAATAATGTGATTACATAAGCTCTTTTGGATCTAGCAGAAGGGAACGCAGTGGGCTGCAGCTCAAAAGTCAACAGGCATTGTGTTAAGAACCCACGACAACCACCAGAGTTACCATTGTATCGTTGAGGAGCAGGTAGACGGGGCTCAGTGCTAGGGTGTAGAGGTGCCGGTTGAGGTGGGGCCGGAGGATCCGGGGGTGAGGGCTGCCCACCTGGGTCCGGAGGGTTTTGGCCACCAGGTGGATTGGGCCTAGGATTCCGCACTGACTGGATGAGCTGCTGAAGAAGGTGGTCATGGCGGGCAAGAGTGTTGCTGGAGAGTAAGTGCTTGCCCATGAGTATCCATAGTACTACCAAAACTATTGAGCTGCCATGATCCTTGAACCCGGGTCTCCAGTGTGATAGTCTGAGACCAATCCCCTGAACCACCAAGGAACTGAGGGTGACTCCATTGCGAAGCAACAGCAGGTTAAGTTCAAAGTTTTATTCCACAAAAAGTCAAAAAGTTCCAAAAAGCTCAGAAGATACTGTACAAAATCCAAACGCAAAAAGTTCAGTCCTTAAATCCACAAAAAGGCAAAAAACATCTGACAGTTAATCCACAGGGTAATCCAAATATCACAGTGTAACAACAGTCCAGGGTCAATTGGCTAAACAACTCACATGAACAGATAACAGAGAGCAGGTGGGTCTGTTAACAAGAGGCATAATTAGGCAGTAAAACTCAGTAAAGACAAAATCAGGTTTAGTGACAACAGTTTTAGTGGTCAACAACAAAAGTTCAACATTGTGACACAAATGAACAAGAAATGCATTCATTTAAATTATTACTGTCATGCCTGCCGGTTCCCGTATCCCTGTCCTTTTGCTTATGTGTTTCCCCAGTTCCCTTTGAGTCGTGTATTGTATTTAATTTACTTGTGTGTTTTTATTTTTGCATGTTCTCCCCGTGTTTGCGTGGGTTTTCTCCGGGTTCCTTTCCTCCCACAGTCCAAAGACATGCGGGTCAGGCTGATTGGAGAGTCTAAATTGACCATAGGTATGAGTGTGTGAGTGAATGGTGTGTGTGCCCTGCGATGGACTGGCGACCTGTCCAGGGTGTATTCCTGCCTTTCGCCCAATGTATGCTGGGATAGGTTCCAGCCCCCCTGCGACCCTGTTCAGGATAAGTGGGTTAGGAGAATGAATGAATGAATGAACATGGAGGGCATTCACTTCCACATAGTTAGTTATTAATTCGATTCTCTACACCTGTCCTTTTCACTATTTAGTCTCAGCTCCCTTCACTGCTGGACCGGGAAGTCAAGCGCCTGCTCATGTCTGTCTGTCTGTCTGTGAGATATATGGTTTGTTGCCGTACCCAGCATTGTCTTCTGCCAGTCTAGCCTGCCTGCTTGCCTTCCTGTTCCCTGCCAGTTTTGGTTCCTGCTAGCCCTGCCTGCCTGCCTACCTGTCTGGAGGTTCTGACTTCAAACTTTACTTTTTGTGTACTACTAATAAATGCCTCCGGTGAGGAGTGCTTTACCGAACCTCTACCGAAGAGTTTTCATGTGTTATATGTTCAGAGATGCTCTTCTGCATACCACTGCTTTAATGTTTGGTTATTTGCATTACTGTCACCTTCCTGTAAGCTTTGACCAGTCTGGCCCTTCTCCATTGACCTCTCTTATTTACAAGGTGTTTTTGCCCGCAGAACTGTGCAACATGCTATTGGGTTATGTGATTAAATTATCCCACTGCGACATTACATGAAGACTAGGGTCAAGCAAAATAGTTAGTTTGATTACTAGCAGTTTAGTTTGGGGGTTGCTTTGTCTTCACTTCACTGCATGTCGCTCATCAGTCTTTTATACTTGTCCAAGTACCGCGTATAAGAGGAGATTACAAAGTTTGTTTTGGTAGTGTTTCAGCAATAAAAAAAATAAAGTTCTTAATTGAACGTGAGAAGGTAAAAACATTTTTGAGGGAACCCTCTAATAGTATTTTTTTGTCCTTTAATGTGATGGAGCTGAGACAGCTTGTGGTGTATTGGGATAGTAATCCCCAACGGCTGAGTGGCAGCAACTGGTTCAACAATTAGCCCTTTGTGATGATGTTCCATTTTAGGCTGTAGATTTACCGTTTGATTGTACAGACATTCCGTCCGCTGGGAATTGGCACTATGTGAAATTGCGTTTAAAAAAAACGCATTAGAAAGGGAAATAGCCTTGAAAGAAATGGCTTTAGAAAGGGAATTGGTGTTAAAGGAAGAAATTGCAGCTGAAAATTTGGCAATGGAACGGGATTAATTGCTAGAGCGACGTCAATCACGTGCCAAAGCGTGACCTTGCACACAACCTGCGCTTACTCCCTAAATTTAGTGAGAAGGACCCTGATACTTTCTTTGTCCTGTTTGAATGGTTGGCTACGTCTCGTAGTGGCCAGAGGATGACTAGGTAATAATTCTGCAGTCTGTACTGACGGGCAAGACCCAGGAGGCATACTCTGCTCTTTCTCTAGAACAGACATAGTCCTATTCTGCTGTAAAAGCTGCTGTCCTCAAAGCCTATGAGCTCGTTCCAGAAGCTTACCATCAAAAATTGAATGGCTGAAAGCAGCCATGTGAAACAAAAGAAGTGTCAGACATTTTTCTCAGATTTTGAGTATGGTGTACCCACGGTAGTACCTGTGCCTGAGCCAGTTGAGTCTGTAGGGGAGGCTGTCACTCCTGTGCCCTCTTTGTTGAATGTCTCACGGGAGGAAGTAATTGAGGAACAGTTGAAGGATGGTAGTCTTAACTGTTTATTTGATCGAGTGGTCCCTGATGATAAACTCTCAGGGTTGTCACCCTGTTACTTCCTTCAAGATGATTTGCTATGTCGAAAATGGGCGTTTCGGAAAGTCATGTTAGTGGGCGATGATATCATACAGGTTGTTGTCCCACCAAAGTTTAGAAATGAGGTACTACTGGTGTGAAAAAGACATACCGTGTTTTGCAGATTTTTTTTATGACCCAAATTGAAGCCTGATGTTGCCAAATATGTAGAAATGTGTCATAAATAACAGCTCATGGGAAAATCAAACCAAACCATACCGGTTGCTCCCTTGTATTCCATTGCACCTATAGCCAATTTATTTGAGCGACGGCTTGTGGACTGTATGGGTCTGTCCCTGGTTAAGTTTGGTTCGGCGGACTTGTTGGAGGGTCACACTAGTGGATCATGCAGTCCTTTTAGTTTTTCAGTCTTACAATTCCCCATTAATGTCTGGGGTATGACCGTGAGGTTGGAAAAGGATTATCTGGTCAATGAGAACAGGATGTCATCCACAGATTAAGTTAGGGTTAGCTCTCTGTCCAAGGACAGTTTTTATGAACGGTTTCCACAGTACAGATATTTGTGCAGTGATGTAATTTTTTTTGAGGTTGAGGTGTCTCCTTCCCTCCCAGTAGCTGCTCCAGAGACTCTTTGTGTTGAGTTCAAACGGTCTCATGCTCAGTGTGACTCCAAAGGAGTTAAAGACTACAGTGATGCCGATGGGTACACTGTAAAAAATTATTAGTTGATTCAACTTAAAAACGCGTGTAACCTGGTTGCCTTGGAATTTTGAGTTAATTGAAAATAATACAATAAGTTAGCTAAATGAGGCAATTAAGTTGTGTCAACTAAAGATAGCTAGTTGATCTGACAAGTATGACATGTTCTATCAACTAAGGAGTCATTGTTAACACAAAATTCTATTTAGTGGATGCAACTTAAAATTATGCATCATATCAACTAACCTAATTGTGTTGAGTCAACTCAAGTTGTCATTAACCCTCTGGGGTCGGCATCGTCGCTGGCAACAAGGGCAAGATCAAATCAACTTTCTTTTCTATTTGGATGATTAACTTTGTGAGATTTTACCATACATATGCAATGAACATATTGACAGAAACCTTAGAATCTTGACTTCGTAATGAACCGATTGACACATAATATGAATTGAATAGATGAATAAAACCACTGCGATTTCTTAATCTTTACTCATGAATATGCGAGTTTCGTTCGTGCGAATCCCGGCCCATTTCATTCACATTGAAACGAGGTGATAATTGCACTCCGGTTGGGGAGGGGCCATGCCATGTGCGAAAACGCCTATTGTAAAGCACGATAAAATGACATACAGAAGCAGAGGCTATTTACTTAATTTGAGGTAAACATTTTTCATCACGGAACACGTTTCATTACGAAAAATGGCACGAATGACTGGACTTCAGGTTTTACATGCCTTGTGGGAGAGCGGAGATGAAGAAGATGCGAACAACTCATCTGGTACCGACACTGAAGGGGACACTGACGAAGAGCGATGCCATTTCGAACTGCGAAAGGATCCAGCTGAGGACACTGCTGAGGATAAACTGCATGAGTAAGTGCATTTCTTACGATCATATTGGTAAATACGTGTGCTGTATTGCAACTTCTCTCTGTTCGTCTGAATATTCAGTAACGCGGATTCGTAAGTTTCCACTCAAAATAATACCACTGCGATTTTGTCTTAGACGTAGGGTACTCGGTAAGGAGGCCTCTTTGTTTGTAGGCTTTATGATGTAACTATGTTACATTTCCAAACAATTTTGTTTTTATTTTATTTTCAGAGATGAAGATGCAGAAGAAACACAAAGTAGTAGTATTACACCACCAGCTGAGGAAGAACTGCATGAGTAAGTGCATTTCTTGCGTGTGTATTTCAAATGTGCTGTATTGCAACTTCTCTGTGTTCGTCTGAATATGCAGTAATGCGGGTTTGTAAAATCCAACACTCTAACCATTAAATCTCAAAACACTACATACGTGATGCTAATTAAATTTTAGCTAATGTGGTTTCAGCATAATTTATAGCTTGTATTATATAGTTTTTTTTATTTATCTTTACAGAGATGCTGATCAGGAAACACAGCCGAGTTCACGGCCAGCGAAAAAGCCACGCAGGCGTCGCAGCGGGCCTCCACCAAGCTCACAAGCTCCACCAGTGCTGTCATGGGAAACGGAGAATGTTGCTGATGTGGCTCCACCGGTGATGCGTTTCCATCCTACGCGGCCACCTGGAGTGCAACTGAGTCCGGCACACACGCACACTCCACTGGACTTGTTCAAATTATTTTTCTCTACAGATGCTGTCAAGACACTCTGCAACAACACAAACAAACATGCTGCCAAGGCAAAAGCAAAAGGGAGCAAGTACGAGTGGACTGACATTGGAGTAGAGGAATTCTACAAGTACATTGGACTATTATTTTACATGGGCATGATAAAGTTGAACCAAATCAGAGATTACTGGCGGCAGGAAAACATTTTTTTCGATCACATTCCCGGCAACCATAATGTCAAGGGACAGATACAGGTCTATTTCCTGGAATGTACACATGAGTGATCCAGACAAGGACCAAGAAAATGACATGAAGCGGGGAACACCACAGCAGGACAAGCTCTTCCGGGTCAAACCTCTCATGGAGACAATTCAGCAAGCCTGCCAAGCTTTCTATCATCCTCGCAGGAACCTTGCAGTGGATGAAAGCATGGTAGCAACTAAAGCAAACACAGGTATGCGACAGTATATGAAAGAAAAGCCGACAAAGTGGGGTTTCAAGTTGTTTGTGCTTTGCGACTCAAGCAATGGATATACTGTGGATTTTGCAGTGTACACAGGAAAGAACCACTTTCAGACAGGACAAGGGCTTTCATATAACACTGTAATGTCACTTGTGAATCGTAATTACTTGGGTTCTGGGTATAATGTGTATATGGGCAATTTCTATACAAGCCCAAAGCTCTTCAGGGACTTGCACAAACAAAACTTTGGTGTTTATGGGACATATAGGGACAACAGAAAGGACTGTCCACGCACTGCCTGTAATGCTCTGACTAAGAAGTCAAGAAGAGGAGCTCTGAGGTGGATAAGGGAGGGTCCTCTGGTGTTTGTGAAATGGATGGACACACGAGAGGTATCTGTCTGCTCCACAATCCATGCAGCCTTCACTGGGGACACAATTGAACGGAGGGTGAAGCAAGACGGTTTCTGGATTACCAAGAACTTTCCATGCCCCTCACCTATCATCGATTATAATGCACACATGGGGGGTGTTGATCTGTCCGATCAACTGATACAGTATTACACAGCACAGCACAAAACCATGAGATGGTATCGGAAATAGTTTTTTCATTTTTTGCATTGCTGCAACAAATGCATACATTCTGCACAGAGAACTGTCATCACTGGGACAGCAGGAAGCAATGACACACAAGGCTTTTGTGGAGGAGCTCGCTGCACAGCTGTGTGGTGTCTCACAGAATGTACCAAAAAAACCTCAACCGGTCAATTGTGATCATGTGGCTGTGCCTACAGCCACACAGACTCTGGATGCCAGCAAGATGGCGTCGTATGGTCGCAAGATGTGCACACTTTGCAGGATGGACACTGGGAAAAAACTGAGCACTCCTTGGAAGTGTAAAAGCTGTGATGTCCCCCTGTGCTTGCAGCTGAACAGGAACTTTTTTGAAAAATGGCACGCAAAACCTTGATGTCTTTGTGAATGGCATCTTCATTGCACTATTTTGCACTTCTGGTTAGATGCCAAACTGTATTTCATTGTAATAGGACTTGGGCAGTGACAATAAAGTTGAATCTAATCTAATCTAATGTAGTTTGTGTGGTGATTTCAATTCAATTTCCTGAATCAGAAAATGTATTTGTTTCTGTCTTCTAAATGGCTCACTGAGTATTGCTTTGTCTTAGAGGTAGGGAGGGGTCAGGCCAGGTGTGAAAAGCCTACTTACCTGGCAGGACCACATATCTCATAAATATTCATTGAAGAAAGGCCATTAGCCCTCCCATTGTCAGCTGCTGCTGAAAAATAGTAGTGACAACACTACTTTTTGTAATTTATTTTATACTTCTAATTGGATTTCCAACAATATTTTGTCATCTTTTGATACCCAAGACCGAGATGAACACGTTTCAGTGATCCAAAAATTCTGTTACAATTGTTTAGTGTGTGTTTTTACTCAAGTTCTATGCGTGTTCAAAACTACTGTTTACATTTTGTGTGATTCTAGAGCAATTTGCAACCAACATATGACTCTAACCTACTTACTGTTGCCATATTATTGTAGTTGAGTTTGTGCTCAAAACAAAGACATGAAACACATTGGAATCACTGTATATAAAGTTCATTAAAATGACACAAATGTCAGAGCATGGCACAGTCACCAGTTTTCCTCATTTTGCCATTGAGACCCCAGGGGGTTAACTTAACAAGATATAAAGTGGTACTGATGAGCATTTTCAATTTGTATTGACTAAACTTTTTACTTAGATCAACTAAATAAAGCTTGTTGTATTCGTTTTTTACAATCGTTTTCACACTTGTCTCAATACCATGTCCACTTTTTCAAAACACTTAACACATTCACCATATCAATAGACCATGTGAACTAAACTGTGGATATTTTTGTGTTGCTTTCATACTAAAGGCATTCAACCGAACTTGTCTAGATCCACAGTGGCTTCAATAGTGAGGATTTTCAGGCAAACCAGCAGGTACTATACAATATTTACAGCATTCTGACTGAAGGAATTCAGTTGATGTGTATATTACAGTAGTACTGTGATTTGAGAAGTCTCTAGAAAAAGCAGATGTATCAGTGCACATTTGTCTTTGACTCACTACAGGACCCAGCGGTTACCTCACACCGGGGGAAGGGGAAGAATGTTTACGCCTCAACAGGAGGATGCAATAGTTGGGATGTCATGGTGAGGAGTGGTTGCCAAAGGAAGCCACCAGAGGGCAGGGCTTCATCGTTCGCACCTGGTCCTTGTTAGCGCCAGGGGAGTGTTCTTCCCATGGGTATTTAAGGGCAGTGCAGACAGTTCACCATTGCTTTAGTGTCAACTCTCTTTGCACTAAGCCGGTAAATGCGCCAGGTAGACTCGGTAAATGTTTGAGTCCGGTACAGTGCAGGTATTTATTCGCTGTAGTCAGCTATAAAGGTTCTAAGGTAAGGAAGACATGCAGCTGGTCTTCCGATAAGATTCTGGTTTTTCTTTTATTTTGTCGGCTCGTGTGAGTCCGTGGGTGAGGGACGGTGTCCCCAGTACGTGTATTTTGGTTTTCATTTTGTCCTGAGCTGCGTCTCATGGTTTTTATTTTTGTGCCTAGCCTTTTATGCTAGGTTGTACTTTATTTTCTTTATCGGTCGGTGACCGCCAGTGCAAAAGTGAAAAGCACTTCTTTTGGTTGAGTTATTCGCCCCAGTTTTCCAAGGGTTGTTTTATTTTCGCCAGCCGTTTTTTGGGGCTGCATCTTTATTTTGTATTCGGGAATCTTATTTGGGTTATTCCCTTTCTGTTCCTCCCTCTGTTCCGGGAGTAGACATTATTATTTTATTTATTTATCTGTAAACCTCCCGGGATTTAGTGGCGAACACTGTCGAGGACCCGGCCCTAGGCCCCCCTGATGAGAGAAAAATATGCGGTTCAGAGATAATGAGCAGTCCTACTTGTCAGAAGAGGAGTCTGAAGTCGGGGGACTTAGATTTAGAGTACTAAGGAGCAAGGTTAAAGTTCTGACTGAGGCCATGCATAGAATGAGTTCCAGCATAACCTTGGAGGAGATTCAACATGAGCGAGCAGTCGGGGAATACCCCAACCCTACAGGGGAGGAGCACAATGCCTGGCTAAAGCAAAAAGATAAGGAAAACGGAAGGGATGTCAATACCGAAAGAATATTAAGAGGCTTTAAGGGCCTTCCTGATTATAATCTGATATTTTATTGGATAGATTCAAAGGACTGACGGTAGAGGAGTTGAGGGATGATTTACACTCAGCTATTGGCTGGATGTCCTTTGTAGATCCCTTAAGGCGCCGCGGAGAGGGGCACCTGAAGAGTGTGTTGAGATGGTGGAGGGCACTAACTTCTGGCTTGTATGAAGTCAAAGTTTGGAGAGAGTCCAAGGAGAGATTATGACAGGGAGACAAATACCAGTGATGAATAGGTTCATTAAAAAATTACATAAGAGCTAGTGTTTTTCCACTCGTATACTGAGATGGTGGAAACTCCCAACTGGAGGGGCACATGAGATAAAGTATTGGGGAAATTTCCTTTGAGGTATGAGAAAAAAGTTGCACACGTTCGCTTAGCAGGGTTATTCCTTCAGTCGCGTCTGGCTCTCCGCACAGCCTCAACCCTCACAGTACACTAAAGCCATCATGGAGAGGCCAGCGAATTAGGAATTAGGAATTGACACGGGGAATTCTCCGCTGGAAGTGGTGGTAGCCGCCCAGCAGGCTGCTATAGCTAGGCAGGAGCAGGGGCTGCAGGCGTTGCAAGCTCAACAGGCTGCCACCATTGAGCAGCAGACCTTGGTTTTCCAACGCCAAGATGAGATATTGGCTAGATTGGGCAGCAGGACGTGCTGTTAGGTCTCGCCGATAGCTTTAGACAACTGGTGAGTGAGTTTTGTGCCTCGCAGGTACAGAGACCTAAGGACCCTCAATCACTCTCTTCTCCCCAACTTGCCGGGTCCACCTCCCAACTCATTACACCTGCAGTAAGGGAACCGAAATTGCAGTTACCGCTGCGGTATGGGGGAGAGGCGGGGAGATGTAGGGGGTTCCTCTCACAGTGACTGATATTTTCTAAAGCACAACCCTCACGCTTCACGACGGAGGATTCTCGTGTGTCGTTTATTTTATCTCTGTTGACCGAGACTGCTCTAACCTGGTCTCCTGTTATGAGTAACTCCCAGCTCCTAATGAATGAGATGATCTGGGTATTTGGCCATAATATTACTGGCAAGGAGGCGGCAGCCCGGTTGACCTATATAGAACCAGAGTGTCGCAGAGTTTTCTGTGACTTTTCAGGCTCTGGCAGGAGAGACGGGGTGGTCTGACGATCCGCTTATGACCCTGTTCACGGGCGCCCTATCTGACCTGGTTCGGGACGCTCTGGCCACCATCAAACCACCTAGCGATTTAGGGTTGTTAATCTCCACAGCTATCTGTATTGACAATCGGGTCCGGGAACGTGATAGAGAGCGAGCGGGTACCAAAGGCCGATTCAATTGGCCGATTCCGCCTCCGGCAGGCAGGGGTGTTGGTGTCGAAGGGAACAAGGGGGCATACGCCAGGGAAGAGCCGATGCAGCTTGATAGCACTGCGCTAGGGTGCCCCAGGAGGCACCCCTGGAGAGAGGGTCTGTGTTTTTATTGCAAGCGACCGGGCCATCAGATCAGGAAATGTCCTGACCTGAAAGTAAAAGAGCAGTCCCACTAGTGGAGCGGGAGTCACTAGTGGGACCTATCAGCTGTACGAACTTTCGCACTACTCTTCCTGTCGAACTGACGTGGAGGGGCATCATAGTCGGGGCAGACACTTTCATCGATTCAGGGGCGGTAGATAATTTCATGGACCGTCAGTGGGCGGAACACAACAAACTACCGGTTCGGCCCATGCCGCAGCCTCAAACTATTACGGCGCTTGATGGTCACCCATTGGGGACCGGGGTTGTACGTCACAAAACCGAGAGGGTGGTAATGCGGATCGCGTTTCGAGGGCATCGGGAACGCATTTCTTTTTTTTTGTGGAGTCCCCGGCTTATCCCATAGTGTTAGGACATATCTGGTTAGCCAAACATCAGCCACTCATAAACTGGGGCAACCGGTACAGCCGGTGTCTCGGTGGGGCCCGCAATGTACTGCCCATTGTGATCATGTGCAAACTCGCCCCGCGCCTCTCATAGAAACCAACATAGGGTCCGAATGGGACGAGGAGGAGTCTGTGATTGGACTCTCCCGAGTGACGGCACAGACTGGGACACAGAGAGCATTGACCAAACATCAGTCAGTGGGGATGAGGACCAGATGGTTGGGGCTAATATGTTCCCGCTGCCTTCTGAGGTTCCTAAAGTATATAGTGAGTGGGCAGAGGTTTTTAGCAAGCAATGAGCGACCACACTACCTCCGCACCGGCCGTATGACTGTGCGATCAATTTACACCCGGGTACAGCCCCGCCCAGGGGTGCACTTTATTCGTTGTTGGTGCCGGAGAGTAGGGCCATGAAGGAATATATCCACGAGGCACTAGACAGTGGGTTCATCAGACCGTCCTCTTCGCCGGCAGGGGCGGGATTTTTTTTGGTAAAAAAAAAAAGACGGGAGTTTGCGGCCGTGCATCAATTATAGAGGATTAAATACCATTACTATTAAAAATCGGTATCCCTTGCCATTAATGAACTCCGCTTTCGAGCGGCTGCAGACAGCATCCATTTTCACAAAATTAGATCTCCGCAATGCATACAACCTCGTGTGCATACGGGAGTGTGATGAATGGAAAACGGCTTTTAATATGCACACCGGCCACTATGAATATCTAGTTATGCCGTTTGGCACCCGCGGTTTTTCAGGCATTGGTTAATGATGTGCTCAGGGAGATGCTGGAGAGGTTTGTGTTTGTCTTTCTGGATGACATTTTGATCTTCTCCACCACTCTCTCTGAGCATATCCAAAATGTGTTGCTGGTGTTGAAATGCTTGTTAGAGGCTCGCCTTTTTGTTAAGGCGGAGAAATGTGTTTTTCACGCCAGTTCCGTGTCTTTTCTGGGTTTTATTGTTTCTGCGGGCAAAACAGAAATGGATCCGGCGAAGGTGTCTGCAGTGAGGGACTGGCCCATCCCGGAGTCTACTGAGCAAGTGCAAAGATTCTTAGGGTTTGCTAACTTTTATCGCCAGTTTATTCGTAATTTCAGCACGGTGGTCGCGCCTTTCACAGCACTCACAAGAAAGACTGCTCTGGCGCGTTTTGTCTGGACTCCTCGCGCACAAGCGGCGTTCGATGAGTTAAAGAAAAGGTTCTGCTCTGAACCAATTCTTATTCCTCCGAACCCGTCACTCCCGTTCATTGTGGAGGTTGGTGCCTCTGAGTTAGGGGTGGGTGCTGTCCTTTCGCAACGTTGTCCCCCAGACCCAAAGGTGCACCCCTGTGCCTTTTTCTCTCGGTTGTTCTCCCAGGCCGAGAGAAATTACAACGTAGGGGATAGGGAGCTGCTGGCGGTCAAATTGGCCCTAGAGGAGTGGCGTCATTGGCTGGAGGGAGCGAAGCATCCGTTCACGGTGTGGACGGATCACAAAAACCTAGAGTATATACAAACAGCTAAGACACGCAACTCGCGTCAAGCCCGCTGGGCGTTGTTTTTTGCACGCTTTTCTTTTAACGTAACATATCGCCCAGGATCAAAGAATATAAAGCCAGACGCTCTCTCTAGGGTGTTTGATAGAACAGACAGAGAACGCGCTCCGGAACCCATTCTCGCTAAGGCTCAAGTCATAGCGCCCGTGATGTGGGAGGTTGAGGCGGCAGTGCGGAGAGCATTGCAACTAGAGCCGGATCCAGGCAGGGGTCCACCTCACTGTCTCTTTGTGCCCGCTGGGGTTCGGTCCCAAGTATTACAGTGGGGACATGCATCACAGCTGGCAGGGCATCCCGGGGTTCACCGCACCAAGGACTTTCTGTCCAGACGGTTCTGGTGGCCCGGGATGGAAAGAGACATCCGCGAGTTTGTGGCTGCCTGTCTGGTCTGCGCACGCAGCAAGGGCTCGCACCACCCGCCCTCAGGACTGCTGCGCCCTATTCCGAGGCGTCCTTGGAGCCATATCGCCCTGGATTTTCTTACGGGGTTGCCGCCATCAGAGGGCAAAACGGTCATTTTAGTCGTGATGGACCGTTTTTCCAAAGCGGCTCATTTTGTGGCGTTGCCTAAGTTACCCTCGGCAGTGGAGACCGCACGGTTGGTAATTGACCACGTGTTTCGGCTACATGGCCTGCCTCAGGACGTGGTGTCGGACCGTGGACCTCAGTTCGCCTCTCGGTTCTGGCGAGCGTTTTGTTCCCTGCTGGGGGCCTCGGTAAGCCTCTCGTCTGGTTTTCACCCTGAAACCAATGGGCAAACCGAAAGGACCAATCAGACCCTGGAGAACACGGTCTCTAGCGGTGACCAATCCCACTTCGTGGAGTCGACAACTCACGTGGGCGAATACGCCCACAATGTGCTGCGGAACTCTCTCGCCCTTCGAGGCTCAGTTTGGGTACCCTCCGCCACTGTTCCCGGAACTGGAGAGAGGGGGCGAGGTGCCCTCTGCTGGGTTTTTTGTTCGGCGGTGCCGGGCCACCTGGAGGAGGGTGCGGGCTGCACTTATAAAGGCTACTGCCAACCAGAAGAGGCTGGCTGACAGGTGTCGCCAGTCGGCGCCATCCTACAGGGTAGGGCAGCAGGTATGGTTGTCTACGCACGACCTGCCGTTGTGGGTGGAATCACGCAAACTCGCTGGTGGTGCGGCGTATCCTGGCAGAGCGCCGCGTGGGCAGGGGTAAACAGTATATTATTGACTGAGAGGGTTTTGGTCCAGAGGAGCGCTGTTGGGTCCCCTCTAGCTTATTCATGATTTCCACAGGCAGGGGGCTGAAGGAGCGTCTGTGGCCGCTCCTTAGTAGGGGGGGTCCTGTCATGGTGAGGAGTGGTTGCCAAAGGAAGCCACCGGAGGGCAGGGCTTCATCGTTCGCACCTGGTCCTTGTTAGCGCCAGGGGAGTGTTCTTCCCGTGGGTATTTAAGGGTAGTGCAGACAGTTCACCATTGCTTTAGTGTCAACTCTCTTTGCACTAAGCCGGTAAATGCGCCAGGTAGACTCGGTAAATGTTTGAGTCCGGTACAGTGCAGGTATTTATTCGCTGTAGTCAGCTATAAAGGTTCTAAGGTAAGGAAGACATGCAGCTGGTCTTCCGATAAGATTCTGGTTTTTCTTTTATTTTGTCGGCTCGTGTGAGTCCGTGGGTGAGGGACGGTGTCCCCAGTACGTGTATTTTGGTTTTCATTTTGTCCTGAGCTGCGTCTCATGGTTTTTATTTTTGTGCCTAGCCTTTTATGCTAGGTTGTACTTTATTTTCCTTATCGGCCGGTGACCGCCAGTGCAAAAGTGAAAAGCACTTTTGGTTGAGTTATTCGCCCTGGTTTTCCAAGGGTTGTTTTATTTTCGACAGCCGTTTTTTGGGGCTGCATCTTTATTTTGTATTCGGGAATCTTATTTGGGTTATTCCCTTTCTGTTCCTCCCTCTGTTCTGGGAGTGGACATTATTATTTTATTGTGTGTATTCCCATCTGTAAACCTCCCAGGATTTAGTGGCGAACACGTTCGCTTAGCAGGGTTATTCCCTCAGTCGCGTCTGGCTCTCTGCATAGCCTCAACCCTCACATGGGATGGTCATTGCCAACAACAGCATCCGGCTAAGAGAAATACAAAACAACATAATTGCAGACAACAACTTATTTACAAACATTGACAGTGTTAGCACTACAACTATTTCAAGAGTGCTACAGAAACATCAAATCCGGATGAAACAGTTGTACACTGTCCCCTTTGACAGGAACTCTGAGCGTGTCAAGGAACTCAGGTACCAATATGTCCAGGTAAGATATCTAAGGTCATTTTGAACAACGCAGCATTTTCTTTGAGATTTTGCACAGTAAGCTATACAATTTGTGAAATATGGTACCTTGTGTATTCTCAAATTTACTGTAGAGAGTCATGGAGCTTGAGGCCAGTGAAACCGAACACACATTCATCTATGTGGATGAGGCCGGTTTCAACTTGGCAAAAAGACACCGCCGTGGAAGGAATGTAATCGGGAGAAGGGCAACTGTAGATGTTCCAGGCCAGGGGGGGGCTAACATCACCATGTGTGCAGCAATATCTGTTGATGGACTGCAGCTGCATAAGGCCATCATTGGCCCATACAATTCAGCATACCTTATTGCTTTTCTTGATGAACTGTTTGAAAGGCTTTCAGCAGAAAGAGAGCAAGAGAGTGCACCAGTATATGTGATTGTATGGGACAATGTGGCCTTTCACTACTCACTCAGAGTGGTTTACGGCCCATCTCACGATGATGTTGTTATTCCTGCCACCATACTCGCCTTTTCTCAACCCCATATTTTCTGCATGGAGATGGAAGGTTTATGACCACCACCCACATGACCAGATGTCACTTCTCGATGCAATGGCTGCTAGATGTATGGACATAACAGTGGAACACATCCAGGGCTGGATAAGGCACGCAAAGAGATTTTTTCCTCGGTGTCTGGCAAGGGATAACATTTGCTGTGATGTTGATGAAAATCTATGGCCAAATGCAGAGGACAGGATGGATGGGCCAGGCCAACAGGAGACAAACAGCAGACAATATGTGTGAATTACTGTATATAGTGAGAATATTGCTATTTGGTATGCATTTGTTACTGATTGTTATGTATTGAGTAATTGATTGTATTATATTTTCTTTTCTGAACTACAGTATATTTCACTGTGAACAAATGGCAAAATACAGTAAACCCCCTGAAGAATACTGTCGCTTTT
Organism: Conger conger; assembly: GCF_963514075.1. Lineage (NCBI taxonomy): Eukaryota > Metazoa > Chordata > Actinopteri > Anguilliformes > Congridae > Conger > Conger conger. The sequence continues at coordinate 43,382,813 of NC_083762.1, forward strand.
GATTTGTTTTATCATATTTTACATTACACAGTAAAAATGGTTATTCTGGGTTTCCGATACAGTAAAACATTCATTACTTTACAGTTTACTGTAAATTTACCTCACTCTCATGATGTCTATTGTGAGAGGCAACCCAACAGATCAAAATTTTCTTTAGCTGCTTGGCTTGAAATATTTGTGGATGCAAAAATAGAGGGACGGAAAAGTGTGAAAACGATTGTAAAAAAACTTTTCCACAAAAGTAACCCTGGTTGCCTTGGAAATTTAAGTTTTCCTAACTCTTTTGCTTAAGTTAACATGACAAATGCCCTTTTCTATGCATTGTTTTAACCAAACTGGCTTGAAATACAAACATAATGCAAACATGATGTACAAGTCAAGAACACAATATTTATTAAACATATTCAATAATGTGACGAGCCCATTTAACAATATAATTTTTAATTTATTTTTTTATCTGATGACAGGTGTGTGTGTGTGTGTGTATGTATGTATGTATGTATGTATGTATGTATGTATGTATAAAACAATATAGAATACCACCCTACTAAATAGTGGCAGACATGCAACGGCATCTGAATATCAGTCAACAAATACTTTTCCATACTTTTGAGACAAAAGAAAAATTCCAGGATACCTCTGATGAACGGTGTTTGTGTGTGTTTAACAGTATGCCAAATTAACACAAATATAACAAGATCAAATATGTATAATTGTGTATGATGATAATTATACATTATAGAAAATTACAATTATATCATCTGTATTGTAATTGTATGTTATAGCAAATACGTATAATTGTAATTATGTATGTATATTTGGTCTAGTTATATGCTGTTCATTTGACAATGTTAAACACAGACACTTAACTGTCATCATTGTACATAGTACTACATAGTACTGTTAAGAGACGGAAAAAAACCCCTCAGGACTCGATTGGATAGGCAAGTGTGTGTGTGTGTGTGTGTGTGTGTGTGTATTGGAGGGAAGTGTTATCAGGCACAAACATCAGTTTAACAAAACATCAGCTGCTTGTTCTCTATGCGAGTGAAAACACTGAATAAGTTGACAGGTCAGACAACAATCACAATATGATTCCATAAGATTGTATGGCACAGGAACGATTGGGAACAATTGAGCCATTTTGTTTGAGTGTTTTACGTAAGGGACAGAAAAAATCGCAGGACTCCAATCAAGACATGTTAGTGTGAGCAACAGGCCGATTAGAAGGGCAAAGGCGATGGGGACATCCTTCAGGTCCTGAAGAACTATTTCCTCTTCCAAAACTAGCGCCATGTCAATGATCTCCTTTGGGAGAAGGCTCGCAGGATTCTCTTCTGTGACCACCAGGATCCCCATCTCCATCCCTTTGAGCATCTCTTCTTCTTCATCAGTTGGCTAATGAGAGAACAAAGTAATAAAACTGATCACAAAGCAGCATTTGTTCCTCAATGAACTCTCTGCAGATTCATGATGCATAGCATCTATGGGTGACAGTGAAGAGACATATTACAGTATCATATCAGCTATTTCTAAATAATGAAATATATTTACAAGATATTTACAAAAGATTGTGATAGCAACTAGTTCCTTTAGTTTCAATTGAACTAGTTTCTAGTTCAGATTGGAATTACTCTTGGAGCTTTACATAACCTACACATCCATGTCCATTTAAAAATACAAATAATATATATAATGTAAATTAACAAATAATATACAGTAGATGCCTCACATACGTCACAGATCTTGTAAAAATTAGAGGGCTTCTCTTTAAGAAAGTAAGGCAGGCCAAGAAGGACAACTGCTCTCCTCCGCTGGTTCGAAATCTGCGAAGAACAACAGACTATAGGGGACTCTTAAGCAGAACCTTCATAGAGGTTGCATGAGAACTTTTCTAAAAGTGAGACAGTAAACAATTGTTTAAGCCTGAAGGAAAACTACTCACATCTTCATCCAGAGACTGGACAAGGACCTGTAGTTCTTCAACAGGATCATCTCTCGCCCTGTATAACCTCAGGAATCTTGGCACAAGTCTTTCAAAAAAGGTCTGCTTGAGGTCCACTGACACAATCCGTCTGAATTCTGCCGCAATCTACTCAAAATGAAAGGCCACAAAATGGGAATATACTGTATTAATGTTATGAAACAGAAACAACCTATTAAAATCTTTCACCTATAAGCTAAGTGGATCAATATCAATTATGTTACATCTAAATACTATATTTCAAAAAGTATAAATTATATGAACCTGTTGCTCTGTAAACAATGCAGACCACCTGCTTTTCACCTCCTTCACCAGGGGCTCATCTCCGATCACCTCTTTCATTCTCAAAGAAAAGGTGCTCTCCATAAGGGCATCCACTTTCTTTCCATCCATTGTCTTTTTCTTCATCTCACTCTCTAAAGCACATCTCTCCTCTTCAAGAGTATTAGAGTTCTTTCTCTGAGGAAAGTGGGGCAGAAAATTAACCTCTGACTTCCTTGGCTTCTTACTTTTTCTTTTCTTTCCTCGTCCCGAATAAAGCCCTAACGGGACTTTATTTTACTATTGTTTCTGAGTCGTGCATTTTGGGTCCAACCCCCACGCACCCGCCTCAGAACAATTTCGCCACTATGGACCCTGCTGACTCAACTGCCATGTTCCACGCCCTCCAGGAACAAGGAGCCATCGTCCGGCAGCATTCACAAGGAATCTCCGAGCTTCACCTAGAGATTTGTGAACTGTGTGCAGAGATGAGGAGGCTCACCGTTGCGGTCCTGCCACAACCACGGGAGGAACCCACCCACCCACCCACTTCCCCGGCGGTCAACCCCTCGGGAGCCTGGCAATTCCGGGAGCCCCAACAACCCCCCCCGGAGAGGTTCGGTGGAGAACCTGAAAGGTGCAAGGCGTTCCTACTCCAATGCGAGTTTGTATTCAAACAACAGCCCCAGACCTACAACAGCGACGACCGACGGATTGGCTATGTGATGGGACTACTCAAGGGGAGGGCGTTGGATTGGGCTACGGCGGTGTGGTCCGGGGATTCTTTCCCTCCTCGTTACCCAGTCTTCGCCGACGAGATTCGAAAGGTGTTCCAACACGCATCCAGCGACCAGGAGCCATCCCAGAGACTGATTGCTCTGCGCCAGGGATGGAAGACCGCGGCAGACCACTCCATCGACTTCCGCACCCTCGCAGCAGCTACTAGTTGGAACGATGCAGCTTTGGCGAATCTCTTCCTGGCCAGCCTGAGCGAGACGCTCCAGGACGAGTTGGCGCGACTGGACCCCATCACCCAGCTCGACCAACTCGTGCGCACCATACGATCCGCCTGGACAACCGCGCCAGACAACGCCGGTCGGAGAGACCGATCCTTCCCGGCAACCCGTACCCCAGGCAGGGCCCAAGTCCTCGACGAGAGGAGCAGCAGTCGGAGGGATCCGAACCCATGGACCTGTCCCGGGCCGGTACCAGGGTCTCTTCCGAGGAACGAGCACGCCGCAGAACCACCGGTTCGTGCTTCTACTGTGGGAGGCCGGGTCACACCCAGGCTCGGTGCTCCTTCAGGACCAGGCGACCAGTAGAGGTGAGAGCAGTCGACAGGCATGAGGGTGCTGACAGAGAGAACCATCGTCCCACGCTCACCACGCTGTTGATTCTTCCCGACAGAACAACCCGGATTAACGCGTTGGTGGATTCTGGAGCGGACGCCAATCTCATCGACGAAGTGTTGGTGTCCGAACTGAACATCCCCACCCTCCCTCTACCCCACCCTGAGAATGCGCGGTCGCTGGATGGAAGGACTTTCTGCCGCATGACGCACATTACTATTCCCTGTCAACTGGTCATTTCTGGGAACCATCGAGAGATGATCCAGTTCCGCGTCATCCAGTCCCCCAATGACCAACTCATCTTGGGATTACCCTGGCTCCAGAAACACAACCCCACGATCAACTGGAGTTCCAATCAAGTTCAAGCCTGGGATTCTAGATGTCATCTGTCCTGCCTGCGTTCCGCTCCACCACCAGCAGAGGGAGCACTAGCTCCACCACAGACTCCCAAGCCCTCCCTGGAAAGGGTTCCCACACCTTACCATGACCTGGGCGCAGTATTCTCCAAGATACAAGCGCAGTCTCTGCCGCCTCATCGACCCTACGACTGCGCCATCGAGCTCCTTCCTGGTTCGTCACTTCCCTCAAGTCGCCTTTACAACGTCTCCAGACCTGAAAGGGAGGCTATGGAGACATACATCCGTGACTGCCTGGCTAACGGACTAATTCGCCCTTCTTCCTCTCCCGTCGGTGCGGGATTCTTCTTCGTCCAGAAGAATGATGGCTCCCTACGCCCGTGCATCGACTACAGGGAGCTGAACAACATCACGGTGAGGAACAAGTATCCTCTGCCCCTGATGGACTCCGCGTTCCACCCACTTCACGAGGCCACCATCTTCACCAAGCTGGATCTTCGCAACGCGTACCACCTGGTCCGGATCCGTGAGGGCGATGAATGGAAGACCGCCTTCAATACCTCTCTCGGACACTTTGAATACCTGGTCATGCCATTCGGCCTCACCAATGCTCCTGCTGTGTTCCAGGCCCTGGTGAATGATGTTCTTCGGGACTTGTTGGGTCGCCATGTGTTCGTCTACCTGGATGACATCTTGATCTACTCCACTAATGCCAAGGATCATGAAAACCACGTCAGGCAGGTTCTACAAAGGCTTCTAGAAAACAAATTGTTTGTCAAGGCAGAAAAGTGCGTCTTCCACTCCGACACAGTTGAGTTCCTTGGGTTTATCCTTGAGAAGGGACAGATCAGGGCGGATCCCAAGAAGATTCTGGCGGTCACCGACTGGCCCACACCCACCTCACGCAAGCAACTCCAGCGCTTCTTGGGATTCGCCAATTTCTACCAAAGGTTCATCCGTTCCTATAGCCAAGTGGTCTCCCCTCTAACCAAGCTCACGTCCCCAGCGGTGCCATTCCGGTGGAGCCCCGAAGCTGAGACGGCCTTCACCAAGGTTAAGAGACTGTTCGCTTCCGCTCCCATCCTGGTACACCCCGACCCCACCCGCCAGTTTGTGGTCGAGACGGATGCTTCCGACACAGGGGTGGGAGCAGTGCTCTCTCAGGTGGCGGCCGCTGACAACCGACTACACCCCTGCGCCTTCTTCTCCAAGAAGCTGTCCCCGGCGGAGAGGAACTACGACGTTGGAAACCGTGAGCTGCTGGCAGTCAAACTGGCGCTGGAGGAGTGGAGACATTGGCTGGAGGGGGCCGAGAAGCCGTTCATCGTTTGGACCGACCACAAGAACCTGGCATACCTCCAGACAGCCAAAAGGCTGAATTCTCGACAGGCGAGATGGGCGCTGTTCTTCGGGAGGTTCAACTTCTCTCTGACCTACCGTCCAGGTTCAAAGAACGTTAAGCCCGATGCCCTGTCCCGTCAATTCAACACCTGTTCTGAGCGTGAGATCCCCGAGAACATCCTTCCTACCTCCTGCACCATCGGATCTGTCACATGGAAGATCGAGGCGGTGATCCAGAGGGCTCTACGGGAGGATCCCGATCCCAGGTCCAACCCCGGATTACGCCTATACGTCCCCTCAGCCGCTCGGACACAGGTGCTGCAATGGGCCCATTCATCCCTCCTCTCCTGCCATCCCGGCTTTACCCGCACCTTGGCGGTGCTGAAGCGGAGATTCTGGTGGAGTGCCATGATCCCCGACACCAGACGCTTCATCAAGGCTTGCACCACATGCGCCAGAAGCAAAGCATCTCACCAGGCCCCTGCTGGACTGCTTCAACCATTGCCGGTGCCCAGCCGACCCTGGAGTCACATCGGAGTGGACTTCGTGACCGGACTTCCCCTTTCCGAGGGTAACACCACCATCCTGACGGTGGTGGACCGATTCAGCAAAGCGGTACACTTCATCCCCCTGGCTGGATTGCCCACCGCCCAAGAGACCGCGGATGTTCTGGTGAGAGAGGTGTTCCGCATCCACGGACTTCCATCAGACATCGTATCGGACCGCGGCCCCCAATTCATTTCCCAAGTCTGGAAAGCGTTCTGCGTGGCCCTCGGGGCCACAGCTAGCCTCTCTTCGGGCTACCACCCTCAATCCAATGGCCAAACTGAGAGGGCCAATCAGGACCTGGGGGCTGCTCTACACTGCGTATCGGCCAAGAACCCAGCCGGCTGGAGCAAGATGCTTACCTGGGTCGAGTACGCTCACAACACTTTACCCTGCGCTGCCACCGGGAAATCACCTTTTGAGGTCTCCCTGGGCTACCAACCTCCACTGTTCCCTGACCAAGAAGCCGAGATCGCTGTTCCCTCCCTCGCCATCCACATGAAACGGTGCGCCAAGGTTTGGAGGGATGCCAAGGCCGCGCTGCTAAGCACGGCAGACCGCAATCGGCGTTTTGCTGATCGCCACCGCACTCCAGCTCCAGCCTACAAACCAGGTGACTCCGTCTGGTTGTCCACTAAGGACATTCCCCTCCAAGCCACCTCTCACAAGCTACAACCCCGCTTTATTGGTCCCTTTAAGATCCACAAAATCATCAATCCTTCCTCTGTAAGATTGTCACTCCCTGCTTCCCTTAAGATTCACCCCACATTCCATGTTTCATGTATTAAGCCTGTATCCTCTCACCCCATATGTCCCCCGGATCCCCCACCACCTCCCCCCCGCATTATTGACAACCACCCCGCATTCACTGTTAAGAAACTCTTGAACATTCGTAAGAGGGGCCGTGGGGTGCAATACTTGGTTGACTGGGAGGGCTATGGCCCTGAGGAGCGTTCCTGGGTCGCTCCCAGTCTCATTCTGGACAAATCGCTCATCAGAGACTTCCATCGTGACCACCCTGATAAATTCCAAGGACCGCCAGGAGTCGGTCGTTAGGGGGGGGTCCTGTCACGTTTCAGGTCTGTCTCACCATGTTTTATGTTGATTTATGTTTTTTCATGTTGTCTTAGTCACGTAGTGTCTTATCATGTATTATGTTAGTCTAGGTTCGTCATGTTGTTTAGTTTATTTCTTGTTACGATTTATTTTCTCGTCATGTCTAGTTTTGTTTCGTTACGATTATATTACCTGGTTATGTTGAGTGATTATCGTCTTAGTTTCGCTTTGTGTTATGTTTCGATGCATGTTTATTGTTACGTTAACTGGTCGTTGTTATGCATACACTTTTACATGTTTTTCCGCAAACCTTGCGTTCCGCCTTTTCTCTCTCTCTCTCTCTCTCTCTCTCTCGTTCTGTCCTTCACTCCCCTAATGTTTCTATTTGTCTATTTACTAAAACTACTAACGCTAGATCAGGATTGGGTAGAAACTAACAAGACTAATCATGTGTTCATGTTACCTTACGTTTCTCGTGCATGTCATTTACTAATTTACTAATGCTAGGGCAGGATAGGTTTATTACTAACGATTACTAATCTCCTTGTTAAACTTGTCATCCATCGCACCTAACTAATTGTCTACACCTGTCTACACCTGCATTTATAGCCCAGTCGCGCAACTGTTCACGGCGAAATTGTCTGCCTCTGTTTACCACGCAACTCTTGAGCATTATTTACTGTTTGATTACACGTTACGATCCACGCCTGTTTACTGACCATCGATTATTGATTTCTGTTTTGTGACCTTCGTTTTGTTTCTTGACTACGTCCCCGCCTACCGTTTTTGTACTTTTGCCCCGCTGATTGTTTCATGGTTTCGACTCCCGCTTCGCCCACGACTACGCCTCTGCCTGCCGTCCGCCTGTTCATCTGCCCCGCTGACAGCTCCCCTGCTACTGGACCTCCCTGCACGCCTACCGACTACGAGTTTGCCTCTTCCCTCGGCACCGTGCTTTTTGTTTGTTTTGTATTTGTTTGGCTGGATCTTCGTGTATGGACATTGCTTGTGTTGACTACGCTCCTGGGACTCGTCCCGAATAAAGCCCTCACGGGACTTTATTTTACTATTGTTTCTGAGTCGTGCATTTTGGGTCCAACCCCCACGCACCCGCCTCAAAAACCAGACACAAAAGACATACAAAGAGAAATAAAATAAATAAGGTGAAACTAGCATGTGTATGGGATGTGAAAGACAGTAGATATAGATCATGCTATATCTTTTTTTACAATAACATAAGAATGAAATAATACTAAACCTTAGTGAAGTAAAAAAGCTTTTGGAGAGACAAATTGTTTTCCTCGAATGGTGTAAAGCGAGAGTGGAGAGTAATCATTCAGATTCTGAGGGTCTTTGATGGAGATGTCAGCTGTCGGCCTCATACACAGTTCGAAGCATCTGAGGTGCTCCACATACCAGGGTGTAAAATGTTGGACTATGAATGACATGTTCTGTGACACGATCAGTACTTTGACTATTTTCCCAAAGTCTGGAAGCCCACTAGTCTCACCAAAAGACACAACCATGCCCTCAGAATATTTTGTGCCACATAAGGATGCACTAGAGGTAAGACCAACAGACTTCACAGTATTGTACTTTCGTTGAATAGCTGTCTTGATTGAAAACTCCAAAATGTCTGGTGAAATATTTGTGACATTCACCACCTCCAAGTCAGGTTTGAAGACACTTGGCATTTCGAGTTGGTAGGCAAGAAAGAGCTGATGGTGTCTGGACAAGGTGAACAGAATGTTTCTGAAATTGTTTACATCTCGCACAACCTTCTTAAAAAAACTATGCTTTGCCTCAAAGCGAATAGTCCAAAAATCCGAAGCACCGGACAAGGTGTGGATAATGTTCTAAACAGTGGTGTTTAGGTCTCAGTCTTAATTCCGGAAAAACCTCCTGGAGTAAGTTCTGTGATCTGAGATTTTACATTCCAAGTCATATAAAGATTCATCTGTGAACTTAGAGCTACACAATATTTCAGCAATGTCCTTTAAATCCATAAGAATGCCCCATGTTTTGTTATCCTCAGGTACTAAATGGCCAATCATGAGAGGTAGCAAGCGTAGCAAAGTCCAATTCTCATGACCGTTGCCTCCAATTGATCCATTTACATGAAACGTCTTGGATATTTTTTCAGGTCTGTTAAGTTTATCAGCAAATCTATAAGGAAATGTGTGAATTACATTGTTCAGTTCATCCAGTGTGAAAAATTTCCTCGAAATTAAATCCTAATGAACAAAGTACTTGGTTACGTTGAAGGGCTCACAAAAATAATTCACATAGCAGTTGTGCGTTTACTGGTGCAGGGTCTAATTGTCTTTCATGCTGGGCCACCAAATGCCTTTTTAGAGCCACCTGAGTTCTGAAGGTACAAGGAGAGTCTCTGTGTATGCAAGGCAAGGGGCAAGAAGGTCCATAATGTCCATGCTTAAGTTTATAATGTCTTATTATTGTCTTCTGATTTCCTGTAGAAAAAATGCAGAACTTACAAGTCCACTGTATAAATTTGCAATCCAATGGTGAAGTATCCTCCAACCAGTTATTTCTGTAGGGAGAAAATAGGAAATAATGGGAAATAATGAGCAAGCATGCTTCAAAATGCAACAAGAAGTTCAAGTCAGTTAAAGATTTTACCACTTCAAACACTTAATGAGACTTAACTTTGCATTTCATATATCAACAGTTAAACATATGTATTGCATTGCATTAGTCAGGCTTTTCCCTTGGCAGACATGAATCTTTCTACAGGAAGCAATAGAAAAGCAAGTCGGTCTGAAATTGGTGACCACTGCAGCTCATCTAACTACTACTTTAGACACACACCTCTTTCTTCAGGCACAAAATCATGGAAACATTTTGTGCAATGTTGTGCATGTTCTAACTCCATAAAGTGTAGCTCGAAATTCACAGATTGAATTCATTCTTGTTCATAGTTGTTCATAATTCACTGATTCAATTTCTAAACTAGACCTAGTTTTCATTCAGTTAATTCACTTAACATGTACTACAGTACAGCAAGTGACTTAGTTATTTTCAGAGTGAGAATAAGTGTGACTGTGTATCTCTTCACTTATTTAGACTACATATAATCCCTCTACATGTTAAATGCAGTGAGATGCTCGACAACTTCGCACAAGTGCACTCATAAGAACATGCCCAGTCATGTGCGCCTAACCTGATAACTCTTGCTAGCACGCTTGAGTTTGAAATGGCGGAATGGAACTGCAAGAAAGTTCAATACTTTCAATACACTTTTTGCATGCCTTCATATTACAAACTTTACACAGAGATTAATATTCATGCACAAAAAATCTTTGCACGGAGAAATGCATCAACATAATCTTGAGTCTTTCTTACCAACTAATGTTAACATGAATAGTTAGCCTAACTTACACAGTATACTTACAAAAGATTCATTTACAACGTAGAGTGTTTACATGTTTCTACGAAAGCAATTTTTCCATTTTCTATTTCTAAAAATAAAACCCAAACCATACTGAATTAACAATGAGCTGCTAAAGAGAGGTTCACTCACCAAAACATGATGTCTTTTCAGTCAGGGACATCTTTCCCCCAGCCAGGAGAAAATGGCGGTCGGTCATCCTCCCGAAAAAAACATCTGGAGGTGTGGCTAGTAAAGGCATCTGCGCATGCGCATGTCACGTGACTCAGCATCAGATGGAGGTGAACTATGATAACTAGTGAATATGACAAGAGAAATTAAGTTGTACCAATTTTGTCTTTCGTTTTCACCACTAAAACCCGAATATATAAGTTATCTGAACAACTGCGTTAAATTAAAGTCAACTTGGCTAAATATTACAAGTTAACAGAACAAAAAGGGAAAATATTGTGACCAAGGTGCTATGGCAACCTGTGTATGTGGAGGTTCAGATTCTAGCCTTGTTCTACTTCTGGAAGCCTGTTGGGCTACATCCACCTCTAGTCCCCTTTGCTTACTCCAGTGGAATTGTTTGGTTGAATTTATTACTGTTCTATCTCTTCCCCCTTCCCTTTTGGCTTCGTCACTTAAGTTACAGTGGGGAGGGTGGAGGAAGGGCTGATGGTGTACCTTAGGGATAATAATACATTTTTTACCCTTTCTTGATAGTATTGTCCCCAAGGGAGGAATACAATGGTATATAAAAACGTCCACTATTCTAAAGCAGAATGTGGGGCATATTGTCAACAAATGAAAGAATTAAGTATCAGGCACATACATGTATTTTGTGTTCATTACATCTTCATATGTTATAGAAAGAGGGTGTGCACTTTCCTCATCGGTGGATAAGTTGCCACATTATGTGGGGTAAGTTGTCACATTTGATTTTTTCAATAAATAATACAACCGAGTCATTGTGAATATAGATTTATTTGCAATTAAAAACAAAATATAATTCATCAAAGGATCTAGGAGGGATGGGGCAGCATTACCCCCCAAATATGCAATTGCTGGTACCCTCAGTAATGTCAACAGCAAACCTCTGTGACCGTCAATCTCTGATGAACAACAGCAGAACATCCCACTTTACTCCCCATCCCATGTCAGTCTCTGCAACAAATGACAGCGGAACACAAGCTCCCTCTCCAAACTGAACAACTGCAAAACGTCGCTTGTGGCAGTTGTAGTCCACTGTATTTCTGACTAATGAGTTCTGGCACACATAAATTGCCTGGACTTGGGTACAAGCATCAATTTGATAGTAAGACTCAACTAAAAGCCTGCCTTATGTAGTCCAGGAATTGTTCTGCTACTCTAAACTATAAGTGTGTATATATAATAAACCATTTACAACAACATTAGTACTATTATAAGACAGCTAGCTGCTGATTACACAGTATCACAATGATTTTTGAGCAAATTGTAGTATATGTCAATTTACTGTGGAAAAACGTTAACGACAACTTGCCCCAAAGTCACTGAGAGAACTTTCCACATACTGACATGGGCTAATTAGGGCTTAATCACAAGGTCAGTTTAACATAGGAATGCAGCCACAGAATCAGAAGACACTTTATGCTCTCCTCTACTCTACTAAAACATTTTGTAACATTCTTACCTACAAGTTTTATTACAAAAAATGTGAATTGCCCTTTTCTTTGCTTTTGAAGGTGAAAAATAAGAAAACTGTCCTCACTTCAGATTAGTATGACTGACCACATGACCAACAGGCTATTCAATTTGTGAGGTAGTGCCTCTTGTTTTGGAAAAATGTGACAACCCTGATCTCCCCAACATTGATTAGGTTAGGACCATGGGCCTAGCCTAGGCTAAGCCTTAGCAATATGACAGCAGATTAACAACCAAGTCATAGGGTGCTAATTATGTTAGCTAGCACAACCTGTTGGAAAAATTACAAATAAAAACCATTTGTATTCAAGCATGGGGAATAAATAAGGAACAGGTTTACACAGTTAGAACACAGTTTAAAACATCAATTGCTATTTAAATTGCTACATTGCCATGCTTTGTCCTTTGCTTAGACCTGAAAGATTTAGCTCAGAAATTCATAGAGAAGCAATTGTTTGAGCAACAATCTTAGCATAAATTCACAGTGCAACGATTGTTAGGCTAGAGCAATCATGAGAAGCAACATTGTAAATGGTAAATGGCTGGCATTTTTATAGTGCCTTTATCCAAAGCGCTGTATAATTGATGCTTCTCATTCACCCATTCACACACGTACTAACACACCAACAGTGATTGGCTGCCATGCAAGGAACCAACCATCCGTTTGGAGCATTTTGGGGTTAGGTGTCTTGCTCAGGGACACTTCAACACAGCCCGGGTAGGGGAGCGAACCGGCGACCCTCCAATTGCCAGACGACTGCTCTTACCACCTAAGCCAATGTCGCCCCATTGCTTGCAGTAGCAAGCAAAGGCTGCAGAAGCAGTGCAAGCAAAGATACCCTAGTCAGATTGCCTTGTAACAGTACTTAGGTGTTATGTACAACACTGAGCAGACCAAGAGATACCAAGAACCAAGTTCAGAGCCAAGAGATCAACAGACAATGCTCAAAACAGAAAGCAAAAGAATAGTTGAATATCCACACAGTCAAAATCCAGGGAGTCAGAAAAACGAAGGTATAAAAGGGCTGAGACAAAAATCAGAGTTGAAAAAACCAAGCAAATAATCAAAAACCAAAGAAACAGATGAGCAACCAAAACAAGAGAAAACAAATCAAATGGGTGTCATAAAAAATCTCAATAATCAGGTGTACTAGGAACTCGGCACTGAAAATTATCAACGTTCTGACAAATGTTACTGCGGAGACTGACAGAAGGTGACAATCTAGGCGGGGCTCGGAAGAAAGGTGGGCTAAACAAATAGACAACAGGTGGGAAACATAATAGGGTAATGATACAATAACAGGGGGAGACGAAAACGTGGACTGGATGCATGTAAACACACATACAGCTCCAGATTAGGGAGTAGACATTTGCACAGAGTGAAGACGTAGTGATAGTAAGAGACAGGTGCAAATACTTTGCTGAAACTAAGCAAGTAATCAGGGATAGCACAGGAAGGCGGAGTTATAGAACAGTGTGGAAAGCTAGGAGATTACATTAGTGAGTTAGTTACGTGATTAATCTAAACTACCCAATTAAAGTGACTGTTAGTTTGTTAGTTAGACAGTAAGTGCATTAATCAGATTAGTACTGTACAATATCTAAATTAGTATTTGTTAGTAAGAATAGTGCTTTACAGCATTTAACTATCGACAGAAGCTGGAAGTAAGGAATGCGAGATGTCGAAAACCCGAACTACCGAAACCACCCGAATAGTGAAGCACGGAGACGGGGGAGTGACTTGGGCTCAGAAACATACAGACCCAGACATAACAGGGGATCACGCATGCAAAACTGTAATGGCAACAATAACCAGATATGAATGAATGTGAATAAATAACAAGAATAAACAATAATAACACTAAAAACAGACAGAACAAACTTAGTGCACATTACACTAGGTATGATGCAGCCTTAATTAAACTTGAGATATATAATATGAGGGGGGAAGGGTCACACTGGATGTTGCTCTTATATTATTTATTATATAGCTATAGCCATTTAGCTGCTGCATATTTTATTGTCTTTACTCAGCAATTGCATTTCACTCATTCACCATTAGCTGTGGCCCACAGATCTTCATGACTGCCCCTATGTCTGCAGTGAGTAATGCTGCTTCAATTCAGTCTGATATTTTTGCTTAGCAGATGGCATTATCAAAAACAAGACATGCCTTGTATTTCACAGATCATGCATCTATAAGGCCAGACATATGCCAATGCCATTCAATCTTCCTCAGAGCTGTAGCAGTCTCCACAGAGATTTAAAAAATATTCAAAAAGTAATTTCCCCAAACCCCCATACAACATCATGCATGTTTGGCTGAAGTAACAGAAAGTAACAAAGACAGAGAGATGGGTACTGCTACACCTGAAATAATACCTACCACAGCAGACTGCATGTTGGTTCCCTACCTAGCACTCTGGCTTTTTATATTCATTTCAGGTTATTACATTACATTACAGACATGTGGCAGACACTCTTATCCAAAAGTGCAAAACCATAACCAGGGAGGAGTGTGCTGAAAATCCTAGAGGGAAATACACCTTCAAGTGCCAGAAGTGACCATACAGATAAAAACTTGAACCCTTATAACCTGTAGATTAATCAGATAAACTGACCAAGAAGCAGCAATGAAATGTACTGCTAAGAACAGTAAAATAAGCATGCATAAGTGTGACAATTACAAGAGACAGCACATATGGCTAATTATAAATTATCGGGCAGTAGGGAGGGGAAGGGAAAGACGCTACCTTAAAAGTTGCATCGGTTTTGGTATTTTTATGGTTTAAGTTTTATTTTTATGGTTCTATTCTTAGGCTTGTCGTGAGTGTACATGAATCTTTGTATTTAGAATATGTACTTTGGTTTTGTTATCAAAGCAACCAGACTTTGTAATTTAGCATTTTTACTTGCTGCTTTAAGTCACTACAGATAAGAGCATCTGCTTAATGAATGCAATTTAATGTACAGAAGCTCAATAATAAAATCTCAGGGTATACAGTACATCCCCTTGGTACATGTGAGCAGGATTGACAGAATTACATTTTTATTTACGTAATATCAATGATGAGATTTTCTTTCATTTTCCTTGAATGTACTGACATCTACAGGACATGTACTATAAAGTGACAGTTAGAGGCAAAAGGTAAAAAAGGCTGTGAAATTCACACAGGTATCAATTCATTTCATGAGAGCACCAATGAATAAAATACCAAGCTATATTATAGTGAATGCGGTAGCTATATGATTTTGTTGGTTGGTACTTCCATTCAAAAGCAAATTCAATTTGAAAGTGAATATCTCACCCATTTCAAAACCAATCTCAATGCTATATCACAGCCATTTCTGCAGTATGGATACCTTTTAAAAATGAGCCGAAAATATTAAAGGAGTAACATGGTGGTTGGTCACACTTTGTAGGTTTTATATGCAATTTCCACAAAAAAGTTTAGTAAGCATTTTAAAGGCATCGTTGTATTTTCAACAGCTTGCTTGCATTGGATTGGTTATCATTGGATAAGTAAGCGTCTTATCCTAGGCTATCGATAGTTGATATATTAAGTTAGATAGCAAAGATGAGCACATACCATGGAGGTAGCTATGGTAACAAACAACAATGTGTGGAAAGCATGGTCTGTTAATCATAGCTAATTTTTCTAATTTCATGACTGTACATTTTATTTTATTTTAATCCGACCTCAAAATTCTTCATTTTTATAATGAATTGTCCATAGACATAACATTTGGAGACACAATGCTAATATGAATGAGGCTAATCTAAAGTTGTAAATGAAAAAAGGTTTTAAACGTTATGGTAACATGTTGTGTTCAGCAACGTTATCGCTTGCAGTTGTATGAAATAGCAAACAGATGGCACCCTAAATAATGGCAGCCAGTCTCACTGTCTGTCGAAAGTGGAAAACATTTCAGATACAGCAAGGCAAGGGTGGCCAAAAAGATACCAGCTTGATTGGCATATATAGAAAACTTACAGCTAAATCACCAGCTATTTGAGCTAGTTTATAAGGCTAGTCATAAACACACAAAAAAGTGAGTTCGCTGAGCTAGCCAGCTAGCTCTAGCTACATGGAAAAATGGCATGACAGTTTAATGCCAGATACTTAACTAGCTACCTAGCCTATAGTTAGGCTGTTTGGAGTAATTATAATATATATAGCTGAAATTGAATATTTCTTATTATGCATGCGACAACATGCAATCTTGCAAGAAAGATGGAAGTTAATATGCAAATACCATATTGTTTCCATACTGTTGGCGTCTCCTTAAGATTTGCATTTCAGACAGTGGGAGTATCGCTTAAATGGAAAACAATGACACTAAATAGCTATACTTCTACTTAAAAGTAAAGTTGTGCATACTGCACAACTCTATGGTATCTATCCAAAAGCGTGTATCTCACTCAAAATCTTAAACTCGTGTTTCAAAATTAAATAATTGTTTCAATGAATTATTCAGTGTCATCAAGTCCCTTTATCATTGTTTGAAATCAAGACAGTTAAAATGGTGAGACATATTGCCATTAGGACAGTGCACCCTGGAAGAATGTTCCAGTAACTTAAAATCAGTCTCTTTTCTTGTTGTATAATATTTCACATTGAAATATGTAAAAGACCACTTGTAAGAGACTGGACAAGAATATTACTTGTTGAGAATCAATTTTATTGATAGTATGACAGTGCAGTAAGCAGAAAACACTACAAGGAAGGGAAATCAGTAAGAAATCACCAGTACATTACAGTATAGTTCATGTATTCTTTATGAACTTCAAACAAGCTTTTACTGTAAACTGAAATAGCCTGAAGAATTACAATATTGCACAATTGCACACCTGTTTATATGATTGATGATGCCAAATTGGCCCGCGATAGGTTGCACTCTTCGACGAGGCTCTGCCATTGTACGACCATGGTTGATTACATGATCCACAATGGTGGCCCTCACTTCATTAGATACAACCATGTGCATTTAACCTCTTCTCCTCTTCCTCTGTTTTTCTCCTAAACATACCACCATGCATCCTTACTCCTCTTCCTCTTCACCTTGGATGAGCCCCTGTTAGATGTTTGCCTGAGAATGTTCTTCCATGATCAGAAAGTGTAGTATTGTAATTGTGTTACACCTATGCCCTACAGTAATTTGTGACTGGGTAAACTCAGATACGGGAAAATTCCCTTCATAAATTAAATCCAAGATTCACCTGACAAGCAATTTATCAATTGAGCTGACATTACATCAATACAATGTCACTTAAATTCTAGGGAGAATCTACTTGACATATTATGATGGTTATATGGACCATTTTGCACATGATGACTGACACAAAGAGTAGTTGCACAGTGTTTGAGAGTAAAACTATTAAACAAAAACCAACATAATCGATTCTGATCAACAAGACAAGACAATTGTACTTCATCATTTGCTTAAATGTGCTTCACATTTATGATTTGTAGAAATGGGAAATGGTGTTCTGCTATGAACAAGTGATGTTATGTTGTGGAGGTTATCACATATTGTTTTGAGAATGTTAATTATTCAACAATTTGGCCAAAGCAATTCAGAAAAACTAACTCTAGTTAACTATGGCAAGTGGGCCAAATGGATTATTTAATGTAAGGAAGGGTTTCCACCAAGGGTTTTATTTTAAATGCCTCTGAAGTATTCTTTGAACCTCCCAGTGTAGGAAATTAAATATAACATGTTATTTTAAAAGATAATCTGTAGGTGTCAATAATGTAAGGCACCCCCCTTACAATTATTGTTAATAAAATCAAACAAAGTGAAATTGTCAATAATTCTTTCCTTAATTTGGTTAATCTCAGTCTAAAGGAACTATGTTGTGCCATACAATCACTTCCTGTTTCACTAGAGTATAAAAATTAGGGAACAAACATGGGAAATCTATTTTCATCCATCAGCATGGGAAGACCCAAAGAACTGCCAATTCAGAAGAGATGATCGGTGATAATTGACCATCACAAGCCTGGAAATGGGTACAACATACATAAACCATTAAACATACCACAATAATAAAAGATGGAATGGTAACGAAAGGAAGAGGATGCAGGTGTATGCTGTTCTTACAGATGGTGAGGAAGATGGTGAGGGAGGCTATAAGGAACCAAAGGGTCATGGTTTAAGAATTGTAGAAATTGGTTGCATCTTGGGGTCACCAAGTCTAAGAAATAACCATAAACTCCACTTCCATACCAACAAACTCTTTGGAAGGGCAGTATGAAGAAAGCCCTTACTGAGCACTGTAAACAAAATCCAGCTTCTGGAGTTTGCCAAACATTATTTGAATTATGACTGGAAGAGAGTTCTAATGTCAGTTGAGACCAAAATTGAACCCTTTGCCATACATACCATAAACATGTTTGGAGGCAAAAGAAAAAGGAGAAACACCTCATACGGAGGTGAATCATTGATGTTTTGGAAATGTTCTGTAGCTAGACACTAGGGCACTATTTAATATCAATGGAATAATTAATTCAACTAAGAACCAGGAAAGTTTACCAGAAAATCTGGATGTCTCTGCTAAGAAGCTGGGACATCGGTCGTAGGGAGATCTTCCTGCAGGAAAATGACTCCAAAACGACATCAAATCCATCCATTGGCACAACTCTGGTTTTCATGTTAATCCTGTGATGACCATGCCTGGTCTTCCCCAGCTGAGGTTGTTGCTGTCATCCAGCAGGTGGCAGTGCTGCATGCTTTCCCTCCCTTGGAATGGTCTCATCGTTGATTGGATAATTGCTTAATGAGTTACCAATTTTCCTGAGTGTTTGCACCTGAAAGGAGCCTGATAAATGGCTTCACCCAGAGGCTCGGGGAGAAGGTGATTTCTCACTCCGTGCTGAGCTGTTGACTGTTGACTGTTGACTGTTGACTGTTGACTGTTGACTGTTGACTGTTGACTGTTGACTGTTGACTGTTGACTGTTGACGGACTTGGTCTTCCTTTGTTATTTTAGATTTCCACACTCCACCTGCACTCATACTCAAACACCCCTAAACTGATTCAATCTGACACGCATTCAGACAGAAACACAAGTATTGAAAAATAAATATATTTTCCTTGTCTGGTCTCCATGTTTTGTTGTGACCGGCTTGAATGCCGGTCGTAACAATCCTATGTGTCAATATCTCAAAAACTATTTAGTGCACACACATGGTTGAAGACTTAAATTAAAGAAGAGGCACCAGAGAAATTTACCATTCAGAAATTTGAGATGGAACAAATGTATGTCAGAGCATGTCCATAGAGTGCACAAAAAGATACTAAAATACAAAATGCCTTATGTTTTTATAGTTTAGCACTCATATCTGAATTACATACTTTATATTTGTGCACAAACCTGATCAACAGTTTTCCCAAAACTGCACCCAGATTGTCACGTTTCAGGTCTGTCTCGCCATGTTTTATGTTTATTCATGTTGTCTTAGTCACGTAGTGTCTTATCATGTATTATGTTAGTCTAGGTTCGTCATGTTGTTTAGTTATGTTTCATTACGATCTATTTTCTTGTCATGTCTAGTTATGTTTTCGTACGATTATATTACCTGGTTATGTTGAGTGGTTATCGTCTTTGTTTCGCTTTGTGTCATGTTTTGATTTATGTTTATTGTCACGTTAACTGGTCACGGTTTATGCATACACTTTTACATGTTTTTCCGCAAACCTTGCGTTCCGCCTTTTCTCTCTCTCTCTCTCTCTCTCTTTCTGTCATTCACTCCCTAATTGTTTCCATTTGTCTATTTACTAAAACTACTAACGCTAGATCAGGATTGGGTAGAAACTAACAAACTAATCATGTGTTCATGTTACCTTACGTTTCTCGTGCATGTCATTTACTAATTTACTAATGCTAGGGCAGGATAGATTTATTACTAACGATTACTAATCTCCTTGTTAAACTTGTCATCCATCGCACCTGTTTTCCATTTCCTTGCTACGCTCTAACTAATTGTCTGCACCTGTCTACACCCGCATTTATAGCCCAGTCGCGCTACTGTTCACTGCGAAATTGTCTGCCTCTGTTTACCACGCAACTCTTGAGCATTTACCACTATTGATTACACGTTACGATCCAAGCCTGTTACCGACCATTGTTTATTGATTTCTGTTTTGTGACCATCGTTTGTTTTTTGACTACGTCCTCGCCTACCGTTTTTGTACTTTTGCTTCGCTGATTGTTTCATGGTTTCGACTCCCGCTTCGTCCACGACTACGCCTCTGCCTGCCGTCCGTCTGTTCATCTGCCCCGCTGACAGCTCTCCTGCTACCGGACCTCCCTGCACGTCTACCGACTACGAGTTTGCCTCTTCCCTCGGCACCGTGCTTTTTGTTTGTTTACTTTTTGTTTGGCTGGATCTACGTGTATGGACTTTGCTTGTGTTGACTACTCTCCTGGGATTCGTCCCGAATAAAGCCCTGAGGGGTCTTTATATTACTATTGTTTCTGAGTCGTGCATTTTGGGTCCAACCCCCACGCACCCGTCTCACAGATGTCCTCAAGTGTCCCCAAATCTCTCCAAATATAAAACATCTGCATATCTTTCACGTTTGTTTTCTTCACATATGAGAGTATGTTTTATAAAGCATACACAAAGTGTCCGAAAAGCTGTCCAGAAACTCTTTATAACCAGCCTGCGTCACATTTAAAATGGAACTTTATTTCAAAATTACAGGCAATCACAAGTTTTTCTATCCAAATTATGTAATTACTAGGGGTGAGCCGAGTACTCGTTTTAGACGAGTACCCAAAATGGTTATTGACTTTTTTTTTTTTTTACAAGTAATTGCTTCATTATCTGTGATTGGAGAATTGGTCTACTTTATTTATACATTTTGTACATTGGATGCGGTAGCTGTAAATCAGTGATGAATGTGTAACAAAGTTAACATTGTTTTGTGATAGGCCAGTTCATCCCTGGTTCCTTCCTCTTGATGAGTGAAAATGACTGCCTGCTGTTTTTTTCCTCACTTTTCTCTTTGGCATTTCAAGAGAGTGTTGTGTGAACTTGTTCCGATCATAGATTCTATAGTATTTTGTCATAGCAGGCATGTAAATCATACATTATTTTATTTTGTGCATTGTTTATCAGTTGCCAGCAGCTCATTTATCATTTATCAGCAGCATCGTTAATTTCACAAGCAGGCTGTTCCCCGGAGAGATGTGGCAGTAGGCTAAACGAAACTGAATCGTTAGCCTACCTCAGCTTGAGCATTGCATACAGTCCCACACACAGACACACACACACAAACACAATGCACAGCTCTCTCATTCGTTTTAATAAAATAAAATAAAAACCTCCCTTGTAGGCTATTGTTGCTACCACAACTGAAATTTGAAATTCGACGGCAACATGGATAGTGGTGCTGATAGAAATGGGCAGGCTTATATGGCTCAGCCAAAAGTGTTTCTTGTAAAATTGTTCACGCAAAACAATGTGTTTATTCATGCAACTTCTGCATTGTATATTTTTGTTCTTGTATTGGAACATTCATTTTCGATGTAGAGAAATGGTATCAAGGATTCTTGGAATATACATTTTATTGTCTGAGTCTGGGAGCATGGAGAGGGGAGGCTGGAGTTTTATTGCCTTGCTTTGCATATAAGCCAAATATTTCAAATTTTGACTCATCAGTCCAGAGAACCTGCTGGCATTTCTCTGCACCCCAGTTCCTGTGTTTTCGTGCATAGTTGAATCGCTTAGCCTTGTTTCCATGTCGGAGGTATGGCTTTTTGGTCGCAATTCTTCCATGAAGCCCACTTCTGACCAGACTTCTCCGCACAGTAGATTGGTGTACCTGGGACCCACTGGTTTCTGCCAATTCTGAGCTGATGCCACAGCTAGACATCTTCTGATTGCGAAGGGAAGTAAGCATGATGTTTCCTCAACGTTGCCGGTTTTTCTGTACTTCTTCAACAGAGCCTGGACAGCATATCTGGAAACCAATGTCTGCCTTGAAATTTCTGTCTGGGAGAGACCTTGCTGATGCAGTATAACAACATTGTGTCTTGTTGCTGTGCTCAGTCTTGCCATGGTGTATGACTTCTGACATTAGTTTGGCTGTTCCTCACCCAGTTCTAACCCTCCTACACAGCTGTTTCTCTTTCAGTTAATGGTTGTGTTTCAACCTACATATTAAGTTGATGATCATTAGCTCCTGTTTGGTATAATTGTTTAATCACACACCTGACTATATGCCTACAAAATCCCTGACTTTGTGCATGTGTACCTAGAAGAATTGATGCTGGTTTGAAGGCAAAGCGTGGTCACTCCAAATATTGATTTGATTTAGATTTATTTTGTTCACTCACTATGCATTTTAAATTCTTACCTTCACACTCGCCTAAAACCTTTGCTCAGTACCGTACATTGACAAAATATCAAATGAGACTTTAGATCAGCACAATTTTGTAACCGAAAGGGGGTCACCTATAAAAAACACTGTAGAATTTGAATACAGCAAAAATCACTATATCACTTATTTTCCTCCGCAGGCATTGCACTCAAAATTATGTAAAAAAAAAATACATAAAAGAATCCTGTACACTTGAGTACATAGCCAAAACAACAAAAACTGTCACTGCCAAAATAGTATGTTTGCATTTAAAATATTATTTTGCTAGATTTGAGTAAGGGAATCAATTATACTCAGTTGTTCTGCCATATTTTACCATAGATGATGAATCCGAACTTACCTGTGGCTACGTAGGTCTTTTGCTGGAATATCTGTTGTTGCAGTCATGAACACTGGTGGGAGGAGGACAGAAATTAGTCATTTAAATTCACCCAGCAATTTCTTGCTGTCAGCCAAATATTTTAACACGGGTGCAGTTTACTGGGAGCTGGAGGGAATGTGCATTATTTTGTGTTCTGTTGCATTTTGAGTCATAGTGCCTCTATTTTTCCAGGAAGAGCTGAGATTCAGAGGCCAGTATCTCGAACATTGCATTTTTGTGTTTGACCTTCTGGGTTGATGATACATATCCTTTTAAACATATCTTGTTCTTAGTTGGGGAACATGACTTTTCAACAAGCTTATCTCCCAATGCAAAGATTATTTTAAAGGTGTTTTTGGTTCTCATGGTTTCACTAATGAAGTTGAGCACATGCAAATTGAACAACATTCATTGGAAAAGTGTTTTCTAAGGGATTAATTTTATTATTCCACATATATATGGGTATATCAATTATCACTAAAAAAAGTCATAAAGTAGATCATTTCAATAACTTAGTAAATTAGTATCCATAAATTAGTGGACATTGCCAAGTATAAATATATAATAATCAGCTTATATCCTTCTACAGTCTTTTCACATACCAAACTTGACCATTATAAACTTTCATACACTGGTCGGGTTGCTTTTATTTAAGCTATGCGATTCTTTTTAAACGATAGAATCCGTCTTCACAGAAAAGGCCAAGAAATACCGGGTAACTGCACGACATCGCCTGTAACAAGCCACGTACACATTCTATCAGCTGTCCGCGTCCACTTGAGGTACTTTTTGTCAGTTTCAACAGAAAAAGAAACTTAAAATATGCAGTGTTAAGTCACTGACATATTAAATAAGTAACAAACAAAGCAATGTCCACTCAATGGGAAATTACGAAATAAATTGATGCGAAATTAGCCTATCTACAGTTCGTAATTTAAATGTTTCCAAAACTAGAATGGAAAGACAGAAAGCTTGGTGAGTAAGGTGAACAGAACCTCAAAAATAAAATTGATAAAAAAGACAGACATGTAACATAGACTCGCCATGTACCAAACATCAAGTTAGCTCAGGATGTTACAAATATGAGGAATAAATAAGAATTAGCCTATTTTCAGTGACTGTGTGGTGTTCCTTCTAAAATTGTTCACGCACATATACACATTGTTGTATATAGACTGTCAGGTTCTGTGTTTTCCATTGTCTAGTTTTGTCTAAGTTGTTAGCGTTTCGGTGTATTGTTACCCTCCGTGCACACTGGTCTGTTTCCTTGTTTGTGCCATTCATTCATTCGTATGACCTGTGTCTCATTTTATGTCTCTGCCTCCACCTCTCCACTCCTAATATGTACTTCCTTCCTGTCTGTGTCTAGTTTGAACTCTTGGTTACATGTATTTAAAACCCTTTTTGTTTGTCTTTAGTTGCCAGATTGAAGTGTCCCAACTCATACTCTCCTGCATTTATTTCTGATTGATTCCTGTTACGACCCATTTTGTCTTAGACTTCTGCCTCTTGCTTTATCCATCCATTTAGTTTTGAACCATAGTTTATTGACCCATTTTGGCTTTTCGACTTTCATTACTGGATTCTGTTTTTGTTTGGCTTGCCCGTTTGTTATCCACCATTTGCCTGTGACTTCGTTTTGGATTATCCAGACATCCCAAGTTGACAAAACTGATTTCAGGGAGATTCAGAGGGTCTTTCAGGGAAAGAAGTGTCATGGACACAGCAAACCACTGCAATTTCAGTTAAACAAAAACTGCTCCAATATACTTATTATCTCCTATTATTACTAGTATAGCCCTATTTACCACAGCTCTTGAATATGTGATAAGACATTTTCATGTGGCATTTTCAAGTCGCACAAATCAACCCTCATTAATTATGTGAACTTTAGTAAATTCAACTGAATACATAATCAATGTCACACTTATAATATCTCCACCCTTTATTTGCACGATCCACCCTTAAATGCATATGCATTAAGGAGAGAAGCGCAGCTTGCGATGAGTCGCCTAGATCACGCATACTGGGGTTTCAGCCATGTGCACCAGTTTGATACATACAACACATGTTTCCAGGGATGAGTGTCATATGTTTTCTAAAACAACCAAGTCTTCTTGTACCAAAACCTAATTCCTAAAACTGAAGTCCACTGTTTTGACTTTCTGTTGATTCACTGTAGGAATATCAGAGATGCAGTAACCTATATCATCAGAAATGTTGCCTGATAGAGATGCTGTCCTGGGCATAACTTTACAAGCTATTTGAAAAAGACAGTAACAATAAACCAAAGTTAAATAGACACTTTGTCATGTATTTTGCGTGCATAAATAGGTATTGTGTAGTCAAAATATGTCAATATAGCCGTTTTTTACCACTTGCCTTATCAATGGAAAAGATACGTTGCTTAGCTACTCTTACTGAATGCACGTCTCAGGGTTGCCAAGGCAACCTTCTACCACAAATTTTTTTCTTTCCCCTCAATTTCAGCTGAAACAGCTTCAGCAAGTTCTGCTCGCTCTCGTTCTGCCCATGTCCCATATATTTGGTTTGAATCGTGTAACCTTCAGCATCAGCTGAAAAACAAACATTATCACTGTCACTAGAAATCTTTACCCATCGTTCACAGCTTTGTTAAAGATGGCATTATGGGCCGTTGCCGAGCAACTGCTACCAGCTGGCTGTATTTGCCCATTTTGATTATATGCAAGCAAATAAACATGACAAAGTGTCTATTTAAGTTTGGTTTACTGATACAGTCTTTTTTTAAATAGCTGTAAAGTGGTGAATTTTTGCCCCTCATTAAATCAATGTTATTTGGCTATTATTTGGCTAACTTTAGATATTATTTGGCTTTGTTTAGATAGTAGACTAGTTTTGGAGGAGTTCATGGAACTTATATTAGAAATACGACACTCTGCTGCCCCCAACTGCCGGGCAAGTATTTCAGACTGCGATCGCTTAGTGCTCACATTTGCCACCTCTTGGTGGCTGTGCAAGTAGTTACTATGGGAAAAAAAGCACATTTGGCACCGCCTGGCAGATCTCCAGAGAAGAACTGTCCCATAGTGAAAATTGTGCAATGAAAAAACAAATCAATGCAAAAGGCTGTGGGCCAGTGAGAGTTAATGGGTTACTATCCACCTCTTTTAACATAAGGGAGATATCATCATTTTGGCAGTGTCTTTATCTTGCAGTTATGACTGCCTTGGTAAATTTACACATTGAATTGCGTATAATCTAACTGGCACAAATTACCAATGGGTTTTAGACAGTCTTAAAAAATGAACTCTAATTGCAAGTGGTAATCAGCTATCATTTTTGTAAATCAGACAAGCCCTATATCGAGCCTCATTTGCATAAAAAGGCCTCGTTTTGGTACTGAAATTTATGTAGAAAACACAATTTAAATATGCATGATTCAGACGGCCCATTGTGATGCTATTTCCCTGGTAGTGCAGTTATGTGTGTTTTCCACCCACTGTGGGTGCTTTTTGAATCATGTCATTTTTTCTGGTACTAACAACAGTTTACTGTGCACAATTATTTTGTGAATTCCCCTTTAACAAACAGAAGGACAGAACTGTCAATGTTAAAAACATAACACTGTTTGCCTGGTTTGTATGTAGAATAGCTATAGCCTACCCAGAATTAGATTTTGTGACATTGAGTCATATTGAGTTCAGTTGGTCTCTTTTTAAGTCCGGTGTATTGTATCACCCACAATTCTGAAATGCGTATACAAACATACAATAAGCAAGAGGCTATCAAATGCTGCTGTAAACTACATTATATAGTTTTAAGCCAGACCCAAAAAACATCAGGTACCTCATGTCATGGTTGGATTACAACCCTTTTATGCGTCGCAATGTGATAAAATGCACAGTGAATCTACACAAGTACTGACTGCACCTGAGGTGTCCCAAGACAGCGCTTTCCTCTTTAAAGAGCTCAGAAGGCCCTGTTCCAATGCAGTTCACTTGGTAATATGGTACATTCAGAGATGCGAGATGAAGGCCCCAGCACATAATGTGTCTATGCAACCTGTATCATAGTTCATCCGGTTTTTACTGGGTTTCATGTCACGTTGGTGCAGTGGGCCCCATCATTTAGCCCTGTCCGTGATGCATCCTTCTCCCTGCAGGGCATTTCTCTGATAGGATGAAGGATTGCTTTTTCAGCCCCTCAGCGCTCATAGTACCAACTGATCGTCCAACCATAAGGACCTAGTGAGGGAAAAACCTGGGAGAGAGATGGGGGAAGTGAAAGCACTGACACGCAACAAACATATTCTTATTATTATTACTTGCTATAACGGTAAAACAAAATATTTAAAATATTCATATTACTCTATGTGGTGTAATGATTAAACAGGTTGTTGAGGTTAAATGCAAATATCACTTTTCTTATACATGTCTTCTGTTATAAACAGCATCGAAATATGACTTTGAATGTGGGAAATGTGCAGCTTCAGCAGCCTAGATTATTTCTATAGCAAGCTATTTGAGCACAAGATGATAACTGCACCACCGAGAGCATTTTCTCAAGCAAATTAGTATTTTCTTTCCAAAGAATAGACTCAGATCTATAAATACTGCAGTAAATCTTGTGTAATACTCTCTAAATAGCCCTATAAACACAATGCCTTTCACTACATGCCATTTAATGGCTACACAGGGATGAACAATAGCACTCTAATCTTATTTCAGGACCATTTTGATCTCTGTGAATTGACCACTTAACACAACACAGTGCTGAGTAACAAGCAGATGCTTCAACAGGGAAAGGCATTACTCAGGCTGTCAAACAGTGTTGCCTGGTCAGACATATTTCCAGTCGAGTGATTTTTCAAAACCTGCCAATTACAAAATGTGTTTCTAAATGAAGTTTCGTGGGCAAATATATAATTACTTGCACCATACATACATTGTGGGTTCAAATTCTCGGTTCAGCAGTGGTGTGTTATTTTTGCACATGTCACATCCTTAATTGCATCAACAAATACTCAATGGTATGCATGGCTAATGGACAATTGAGGTAGCTGGGAAAGTTACCTGGACTACATTAAAATGAAGCTTCTGCTAGACAATGTAATTTGCTGAAAATGATATCAGACAAATGCACACACAGACACAGACACACACACACACACATACATACATGATGTACAGTGCAGTCACAACCAGTGAACTGCACACCCTCCCAATAAAAGCAAGTATTCCCAAACTGAAAGAGTTTAGAGGGACTATCCACCTGCTCTCCATGCACATTGTTCATGCAGCATGTGGGCTGGATGTTACTGGCAAATGTGGAGGGGGAGCATCATTTACAGTGACAGAAGCCTGGATTGCAGCCGCTCTGCTGGCATTATGCTGAATGTCTCTGCAGAATTAACCCACCGCCAAAAACAATCTACCTCGCCACACTGATATCTAAATCCCCCACAACTGCTGCTGGAAAGCCAATCATTTCTGTGTCTTTTAAGCCTCCCAGCACTGTAATAAATTCTTCCCCAGTGGCCAACAGCTGCGTTGATTCCAAAAGGCAAATACAGTGTCAATTAGTGTGCATTGCAGACAGCAAGTCAGTGTCTTGTGCTAAGGCCAGAACAAAACTGAAAAAACATGATCGTTAAACCAACAGCAGGCTTTTCACATCTTTTCAATAGTTTGGAATGAAAGGGCAATCAATACTAGTGCAAGGACAAAGGTGGAAACAATGGCTTCCCTGTGGCAGCTGTAGCTTTCGAGTTCTTATTCACAGAGCCTGTGGTACAAAATGCAAAGTCAGATATACCCCCAGCGAGGTTCTTGTTTCTCAATGAGCAAGGGCCAGGGCCTTTGTTCTCCGAGAGGACGTCATATCGATCCAAGGCCATGTCAAAATAAACTTGCTTGCAATGCGTCAAAATAAGCACACGCTTTCCAAAGTCAACACTTTTTGCAGCTCAAGTAAAACTTTAGGATTTATTTCAGGAACAGTGGAGAGCGTCTGCAGAGTAAATCAATCGTACCTCGGGCAGGTTATTAAATGGAGAAAAAGAAACCTCTTCTGCTGTTTCGAAAAGCGATCATTATTTCTGCTGCGACGAAACAATCATTTCATTTTTTTTCTTGTTCCCACACTGACACTGGTCATTTCCAGCAATATGATATCAACATTTCGGTTCGACCCCCCCCCCCCCCCCCCCCGACACTTTTCTTTTCCTCCTCAGCCTGTTTGAAGTAATCTGCCTTATATTATGGTGATTAAAAAAATTCTAAATTCCTCACTATTCCTCACTGTCTGATTTCCATAATTTACCAAATCACCTTTAATGTCTTTAATGTGCAGATTCTGGCAAAGCCCTGTCTCTCCTGTACAGATTGTGTCTGTACCCTATAATATCAGCATGCTTGATGGATAAGGATGACATGAATTTTAAATTATTTATTTATAGATTTGCTACATTTTTACACTACGTTTCTTTTGCAGAGTGTGGCTATGAGCTCAGAGCCCTCTGAGCCCTTGTTAATCCCTTTTGTTAAAGCTCAGTTGTAACACCATTCCCAACTGCAACTTTAATGAAATGATTCAGTTGGATTACAAATGGCATGATATCAAGGGGAAACTTCACCCATAAATGAAATTAAGGTATGTTTCTAGTTAATTTTTGCACGGTTTCTTCAAAAACATAAAAGTCTCCACCAAAGCAGCCAGTATTGTTTTAACAGTGCTGACATTGTGCCCCAGAATACTGACTGCTTTTGGTGAATTAGATATTTGATTTGATTTTAAAAACCATAAAAACAATTCTGCCCACATATATTTGTATATTATACAAATGTTTTAATCAGGGAAATATACATTATACTGCATATTTATATTGTAGTAGGGCCACAAAGGGAGCACATTCTCCAAGTAGTTTTTCTGGAATTTTCAATCTCATGACACCATACAAATTGAATCTGTGGAGTATTCTCCAGAGAAGATGAAGCTAGCTGAGGTTGAGATAAATAGTTTAAAAATATATAATAATAAAGTTGGTGCAACCAGTTAAGTTTAAGAGGGCAATTACTTTTTTTACTTTGAGAAGTATTTTTCATTAAATAAATGAAATATTAACAAAAAAGCAAGTTTTGTTTAAGCTTATTTTAGTCAAAAGATGAAGTTATTCCTAATACCTAGGCCTATCTGATCTCAGATGGAGAGAAATAACTCAAATATAAGGGTTCCCTGAATTTTTCAACAGAGTTGGTGCTCAGGTCCTTGTGTGTTCGAACATGCAGGCAATGGGGTGGCAGGGGTAGAATATTAAGCTTTTGCACCTTCAGACGGTTATTTCCAGTGATCAAAGTAATCTTAAATGCAATGTTCTCTGAACAGATAATGAAAAGGACCACAAAAAGACAGATGTACTGTATGTATTTTTAGAAATTAAGTGAAAGTGAACAATCTCTTCAAGGTTAAGGACTTAATTAAAAAACTTTTAAAAACTACTAGAAGAAATATTCTGAAATATGTGAAAAGTCCAGACTGGGCTTAATGGGTAACCAGTAGGAGTGTAACGGTACACAAAAATCTAGCTCCATTCTGGCTTCATGGTTTGTGACAGAGTAGAGCAGAAAAAAGGGAAACATAGAACTGCTCTTCATGTATTATGAAAATGTAAACAGTGGCTAACTGGCCATAATGTCTTGCAGAACAAAATTAGGCACATTAACACATAAGCATGGAGCTAGGAACTTTATACTCCCTGTCAGGTGCAGAATTATTAATTTTAATGTTGCAAGTCTGCCATCTTTCTAAAAATAATATTACATGGGACAGCTACTTGCATGAAATATCAAAAGGCTTTTACTTTAACATACAAACATACAGTAAATGTTTTATTGGGGATTATTTCAATGATTATAGCTGCTTTTCTTTTCATACATTTATTATTCAGTATATGAAGTCTCCAAGGATCTCCTTCACCCATTTCCCCTCTAAACTCAGTCTATAACATTCCCCACTGTTGCATCCATTCAATCTCACTACTTTACAAGTGTTTGCATGGTTTCACTTAAAATGAAATGATGAGCACTGAAATCAAAGAAAAAACATTTTGGCTACTTTTTTGTATGATTTCACAAAAGTTACAGAAGACGAAACGCAGTAAAAGAGGAATCATTTATTCCCACTGAAAAGATTTTCTGTTTTTCAATGGATATAGATTGTCGCTGTGGCTGATGTTGTTAGAAATGCAATGGAGCAACAGCCACAACACTGGACAAATCCTGTTTCACAATATCTTATTATTAGCATTCTGCATAGTTTTTTCTAAGCTATGTCTAGGTAGTTTTATAAAAAGGACATGTGGAGACTCCAAAAGGACACATGGAAACTAAATGATATTAGGGGTCATATGAGTTGTAAAATACTGTAATTTGCTTACTAAATTATACAACACTTTTTATCCTATAAAAGAGTGTTTGCACTTCCCCTGCCTGTAACATAAACTCACCAAACACAAATAACTGCATAACATCCCTGTTTTCAGAAGTGTTAGTTCACAATGGTCCAAACACCGCAGTATATGCCTGCCTGGTTCATAGTCTCTTGTTAGCTACAGCTTTCCCACCACAATGTAAAAGTGGAGCACTATTACCATGTAACTGTACACTGGATTGTGTATGTGACTTGTACCAAGTTTTTATGAAAATGTAAGGAAATATACTTTACACACACAAAAAAAACAAAGCTCAAAGTAATTTATTAACTATTCGTCATGAAAGTTGCACTGTTCGGAACATGTTGAGCTAACTTGGGTGTTCAGAACATGGTGAGTTTACGTTACCTCCCTACCCCATCCTTGCACTCTCCTCAGACAGCAACAGGTCAAGATCATAAAAAATATGTACAATAATGACAATAACACCATCTTATATACTAATATATTAATTGTGCTCCATTGATTTAAGTTTTTGTCAAATGGCCAACCCCCATCAACAAGTCAAACACATTCCACAATTTCAAATGCTATTTATTATTCTAACCTGGCTGATATAAAATATTTTGAGAATGTATTTAGATACTCACCCTATATTAAATGGGGTCATGTCACTGAAAATGCCCTCTATAATGGAGTCAAAGGTGTTTTCACCGTCTTCCTCAGAAATATTCACTTAGACATATATTAACTTAGGCTCATATATATTCAGTACACTCAATACTCACTCAGACAGAATATTAAAGTCCTCCAGAGGAAGTCTTCTAAAAAATTTTTTGTTGTAAAACGTCAAACTTTTTTGCCATGAAATCTCAAGAACAGTTTTTGCCGAAGCACAACAGTCTCCATGTGTATTGAAAATTTGATGGTTTTGTTACGTATTAAAATAATTTCTGTGTTGTCTGTATGCAAACCTAACAAACTATACACCATTGGAAACGTAATGTCATAGTTGGTTCTTTGCTGGACCGAAGTTAGACTGAAGTTGATTGCATGCAGATGGGGAGAACGCCTATACCAATATGGTAGAAAATTACTAGAAGTGCTAGAGTACAGAACCAAAGTAACATAAAATGTGTGAACGTCCAATGAATTATGGTCCAATGAATTCCCTTGATGAGAGTTGAAAGTGTGAATGGGTAGGTGTGTGCGCGTGCATTCATTATTTTCCCAGAATATGTTGTCCTTTTTATGTGTTTTAAGTGACAGATCTGGGGTCAAGTTATTGCTTACCTTAGTCAAGTAAAAGTAAAAAATCAAACCAACTCTTAGTAGTGTTTAGAATAGAATAGAAAATATTGGTACCAGAACAGCAAATGCTAGAAATTCACAATACCGTCCATCTATCAAAAAGTAATTCCAGACGATCCTGGAATTAGGTTGTCCAAAATCTTTGTCATAAATGTACTTACATTTTAATTGAAATATTCATTTAAGGACAGCAAATATTTATTCATCTGTCTGAGGTTCAGGGCATAGGGGAATATTTTGTGGTGAAATATTTATCGCCAAACACAACCAAAATCATCCATCCCAAATGAAAGCCCCCTAATGACAGATCCATTACACGGCTGTGAATTTTGAGCAAATTTTTAAGCCCAGTACTGTTGACCAGCTGCCAAATGTTTGCTGTACATCACTACACTTATAGCGCTTCAGCTACCGCCTGAAATCTGTTCTCCGCAGAGGGACCAGTTGGGAGTACAGCAATAGGCTGCTCTGTGTTCCCAGCAACTCATGAATATCACAAAGCACACTGGGCCTTCAGAATGATCACAGATAACGAGTCAATCCATTTTCTCCCCTTGAGCCGTGAAAAATAAAACGCCACCTATTATTTTCTTTCCCCCACAATTCTAGAATCATGGCAGGGGCAAGGTAAAGATGCCGTAATCCTCTGAGTCGGTTGCCCTTTGTGATATATGCTGTTCAGCAAAATTCGATCTGTGTACTGCATTTTTTTAAATATAACAAAAAATGCAGGGGGATTGCCTCAGAGGTTCAGTTCAGGGATGGGTGGCTTTGCCTCATCTCTCAAACATAGCAGTTTCTTTTAGTTGTGAGATGTTTTTCAACCCTGGGCTGGGCC
The DNA here is from genome assembly GCF_963514075.1 of Conger conger. Taxonomy (NCBI): domain Eukaryota; kingdom Metazoa; phylum Chordata; class Actinopteri; order Anguilliformes; family Congridae; genus Conger; species Conger conger. The sequence continues at coordinate 43,416,095 of NC_083762.1, forward strand.
GGTGTGGTTCTTTCTTTTTGCATTCATTTTAACAGTGCAATTTTCAATCAGTATGGTAACAGGATATACCATTTAAAAGTGTTGAAACTCAGTTATATCTGTATAATCTATTTTAAGATGCCATTGCTTTAGCGACAACAGTTCCTTATTTTGTAACGTGGATGGCAAAACAAGTGTGGGGGGGACCTTGCCTTCTCTGCATTTTGGAAATCCTTATACTACATGAAATAAGGTAATATCAGTGTCCTTTTCACGGCAAGGGTCCAGCAAACAAAATGCATTATAATGCAATTCTACAGAATGTGTACTGTTTACTTAGGAATTATCTGGAGGAATTATCATTCTTGTCTGTTCACATATGAATCCTATTACCTACTGTCACGGTGTAGCCGTGCCCTATGGTGTAAGATGCACACTCGCATACACACACAATGCATGGCCACTTCCATTAATGATTAGATCAAGCCGGCTTGGAGGTGTCTGTGTTGTGGTGTTGGAGTAGTATGGCTGTTTCTGTTTGTTAATGTCGGGAGACCCGCCGACCAAGAGTTAATGTTTTAGTATTTTTCTATCGTGGGTCAGTGTTAGAAAGAAAGTGTTTTAAATAAAAAGACACAGACTAGTTTTGTACTGAATGTCTTTTTATTTATTGTTAAGTGTTTGGTAAAGACAACCAATTGTTTGTCACCTGTTCTCTGCTCTCACGCTCCTCTGTTTAGACCCGGAACTGCCGAACCTGTACTGGAAGGTACCAGGTGTTTATGAAGGGGGGGTTCCCGGGGAAGGCACCAAGTATGGTAGAGTTGGAGGGGTGTTGAGTGGTAGTTCGGTGAGCAATGTTATTTTAATTGTCATTGTTTAGATGTATTATAATGTTTTATTATGTAATTTGGAGTTGTGTGGATATGTTGCTGACCAGGTGTTAACCTCCCAGGGGATAATTGATTATTAATTACTAATCAACATTCTCTTAGTAGGACCCATGTGGATATAAGGGAGGACAGGGGGGGTTTTCTGGTTCAGTTGCTGCTGTAGTGGAAAGAGACCAGCCAGCGTGGAGAGCTGCAAGGGCCCAGGAGTAAAAGGGACATTGCCTAGTGCAGGGCTGAGTTTTTCTTTGTTTGCCTGTTTTGTTTTTTAGTTATTTTTTTCCTATTTAGTTTTCCTTTAGTTATTTTGTTTTATTTTGGCCAGGCCTGCACTGTACCTATTGCTGCACGGAATTGGTGTCCACTGTGTAAATAAAAGCACCTGGACTGCATATCTGGATTTGTCTCGGTTTTTGGGCCTCAACCACCTGGCCAACCTCACACCTACGTTTTGCATTGGCACTCTGGAACAAGAAGAACCCACGTACGTGCTCAGATCAGTATTGGTAGTCCTGTTGCACAGTAAAGGCATGATCCCCATTTGTGAGCAAAAAATACAGTATAACTGAAGCTAAATCTAGAACCGGCTAGTCGTATGGTATTGAAGTAGCAACTTTTTTTGCCTGCGTAACGAAACGGTAACATTTTCAATCCACATTTTGATCCTTTTACACTTCGGCACTCTGGTCCTGGTGGGCCCCGTCTATGTTCTGGTTTTCTTTTCAACCAATTACTTGAGTTACTGACAGCTCTATAAACTACGCTGGTTCAATTATGTACTTGAGCACTGTGACATCTTTAGGATACACTTGCAGTCTGCAGCTGTAGCAAATATCAGAACAAGATATGATAGGGCTAATTAAGTCATTAAGAGCAGAAGTTGACATAAAATCATGAAATATATTGGCTCTTGTTGTGCAGCCCTGCACTAGCCTCTCGAGTATTCTCAAGTTAATATTTCTGAGGAAGGAACACCTTTGGCTCCACAATAGAGGGCATTTTCTAAATCTAAATACATTCTGAAAATATTTTATTATTATTCATGTATGCTTATAAATAAGGAGCAAGCCTGCTTTTGAATAATGAATAGCATGTAAAATTGTGGAATGTGTTTGACTTGTTGATGAGGGTTGGGTATTTGACAAAGACGTCAATCAATGGATCTCAATGAATATATTAGTATACAAGATTTTATTATTGTGATTATTATCCTTTTTTCTTTTTACAAACTTCTCAACATGTTGCTTTCTGAGGACAGCACAAGGAGAGGGAGATGTAGGGGGAGGGTGACAAGCAGAGGGGAAGTGCAGAATAAAAAATGTTATATACTTCAGTAAGCAAAGTACAGTATTTTACACATGTTCCATATAATTTAGTTTCCATGTGTCCTTTCGGAGTCTCCAAATGTCCTTTTTGGAAAACTGCCTCGACATAGCGTAGAACATTGCAAATGCAGATTTTTTGTGATATTGTCATACAATTTGAAAGGGGATTTGTGCAGTGTTTTGGCTGTGGCTGTATGTAGTTAAGTCTGCCAGGCACCACCACATTAATTTGTATCCACTCAAATGCAGTATATCTTTTCAGTGAAAAAAAAAATCTTCCACTGCATTTGAGCTTCTGTAACTTTGATTTAGTAATACTTAAAGTAATTCTGACACAATCCCCACCAGCATTATGCCTGTAGTCAAAAGGGTTCGAGAATAGTAGACATTTTATTTTGGGTATGTCATTTTCAAACTTGTGTTAAGAAAAGGGCTTGTTCTCTTTAATTTAGTAACTTTTTTTAATTGAGCAGGCCCTCTATTCGGGTTTAGAGTAGTTCAGGCCCAAAGTTGTCTGTGGTCTCTGAGGCGGTTGTTCATGCCACAGCTCCCTTGGACTTTGGCTGAAGGCAGGGATGTGAATAAAGTGTCGAAAGCTTAGCCGTCTGTGCAATCCCAAATGCCAAGTGTGCCTTCAAGCACCAGAGCTAGGGCAACATGGCAGGGAAAAAATATTAATTGGTTTGTGTAAGGCACTTTTCCCAATCTCTGCCACATAGCCTTTTAACTTGCATAAAGCTATGACAGTCAATTCATTACTCCTATAAAAGACTACGGCAGATTGATGAATGGCAAGCTTTGACCCCTACTGCCCATATCACTTTCCCAGGATAAAGCAAATTATGTCATAAATTATTAATAGAAATCCAATACACCAGACTAACGATCTCAACGTCTCTGCGGTGGATGGCCAGTGTTCACATTAGGGAGTTGGGGAGAGGAAATATTTTTGAATCAAAGACGTGTACAGGTTTTTCGTCGGACTCATGTAATTTGAGCGATTCAGTCACAAACAGCATGCTTTAACAGGCATTCTGTGTATTAATGCCAAAATAACTTCACCACCAATAAGTTCACAACAATTAATGTTTCCTGTTCTTCTGACCTACAAGCCTACATAAAAATAATACTAGGGATGGTGATTTTCAATAATTTCAGATAAATATTTCTGACCCGGGGAAGAATATAATTTTAGACCGTAGCTTGACTGGGCAACACCACTAGTCATATAGAAAATGGATGCCTGCATAACGATGTAGGAACAGTACGAATTTCATTCCCAACTCACAAATGTTTTGATTTACAATGAGAAAATTACATGTCTCAGAGCACAATGATGAAATAGATATCACTGAACTTATAACTTAGATTTCAATTTGTTTTTAAATAATTTCAACAGCATTTGTCTGAATATTTTGGATGACATTTAGATTTTGATTTGCTTTTGACCTAACCTTTTATAACTGTTTGACCTAACCTCAAAAGCAAATGGCAAGACTCAACCATAGATTGATGAGCACATAAGGACATTGAAGTGTTGCTTTAGAAAAGCTGAACATAATTGTAAGACTTCGAGGTTCACTATGCCCACATGAAGGGCCTGCTTATGTCCTATAAGGCAATAGTTCTCATTCCTTATTGAAGCAAATAAGCACAATTCCAGGTTTTTATTTAAGGACTATCGCCTTTTGAACCTTATGCTACTACTGTTGCCTGATATAGAGTGTGAAAAGTATTTCCTTTTTTGTTCTTAAATTGTTCATATTAGTTCTAATATTAGATTTTGATATGGTCGATCACTCTATCCTGATTAAAAGACTAAAAGGATTTCTGGGACTGCAATAGCTTGAGTCATATTTGTCAGATTGAAGACAATTGAAGATTTTAGTTTCTGTTGGAAATTATAGATCCTCTTTGGCTCTGGTCAGCTGTGGTATTCTGCAGGGCTCTATACTGGGTCCTACACTGTTCTTCTAATATGACACATGCTCCCCCTGTGTCATATTATATGTCATCACAATCTATCTTTTCATTGTTATACTGGCAACAACACAAAGCTAGCTGTTAAACCTCATGACTTGAATACGTTAACAGTTCTCCATGACTGCTTAGGATGTTGGATGTCCTAAAACGTCCTTCAGTTAAACCAAGAAGAAACAGAAGTATTCATTACTGGGCCACAGTCATTCTTAGATCAAGCTTGATAAGCCATTTGCGGATGATTTGACACCAGTTGTGAGTTTTGAAATGCATCTAAGCTTCGACCGCACAAAAAAACTGGTGCAGTCATGTTTTTATCAATTAATAAATATTGCTAAAGTTAGACCTGTTCTATCTTTTGAAGACACTGAAAAAATAATTCATGCTTTTATCTCCTCATGGTTGGACTACTGATCTGCTTTGTTTACATGTCTGAACCAGCAATCCATTGCTAGACTACAAATACAGATTGACTTGTGCCCTGCTTTCATGCCCTTGTACTTTCCATCCTGCTCCTTTACCTGCCACCCTGTTCCTGTCCTCTTGCCTTCCAAATTTGTGTTCCCGAGTCCTATCTCCTTCCAAGCCCTGCTCCAGCCCTCCTGTCTTCCGAACCAGTCTCCTGCCCTTCAGCCCTGCCCTCCTCCGATTGACTACCCGGCTTCAACCTCTGCCTGTCTTGTGACTTCACCCTGCATGATCTACTGTACCCTGGTTGCTTGGACTCAATTTTGAAACTGCTTTGCATGTATTGCCCTGTTTGGCGTGCACTGGTCTGCTTCTGTGGAACACCGATTAAAGCCTGCCAGTTATTACATCCCTGTGTCTGCAAGAGGTTCCGATCAGTTCTTGTGACACTGTTTTTTCTTGGGACTCCTGCCCTCTCTCCCCTTGAGCACATTGTCCGCTCCAACCGGGTACCCCGCTCTGAGGTCCTGGACTGCTGCTGTCCTGCTCCTCCACTGCCATCCGCTGACGTATCCTGGACCTACTATTGCATCCCCCGCTCACCTCTGAACTGCATATTTACGTTCCTCATTGTGGACACTTACTTAACCTTAGGCCCGTCAAGGATTGGCATCCCTTTATAACCGGATTCCTATCGAGATTTCTTCCCATCTGGGAGTTTTTTTCAAGAATCAAGATTCAATATTCTTTAAGATTACTTCCCATTATACAGGTATAAGAGAGTAAAATTATTTGGTTTCGGCTCCTCGACACTGCAGCAACTTAAATAGAAATAGTGCCATAAAATATCAATAGTGCTACAATAACTAACAATAAAATAATGATAGCAATTTGAATTGTGTACTTGAGTGTAGTGTGTGTAAGGTGTCATATGTAGGTCCAGCTGTAGTGGTGGGAGGGCTATGCACTTATAGCAAGGGGTGAGAGTGCCAGGTAGAGGGGTGGTGATTTGGGTGTGAGCTAGTTCTAGCCTGTGGTTTTCCTGTTCTGTGTCTTAGGCCTCTGGTTCGGCGTTGCCAAGAGGAGCAGTATATATTGGTTTGCTTTGATTTATTCATATTCAATATTCTGCACCGACCACCATTCACACCTGTAAATAAACTGCACCATCGGCAGCTCATTTTTGGTTTCCCTGATCTTCAACCCTCGGCATATCCTCACAGTGTATACGTGTACCAACCCCCTAATTTGTATATTAAGTAACAAGGTTGACAATATTAAACCAAGATCTGTACAATATATAATTTAATTACCATTTATTTCTGTAAAATGATGAATAACTATGAATTGGAAAGCTGGAAGACCTACCTGTACAACTGGCTTACAAACTTTTTGGACTTACAATCAATGGAGCAAGCAGCTTCTGCTCTTATAGATGATAAAACTGGAAGTCCCATGGATTTTAATTAGATCACTGATGAGCAAATAGAACCATTGCGCAAAGGCGTAGGAAAAGTTACATATAGGGAGATGGGGAAAAAAGTTATCTGTATGATATTGTACTGAATTTCTTTGCTAGTTTATCTTAATGTTATTTATTCCTGTATGTTGTTGACATTGTCAAAACATGTAATACAATTTTTTTTAAACATAATAGGTGGGGGCACGTTCACACCCAGCTTTGTGCCCACAACATGTGACCCAGCTGTGCTAGTTGTACGCCTGCAAGGCTCACCATTTCTGCTTGCTAGTGTCAGGAGTCAAAACTATACTAACTTATAACCCACAAGACAGGTGCAGGTAAGCAGGTGACTCAAAAGCAGTTTGTGCTTAGCCTGCCAATGACCACTGCCGACTGGGTACACTGCCATTGACCATCTTTGCTGGATGCCGCTATTGCCCGGACAAGGGATCACTTTCAGGGTGCAAGCAAACAATGATTCACCAAAGCTTGGTTCAGCCCAAGGCATGGCATAGGATCACTTTCAGGGTCTAAGCAAACATTGATTCACCAAAGCTTGGTTTGGCCCGAGGCATTGATGGAGGCATCATAGGTGTCAAAAAGGTGCACAGGGATATTCACAGCTACCCAGTGTCAACATGTGTCAGCATACAATGGGCTCCAGAATTATTGGCACTCTTAATAAAAATGGAGAAAAAATGCATATAATAAACAATGATCTATATTTTATGTTCAAACATACAGGGAAACTATTTACTTTTACTTCAACAGATTTACTCTACTTCAATGTTTTTTATTTAGTAATCACATTTTTTTCTGAAAACCACAGGTGCCAAAATGAAGTGAATTGAAATTGGCAATACAATTGTACTTTAATTTAGTTCATCTCAGTCTAAAGGAACTATATTTTATCGTTCCATCACTTCCTATTTAACTAGAGTATAAAAAAGAGGTAACAAGCATGCATGTGAAAAGAACTGTCAATTCAGAAGATACAGATGGTAATTGACCACCACAAGTTGGGTAATGGGTACAAATGCATAAACAGTTAAACATCCCACTTAGTGCTTTAAGGGCAATAATAAAAAGCCGTAAAACATATGGAATGGTTCCTATAATTCCTATTGTGCCCATTTTGATAATGAATTTGTCATGTGGTACCTTATCAAAGGCTTTTCGGAAATTTAGATATACAATACATAAGCCCTGCTATCATCAAAACACTTGGTAGTGAGACGGGTGCGTGGGGGTTGGACCCAAAATGCACGACTCAGAAACAATGGTAAAATAAAGTCCTGTCAGGGCTTTATTCAGGACGAATCCCAGGAGCGTGGTCAAAACAAGCAAAGTCCATACACGTAGATCCAGCCAATAAAACAATAAACAATCAGAAAACATGGTGCCGAGGGAAGTGGCAAACTCTAGTCAGTAGACGTGCAGGGAGGTCCGGTAGCAGGAGAGCTGTCAGCAGGGCAGAAGTACAGGCGGGCGGCAGGCAGAGTCGTAGTCGAGGGCGATGCAGAAGTCGAAACCATAAAACAAACAGCGAGGCAAAGGTACAAAAGCAGTAGATGAGGACGTGGTCAACGAAATCAATAAACGGTGGTCGATAAACAGGCTTGGATCTTAACGTGAAATCAATGGTAATAATGCTCAAGAGTTGCTTTGACGGACAAGAGGCAGACAATTTCGCAACGAGCAGAAGTGCGACTGGGCTATAAATGCAGGTGTAGACAGGTGTAGACAATTAGTTAGAGAACAGCAAGGGAATGGAAAACAGGTGCGATGGATGACAAGTTTAACAAGGTAATTAGTGATCGTTAGTAATAAACCTGTCCTGCCCTAGCATTAGTAAATTAGTAAATGACATGCACGAGAAACGTAAGGTAACACGAACACATGATTAGTCTGTTAGTATTACCCAATCCTGATCTAGCATTAGTAGTTTTAGTAAATAGACAAATAGAAACAATTAGGGTGTGAGTGACAGAAAGGGAGAGAGAGAAAGCTGGAATGCAAGGTTTGCGGAAAGACATGTAAAAGTGTATGTTTAACCAATGACCAGTTTATGTAACAATAAACATAAATCAGGATAGATGGGGAGGTCGAGGATGTAGGACACGTTTCTCTATTGCTCCTGAGTTAGTGACCAAATTTATATATTTAATCTCGCTAAATCGTGCATGTCTTTGGTGGTTAAGCGTCGAAAGAGTCCTTTAAACGATTCACACTATATTTGAAGACTTTGAAGTTGAAATGACATCTAATCGACCGAAAACGGAGTCTGCAAGAGCAGGCCGCAATAAGCCGGCGCCCTCTCCTGAATTTGATCCGCTCCCAACATCGGGTGCTACAGCTAGTGCTGACAGCACGACGGTATTGACCGCAGAAATGCTACAATCCATGATGGGCTCCCTCAAAACCGATATTTTCAGTAAGATTGACACTTCATCTACCACTCTCAGATCAGAGATGATACTGGTCAAAGACAAGCTTAAAAGATCTATAGAGAGGATCCAGAATAAACTTGACGCACATGGAGTCGTTTTATCCGAGCTGGAGCGCGGTGCTACAGATCACAGCACTCGGATTACTGAGTTAGAGGCGAACGTCGGCTCACTAACAACTAGGGTGACATACCTGGACAACAGATGCGAGGACCTGGAAAGTAGAATGCGGAGGAACAACATCCGTCTTCTGGGAGTACCGGAGGGAGTGGAGGGTCCGCGACCGACAGAATTTGTAGCCGGGCTGCTTCAGGAGCTGCTCGGCCTGTATGAGAAGCCGCTGCTAGACCGGGCCCATCGCACCCTGCGGAGCTGACCCCGGGAGGGTGAACCTCCTCGACCATTTGTCATCAGGGTGCATTTCTTTCACGTCCGGAACGACATGTTGAAGAGATCCGGAGAAGCGTCTCCTCTCCTCTACAAGGGTAGAAGAGTCTCGTTATTTCCGGACTACACCACGGCTGTGGCCAAGAAGTGGGCTAGCTTCGGAGATGTGAAGCGCCAGCTGCGCGCCTGTCCGGGCGTGAAGTATGGTCTCATCTACCCTGCGGTTCTGAGACTGACCCTACCGGACAGCTCCACACACAGATTTGAGGACCCAGCTGTTGCGGCCGATTTCATCAAAAACAGAGTGAAAAAAGCTGTCATGCCACCGCCGGGTCTGTAGCTCAAAATATCAGTTGGCTGGTCTGGTTAGCAGGCTAGTTAGCGGGCTAGCTGGTAGGCAGATTAGCTAGTGAAGTTGGTCTTGCAGTGCTCATTGTTGACATTTGAATGCAACTGTTTTTTATTTTCAGTACATGTTGGTGAGTGAAGCTAGCCTTGCAGAGCTCATTGTTGACACTTGAACGTAGTGGGTTTTTTGTTTTTTATTTTTATTTTCAATACATGTTGATGAGTATATAGCGGACACCTCACATTAATGTGATATAATGTGGAGATATATTTTATTCCACTTACATTACTGCCAACTATTTGTGTCATTCTCATTTTGTTTTGATCTGAGCTGCCTGCACTGCCAATTTGGCTGTTTACATGGTTGAGGCTCAGTTTTGCCACTTTATAGATTTTGTATCTCTCTTAACTAAGTTAGTTTTCCTCGGGTCCTAATGTTACTGGAGACCAACGTATGCACATTTGTTTTATTCTAGTTCAATGGTCACAAATCTCAGGTAGCTAAGAGTAAGCTAGCTAAGTTGGTATGCATTGCTCTAAAGGTTTTTTGTATTTAGGGGTTTGCTTGCATCTCAGTTGGGGAGATGCTTCGGCAAGAGGGATTTTGTGGGAGGGTTTTTTTCCTTCTGTATTTGTGTTTTGTTTTCTTGTGTTTTGTCACTTGTTTTTGTTTTTTGGATTTGCACCATTGAGGTCAGCCAAAATATTTAGCTTGCATTATGCCTTGTCCTTAACATGTCCTCTCTCTCTTAAGACATGACTCAGCCTAACGTAGCTCATCCTGCTGGAGGGAATGGCTTTCATTTTCTCACTTGGAATTGTAGGGGCATTAACAACCCAGTTAAACGCAGTAAGGTTCTCCACCACCTCCATCAGTTGAAAGCTCACATCATCTTCCTCCAAGAAACTCATCTCAAGGTATCGCAACACTTAATTCTTAGGTGCAGATGGGTGGGTCAGGTGTTCCATTCCTCATTTCAGAGTAGGTCAAGGGGGGTGGCTATCTTACTTCACAGATCAGTAACTTTTACATGTTCTAATGTGATAGCTGATCCCAATGGTAGATATGTAACTGTCAGTGGTAGGTTATTCAATACGAAGGTGGTTCTTGTTAATATTTATGGTCCTAATTGGGACAATGGTGATTTTTTCAAATCGGTTTTCTCCACACTCCCTGATATGTCCTCCCATATGCTGATCATAGGCGGTGACTTTAACTGCTGGTTGGACCCACTTTTGGATCGATCCTCCACTAAATCTACTACTTTATCAACCTCAGCTAGGGTTGTCTGTACTTTCATGTCTGATTTTGCTGTTTCAGACCCTTGGAGAACATTTAATCCATCTGGGAAAGCATACTCTTTTTTCTCTTCAGTACACCACACTTTTACGCGCATAGACTACTTCCTTGTAGATGACAGAATTCTCTATTCCATATCTTCGTGTTTATATAATCCAATTGTGGTTTCGGACCATGCCCCTGTCACTATGGGAGTAGTCTTTCAAACAGCTAATAATCAGCTAATAATCGGCTTAACACTCAATTACTCAGTAACGATTTTATTAACTTTGCTTCGGCCCAAATTGACTTTTTTATGGATACAAATAAAACCCCAGATATCTCTGCGTCTACCCTATGGGAAACTTTGAAATCTTATCTCAGAGGTGAAATTATTTCCTACACCACATATGAGAACAAACTTAAAAAATATAAATTGTCCCTGCTAACACGCCGCATTGCCCAATTAGATAACGCATATTCCATTTCACCATCTCCAGATATTTATAGGGAGCGCTTTACTTTGCAAGCAGAATTTGACACTTTGCTAACAGACCAAGTTACTGAGCTGCTTGTCAAATCTAGGAGCAACTACTACGAACAGGGAGAAAAAGCCAATAAGTTAGTAGCACATAAGTTGCGTCAAGTTTCATCATCACCCAAAATTCATACATCATACGGAATATTATTAGACCCTAGGGAGATAAATGATGAGTTCAGAAGTTTCTACCAGTCTCTATATACTTCTGAAAGTGATGCTGATTTATCAGAATTTGATGACTTCTTCCATTCCCTTGATGTACCTTTAGTCATTTAGTCATTAGGGATTTGGTTAAACAATTAGAACAACCAATCACTGTTGAAGAACTGTCTAGAGCTGTCAAATCCCTTCAATCCGGAAGAAGCCCAGGGCCTGACGTTTACTCGACAGAGTTTTATAAAAAAGCTTTTCCCCAAAATAGCCCCTATTCTAATTGAAATGTATAATGAAGCATTTATAAATTGTATTCTACCACAGACTCTCACTCAAGCGACTATCTGTTTAATTCTTAAAAATAATAAAGACCTCTTGACTGTGCATCATATCGTCCAATTAGCCTGTTAAATGTTGACTATAAAATATTAGCCAAACTTCTGGCAACACGCCTGGAAACAGTTCTCCCATCAATTATCTCTCCTGATCAAACAGGATTTATTAAAAATAGACATTCATTCTTCAATCTTTGGCGACTATTTAATATCATGTACAATTCCTCTGACACCAACACCTCTGAGGCCATTATATCCCTGGACGCGGAGAAGGCGTTTGACAGGGTGGAGTGGAAGTACCTTTTCTATACACTAAATAAATTCGGCTTTGGCTCAAAATTCATTGCTTGGGTAAGACTTCTGTATGCGTCCCCCCAAGCCTCTGTCAGGACTAATAACACTCAGTCAGGCTGTTTCCCTCTGCAACGGTCAACACGCCAGGGTTGCCCTCTAAGCCCTTTATTGTTTGCTCTCACCATAGAACCCCTTGCAATACCACTTCGTTCCAACCCTCTTATCAAGGGTATAGTTAGATACGGACATGAGCACAAGGTGTCTTTATACGCAGATGATTTATTTTCTGTTTCTGTTCCTGCTGCCCTTGCTACTATTACATCCTTTGGTCACTTATCAGGGTATAAACTGAATCTTAGAAAAATTCCCATTACATACCTTGCCATTCAGAGTTGCTCATAGTTGTTTCACTTATCTTGGTGTACAGGTCACGAGTCGATTTGAAAACCTTTTTCGGGCCAACTTTTCCTCGCTTTTAACCCGCACTAAGGATGATTTTGAACGCTGGTCGGTGCTACACCTCTCTTTAGTAGCGAGAATGAATTATGTTAAAATGAACACACTCCCTAAATTTTTATATCTCTTTCAGTGCCTACCGATTTTTCTTCCCAACAAATAAAATAAAAAAAATAGACGGCCTAATTCTACCTTTCATATGGGACTCCTAGGATACGAAAACAGCTCTTGCAGAGACCCAAGTCAGACGGAGGTCTGGCGCTACCAGATTTTAGATTTTATTATTGGGCAGCTAATCTTAGGGTCATTCAGTTCTGGTTGCGAGGTGGAGAGATATCCCCACCCCCAATTTGGTTAAAGATGGAAGCTGGTTCATCTATACCGGCATCATTGTGTTCCCTCGCTCACTCCTCCATTACAGGCCCTTATTCCTCTTTCACCAATAATGTATGTGTCAAAACAACATTGAGGATCTGGAATCAATTTAGGCGCCATTTTGGGTTTCAGACAACCTCTCTTTCTGCTCCGGTGGCCTCGAACGCTGCTTTTGCCCCATCTATGGTTGATAGTGCTTTCTCAATATGGTCTAGTCTTGGTATAAAAAGGTTTAGAGATCTCTACATTGACAATACATTTAGTATGTTTGAGCAACTAGCAGTTAAATTTGGTCTTCCCAGGCATCATTTTTTTAGATTTTTACAGATCCGGAGTTACGTCCGCAATTTGGATCCTCGTTTCCCCGTCCTTCCTGGTGAAACACAGTTTGACACCTTTCTTACCCCGCTTCCCACTCTGAAAGGTACCTTGTCAATAATTTATAGACAAATTTGTTCTTTAAGAATTGCCTCACTTAATGACAGTAAATCCTCATGGGAGGAGGAACTGGCGGAGGGAATATCTGATGGGCTGTGGGAGAGGGCACTCGAAAGGGTACATACCTCTTCGGTCTGCGCCCGACATGGTCTCATTCAATGCAAAATCATTCATAGGGCTCATTGGACCAAAGCGAGACTAGCGAAAATTTACAAAGACATAAATGCTAACTGTGTGAGGTGTAACCAGTCTCCTGCTAATCATGTGCACATGTTTTGGTGTTGCTCATCTCTTGATGGTTTTTAGAAAGATATTTTGAACACACTTTTGGAAATATGTGACACACAGATCAAGCCAGACCCTTTTATTGCGCTATTTGGGGTGCCCTCGCCCACGTTGCAACTGACCAATATTAATAAGGATTTTATTGCCTTTGTTACCCTGTTGGCGAGACGGTTGATTTTGCTTAGTTGGAAATCCTCTGTGCCCCCTTCTCATGCTCTTTGGATTAAGTCTGTTTTAAATTGTATAAAGCTGGAAAAAATTAGGCACACACTCAAAGGGTCTCTAAACAAATTCTGTGCAATGTGGACGCCCCTCTTTTCTTATGTTAAGCGACTTCATTTCCCTGTTATTCCAGAGTGATGTGTATATATATATATATATATATATATATATATATATATATATATATAATATATATATATGTGTGTATGTATGTATGTATATATATACATATTTTCTCCTCTTTATTGATGTCCTTGTTGGATGGAGGTGGGAGCGTGGCAAGCTCCGGTGGTGTAGGAGGCAGGGTGTATGTGTATATGATGTCTGTGATCTTGTGAGGAACTGTGCTGAGTTGGCTGGCCTGCGGACAAGTGCATTGAAATATGTATATATTTATTTATTTTATCTTTTAAATTATTTTAATTAATTTGATTTGATTTTTTATTTTGATTTTTTTCTTATTTGAGGGTGTGTTTTTGTTCCTCATCATATTCTGGTGTGTTATTGTATTGTTGGATGTGTTTTGTGTTCATGCTGAACAACTCATGAGGACAATTATTTTGTGAATGTCGATTGTGCAGAAAATCCAATAAATAAATTTAAAAAAAAACAATAAACATAAATCAAAACATAACAATAAACGAACTAAGACGATAACCACTCAACATAACAAGGTAAAAATAATCGTTACGAAAACAGAACTAGACATGACAAGACAATTAATCGTAACAAGAAATAAACTAAACAACATGACGAACCTAGACTAACATAATACATGATAAGACAATACGTGACTAAGACAAATGATTAACATAAAACATGGCAAGACAGACCTGAAACGTGACAGGTAGCTTCCTCAAAGAATGAAGGATCATAGGATCGTCTCCTGCTTAGTCTATTCAACTATAATGTTCACACATCTTTTGAAATTACTTTGCATTTGTATATCACCATTATCAATTTAGTAATCAAAATGAACGTAACTTAACGTTATCATCTCACCGCTAGTAGCATACCAAAGTAAAGTAAAAAAAAATGAGTGAGTTTAAAGTGTCCTTTGACTTGGAAAGGAGCAGGGACGAGGAAAATACAACTTTCCTTTGTGAAATTTTGAAAGCTAAATGTGGTAACCGTTGTATAAAAGCATTATGGAACTCGAACCTGTGGTATATCCATTTTTGCAAGACTTGCATATTCTGCTCTGTTTTTTCCCAATGTCCATCCTGCAAATAGTGTGATGCCCCCTTGTGCTTGCAGCTAAACATGAACTGTTTAGAAAATGGCACGTAAAACTTTGAGGTGTTTGTGAATGGCATCTTCATTGTATGTAGTGTGACGATTTCTATAAATTCCTGAACAAAAAACTTTTTTTGTTTCTGTCTTCTAAATGGCTCACTGAGTATTGCTTTGTCTTAGAGGTAGGGAGGGGTTAGACCAGGTGTCACTCACCTGGCAGGACTGCATACCACATAAATATTCATTGAAGAATGGCCATTAGCCCTCCCATTGTCAACTGCTGCTGAAAAATAGTAGTGACATCACTAGGTTTTTGTGATTTATTTTATATTTCTAATTGGATTTGCTACAATATTTTGTCATCTTTTGATACCCAAGATCATCAAATTTCAGTGATCCAAAACTTTTGTTACAATTGATTATGTGTTTTTACAGCATTCATGTGCGTTTTCAAAACTACTATTTACAATATGTGTGATTCTAGAGCAATATACGACCAAGATATGATATGATATGACTTATTTACTTATTTACTTATTTACTCTTGCCATATTATTGTATCTGAGTTTGTGCTGAAAACAAACACTTTGGAATCACTGTATATAAAGTTAATTTTGCCCTCAGACCCCAGAGGGTTAAGTAACCTGTCTGGCAAATAAATGATTAAATGAGGATGCACATTTATGCTTATTGTATGCTTATTGTGACTCAGTATTTCATTGCAAAATAAAGGAGAACTTCTTTTTTGCATTTTCACCTTTATTGTTTTGAATTTGTTGCACAAATTATGAAAGTAAAGTAAATCAAAGAAAATGGTACAAGTGTCTTCCTTCATTTAGAACACTGCAAAAATTTGGCAAATTGGCATCTGTGCAAATGGGTTAAGATTTATAGTAATCAAAATTTAGACCAGACTGCTTTGCAGACGTACAGTTACTGTATACAGGTTCTACATTAAGGATTTGTTCATTTTCCAAAAATATTACTGTGAAACCTACTGAAAAAATGTGTAGTGTATTCTACCAGAATTCCGCCCTGTTTTACAGTAATGGGAAGATATGGAATCAATAGTTCCATAGTTTTCGTATTTACATCATTACATTACATTACATTACATTACGTGGCATTTAGCAGACTCTCTTATCCAGAGCGACGTACAACAAAGTGCAAATCAATCACAAATCATCACATTCTAATGTCTGAAAGTCACTTTCTCTTGCTTGCTCTCTGCGTCTCTCTCTTACTTATTCATGCTCTCGCTCCCTCTCATTTGAGAATTTTCCATGGAGCACTAGCAACAAGTAGGCACCTGGCATGTTTTGATGCAGCTGTGAGGGTGGTTTATTGGCCTGCAGGAGGTTTGAGTATGCATACTAAACCTAAATAGCAATATTGATATGTTTTGTTGAACTTGGTGTATCCGGGGTGCAGATTGTGCGGCTGATGAGGCTGGATGTAAGATCACATTGTCATGATAGAGGACCTGGAGAAAGGGCAGTCAAAGGAGTTGACGATGTTGATTTGTGACTAGCTTTTTTGTTTTTGGTTTGAAACTGTATGTATTTGTATTTTTTTTTTATTCTAGTGTACTGAGTTGACTATGATGTTTTAATGAAGGGCCATCAAAATCAGGTTCCTCTCTCTCACTCGCTCTCTCTCTCTCTCTCTGTCTGTCAGCCTTTTTGGAAAGAATTAGCAAAGTCACTCGAAATAAAGGGTCCAAAATGAGTACTAAAGGCACATTGTTCTCCTCCAAATATTATAAGTATGTTGGAATTCATAATTCATGAAGGGGGAGAGAAACATATGGTCTGCTCAGCGTGTGGTGAAATTTTAAAAAGCTGTGTCAGCTACCCGTCGGGATAGGAGACCTGCCGGACAAAGATTTCTCACTGCAGCAACAGTATTCCACAGATGCCTGCCCTCTTCATCCTAAACCAAAGAGACAAAAAAGAATGCATAGCAGTTCTGCTGCTGCACTTATGTGGGAGATTAATGATTCGGAGCAGGGTCTGGCAGTGTGGGGCATCTGGCTTAGTTGGCACGGACAGTGGAGGAGTAAGGAGGCAAATGACTGCACTTGTATATTGGTATCAAATTCACACTTCAAATCTGCGAACAAGCACTTTGTCATGTTTAAAACGTCTCAGCAATGCCAGAGACTGTGCTTACCTCATTCTCCCCTTCAGCTCACACTGTTTTATGAATTGGGCTGAGAGAAGGTACAGCCTTGGCATACACTTTGCCTGCTGTTTTTCAGACTGTAAGACTAGGTATTATTGTGCTTAAAGATGGCAGCCAAGGGTTCAGGGAGTGGTGTGGACATCACTACTGTCTTTGTGTGATTGCAAAGGCTGGTGTACAGTGTTTCCACTACATTCATTCAAGACTCTCACCGCTGCTAAAAGTGTATGAAATGATCAAATTTCTCATCAATAATCCTTGCGTCATCATTACAGTGTGCAGCACTGCTCTGACAAGCGTGTAGTCGCACACATCCCAACGCACAGCCTATCTGACGTAATACCACTTACTAATACATCCCAGTGATAGCACTATTGAAGAACAAATGCTACACCCCATTCTGCTCACAACTGGTCAGACCGAGAGCATAATAACAAACTCAGAATTAAGCCATTTTATTTACTTAAACATTTATTTTTACTTTGTAGCTAGATACCTCTACTTACATGGCATTTAGCAGACGCTCTTATCCAGAGCGACATACAACAAAGTGCAAATCAATCACAAAAACAAGTGCAAAAGTAGACCTGAGAGGACAGTACAGTTCCGAGTCCTAGTGTAAACATATAGAAATTCAGAACCCTTGAAGAGTACAATCAACTTTCAAACTAGCATACAACAGTTGGCAGCTAGAATACAACAACAGCCAATAAAAACAACAATACCTATACAAGTAACGATATCGATACATAAGTGCCATTACGGTCTAAGGTGATTGTGAGTTGGGGAGGGAAAGGTGTAGCCTTTGCGCTTGAAGGAGGTCAGAGACTCTGCCGTTCTGACTAGAATGGAGGGGTCTTGTTGGTGTATAGGTCTTGATAAGGGATTGAATATACACAGGGGCTGATCCTTTAACTGCCTGGTATGCGAGCACCAAAGTTTTAAATTTGATGCGAGCCATAACAGGCAGCCAGTGGAGGTTGCTGAGCAGGGGGGTGACATGTGAATGTCTGGGAACATTGAATACCAGACGGGCTGCAGCATTCTGGATGAGTTGTAGGGGTCTGATGGCAGATGCTGGAAGGCCAGCCAGGAGAGAATTGCAATAGTCCAGGCGGGACAGGACCATTGCTTGAACAAGGAGCTGAGTGGAGTAGGTGGTGAGAAAGGGTCGGATTCTCTGGATGTTGTACAGGAAGAACCTGCATGCCCGGGTCACCGTAGCGATGTTGGAGAAGGATAGCCTGTTGTCCATCACCACTCCAAGGTTTCTTGCACTAGGGGATGAGGTCACTGTGGTATCCCCTAGTGAGATGGAGAAATCAGAGAAGGGAGAGGTTAAAGCAGGGATGAAGATCACCTCCGACTTATCTGGGTTGAGCTTTAAATGGTGGTTGCCCATCCAGCTCTGGATGTCTCTCAGGCAGGCGGAGATACGGGTTGAGACCTGTGTGTCTGATGGGGGGAAGGAGAGAAAGAGTTGGGTGTCATCGGCATAACAATCATAGGAGATGTCATGAGCAGAGATAACGAGGCCAAGGGATCTCGTGTAGATGGAGAAGAGGAGGGGTCCGAGGACTGAGCCCTGGGGGACTCCTGTAACAAGAGGGCGAGGGGTTGACACTCCTCCAGCCCAGGACACCTGGCAGGACTGGCCAGAGAGATAAGATTGGATCCACTCTAAGGCTGTGCCACAGATCCCTGTAGATGCCAGGGAGGCTAAGAGGATGGAGTGGTTGACCGTGTCGAACGCCGCAGAGAGGTCAAGAAGGATCAGGACAGAGGAGAGAGAGGTTGCTCGTGCAGCCTGAAGGGACTCGTTGACAGAGAGGAGTGCAGTCTCCGTCGAGTGGCCAGGTCTGAAGCCGGACTGGTGGGGGTCCAGCAGGTTATTCTGAGAGACGAAGGAAGAGAGTTGGTTGGAGGCGGCTCGTTCAATGGATTTGGATAGAAAAGGAAGGAGAGATACCGGACGGTAGTTTTGAATGCAGGAGGGGTCAAGAGTGGGTTTCTTTAGGAGCGGGGTGATGTAGGCCCTCTTGAATGATGAGGGAAAGCAGCCAGAGGACAGAGAGGAGGTGACAAACGGGAGGATGTCAGGCATGATTGCCTGAAAGAGGTTTGAGGGGATGGGGTCCAGGGCACAAGTAGTAGGGTGGTGGGAGAGCAGGAGGTGAGACATCAGCATCTGTAAGGGGACAGAAAGAGGAGAAACAGGGGGCAGACACAGAAATGGAGGCAGGCATAGAAGTGGTGGTGGTCGCGAAGGTTCTGCGGATATCTGCAACCTTCTCGTCAAAAAATACCACAAAGTCATCAGCAGTGAGCGAGGACTGAGATGGTGGGGGAGGTGTGCTGAGGAGAGAGGAGAAAATGAAGAACAGTTGACTAGGGTTAGAAGTGGAGTTCTGGATTTTTGTTTGGTAGTAATTTCTTTTGGCAGTGGTGATAGCGGAGGAGAATTCCGTCAGGAGAGACTGGTAGGAAGCCAGGTCCGACGGGTCTTTTGATTTCCTCCACTTCCTCTCAGCTGCACGTAGGCTTGGCCTGGAGGAACGTAGAAGGTCAGAAACCCATGGGCTGGGAGGGGAGGATCGAGCAGGCCAGGAGACAAGAGGACAGAGAGTCAAGGGCTGAGGAGAGAGAGGAAAGCAGCACGGAAGATGTGGAATCAGTGGGTAGTTTGGAGAAGGATTCAAGAGGAGGGAGGGAAGCGGTGACTCTGGGGGCAAGGGAGGAGGGTGATAGAGAGCGGAGGTTACATCGGACAGAAACAGTGGGGGTGAGAGAAGGGGAGGGAGGTAGAGCAGCTAGGGGGATGGAGAAGGAAATTAAGTGGTGATCGGACTTGTGTAAAGGGGTAACAGTGGGGGTAGAAGAGGAGCAGTTCCTCAGAAAGATCAGATCAAGAAGTTTTCCAGCCTTGTGAGTTGGGGGAGAGTGCTGCAGAGAGAGGTCAAAGGAGTGAAGTAGTGGTAAGAAGGCAGCAGACTGGGAGGCTTCCAGGTGGATGTTGAAATCTCCCAGGAGGATAAGTGGGGTGCCATCCTCAGGGAATGAGCTGAGTAGAGTGTCAAGCTCATCAAGGAAACTTCCCAGGGCACCTGGAGGACGATAAACAATGACAATATAAAGTTTAACAGGGTGAGTAATTGAGACAGCGTGGCATTCAAATGTGGATAGGGATAGGTCAGTGAGGGAAAACGCAGAGAATTTCCACGAAGGGGAGATCAGCAAGCCAGTGCCACCTCCACGGCCAGAGGGCCGGGGGGTGCGTGAGAAGGAGAAGGAGGATGAGAGGGCAGCGGGGTGGCAGTGTTTTCTGGTGTAATCCAGGTCTCGGTGAGGGCAAGGAACTGTAGGGACAGGAGGGAGGCATAACCAGTAATGAAGTCAGCCTTCCGTGTGGCAGACTGGCAGTTCCATAGCCCCCCTGCAACTGTGAAGTTGTCATAGGGGGTCAGTGAGGGGTAGCAGAGGTTGGTGGGGTTCCGTCGCCGTGGAGGGCCACGTCGCTGGAAGCGTGTTCTGAAGGGGAGAGAGCAGACCGTAATGGGGTGCTGACATACCATACCATTCCAAAATGGGAGGGAGCTCTGAGCACGCCTATATAAACTGCTAATTACTAATGCAAACTAGCGATCTAAAAAATAATCCTAACAATTGCAGCGTCCAAAGTATCTAACTGATTCTGATCACCTAATCAGAATAACAGAACCGAGTGAAACTGCCGGCGGCTGGTGAAAAACACACGAGATTTGCTAACTAATGACAGAAAATGCAACACACCTGGTCTAACTAACGCAGTAATTTGACAACAAATCTACAACTGCTGATAGACTAACAAGGTTTCCTTATAACCTACTGCTCACACGCAAAAACACAGAAACAATACTTAAGTTCCCTTATCTGTTCCCCACATTGTTCTGCCCCTTCATTGGAACTGGGCCCGATGCACAGTGCCCCCTGTCCCTTCCCCCCCAAAACTAGGCTACAGAAATGTTAAATGCAAACTAGTCGCTTTTACTTTGCAACTTTAACAATCAAAGCAAACACAGTGCAAGAAAATTCAAAATCCAGTATCAAAGCTATTACCGACCAGTAGGTTACATAGCCTAGGATATTATATACTGTCAATTCATCGGCTTCATGTTTACTCACTTTTATTAAATTTCAGCAGCCTCTGAACATGGAAACTATGTGCAGAGAATGTATTGCAAACACTATTAACAAAATAATCTTACTACTTTGAAAGCAGTAGTGTCAGAACTCGCAGACAAGGACCCAGATGCAGACCGGATGTAGTAGGCAAAAAGAGAATAATTTATGCCACCAGGATCAGACAAGGCAGTCACTCAGAATAAAAACGAAGATCAAAATCCAAACTCTAAAAGTCACTCCAGAATTCAAAAATCAAAAATCAAAAATCAAAAATATTATCAAAACACTAACTCAGAAAGCTACCATAAACAGAAAATCAAAGGTCTATCAAGCTCACATGGGAACAGAGCAAAAACAGGTAGAAACTCTCACCAAACATTTCAGGCACAATCTGGCAAGGGCTGAACAAAAGGGAAGAACTTAAATAACAGAGGGAAGCTACTAATGGGCAGGAGCCAAGGAGGAACAGGGAGGAATCAATCAGAACAATGAGACTACAAATGAACCAAAGGGGGCGTGGCTAACAGAGGCAGGTGAGGGCGGGGTTCAGGACAAAGAAAACACCAGCACATGGTAAGGCAGACACAAACACAGGAATACCATGAAGTCAAGACAAACATGAATATGAAAAATAATAAATTAGAAAAATAAAGGATAATAAACAATGAAATGAATTCACAAAACACAGATCATGACAAGTAGCCTATTTCTTTTCTGATATTCAAATACTACTGGGAAACCTATGCTGTTGTCCAATGTCAAATGTCTATTTTTTATTATGTGATGATGCAGAATGATGAACAGTGTAGTCCGTAAGTATTTAGACAGTGGCACATTTTTTTTCACCCTGTAGTCCTGCAGACAAACAGTTGAAATAAAACATTGACTAAGCAGACTTTCAGCTTTAATTTGAGGGTTTTTAGATCCATATTGGGTGAACCATGTAGGAATTACAACTCTTTGTATACATAGTCCCCCCCAAGTTTAGGGGCCCAAAAGTAACACATTAGCTCCAACAGAAATAAATCATATTCAAATATTTTGACCCATACACATCACCAGATGCTGGGTGTATTCCCTGGTGATGCTCTGCCATGCCTGTACTGCAGCCCTCTTTAGCACCTGCTTGTTTTAAGGCTATTTGCCTTCAGTCTGGTCTTCAGCAGTGAAATGCATACTCAATTGCCTTGCTTGCTTTGGCTGTGTGTTTTTGATCATTGTATGCTCCATGATAAAGCATCGTCCAATCAATTTGATGCATGTACTTAGATCTGAGCAGACAATATGTTTCTGTATACTTTGGCATTCATCCTGCTATTGTCAGCTATACATGCCCAAGCCAAAACACTACATCCACCCTGTTTCACATGGGTGGGGAGATGGGGAGAGGGAGCTACTATAGATCATGAACCTGTACTTTCCATCACTCTGGTGCAGGTTGATCATTTTCTCATCTGTTCATAACACGTTATTCCAGAATACATTTTTAATGTACATTTTTGCTAACTGTAATGTGGCCATTCTATTCTTGAGGCTTGTCAGGTGTTTGCATCTTGTGGTGAACCCTTATGCTAGCCTACTCTTCTCTTGATGGTCGTCTTTGACACATCTATGCCAACAACCTGATCAGTTGAACAGTTATGAAGGATTCTTCTGTCATCCACTACTCTGGTTTTCCATGGTCTAACAGGTTGTTTGCCATTTCTGAGCTCACCTGTGCGCTCTTGGTTCTTAATGATCTACCAAACGGTTGATTTTGACATACCTATGTCTATGTCTCTGATTTATTTATTCAGATTTTTCAACAACAATAGACTTCAAATGCAGATGGCAGTTGCTAGCTCTTTTATGCATGAACTAATGATGAAACTTCCCAAACCTGTCCAAGAAACATTTGAGCAGCCAATTGTCCAAACGTTTGGTCCCCTAAAATTACAGGTCCCCCTACAGTAGTGTGCAAAAATTTGGGCACCCCTGATCAAAAAGCCTTTTAGAATGAATATCTCTGTGAACAGAAGCGATGTGACCTCTTGACACATCGCACATAAACATGACATTTCTTCGATTACTTTTTTTTTTTTTAAACGCAGTTTCAAAATATTTATAAAAAGGAAAAATGTTTGGGAACAGTTAGTACTTTGTAACAGCTTGTAAATGTTCTTGCCTTTGGAATTTTTCCACATTCTTCCTGGCAGAACACCTCTAGCTCAGAAATATATAGCTCCTTGCATGTACGGCATGTTTGAGGTCTCTCCACAGATTTTCAAGAATATTCAAGTCTGGGGACCGTGGTGGCCATTCCAAAACCTTCATCCGTCTTTCCTGGAGGTACTTCATGGTTGATTTCAAAGTATGCTTTGGATCATTGTCTTGCTGGAATACCCAATCTCTCTTCAACTTGGTCTGGACTGACCTTTGAACATTAGCATCTAGAATGTCTTGATATTTGGTGGAATCCATTCTTCCTTCACTCACACAATATTTCCTGTGCCCCTAGCTGCCACACAACCCCAAAGCATAATCCATGCTTAACAGTTGGCAGGGTGTTCTTCTATACAAAGGTTCACCTTTTTCCTCCGACTATACCTTATTTGCATACTTAAGACGCTTAATTTTGTGTTGAGGTCATTCTTTCTGGCAACTCTGCCATCTAGGTCTTTTTTGTTTAATGTATGTTGTATTGCTGTCCTGTGAACAGCTAAAATTGTGTGTTGCCCCTCTTTTTTGCAGCTCTTTTGCAGTGATGTGTGGGTTCTTTTGAGCATTTCTCACCAGGTCTCGGGCCATTCTATCTGAAATCTTTCTTGGTCTTCCAGACCTTGTCCTGACTTCAGCTGTTTTGTTTGTTTTGTAGCCTTCTCCTTCTTGGTGGAAATGAACCATTTTCTTTCTGATATCCTAGGACAACTGTTTAGAGGAACCCATGGTTGTTAAAGCCAGACAGAGCAGCCACTGCAGTTGGATACTTTAGAAGGCATGTTACTTCAGATTTACTTCAGAATATAAAGTTCCACCCTGGAATTATACTCACCTGAATCATTGAAGCCCTAATGAGTTAATCATCTGGGTCTGGGCCTTAGTAATCTTTTTAAAAAGTAAAAAAGAATAATCCAAAAGGGTTCCCAAACTTTGTCACAGGGCCCTTTTCCTTTTTTTTAAAGAATTTATAAACGGTAAAATATGAAAATAAAAAGCTGTCTTGCTTTAAAATTTGCAGAAAGGTCTCTTGTTTAACTCTGTAACATTTAGAGTTCAGGTTTGCTTTTAATCACATACAGATTCATTGTAAGAGGCATTTAAACCAGGCATGCCCACATTTTTGCACCCCACTGTATGTATAATAATGGCTGTAACTCCAACACGGTTCACCCAACATGAATGTAAAAACCGTCATTGGATGTAAACCCCCAAATTAAAGCTGAAAGTGCACTTTAGCCACATAGTGATTGTTTTATTTTAACTGTTCGTTTGCTGGAGAATGAAAACAACAAAAATGTGTCACTGTCCAAATGCTTACTGACTGCACTGTAACTAATTTAGATAGTTTTGGCAGTGAAATGTGAATGTCAGCCAGCTGGGATTTCTACAGTCTATGGTTGGGATTCCTAACTACCCCTAAATAACAACCAGGAATATGCTAAAGAGGAGTCTGAATTTGAAGTCATTGATGATTTTGCATTGCACAAGGATGCCTTTCAAATAAGTGAATAGACATTTCAAATTTCAAATTGGGATTTTTGTGGGCCAATGTGCCAGCCTTTTAGCATATACTGTGGCAGCTTAATTTAAGTTGGGCCTGCTGCCACTGTGGGTATGAACAGTTGTCCAAGCTAGCTAACAGTAAGCCATGTCCAATAAATTAATATTAAGGATAACATAACAAAGCTAATCCACATGCACTGTTCTGAAAGAGAAAGCACCAGATAATATTAAAGTAGGGTGGACGAGGGTGTGTTTACTAGATCCGTTTCATCTTTAAAATGTGTTACTATGGATAAGAAATGGGTTGTATGGTTACATATTCATATTCCCCACATTATAGCAATCTTGGGGATTATGCATTTTTCGTCATGTTTGTGTCATAGATTGAGTGCTGCCGTTGCGCACAGTTTAATGGCTTTAATGGGCCTAATAAACTCGCCAAGTGATGACCTTGTCTGATGTCAGTCTCCCAGCCCGGGCACTGTAGCGGCCACCATTAAATGGCGGGGATGGTGCGGATCTGAGCTATGATGGATAGACCTGCTGGTAATGGGTGATTAGGAGAGACAGGCAAGCAGCGTGGCTGCACTGCGCGCTCCATCACGACCACCTTGCCTGTTTCTGCGGAGCAGTCTGAACACCCCCGTCTCTGACAGGCCCTCTTGGGAATTCAGTGGAGCCTGGTAGGTGATGTTCGGTGATCAGAGCGCAAGAGATTACTCTCACTGACGCGCTGAGGAGAGACGGATGAGGTCATCAGGCAACTCTGGTTTATTACAGCGCACCTTTTTATTGAGTTAGGGAGGGTCGTTGCACCATTAATAAGCTGTGGGAAAGACCAGACCTCTCTCAAGGGATTCACTGCACATAGACAGCCGTGTGTTCTTATCTACAAGCATTTGTCTTGTATGTCTTCATGTAGCATAAGTGGTAGCATGCTATAAAGCAGTGCTACTCAACTCCACGTCCTGCAGGCTGCAGTGTCTGCAGGCATTTGCTTCACCCGTGCACTACACCACAGATTAGCTTATTATCTGAACCGAGCAGGTGAAATAATTAGTGGTGTAACGCTGCTGTAAAGGTTTGTGAGCAACGTCTATGTCAAGGTCATTTATGTACAGGAAATGAGGAAAGGCAGTGGTCCCAGTGCCGAACCCTGTGGGACTCCACTTCCCACAATACCTTGCTCAGATAAGGACTATTCCTCCGACTGTTCTATCCCTGTGGCGGCTGCTAATACCTATCAATAGCTCACGCTCCAGCATTGCATTTGAAAATATGCCATTCAAATATATTTCATGAATGATTTTATCTAAAGCACCTTACTATAGCATGACAGCATATATTTTTCAGTATGGCTGGCACAAGTGGGAATTGAATCAGTTGAGCTACAGGACTCAAAGTTACAGCAATAAAACTATGAAACCAGCAATAAAACTCAGAGCCTACCTAAGCACAATTACACACTGACTAATGCATGCCACATCTGTCGTTTCAGTTTGCACAGCCAATGTTGCCTTTGATATTTAATCTGCCTGTTATTTTCCATAAACAGTGAACGTACAGTCCAACAGCTGATTTTTGTTTCTGGCTTGTACCATAGCATCAAGGTGTGTTAGACAAGTGACCGGTTAACTGGCTATCTAAAAAAAGAGAACTGGTCAACAAATTTTAGAAACGTGTGTGCATGTGTCTCTCAATGGGGGTGGGCTAGCAGACCTCATGCAGACATCCTTCTTTAAGATCCCAAACTTTGCAACAGACCTGGCTTCTAAGGTCTGCACCTTGGTTTGGCGTTCTACTTTTCATCACTGGTTGTTTTGGAATGTTGGCTGTCTGCATTTTGGGAGGAAACAAGCTGTGGTTTGGTATTTTAATTCAACCCTTTCCATTGTGACTGTTATGAATCTGTGTTTGTATTAAGTTAGAAAACCCATATCTTTAGATTAGACATGAATATTTTTTGTAACTAAATAAATCTCTTGATTTTCACCTGGTTGCAAGTTGTACATATTGATGATGGTTGATCCAGCAGGCTGCTCTAACTATCACTAAATTCGGCAATTTTAATTGATAATTGATCGGCAATCTTTGATATTAATTACCAAATGAAATCAAATAAACATATTTTACATGTTAGTTTAGTGAGGTGTTCAGGATTCTGAGTGATGGACAATTAAACACCTTTGGAATGAATTTACATTGCACATCACGTATAACCATTTTTAACCTGCCCCACTTTTCATTCAGTCTTGCAATCCCAAATTTGCTCCCAGTCTATATTACTTAAATTTGATCACATATTTTTAAAGTAGCCATGCTTAAAAATCCTGGAAATAGAGGAGCCCCTCTTAATTTGCCAAAATACATGAAAACTTATTTTAGAATGATCACTTATCCCAAGTGCCTCCATTACCTTTATACTGCAAATTCTGTCAAAAACACCCCCACCTCTCTTACTGGATATGTCCTTCCTAATAAGTTTATACCCCTATTTCCCTGTCTGGTCACCAAATTCAAGTTAATATTTGGGTAATTTAAGTTGCCCATGATAATAGTCTTACCTTTCTGACAAGCTTTTTTATTTTCTACCAGTTGGTGGTTGTGTAAAAAACAAAAAATATATGCCAATTTGCCGCTGCCCAACAGATCTCCCAAGGCATAAAGCCAATGTAATAAGTTTATACCCCCATTATATTATATTATATTCATCCCCATCTTCATCCCCAAATGAGCAATGGCTTGATGGTGAGGGTAAAGGCTGAATAAAGTTATGTTAAGTTAAAAACTAAGAGGGGGGGGGGGGGGGGATCAGCCAAAATATGTGCAAACCCCTGAGGGTTAACAAGCTGGTGTACAGGTCTGCCTAATAAAGTGCTCAGTGAGTAAAAGTGCTCATTTCCGACTGTTGCTTCTACACATCTTTTCCCGTTCCTTCACTCCCTGCTGTCCCAAGCCAGCATTACTAAAATTTTATTAGTGCTGTCAACATTATATTTAGACTTGATCGTTTCCGTCTGGTCAGCCTGTGCCTCTCTGCCCATTCCACTCTATCCTCCCTGCCCCTCCAAGTCTCTCGTTTAAATAATCCTGTGCTATCCTAAGTATACACTGACCCAGTGCGAAAGTCCCCCTCCAGTTCAGGTGCAGGCCATCAGTCCCAATGCCCCATAAACCTGTACCCCTCTTTCCTACAAAATGTTTGTAGCCACGTGTTAAACCTACAGATAAAATTCTGCTTCCCTCTGATTGCATGCAGTACAGGTAGATAACATACCTGGGCACCATGCAGGCAAAACACTGTGCAAGATTCCTTTTCTTCCTAAATCAAGAAAGTTACTGCCCTGATGGAGACACCAAAAAGCACATCTTAAAAAGGCGTGAGGTGGCTCTGAACAGTTGTAGGAAACTGGAGAGATAAAATGACTCGAAACTTTATAAGTTTAGCTATACAGTGCAGTCCGTAAGTATTTGGACAGAGGTACAATTTCAGTTTTTTGACTCTCTACTCCAGCACATTGGGTTTGAAATGAAACAATGAATGTCTTAAAGTGAAGACTAGAACTTTTAATGCTGTGTGTTTAAATCCATATCGGATGATCCGTGTTGGAATTACAGCCCTTCTTGTACATTGTCCCACAATTTTAGAGGACTGCCTGTGGCAGCCATAAGTGCCCAAACTATAACACGCCCACGACCATGTTTCACAGATAAGGGGGAGGGGTACTTCGGTTCTTGGGCAGTTTCTCTCAGCCTCTATACATTGCTCTTGCCATCACTCTGGTACAAGTCAATCTTGTTCTCATCTGTCCACAAGACCTTTTTCCAGAACTCTGGAGGTTACTTTTGGTATTACCTGTCAGACACCAAGGCTGAAGCAGAATTCTGTATTCAATTCAGGGCACGTTAAACAGGCAGAGGTCAATTGACAGCAAACAGATGCAGTAGACATAGTCCAAGACAATGTCAGTGTCACAGGCTAAAGTTTGTAAGGAAGAAGGTAGTCAGACCAGGCGATGGTACAAAAGGAAATCCAGAAAACGTAGTCACAAATTTCAGTCCGAATTCGAAAGTATGAGATCAAGGACAAAATCAGAGACCAAGAAACAAAAGTTGGGGTACACAACACAGGTCATGCGTCAGAGAATCAGAAAATATATCAGAAAAGCTGATAGTCAGAGGTAAGCACTTAAAATGGGATGGTCTGATACAAAAGGTGATATGTTCTTTAACAAATCTAGATAAAAAATACCAGGAAATACAAGCTGAAATTTGGATTTGTCACTCATATACATCTTTTGGCCTCAAACTCAATTGTCTTCAGTATATAGCAAAAACAAAGGAATTGACCTTGCTGTTCCAATACTTTTTGAAGGGACTGTATACAATTCCGCCTCACAACAAGGAGGTCCTGGGTCTGAATCCCCGTCGGCCGGGGCCTCTCTGTGCGGGGTTTCCTCCTACAGTCCAAAGACATGCAGGTTAGGCTGATTGGAGAGTCAAAATTGCCCGTACGTATGAGTGTGTGAGTGAATGGTGTGTGTGCCCTGCGATGGACTGGCGACCTGTCCAGGGTGTATTCCTGCCTTTCGCCCAATGTATGCTGGGATAGGCTCCAGCCCCCCTGCGACCCTGTTCAGGATAAGCGGGTTTGGATAATGAATTAATGAATTAATGTATACAATTCATGTGATTATCGAATCAGCCAATCATGTGGCAACAGTGCAATGCATAAAATTATGCAGATACATAGCATGCAATGATTGTTGGTGCCGGGTGGCTTGAGTTTCTCAGAAACTGCTGATCTCCTGTGATTTTCATGCACAACAGTCTCTACAGTCTGCGGAGAATGGTGCGAAAAACTAAAGTCAGGGAAATGGCCCGACTGGTCAAAGCTGACAGGAAGGTGACAGTAACGCAAATAACCACACATTACAACAGTGGTATGCAGATGAGCATCTCTGAACACACAACGCATCAAACCTCTATGTGGATAGGCTACAGCAGCAGAAGACTAAATAATTCTAAAATAATACCAATAAATACAGTGCTTCCTGAGTGTGTATAAACAGTGCGCTGGTTATCACCTATTCTAGCTGGTGACTCGTTATGGTCTTTTAGTGGATGTATTTGGACCAATGCCGCCGCCGTAAGTATGGCCAGTATAGCCTTCGCCTACTAATTTTCATTTAAGTATGGCTTGGCCATACTACATTTTGTTCACAAGCAAAACATTTTTTCATTGGTAAATTATGTGAATCAGTGGTCGCTCGACTAATAGTAGCCGTTGTCCACTCGCCCACTCCTGGTCCATCACCTGTGTGTTGTGACTGACCAGTGAAGGGGCGAGATTGTTCTTTTTTCAAGTGCCAACTGCGCCAAGAAGGCAGTGTGTCGTTATTGAGGTTACACTAGCCATTTTCGGTCCAAGTTTTGATAAAGTAAGTATTCTATACTTTGAGAGAACTACATGATAACGACTCCAAGACAGTAGACAGGAGGTACACCCACGGGTTCAGCTCAGCCAAACACAGGTGATGTGGTGTAGACTCACTGTATTCTGAACAGAACACGGAGAAGATCCGCTTCCACCAGAAGTTAACTTCTGTTCAATGGTAGTTATTCTCCTGAGTAATATAGTTTATGATTATGGTTCCTTATTGGCTATCCCAGATACTAAAACACTTTGATTCATGTGAATTCTACCAATAATTATGGAGAAAATGACAAATAACTACACAACTCCCCTCTGTTCAGAAAACTGCATCAGAGCACAATGTTCTATACACCTATTCACCTGTTCTGAACAGCACCTGAAGCTATAGTACTATATAGAACTACTATAGTTATGCGCTCTGTTATGCAGGCAAATCTCATTATTAAATCATTATCTGGTTAATTTTAACTAATTAAAACTGGATACCGTCTATATGTTGCTGGACAGTATGGCTATAGCATATGACAATCTGGCAACAAGTGAGACAGAGTGGTTTAAAAACACAGGTAACGAGAGGGAATAACAATCAGGTGTGCGAACCAATCAGGAAGTGAGACATAGGTGACAGTGAATGGATGAACTGACAGACACACTACGGTGAGCACAGAGTGTAACAAAGAACAAAAACGCTAAGATAACAGATAACAGAAAAGACAGAACCTGACAGTAAACAAAAATTGCTTCGTAAATTGCTTTGTAATTTACTGTTGTGTAAAAAAATTAAATAATAATCCTATATCCGAATGTTAATAACTTAAAAATGAATAACTGAAATATACAAAGCCTTTTATTGAAAAATACAAATAAATGATAATGACAGGTAGGCCTACCATTAATCAAAATCAACAATGTACTATGGCCCAACGGCTGTGCGGATCTTATTGTGGCTACACCGGGTCCTAGTCATTTACCTTAACCACTACACTACAGGCCCCCTAATTAAAATCTTGTAAGCTCATTGGGAGGAGGGGTGTGTGCATTGTTTTGTTATGAAGATATCTTGGTACATACTGGTGTTAATGATCACGTCTATCTTAACAGGTGCTCCAGGACCTGTAGAATTTTTCATATAAAAAAAAAAAAAAACAAACACCCTTAAAATGCATGGGATCTATTCCACATGCAGAACCATGTGATTCCAATCCAAAGGGAAGAAGGGTGAAACCGGGGATATTGAATACCAAACAAGCCACGGCGTAGCCAAAACAGACTTTTGTCTGACAGTTCCTCCCAAAATATTTCTTAAAATTTCCTGTCATTCATTGGAGACAAAGCGATTGTAATTCTGCATGTTTAAGCTGAAATGTGTTCTCCAAGCTCAAATGGAACCACCCCAAAAGTCTGTGTTACATTTTGCCCCACTCTCCCCTACTGGTGCAACAGGTTGCTGAATAAAATGACATTATCTTACACACATGTTCACTTAAGTTCACCACTTGGCTTACATTTGAGGGTAAAAAATGCATTTTGACTTAGCAATGGTGCAGCCTTGTAAGTATGAAGGAAAGATAATTAAACGGCATACACCCTTCCTCATCAACTTCAGTCCCGTTCAGTACAGTGACAACACTGTATAATAACTGTCACTACTCAACTCCACGTCCTGCTGGCCGCAGTGTCTGCAGATATTTGTGCTACACCACATGATTTCACAAATTATTTTATCTACTTGGTTCAGATAATAAGCTAATTAGTGAGATCAGATGGTGTAGTGCATACACTGCGACCTGCAGGACCTTTTGTTGAGTAGCACTGGTCTAGCGGTAGACTGTTAGGCGAAACGCTAGTAGTAGCCTATATAATTGGATTATTCCTTAAATAAATAATTAAAAAACCAGGACTTTGTCCTCAGACTTTGGTTCCCATTGTATCTTTGCTTGATTTACTGTCATTAGCTGTGCGCTAATTATTTATATTGATTATCAATGCTACATCGGGTAGCCTACACAGCCGGAGTGACAAGGTGTGCAAGATTAGATGGGGGGGGTTTTCCTCGGATTATATGCACTACATGCAGTATTATAGATGGTCATTTGGAGCGCATCATCCATTGTGGCAGTGGTATTATCTAGAAATAGTTGTATTGAATGTTTCCGGTTGTCACCATAAAATATATCCAAATGTACTCAGGGAATCGTAACTGAAGAGGTAATTTGACTTGTGAGATGAGTGGAAAAGTGGTCATATATACAAAATGTATAATGATGTAAAATGATGAATGTCATTCAAGACTGGGACAGTGAGATACATGCCACCAAGGTAAACGTTGCATGTCTGTGTCATCTGTATAATACTGGTCAGTTTGAAAACGACAAAAACGGGTTAATGAAATCTATGGAAATGTGGAACTGACATCCGGGAGCTCAGAGCGCTCCGTGTTACTTCTGGTACTGAGGCATGACTGATCCAAAAAGAGACTGTGGCAGGCAAGCGGCGGTTCCTGGGGAAATTCCATCAGCACTTCACAAGAAAGCCTGCCACATTAGACGGGCCTGCCTTAACCACTCGGTCATGCAAGTAAAAAATAAAAAAAAAGTGCAGGACACCTCAGTCCCAGGCTCTCCAGGAGGGCGACAAACGTCTCCTGTAAAGGCCATGTCATTCAGAATCTCGGAGAGAGTCACACCACTCTGGTGCATTATTGAATCCCTCATGGAAAGGTGGCTTCTTTGTATGCTTGGTCTCTGATGCTCCCAAAAAACATAGGGAGAAAAAAAGAATTCCTACAGAACTTGGTGGAAAGAAACAGAGCTGTGCGTGTGTGTATGTGTGTTTTTGTGTGTGTGGGCACGCACACGGGAATGTGCGTGTGAGTATCTGTGTCAGCATGTTATAGTGTGGTACATGGAAATTAGAGTTACGTAAGGGGGATGGCCATATGACAGCGCCTGGGGGGCCTTAGGGGAGCATGCTGACATTGGCCCTGGCTGCAGTGGTACTAGGGCTGTGGCCAGGCCGTCTGGACTGAAAACAAGGATAACAAGTAGACACAGTGGGAGGGTGGGTTTGCAGGAAGTGACACGCTGTACTGTACATAATGACAGTCAGTGGGAGCACGTGCACAGGGAATGTGACCTGCTGTCCAAAATACACTGGGGGGAGTTTAGCCACAAGATCATCGGTTTTGCACATTGTGTCTGACACCCGTTTATTTCTGTCTGTAAACCTCGGGAATGTCATAATTCTTCGTCTACAGTCTGCAATTTGATTTGCTTTGTGTGATTGCAGCTAGTTGACAAACCCCTGGTGGTAATGTCAGAAATGTCACAGGAGCTAAGGGAGTGTGGTTTTGGATTCTGAAATGAAGATACCTGACAGGTTACATTAGAGCAGCTTTCAAGGACAATGCCCCCAAATTTAGCGTACGCTGAACACAGAACAAAAACTCTATATACTCTATATAACTATATATTTTTGACATAATACAAGGGCTTGGATGACAATTGCAATAAAAATATATATTTTTAGATTATTTATTATCTATGCGCTTTTCAGCCCAGCACCTTAGTTATCATTTGTAATTTAGCTGAAGCTTTTATCAAAAGCAACTTGCATTGATTAGACAAAATGGTAGACAATCCCCCCTGGAGTTGGGTTAAGGGCCTTGTTCAAGGGCCCATCTTATTGTGGCTACACCAGGGCTTGATCCACCAACCTTCAGGGTCCCAGTCATGTTCCTTAGCCAGTAGACTATAGGCTGCCTACATTATCTTTATTGAATGTCCCTTGTAATGTAGGTTTCAGTAGCATAGAATATGTAGTTCTTGACCAGAAACAGATGTCCCCTACAGGGTAAAAAAAGGAATTGCTGGGCTTGTAGGAGGATAATGAATATTGTGAAAGAATCACTTTCATTCTTCATTCCTTAGGGACGAGTCATGAATTTTAATAGCAACCCCGCTAGTTAGAAAATCTCTCAATATTCAAATTGATGAATTGATCGTCAATTGGTGTTTTGCAGCTAGCTGGCTATTTCGGTGACTCTATGTGATAATTAACCATCGCCCCTTTGTACCACAGTTCAATATGTGGATGTCAACACGCAGCTAAACAGTTACTGCTGTTTGCGGCACACAGCAGTACCAAAATGTTCAAGTTGAAAGTTGAAGTCTGAGCCTCGCTGCAGATAAGACTCGCCTCAGCTCTGCGGCTTGACATGCAGCTTCCACATAACAGGCTTTGCCTCTGCAGCGCTCCAAACCGCTTTGGAGACGGAGCTGTCAGGGGACATCACCACCAACTCCCCAAATTGATCAGCCACTGGAAGATTACTGCCTGATGACAGCAGTTTTTTTTTTTTTTGCTCCTTCATGAATGCTACCCCCAGTCCCATCTCGACCATGCGACAGTGAAAATCAGACCTAACAGATGCCTGCATCGCCAAAAATATCACAGCATTTCACAGGGCAGGAAACATATTTAAATGGAAAAGGCAGTGAGATTGAAATTTTAACTGTCCTTATTTAAAATTGTGTGAATCGCAAGTACTAATATTTCTCTAATGACGGGACCTTAAAATGAACTATTTAAATGAAATAATCTTTCCCTGCTTCTCAGTTAAGGCTCTCAGGTGGAGTGCAGTTATGAACCCTAGAGATCTGAGCCAGCGCCAGCTGTGGCCAGGAGTCCCACTGGGTGATTAATAATTGGCCAAGCTGGCAGATTGGAGAGTAGAAAAAAGGCCCTGCTACTGCACATATTTAAAGGGATATTCTTGCTAATTCTTCCAAACGTATGTCACTGCAATAGCACAGGCCTGCAGTTAAGAGTTGGACCAAATTGGAGATGAAAATGAGGGAATACTGTGTATTATTATTAGTATTACTAATGAACAATACATTAATTATTACATTAATACATTAATTAATTAACAATACATATTGCGATTACTTCAGGTTTATAATCCATCATCCAATCAACAAATTGTTCTCAAACCTATTGAGAAACGCAGTGTATTTCAGAAAACTACTGACATGGTTTGAGCATCCTTCACGCAACAATGCAATGATCAAGCCTTCAGGAGACATAAGCACCAGCTAGCTAACTAACTATTGGCTCTATGCATGTTGTATATACCATGAGTTATTGTTAAAATCTCAGAAGGCACTTCTACTTCTGCCACAATACATAAAGAGCATCATTTTGCGAATGAGGCTGATCTTAAACAGTGCAGTTAAAACGTGTTTAGCGCATTGAATATCTTCACTGCATGTGGCGATATCCATAAACCTGGTGCCACATAAAAGCATATCCAGCGCACAACAAAATGTGCTCATATTCCAGCTGTGGTGGCTATTGTTGTTTGAATTAATCCAAAAGGCAAGATTGTAATGTTGCAATTGCCTAGGATTGACTATTGCCAGGATAGAATGGGGATGTTGTGTGGGAGGTTCCATGACAGATTCTCCCAGAAGTGCAATTATTTGTATGGGTGTTTACCAGTCTTTACCAGTGGCAACGATTTTTTTTAAACTTCAAACACTTGTTACTGTCACTATGGTTCACGTAATTTCATGTCCCACTGCTTTGCATCAGCTATTGGTTAATTTAATACATTATTTTCTAAATATTTTCAGTGACAAACACCCAGTCTTAATTATTGCTTGGCTGCAATCATGAATTAATATTTAAATATAAATAATCTAGTTTTTGGTGTTGAAACAGTGTGATTCTTATTGCAAAGATTCTTTCTGTACAGAGTTTTTTAAAGTACAAATTCCATGCACAAATTGACCCTCGTTAAGTGAGTGAACTTTAGTAAATTCAGCAGAATACAGCCTTTTATTTGCGCAAACCTCCCTTAAATACATATGCATTACGGGGAGAAGTACACCTTGTGATTCTCTCCTTAACTGAACTGAAGAGGAGGGTATCCCAAGGATATCAATGATTCTGAAAAAGTCTGCATGTATGAATGGTCAAAATTCCCTACAAATTGGTTCTCTAACTTTATAGGAAAACACTCATGGCTGTCATCTTTGCCAGGGGTGTTTGCACAAAGTATTAAATCACGGGTGCCAATAATTGTAGAACCTGTTTTTTTGAAAAATAAATTTATCTTTTTTGAAAAATGTAAGACTTTGGTTGATTCCATTGAATCATTAATAAAGTGCACTACTGTACATTTTGCACGCTTGTTACCTAATTTTTTTTATTTTACTGCAACAGGAAGTGATGAAATGACACAATATAGTTCCTTTAGTCTGAGATTAACTAAATTAAAGTAAAATTGTATTGCCAATTTCACTGTTTGATTTTATTTACAATAACTGCTAGGGGTGCCAATCATTTTGGCGCCTGTGGTTTTCAGAAAAAATGTGATTAGTAAATAAAACACATTGAGACCTGAAAGTAAATGCATTGAAATAAAAGTATATAGTTTTCCTTTATATTTGAACATAAAATATAGATGATTATAAATCTTGATTATTATATGCAATGTTTTTTCTCCATTTTTATTAAGGGTGCCAATAAGTCTGGAGCCCACAGTATATGTATAAAAATCTGCACTTTAAACACATGAACTGTTTGATTACAGATAAAAAAAATAGCGGAGTAGAGAGCCAAATCAAGAAACATTTCTGGACCTTACTGTATATAGCTATATCTACCTGACAGTCATTCCACCACCTCACCAGATTTTGTCTGTAAGTGAAAAGTAACAACTTTGGGTAACATTAATTACTCTGTTTGTATTCAAGGACAAACCAGGCAGATGTTGAACAGTACAATTGTGTCTTCTTATTATCAAGGTATGGTGTGCAATTCAGGGATGTGGGAACTGAGAAAGAATATTTCCAAAATACATCACATAGTCCTGAAGTCAAGGTTTACACTAAAAACGTAAGTGTAATTCACAGCCCCATAGATTAGACTGCCATCTGATGGAGACCAAATGCATTTTCAATTATTTAAGAAGCTGATCTCTATTGTTTCTTGCATAATTTGTTGGTTGTAAATAACTCCTTACACTTCATCTGATGCTGTTAAAACCATAATCTGGCAGTGTTCTGGGGCCTTGGATTAAATATATTGCATTTTTCTGAAGGCATGACTACACTGTGGGCAGACTACTCATCAACTCCATATGAGCTGCTGCATTGCACCCCATCGACTGCAGCCTTGATCAAACTGTGATTCATTGCATGCCCCATTCATCATAGCCTGTGATGAATTTCAGAACAGATGCACATCCTGATCATTCTCATATTTATTTTGCATTCGAATGTCATCAGGCCCAGTATTGAGGAACAAGGACTAAATAGGATGTATACTCTTAAATATGTAAGTTAGACTAATGCCGTCTATTGGATGTCTACAGCTCCTTATCCTCCACTTATCCTCCACGCAATAAAGGATGCTTTCATTTACATGTACCATTGTACCGTACGTCATAATGCAATACAAATTTAAAAAATGTTTTCGTTATCAGCACTGCATGGTATGACTATGAGAATATTCTAGATATAGAACATTCCTTTGAAAAGTGGCAGTATGTGTGTTTGCATGTTAAGCCAAAGTATCACAGAATTCATATTGCCTAATACACTGGTCTTAAATATTTTAATAACAGCGACCAAATTAGAAATACTGGGAAAAATATTAAAAATGTGTCTTTCAGGAACATGTCAACTACAGACCGTAGAAAAAAACATGGACCAAGTGCCTATTAAGTCACCCACTGACCATGGGTTTGTCAACCGCTCCCCTGGACAACTCACTCATAGACACTCATTTGTTCAGTGGAGTGGAGAGCAACTCGGTAGTAATAGTGTGAACTACGAACTCTTCACCAAATGATTCACATTTCAAGATGTTTATTGTGCTTGGGGGAAAAATAACACAAGCACAGCTTGGAACTAGTGTTGTGATTCTCTCATTTTTTTCAATCAAGCACAATGCGCAGATGAGCACCCCTACTGGCGAACAAAGACTCAAGGGCATAGCCACTTGGTCAAACAAACAGGTAAAATGAATGGCTCAACTGAGAAAACAAATCAGTCATACACTCATACACGACCGTGACCCTATTTTCTTTATTTCAATCACTTACATTGGAGAGAACTGATTACATATAGGGTGAAAAATATTGTTTTCATTATCCTCATGGCTTGTAATATTTTAAACTTTTCCAATTAGCCATTCCATTCCTTGTACAGAAGTTATGCAAATGGCTTAAAACCCAACAACCGCATGCGTCTTAGTGCTGCTGGCATTCTCTAAGCTGACATTGACATAATGTGAATGGCCTCTTAGCTTTCCTGCATGGTAAGCTCAAATGTAAAAGAATGCGTCAGTTACTGGAAATGATACAATTCAAGCTAATTGAGAGAAATTAAATGGAATATGTGCATCCTGATCATTGCATGATACATCTGAATATGTCAGGGAAATGTAAGACTCTTGAGTCAAGTATACCTGTGCTTGACATATTAAGACCTGGCTCTTTATCCTAAACCTGTTGTTCATAAGAACTGTTCCCATTTCATAAAAATGTCATTAGTATTGCATGTGCTAATACTGTATTACGGTTACAATGCCTTTGGCTCTGTATTCCACAATTTGAGATTTGTAATCAAACAATAGAGCTTCCCCAACTTTTATTAAAGGGTATAGCTCAGCTTTTATTACAGGGTATACATTTGGTTTCACCATATAGAAATTACAATACATTGAGGAACACCAGGCACTGCTCATCACCTGGCTAATACCATCACTACGGTGAAGCACAGAGGTGGCAGCGTCATGCTATGAGGGTGGACAGGGAGACTGGTCAGAATTGAGGGAAGGATCAAAATGGCAATGACGGGCGAAAATTGTCAAAAAACATTTTTTATCTAATCTATTCAAATTAAATCTGCAACACAATAAAGTGAGCAAAAAGTGAAGGGGTCTGAATACTATCTGAAGCCACTGTATGTTGCTACTAATCAACTGGTTTGACTCATGAAACTGATTTTCAAGTGGGGTCCACCAAAAACCCATCTGAAAATGAATAAAATACTTTTTGTCCATTCAAAGCCTATACAATTGCCCCGTAATGATGATGGGGTCAGAATTTGGCATAAACAACATGAATCCATGGATCCATTCTGCCTAGTGTCAATGGTGGTGGTGGTGTAATAGTGTGGGGAATGTTTTCTTGGCACACATTAGTCCCCTTAATACAAATTGAGCATTCCTTAAATTCCACAGCCAACCTGAGTATTGCTGCTGACCAAATGAATCCCTATGGCCACAGTCAACCCATCTTCTGTGAGCTTCTTCCAGCAGGATAATGCGCAATATCATGTCAAGTCAAGCTGGTTCCACAAACATGACAATGCCTTCAGTGTACTCCAGTGGCCTACAGTAATGGCCTCCACAGTCAGCAGGTCTCAATCCAATCGAGCACTTTTGGGATGATTTGCAGCATGAATGTGCAACCAACAAATCTGCAGCAACTGTGAGATGCTATCATGTCAACATGGACCAGAAACTAAGGAATGTTTCGAATCCTTGGCAAAAAGAATTCAGACTGTTCTGGGGGAAAATGGAGGTCCTACCCAGTACTAGAATGATGTACCTAATAAAGTGATAACAGAGTGTATATATAGAATACATCCATCCGGTTTCTTGAATCCTTTTTAAGCACTGTTATTTTGAAAGCTGTAGAAGAACAATTTGGCATTTGTGCTGTGGAGAGTAATACAAGTGGATGATGAGTTAAATTATTGCAGCTAATTTTCCACTTTTCTCAGAGTATTCAGGTTCTATTTGTGCACAGAAAACAGCACACTACCCCTTCATGTAGTGGGTGATCTGAGCGGACAGACAAGAGCAGATTGACACACCTGCAGAACTATTTCCTTTGGATGTATAATTGATTTTGTGTTTGATAAATTAATAAATGTTTCTGCTGTGTTTCAATTTTCCTACTGCAGGGATTTCAATGATCCCTGCCGTTTTGAGAAGGCTGTGAATCTATGAAATTGACTCCCTCTTTCAATTGAAGTTGGCTGGATTCCGTTGGAATCAAATTCTAAATGACAACAACAAACAAAATGAGATGACAGGTCCTTGAGCAATATTTTGTGGAACATGAGCAGGTTAGATAGCAAATTGACTCTTCTATTCTCCAGTCCTTGGACTATGGAGTATATAGTGTATACGTGTGAGTGCTATTACCAGGCAGTTTAATCTATGTTAGTACAGTGACAATAAAGCCCCAATACTAACATCTGTTCAGACTGCCACAAGAGACCATTTCCTCTTATCAAAATGTGAAAAAATGCCTAAGGAAAGCAAGAGGAATAAACAGATCAACAAAATGTCCTTTGCTTTGGATCAAAAGCCTCCTAATTGTTACTTTTAAAATTCAATAGCATGCTGTAGAGTTTAATGATGTGGTTTCTGACATTGCAATGCAGCCAAAGGCTAAGTGTAATCACATCAAATTTTTATGTTTATTACATTTCTAAATCTTATAATCTTATAGCGCAGTACTTCTATTGTGCATCTATCAGAATATAAAAAAGATAACATTTAATGCGAGTGATCAACCAACCCCTAGTCTCCACATAAATGTAAACTGCTTTGTTTTAGGAAACAGATAGGAACAGTTTCAAAAAGTCCTCTTTTCTTTGTTTGATCTCTGTTTAACAAACACAATAGGGAGTGTGTAAACACTGAGCATCTTATAGCCAGACAAATCATTTGAGTGATATAAAGCACTATTTTTGTTGCAGTGAAGCACTCTGCTCAATCGATTTTATCATATAGCTGGGATAAATCAGGGGAAATGTTGGGCTGGGGTCAAATGTCCAGCATTTATCTCATACCCACATCCCTTTTGTGCCATTATCTCTCTATAACTGTGTGCAGACGGTTGGTTCTCAGGCCACAAATGATTTTTGGAGAAAGGAGGATTCTCTGATAAAGGCCACCTCCACTTAACGAGCCCCAGGTTTTATGGGATGTCACAAGAATTAGAAAATGTAGCTCATAGCTTTGTGCTTTTCCTGCAGGACTTGAGTCACATAAGTGAAATGTTAAATTGCCCAGTTAAAATGCAGATTAAATATTAGCTCATTTCACTCAAACCCCATTAATCTTGCACAAAATGTGATTTAGAGAGAAGACAGCTTTAAAAGGCAGCAGCACAGTAATATTAATGCTTGTTAAAACTTTTAGATGGTGTGATGCCCAGTTTTACTTGCATCAAGAGATCCAGTGTTCTGTTACAGGTCCTTAAATTCAACACATTTGGGTGGAACTATGTCCCTGCTATTAAATTGCTTTTAATTTATTTGATATGAACAAGGCATGAGGGTGTAATGAAGGCTTTAGCCCTCACACAGTCTCC
This sequence comes from Conger conger, assembly GCF_963514075.1. NCBI lineage: Eukaryota > Metazoa > Chordata > Actinopteri > Anguilliformes > Congridae > Conger > Conger conger. Next base: position 43,457,823 of record NC_083762.1, read on the forward strand.
CTTCCTCTTAGCACAGAAACACACTCTGAAATTTGATAGTGGAAAATCTCCAAACTGTCTCAAAATGCAGTCCATCTTCAGAACCAGAAGCATCAGTGGAAATATTTCCTCATGAGTCCCAGGCAAACAACTTGTGTTCAAGGTCTTCCAAGTCATTGATTTATATTTATATATTTATTTCAAGTCATATATTATGTATTTATGACTTTCCATTTCAGATGGGAATTTTCATGCTCCAGAATGTGCGCTAGTGGACATTTAAAACCTATGTTGGCACTGCACTGCTGCCTGTGCAATTAAAGGGCCTCTGAGCATCTGGGGTTATTGCTTCAGTGTGGCAACTAGCACGTTTTATATTACGAATGGCCTTTTTCTTTTTTCAGCATATCCCAACCCACGTACACTAGCCCTGGATAGGAGTCATGCATAAATAATCTTCTCCCTTTAGACCCAGAGCTCCTCTTTTATTCATGCCGCTAAGCTCCGAGATTGTTGAAAATCTGTCTAGGGTGTCTCTCGGCAGCATAAGTCTATTTTTAACCCCAAGAACACCTTTGGCGGTGAGCTGCACATTTCTTAATGAATCATGTAACATCACATCGAGGGATGCTCTGCAATTGAGATGTTCTCATTCTCATATTTCCTCTCCACCAGGGCTGCTATGATGCCATCGTGATCGGCACATCCCACTGCCTGCTGCATGAAATACTGTTGATTTGTTAAGGTTAAATGAGGATTGGATATTAATGTAAACACCCTACTGGGACATTTCTGTCTTTGGCATCATATTTCTCTGGCTTTGAGCATTTTACTATATCAAGAATGCTGACTTTGTCCCTGACTTTTTAGTTCACGAAGATTAGCTTCAAATGAGCACCCTTAGTAATTTCTTCTAGAAGCGGAAAGGATAATTAGCTTTGTATTCAGGGTTGAATTTCTCTTCTAATGTTCCACTCAAAGACACGTTTAAATGCATTACTTCCCCTCTCTCCGAGTTCTAATATAGCACTGCTAATAAAAAACCTGCTGTTTCTTAACTGAGAGAGAATAATATATGCTAGACAATCCTGCAGAGTTTCGTATCATATGACTCAAAAGTCCAAGCCTTCCTGTAAAGGTTTATATTTTGGGTTTTTCAGTGCTGTTGCTAGGATACATGTCAGACAATTAAAACATTGACCTCATATCTTTTAATTAAAGAAAGCACTGAAACATACAAAAGAAGTTAGGATGGAGTACAACAAAATATCCCTGTCCCTTCTGTAGTACAGCTGAATTAGAGGCCAGCATGCTTTGGTCAGTCGAACTGTAAAGATGTTAGGCCTATCTCCTTCTTTACACTACTGCAGCTGTCACAGCGACAGGGAATAGCCTTCGCCTCCAAGTCAGGAGTTTAAGTGCGGCGTATTGACCGTGATGGTTTGAAGTGTCTGGAAAGAAAGAGGAGGGCAGCAAGCCCACGAGCGCAAGCCCCCGATCAGAGCTGACAGCTCCTCTGAAGAATGGCCTCTGGGGAAATTGCGGAAGTGCCACTAGTTGTGCGTTTGATAAATCAGAGGCCTTAAACCAACGCGGCTGAGCTCCCAGTGGCAGCCTCTGTCAGAGTCCATTCAAACAGAGATTAAAGAGCGCGATTACAGAGAGGACAGGAGCAAACTTTAATTAGGAACTAGATGACTGCTTCACACCACTCCCCCACTCACTCTCTTGTGCTCAGTTGCGGAATGTGACTTACAAACGTTGTCACAGCATTTCAAAGAAAGACTCAGTTCAAAAACACACAACACTTCTGTAGGTCATGTGTACTGGTGCTGGCCAAGAGAAAAGGAATTGTAATTAAGTAAAAGGCTGCACACATATTTGTAGCCTTTAAGGAAAACGGATCGCTCATTATCTATTTCTCAGGTTCAATTTTGGCAGGGCACTGAAGCGGGGGCTTCGCAGACATCACACTGACATCCAAGAATCTGAGTCATTTTCAAAGGCTAAAAACAATGCTTGTGCCTTAGCAATCCCTATAATCCTGATGAAGGCCTTCTGAATAATGATGTTGAGTGATGGATGAAATGTGTTGTTGCTAAGTATTCAGGTTAAATGCATGCTTTAATGTACATAAATACATAAACTGAAACAGGGCCAGCACTCCAAATGGTATCTTGATTAATTGTTTTATTCAACAGCTTTCGCGCTTTATTTGGAAAGGGGGTGGGGAAGAGAGGACTGCCAAACTTTTCAACACACCATGTGGCCTCTCTCAGATCGCGAATGACAGAGTGTGTTCAGTGTAAGTGATAATTGACAGTGATGGGCAATGGCAGGAGACTGCTGTCTCATAAAGATCAAAAGGAATACCAAATGTGTACATTATAAATTATAATGCATTTCAGAAAGAATTACAGTCCCGATTCTCCACTACTGCTCTGACACATCAATTTAAATCTAATTTATTATCAAATTGGTCACAGAAAACATATTTAAAAGCTGTATATGCACCTTGGGTCAAAAACAGAAAATCTCTTTATAATACCACAGTGGTTCAGCTTACACCAGTACATTTTTCCAATACTGATTATTTTTTTAAAAGGAGAAATGTATTGTTTTGAAAATATACTGCCAATTAGCGGTCTCATAGTATTGACCCCCATTGCTCAGCCACCCTTACCGACCACCAAAAACTCACATGGGGACATCCTCCGATAGTAACCACTGTATTTCCATAACTCCCAGTGTACATATTTACAAATGTATTTAAATATCTATATACCACTAGTGAAAACATGACTGAAAATGGTGTGTCACATAATGTTGGCAGAGAATAAAGAAATATACACTGCTCTACTGACAATCCCAAAAAAGAGATTATTTGTGTGAGAATAAGTGACTGAGAGGGATACTTCACTTCCTTGAGTCTCCTTTATATTATTTAAATAATAGTGTATTTTTTCACTTGGTCTAGATTGTTTTTCTGTTCAATGACGGAGACTCACAGAAGTTTCTCATGAAATTCTGGCTTCACAATGACTGGTATAGGAGCATTGGCAGATTTGTGGTAGAAACATTGTGGGGGATACATGTGAGAGAATTAAAACATTGAGAACTCAAAAGCAGCTTGTGCATATAACAATGATGTTACACCTCCAGAGGTGGTAGTTCGTTTACCCATTTCTTTTTTATTGCATTTAATGTCATCTTCGTAGGTAACATTTCCTTGGAGGTTTTCCTAGAAGTGAGTAGCACTGCCGCCTCACAGCAAGGAGGTCCTGGGTTTGAATCCCCGTCGGCCGGGGCCTCTCTGTGTGGAGTTTGCATGTTCTCCCCGTGTCTGCGTGGGTTTCCTCCGGGTACTCCGGTTTCCTCCCACAGTCCAAAGACATGCAGGTTAGGCTGATTGGAGAGTCTAAATTACCCATAGGTATGAGTGTGTGAGTGAATGGTGTGTGTGCCCTGCGATAGACTGGCGACCTGTCCAGGGTGTATTCCTGCCTTTTGCCCAATGTATGCTGGGATAGGCTCCAGCCCCCCTGCGACCCTGTTCAGGATAAGCGGGTTCAGATAATGGATGGATGGATGGGTTCCTGCTCCAAAAAAAGAAATAGACTTTATGCCGCTTTTACCAACTACTGTTCTCAGGATATGCACACCATTTAACCTTTAATATTTCTACTTTTCAGCTATATAAGTTATGTTCACATAAATACAATTTTTCCAAGTTTTACTAACATAATCTTCCATTTGTAAGTAGCTGCAGTTGCTAATGTTATACTAATGCCGCAGTACACAAAGATGTCTTCCTCAGATTCTGGGAGATTGGTTGCATCTTGGGATCCAAGAAATAATCAAAATGGTACCTCCTTCTGAGTTATAGTTTACGTTACGTTATATTACATTAATGGCATTTCGCAGACGCTCTTATCCAGAGCGACGTACAGTTGATTAGACTAAGCAGGAGACAGTCCTCCCCTGGAGCAATGCAGGGTTAAGGGCCTTGCTCAAGGGCCCAATGGCTGTGCGGATCTTATTCTGGCTATTCTGGGATTAGAACCACCGACCTTGCAGATCTCAGTCATGTACCTTAACCACTACGCTACAGGCCGCCCTATAAGTGGTCAGCACATTAACCTTGTATTAATGGTTTAATTTCCAATTCAATGTGCTGGAGTAAAGAGCAACAAAAAATGTTCAACAAATTACGGTTCAATGGACCTGACAGTTGAAGCTGGCTGCTATATTTTCTTTTCCTAGCAGTTTCTAGATGGCTGGATAGCTAGCTGATAGCAAGCTGATAGCTAGATCCAGCTAATATTATTTAGAATATTAGAAAAGTTAACAAATATATATCATATCAATTAACTCTCTTGCTTATCAGTTGCTTCGCTACAGCTAATTTATTTAGCGAGGTAAACCACATATCATAGGAAAAAAAAGCTGACATAAAACAGCACTCCATGCTGCAGCTTTTTGTTAAGATCTCAGTTGATTTAAATCTTCTGATTCCAAATGTAATCCCTTCCATCGATTGCTACGATCTTCCACCGGCATTTGACCTTACAGCCACAGTGGCTGGTAAAAAGAAAAATAAGTGTTATCCTGATGGCAATTTGTCCTACCTTCAGTGACTTTGCCATCTACTTCCATCTTGCCATCATTGTCTCATTGAAAACAATGACATCCGGTTTCATTCTGCCATCTATCGTTCGCCCATAAGTGACGTCAGTGAGTTTCAACTCAGCCATGGAAATCGTGAGAGGTCTCTGGGAGACTCATATTTTCTTTTGCAAGTAATATCAAACATTATAAGAACTAAAAATACAGAAATGTAAAGGCTCCTAAGAATACAGTCCCCTCCAAAAGTATTGTAACAGAAAGGCCAATTCCTTTGTTTTTTCAATACACTGAATAATATTGTGGTAGAGATGTGTTACTATGTAACGTAGCACCTTTGCTATCAGACCACCCAATTTTTAGGTGAGCGTATTGGAACAGAGAGTATTTAAGTAAATGAAAGTAAATAACACTTAACCCTCAGGGGTCTAAGGGCAAAATGAGGAAAACTGGTGAATGTGCCATGCCCTGACATTTGTGCAATTTTAATCAACTTCATATACAGTGATTGCAAAGTGTTTCATATCTTTGTTTTCAGTACAAACTCAGCTACAATAATATGGTCAGAATCATATGTCGGTTGTAAATTGAAAATAGTAGTTTTAAACACGTACAAGAATGCTGTAAAAACATACTAATCTATTGTAAGGAAATTACAATTATTTAAATTAATATTTAAATGGTATCCTGCCAGGTAAGTAGGCTTTTCACTCCTGGCCTGACCCCTCCCTACCTCTAAGACAAAGCCTTTCCACAAAGCAATACTCATTTAGAAGACAGCAAATACATTTTTTGATTCAGGAATTTACTGAAATCACCACACAAACAATGAAATACAATGAAGATGCCATTCACAAACACCTCAAAGTTTTGCGTTCCATTTTTCAAAACAGTTCCCATTTAGCTGCAAGCACAGGGACATCACACCCTTTGCACTTCCACAGAGAGTTTTTCCCAATGTTCATCCTGCAGAGCTTGCAAAAACTCAGAGGTATTATCTTGAGATGTAATGGTTAGAATTGTTCATAAATTCAGAACAAACTTACAACTTACAAATAACTTACAAACGCGCATTACTGAATATTCAGATGAAGTTGCAATACAGCACACATATTTACCAATATGATCGTAAGAAATACACTTAGAGTTGGTCTAAAGTTATTTCTGCTTTTTCTTCGAACATAGATACAGTATGCTCATATTGATTGTGCGAGGACACCCAGTTTTATAATTCTGGCAACCCCACTACATATCAGATGCAATGGTTTGAGTGTGGGAATTTACAAATGCACATTCATTCATTCATTCATTCATTATCCTAACCCGCTTATCTTGAACAGGGTCGCAGGGGGGCTGGAGCCTATCCCAGCATACATTGGGCGAAAGGCAGGAATACACCCTGGAGAGGTCGCTAGTCCATCGCAGGGCACACACACCATTCACTCACACACTCATACCTACGGGCAATTTAGACTCTCCAATCAGCCTAGCCTGCATGTCTTTGGACTGTGGGAGGAAACCCACACAGACACGGGGAGAACATGCAAACTCCAAACAGAGAGGCCCCGGCCGACGGGGATTCGAACCCAGGACCTCCTTGCTGTGAGGCGGCAGTGCTACCCACTGCACCATCCATGCTGCTGCACAAATGCACATATTGCTGATGACGTCCAGGCATCTGTGCCATTTCCGTAATGACGTGTTCCATGGTGAAAAATGTTTACCTCAAAAGAAGTAAATAGAATGACACAGAGGCACAGGCTATCATGCTTTACAGTTGGAGTTCTCGCACATGGCATCGCCCCTCCCTGCCGACCCCAGAGGGTTAATATTTCGTAGCATATCACTTGCTTGCAATAACTGCATTAATCTCCTCTTTTACATTACATTACATTAATGGCATTAGGCTGGAGTTTTATGGTATCGGAGACTCCATAACATTCCATTTTCCCAAAATAGACAAATATTCATGCATAAAACTGCATTTTAAATTATGACAGCTGTTTTATTTTAAATTATATGAGCATATACCTTAAATAAAAAGTTTAATAAACCAAATGCTTTTCAAGATATGTGTTTTTGCATTGGTTTTTTTTGGTTGTTTTATTTCTTGGGATATTTGGTTCCATAAATATGTCTGTATCAAGCAATTTGCAAAGCAAACATATATTTCTTCCAAACTGGAAATTTGTCGGCCGGACATGAATGAATGAAAGTGAAATATTTTTTGACATAGTTAAATGGTATGAAGGATTGTTTTATGCTTCATAGAATATGTTTTTTATTGTCTAAGTCTGCGGTGAGGTGAGGGTTGTAAACTGTGAATGTGGTATGGGGGAGGCTGTTGTATTGCCCTGCTTTGTAAATAAGCTGATAAGCATCTAACCTGCTGTTCTCGCTAGCTAGTCTTTTTAACAATCTGGAATCGCCGTTTTTCAGTTTTATTGCATTTAAGTTTTTTGTTTGATATAAATATGAACGCAATAATAATTCATGATTAATTACTATTTAATTAAGTAATTCATTACCATTTAATTAATTAATTAATTGCTAATTACTAATTACTAAACATCACTGATTTTAATGTTGTCCAGTTGCATTTTCAATATGATATGAGAAATTATAATATTATTTAGCTTTAACTTTAGCCCACATGAAATATAACATATGATGCTTTTCCAAAATAAATAGAAATATTATTAAAATGATATACAAATATTTTGTCATCCTTTTTTAAATATAATTTTCATGTTTATAATTAAAATGAAGTTCCACTTTGAGGCCATGCACTGAAGGCAGTTCATGACCTTAGAGTGCATTTGTGGATACACAAGTTCATGTGAAGAATAAGGAATGAATTAATCCACAATGGCCTATGTAAGTCTGCACTGAAGACATTGTGGCTGCTGTGGCATTGGTGTGTGGCATCGGAGACTCCATAACATTCCATTTTCCCGAAATAGACAAATATTCATGCATAAAACCGGAAGTTTTATTTAACCTCCTAAGACCTGGCGTACACATGCGTGGACTCCACATTTTGGGCTGTACAACCATAATACTTAATTCTTAAGACCGAGAGTCCACATATGTGGACATCATTTTTCTCAAAAACTGCATCATGTCAAAAGATGATGCTTAGTTTTTATACTTATCAGGTCCCAATAAGCCCAAATAGCAAAGAGAAATTAAAAATGCATACCAAAAAAGAGTGCGGGTCTTAGGAGGTTAAAATTATATGGGCGTATACTTTAAATAAAAAGTCACTTTTCAAGATATGTGTTTTTGGATTGTTATTTTATTTTGATACATTTTTCGTAGTTTATTTTGATATATTTGTCCATTTGTGACTATCACTCATAAATAATATTATTATTTATATAAAGAACTTTGCTAAATCAAAAATATGCTGCTCTATTGAGCAGAAAATGCATCCAGAAATTACCAGTTATATTACTGTGCAGTTATATTGTAGTAACCACAAAGAGAGGAGATACCAAATGCATAGTTTGAAGTGCAGACAATAGATTTGATCATATGTAAAACACTTTTAGAAATGTACCTTTTTTATTTAATGCAAAAATAATGAGAAACAGTGATATTGATAGTAATAGATTTGTTTTGTCCAAGTCTTAATTTAGCTCTCCAGATGAGGACAAACCAGATGGGGAGGTAACTGTGACTGTTTTAGTTTTGTAGTTAATTCCTGTGAAATTGGGCATGTGCTCAACCTCAAAAAAATATGTGAAAGTGCTGGTTATATTCATTCTTTACTGCATAATAGATTGCAGACCAACTGGAGATTTATGACAGCAAATCAAAAAGTGTCCAACGGTCCTTTGTGTTTATGTTGACGCAGGTATACCCTGCCGGGTGCACCACTACATTTCTCTTCAAAACAAATGAAATTTCATCAGCGAGTGTCTTACACTCGAATGCCTCCCATCATTTTTGAGGTAAACACATAGAAGCCACAGAGGCGGTGTGGCAGAATAATACAGATGTGGGAGTTAACCTTTCACTCTCATGAAGCTTGGGTAAAGCAGGGGTTAGTGCATATCAAGATAAAAAAATTTTTTATTACACTACAGGATTGCAGACATTACTAGATAAGGTGAAGAATGCAGCTTTTCCTATATTTCACTACTTATGGGCCTGTATATACAATATCTAAGGATCTGGCCTGTCTGATCTTTTCCCATGTTTAAAATACACTCAGTGACCACATAATTACATCTTTCTACAACTTGGCAGGACCTCCCTTTGCCCCCAGAACAGGCTGAATTATTTGTGGCACGGATTTGAAAAAGGTGCTGCTCGTCAGACCATTGCATGTAGCTCATTGCCATTTTGGTGTAGTTTATTGCATAGTTCCGGTCAGACAGGCCCCGCATTTCACACTTTCGCCACCCACCTGCTCAACCCAGGCCTAAGCTATGAGCTTCTTATTTTGTTGACTGTCAAGTTACAAGTTACAAGTCAGCTATGTTGACTTGCATTTCAAATGGTATTTAAATAGCATTTTGAAAAGCTATACAAGCTAACTAGAGAACCACTACTAGCATAGTGATAGTAACGTACGATAACGTTAGAACAAACTTCTTCAGGTTGGAAGAAGCCCCTTCCATTTTAATTGTCAACATAGATCACAGAAGCAGCTTTTTTTTTTCTCAATAAAACGGTCATCTAATGGGGTTTTGATCTGGTGCATGAGCAAATAATTGCACTATTTTAAAAACCTCTAAGAACCTTTCAGCATGAGCTCGATATGCAAGCAGGACAGCGGGTCATTTTGAATGTGTTAGGTGACGTTATGTAGTAGTTATATGGACATTGATTGTTATTCCAGTGTGAACTGTGTGTACTTTAGTTTACTGTTGTTTGTAATAGACATTAGCATTAAAAACTGTAGAACCCAAGTTTGGCATATACTGTAGTTGCATGCGGTTTTGAAATTATTTATGATTTCACTATGCATTGGTTAATGACATTCCTTATGATTTTAGCTAGGTTTTCTGATAGCATAATGTAGATGTAGTCACAAGATCATAGCTCCAGATTTTTTGCAAAATCACTTTTGAGTGATTAAAGTAAATGCTTAACCCTTACCTTTCATTTAAAAATTAAAAAGTAAGAGTATATTAATAAACCAAAATTATTGGGTTTTAACACTGTAAATCCATTTACAAATAAAGTTATAATTATTATTAAGTCGCAGATGCAGATAAAGCCTAGTACTAGGCTAATCTCAATTGGAGACTCTCCATAAAAAGATGCATTTAGTCCAGGATTAAGCTTAATCTGTGTCCATGTTACAGAGTTGGTTATTTATTTTAGTTTATTTATTTATTGATATATCAATGAACTACCACACCAGACCTGAGGTTTTGGGAGAGCCTTTCCACAGCCAGCTTGAGAAAGGCTTTGCCAAAATGTTGGCTCTGGTGTGGTAGTTCATTGATATGTGAATAAATTAATGAAGTAACCATTTTTTGTGAACTGTTTTCAGCCACCATTCATTTAACGGAAGTAAGACCCGTACAGTTAATCGCACATGATTATGGGACATAATGACGATGAAAACTAGCGTTTTGGCGGTGTAATTGTAAGGCGATGCAGACACCCCAATGCACAAGTATAAATGCTCTCAATGGCGTAGGGGCTACACGCAGGCTTCGACTCGACATAGAAGTATAAATCAGGCTTTAGGCTGCACCATTCCAGACTTGAGACTTGTCTCGGCTCATCCCTCAGAGACTTGAGACTTGACTCAGACTTGTATTTGATGGCTTGTAAACATGTCGGAGCTGGACTGAGTGAACTCTATGAACTATGACAATCATGCTTCATGTAATAACGGTTTTCTGTAATTATCAATGCTGCTTTCCTCTCAAGTTCTCCCAACCGGCTTTTTGTTCTGGCCTCGTGTGGTTCTAGCTCGTCAGTCTAGCTGGTCACTTAACAGCCCTGCTGAACAAAACGGCTCAATCTTGGTTTTGAAACAGCTGGTAGGTGATAGACCAGTTCAGACAAGCTCCATACTCAACATGGTTTGACCAGCTCAAGCTGTTTTGAAACAGTTGATAGTTGTAATTTCAAGATGGTCATAGCTGGATTTTACTGATCAAATCAATGCAACACTTTGCCCAAGCACTTCACCCAGAATACTGGCATGATTCGGTGGAGACTTGTGTGTGCTTGCTCCGACAGTTAAATATTTCTCGATTAAATGTGCATTTATTCCACTCTGTTCATGTCTGTGTGACACTCACAATTGTGTTGTCACAATTTAAGTTTTATTGTATTTAATATATTGTTATTAGGAGGTAGATTAATTTCAATGTTATGTAGACTGAACATTTCTAATGTATTGCCGCTGTTTCTAGAAGTCCGTTGCAGCAGGCTCGTGCCGTCAGACGTCTACAGCCTGCTCAACAAGTAACCAACATCTCCTGTTTTATCCTTTTCTCTGTTTAAAACAGGTATGTAAAGTCACCAAGCACGGTAAAATGATACATGAACCATAAGTATACATATTTAACTTATACGTTACAAAGTACTGGGTCTTAAAGTCCAACAGATTGTTTATTTTGTCGAACTGGAAAAGTTTGCAAACTATTTAGCTAGCCAGTTAGCTAACTTGCCCCGTCAGGTCTTTAACTGTATGCTACGTTGTGTCACCAAACATGGTAAATGATACATGAACCATATGTATGCATATTTAACTTATACGTTACGAAGTACTGGGTCTTAAAGTCCAGCAGATTGTTTATTTTGTCAAACTGGAAAAGTTCGCTGGCTATTTAGCTAGCCAGTTAGCTAACTTGCCTGTCAGGTCCTTAGCTGTAAGCTACATTGTGTTGAGGGAAACCTTGGTTACTCGCGCCATTATTAATAGAAATATAACGTGGACGTGCCGGCGAGTCCGTGGACCTCAGGGGATTAAGTATTGCTTTTGTTTGGTTCTTGGCTCCTGGGCTCATTGGGTTTATTTTGTGGCTTAGCTGACAATGTTTTATGAACATGTATACAATGTATGTATACAGTTGTACAATGAACATGTAAATAACATGTATAAAGGTTATATTAGCAAGGGGGAATGAACGTTCGGTGGCTTAGTAGCCTACCAAGTTGATAATATCCCAAGTTGGATTGGATGTTTAATGTGTTGGTAAAGATTTGTTTGTTGACATATAGGCTGACCTATTGATTGAATTTTGGGACATAGTAGAATAGAGATTAAGCTGTTGAACAGCACTGAGAGTATTGAACTGTGTCAGAGACAGTAGTATTGTAGTATTTAGTGCTACTAGGAAAAAGATAAGCAATTGTAGCTATCCTATTTGTCAATTCAGTATTGATTTAATATTACTTGTGATCATGCAAGTGGACTGTGTATGTTATGTATGGCAAATATGCGTATTACTGTACTTCTCATATATGGTCCCCTCCAATACAGCCAGAGAAAAATGTAAGGTACTTCAAAATGTATAGAGTGGCCTTGCATACAGTTGCCTAGATACAGGGGGTGGGTCAACTTACCCACTGGCTCATCTTACCTCACTCTCCCCTATATCACTTATCTCTTCTTTGAGGCAATTCATTCTGATTAACTTTCTTTACTCACTACTGATAGTGAATAATCCCTTAACACACTGGATTTCTTGATCCATGATCACATTTTTCTTTTGCTGCCAACCTCTAAGCAGACCAGCAGACTGTAAAGAGCAGAAGGGCACTGATCCCGAAAATATCACCCAGTATCTACTTTCCAGGAGAGCTGCTGTCTCAGTTTGAATCTGGGCTGAAAATAACACATCTCCTGCAGGACATTCTGGCTTGAGCCTAACACAATGCCCTATGCCACTATCCCAAGTCTGAAATGAGGCCTGACAACATATATGAAATTGAATATTAAATATAAATACTTTAGGGCTACTGGGTGATTCAGTTAAGGGAATGTTGTGGTGTGTGGAAGGAAGTCTACTGTGCAAGTGTCATAAGATGTTTCGCCCTTGCAGGGCCATGCGAATGTGTCATTGTTATAGAAGGAAACGTCAGCAAAGCTGCACCTTGTTTTTAAAAGCAAAGTTGTGCATCATATTTATGGGAGCAAAGGGGTTGTTTTCTTATGAAAAGTACACTCCTGAATATCTCAATGAATGCCCCAAAATAAGTTTATCATCACAACATTTAGAGAAAACTTTGCAGACTTAACAACTTTCTCATACAGTGTACTCAACAACTGTACTCGTTAGTATGCAAGTGCAATTTTTTCTGCAGCCTGTTGCGCCAGTATAAAGTAATTTCAAACGTAGGCTAGTTTGAATGTAAATTCAGAGTAAACCAGTTGCACCAACTGATTTAGTTCCGACATAAGAAGCTAAGAAACAACTTAAAATGTACACCTACTCCCGACTAGGTGTAAAGTCATTCTTAAAACAGCTGTTGACATAGCGCATTGATTTGAAAGATTGGTAAACTTGTTGGGAGGAGAAATTCAGCGCGGTATAAACTAGCATTCTCCGCAAAAAATAACCCCTTTAATTTGTATGATGAGATTAATGTGCACTCGTGCTTTTGTTATGGGCAAGCGGAGACACAGAAAACATCCGCCCCTCTCTCTGAGTGCAGGAATAAATTACTCCATGAATTATAAGAGGTTATAATAAAAAATACTTTATTTCAATCATAGGAGAGCAATACATATCAAAGAAAAAACACTGTTAAGGCAGTCCAAATACATCCACTAAAAGCCCATAACCAGTCACCAGCTAGAATAGGTGGTGGTGGAAGCCTACAGGCTGTAGGCAGCCATTGAGGCAGAAGAATTCCATTGTATTACTTCACGCTTGACGTTATAAAGGCACGAGCGGCAAATAGCTATGTTTTTTAAACGTTTGTAATTGGTCTGTATATAGAAACGTCACTGTATGCGACAATGTTTTGGTTACAACTTAACATTTTGAGTGGACTTTACACCCTAAGTTGCGTTATACCAGGGCAACAGGCTGCTGGTCTCTAACTGTACTCTATGCAAGCTTTGATGGTGGTGAGAAAAGCAGCTAGTGACATCACATTTCAGAAGAGAACTGCAGATGTATACACTCTCTGGAATGAAAAAGGCCAGTTACAAATTACTAATTGGACATTCCAAATTAGGGTGAGAATTTGAAATCTCTTTTTAGGTGACTTTGTATTCCTGTTAAGGTACTGAAATTCAGCCATCATTCCATGATTTACATGTTATCCTTTTTTCAGATTGATTGATTGCAACGGAGTCACTGTTTTATCGCAGAATGTGCCGTTCAGGAGCTGTTTAAGGACTGTAACAAATTCTGGCTGGCACAGTACATATGCAATAGCATGCCACACCTCTACACCCCAGGAGGGAACCAATGAGACACATTCATGGCCTGCTTCTCTTCATAATGGACTCTTTGAACTCCATAAAGCAATGTCCTTTGGTTCTCATACGGTTGTTGATTAAGGGAACCACAGGTCCAATACCACACCGCAATATCACATTATTGAGCATGGCCATAGCACAATTATTATGTTATATAACTCCAGACCATGAACAGAATTACCTCACTTCTGGAACATAATGTTAACACAGAGCTCATTAAAGGCTTCACTGAGTTCATAGGTGATATGGAATCCAAGTCTGTAAATAAATGACTATTTTCATGCCCTGTAACCCTCCACTAGAGATGTTATTATAGTTCGGCCTCCCACACAAAGCAGGTCCTGTTATAAATCATATATCCAATTAGCCCTGATGTTACAGTGGACCAAAAACAGACCCACCTTCCCAAAATAACGCACCTTAATTACAGTTTTCAAGCAGGGAATTGAGCAGCACATAAATATGCACATATTACCAAGACAACATATATACACTGTGACCACTTCATTAGGTAGACCTGTATACCTGCCTGTTAATGCAAATATTTAATCAGCCAATCATGTGGCAGCAACTAAATGCATAAAAGCATGCAAACATAGTGAAGAGGTTCAGCTGTTCAGCAGAGTAGGGAAAGAAATGTGATAAGTGACTTTGATTATGGAATAATTGTTGGTGCCAGACAAGGTGGTTTGAATATCTCCTGGGATTTTCACGCAAAACAAAAATCCAGTGAGCAGCAGTTCTGTGGGCAAAAATGCATTGTTAATGAAAGAGGTCAGAGGAGAAGGGCCAGACAAAATGTTTAGAATTGTAATACTTGTGTATTTTCACACCAAAGTTTCAATCCACTTCCTGGAAATTAGATTTTACGAGATTTGACATTGTGAACCAGTGGGCGTCGTTGTGTTCCTTTGTGAAACTGACAAATTCTGCAAGATGTCTGACGGAAAGTCGCCTGACTGGATTGTTTCCAGTGACTTCATACTGACAAATCTGCATGATGTGCATTACAGCATTTAGGTATAAAAATTCTACAGCAAAAAACAATGCATCAAAGTCAGCAAGTGGCATTGATTCCTACTTCTTCCACCGGGCAAAAATTGTTAAGTTAAGGGGACAAGAATGCAGCTGTCTGGATTGTACTATTGTCTGGCTCAGCACAGGTGGGGTGGTGATAATAATAGAATCATGGAGGTATTGATGAGAACAAGTAAACCATTTTGTTGTAGAATGTGCTAGGCAGGGGATTGTTATTTTTCTCTTCACACATGTCACACACTTGTCTGTGATCAAACAAACTTATTATAACATATTACTTACAGGACAGTTAGATAAACCCCAGAACAGATACAAAAATTAGTTTTGACAAAAATAATACTGCAGCAAAGCTATTACAAAGGTTAATGGTGAAAGGAAAATACTGACATAAATCCAAGGTGGAAGAACTATGACTGATTATGAAGTGTACCAGTAAATACGTTTTTATTTGCACATGGTAAAATTTGCATGGACATGGACAATGATATGCAAGTGTCATATTGTTGACAAAGACATACAATGTAACATGGTGGACAAATACATGTACTGTAACATCGCTGGCATTGAATATCAGAAAGGAGTGGAATATGCTTAGGTATAGTCCCGGCAAAAACATTGTTTTCTCGAAAATGGCTGAACAGATTACAAAATAAACTTAAACGTTAGACAGAAAACAGTTCTAAGTTTATAACCAGGTGGGTTATTTGGTTCGATAAAAATGTCTGTATTGAATAATTTGCAAAACAAGCTTGTATTTCTACCAAACCGGAAATACAGTATGTCGGCCGGACGGGGAATAAAAGTGAACTAAAAAATAAAACATTTAAAAAAAATAATAATTCATGCAACTTCTGAATTGTGTATTTTTGTTCTTATATTGGAACAAGATTTTTTTGACGTAGAGAAATGGATCAAGGATTGTTAGAATATGCCTTTTATTGTATGAGTCTGTGGTGGTGAGGTCAGGGTTGTAAACCGTGATTGATGGTGTTGTTTCATTGCCCTGCTTTGCAAATAAGAGACTGATAAGAATATAAACTTCCATACTGATTCAAGTTGAAGATTCAAAATTTTGATAGACATATGCATATTATTGGGTCGAACTGCTATTTTCTGAGCCTTTCGTAAAACATTTTCCCAAGTGACATAACGTATGTTAATTATCGGTAAAGGTGTAAGAATCCATCAATCTGTATCCATGCATCGACCAAATGGCTAACGATCCAGTGTCGTCGATGTGACGCATAAACATTGATTCATGCATTTTCACACCTGTTCCAAGATTATCCACATGATTCCTCTCTGTACATTCCTATGCTGTAGGTGGTGGCATGCGGTGTAAGTTCATTGCAGTCCGCCAATTAAAGCCTTGCTTGCGTGCTAGTGTTCACTTTAAATCGCCTAACAATGCAGCGGCAATCTGCCAATCGTCTGAGTAGTAGCAGACTCTCATTGCCAGAATTCCAATTGCCACACAGCATGAGTTTTTTCTGCATGCAACAGCTGTTCTAGAATTCAACTGTTACATCACACTTGCCTTTACACAGCTGAAATAGGCCTATGCCTTGATATGAGTCCTGATAACTATTTTAATTATAATAGCCTAATAATACTGATATATACTGAATAATACTTTCCTACTAGTAGTACTACTACTACTACTACTACTACTAATAACAACAATAATAATAGTAATATTAAATAACCTTTTTTACTAAGTGAACTTATCCGCCTAACTCAATAATCCTGTTTTGTGATATACCCCCTGAAGCATGTGGACATTTTTTTTTTTGTCTGTTTTTGGAAATGTATTGTAACGGCATAAACCCCTTGAGGTATCCTCCATCCATCTGCATAAACAATTAAATGCTCACATTGAGCAGTGTTTTTGTTGTGTCATTCATAGACATACTAATCTTGTGTCCTAATCACACCGGTGTGTCCGTACACGTCAATAACTTAAGGCCAAATAACTCAATTTTTCTGTCATCACTCCAGAGGACAGTATTGCAGAAGTCCTGTGGTTCATTCAAGGGCAAACCTAATCCATACCTTAGTGTTCTTTTTGGAGGGTGAAGGGGGTTTTGTCCTGACTACATGTAAAAGCCATACTTGTTCAGCCCTTTGTAATGGTGGTGTCATGAACTGACATCTATCATCTTGACAGATGTCCTGTAGATCCCTGGATGCAACTTTAGGGTTCTTTGCATGGTTATGACCTTGGGGTGGATTTTCTGGGATTAGGGCTGCAACGATTAGTTAGCGTCGTTGATGACGTATAATGTAATGTAATTTCATCGATTTGGATATTCATGACCGACGTGTCTTATTGTTTTGAACATGGTGGGGGCAAGCCAAGCTGAGAGTGCAGAGAGAGTTTATCCAAAAAACCGGAGCATCGAAAGTGTGAGAATTCTTTAAGCAAAAACCCAATAATATGGTGCTTTGCACGCTGTGCCAAAACGGTGGATCACCGCAGCATGACAGCCACGCATTAAAAGAAAGTATCCAGGAGCTGTGATGCAAGGTTATCGAGCTTGTTATTGTTATGTATATGTAGCTCTGTAACGTTGTCAACGTTGCTATTCTCAGACATGTCATTGAATGAGCTGTATTAAATTATAATGTATTGAATGCGTGATTTTAGTAAAAATTAACCTAAAACCCCACACGCCCATACCCATGTCTTATCAGTACATCACTTTTTTACAGGTCTTTATATTTTCCCCACTCACCGGAAAATAACACGAAGACTACGTTTACATTTAACAGTGGTGTGTATTTATATATCCTTAAATAAGCAAACTCATCTCCTCATGGTTATTATACTTTCTTTGTACAATATGTATGCTAAATTCATACCGTGTGTCTATTTTACAGAAAAAAGGCTATAATGTATAAACTATTCATTTAAATAACTTGTGGCTGGCTAATTAATTTGGTGTTGGTATTATTTTCTGATATGCAAAAAGTGCTGCCGGGAAATATGTTTGCCGTTTTCCAATGAGAATTGTCTTGATCGTGTGTTGTCTAATGCGTAAATTATTGAGCGCCATTTAGCTGCCTAGAGTGAAAAAACCCTTCAAGCATAATGGGTAGCAGAAAAGAAAGGATAAAAAAGGTAGCAAAACAGCCTAAATTGGACGGCTTTTTGAAAAAAATAATCGCTACCCTGTTCCCAGTAGCAGTTTCCATCGCATTCACTGCACCCGACGGCGGCAAAACCTTGCAGGTAGAATTTGGCTGAAAGGTGACATAGCCATGCTATCCAGGTAAACACTGAGCTGTATTGGGGCTAACCTAGTTCGTCTATATGTCAAAATGTCTCTCAACCTATATTTCCAAATGTGCTTCACCAAATTAACCAAGGAAGCTGCTAATTCTCCTTGCAGTTACCGTGAATTAGATTTGTTTGTTCAATTGCAGCAGGACTGGATTTCTGCTGTAAACTCACTTAGCATTCCACCAATGTTAAGTCAGGGAGCTGTTTTTAAAAACCTTATGATATAGAACAGGGGTGTCCAATCTTATCCAGAAAGGGCCGGTGTGTGTGCAGGTTGTTGTTTTAGCACAGGACTAAGACAGCTGATTCTACTCATCAAGGTCTTGATTAAAGACTAGTTCATTAGTATAATCAGGTGTGTTACTGCTGGGTTAAAACAAAAACCTGCACCCATGCCGGCCCTTTTAGGATAAGATTGGACATGATATAGAAAGTATAAATTGTATAGTTCAACAAAGAGGAACAACCAAATAGGTGTGTGGATGTTTGATTGGCAAGTTTGGTCAGTTTCGTTTTATCAACTGCAGGAGGAGTTACATCCATAATAAGAATAAGAACCAGCAATAAACAGAAATGTACTGTAAACAAAGCAAAAGCTAAGAAATTAATAGATTTTCATATATGAATTCATATTTTATTGTAAAAAATGCATTCAGTGAATTAAGCATAAGAACACTGAACAATACCTTCAGTGAATTTATTGTGTCGTGCTTTTCCTCTGATACTGACACGAGTAGCCTATAGTTACAAGCTTTAGTTGTGTAAACATCCCAACTATCGTTAGTTGATTTGATTCTATGACCATCCACGTCCATGGTTCCGAATTGATTTATACAAACGCTCGCAAACGATGTAGCCACAGTGTCACAATAACTAAAGTTACTCATGAGCCAAATAAAATCTAAAGTACTGTCTGTAAAATATATGTCTAATGGTGCTGTGTGTGTGTGTTTGCGTACGTGTGTGTGCGTACATAGGTTATATCTGCGTCTTAGAGGAAGGGCCCATAAAATAAATCTTGCACCGGGGCCACTTGATAACTGATGGAATTGGACTGGACTGCTGGAATTGTTATAATGCTACAGGTACACTCAGGGCTGGACTGGGGCAAAAAATAGGCCCTGCCATTTGGCTCAGACCGGCCCACCACAATCGGTTCCATGACAGATTCAGATGATCAGAATATTCTGGGAATAAAAAAACTGAATTGCAGCACAACTGTATACTCACCAAGTCAAAATGCTGCCTGTAAACTCGTACTCCACACAACCAACCAACAAAAAAGATCTGCTCAAAAAAGACAAGCTGGAAAAAGAGAGGCAGACAGACAGAGGAAGATGGGAATAATTGGGTGAGTTACATGATTACAGTACCAATATCTTATTGTAATTGAGAAAGATGGAGAGATGGTATGCATACTTGGTCTGGGAAAGGCTGCAGTCCTTTAAAAACACAAGGGAGGGCATCCTGTGAGAGAGAGAGAGAGAGAGAGAGGTGGGGGTCAGTCTTGAAGTAAACAGAGCTGCTGAATATTTTAATAATCATTCGAATTTTGAATTATTTTCTTTATCTCACCTTATTAGGTTACAGGAGCAGCTTTCTCATGAGCTCACTCTTCGCAGCTACCCTGTCAATGGTCATGTCAGAGTCCAACCCCATAAGGACATCTTTTTCGATCGCCATCAACAAGAACGTCTCCAGCTTGTCTCCAGACAGGGTGCTGCTCAGTCTGCTCTTGATGAATTTGAGGGTGGAAAATGTTCTCTCGCAGGCCACCTGAGTCAGGGACAGTGTCAGCAGGTACTTGTAGGCAAGCCCAAGGATGTGATAGGCATCTGATAGCATGTTGAACTGCCGAAGTACTTGAAAGCAGCACAGTGGGCAATTTCGGCAGGAGGCGCAGCTTTTGTTCACGATATCTGGCTCCTGTTTCTCTCCTGCAGATCCATCTTCTACCGTTCTGGTGTTGTATTCCTCCATATGGGATGCTTTAAGCCTGTCCCACTGGCCAGCAAAGTTCTTCAGT
Organism: Conger conger; assembly: GCF_963514075.1. NCBI lineage: Eukaryota > Metazoa > Chordata > Actinopteri > Anguilliformes > Congridae > Conger > Conger conger. Next base: position 43,478,181 of record NC_083762.1, read on the forward strand.
TCTGACTGAAGATTTTCCACTGTAGCCCTGCTGTCAAATTTGACAAGACATTTGCTGAGGTCTTGGAGAGCATTGTGGGGAAGGTCTGTCGTCTTGATGTTGTCGAAGTTCCTGGGGTCCAGGCACGCCAAATCAGCAAAGAGAGTCCATGTGTCATAAACCTTCTGTGGATTGCCTCACTAGCTGTGTCCAGAATTGGGTGGTGGACATTCACCTCATATGCTTTGAGAGCATCGCTAAGAGTCTCATCTCGAGCCATCTCCCCCGCCATGTTTTTTTTCTTCTTCATTCCTTTCTGAGGCAGTGAAGTCTCCACTTCGATGTCTGCTCCTTCCTCCCTCTCTTCAAGGTTCTCGTTTGCCCATTTGACAAAGGTGTCTGCAGCCGCCTTCACAGTTGTGAAATCCCGAGTGATCTTTTTGAGGCTGTCTTGTGTGGCAATCACCATGCAATGGGCGGAGAGGATTTCCATCCCTTTGAATCCTCGTGCTTTGGCACGGATGGTTGGCTTTTCTTTTGCCTGCTGCTCTATGGCTGCCAGTGTGAGAACTGTTTCGAGGAAGAGGCTGTTGGTTGGTTTACCAAAGTGTCCAATCACTTTTGACTGCTTCGTACTTGGACCCCCACCGTGTTTCTCCTATTGGAGATAGCTCTCTGTGGCTTTTGTCTTGGGCTCTGTTGTCCCTCTGGTAGGAGTCCTTGATGAACACTGCTACGTCATTGAGTAGACTGAAGAGGGATCCATTTTCTAAAACACTTCCAGTAGTGTCAGCCAGGACTAGATTAAGTACATGGGCGTAGCGCCATACATGTACATGAGTGGTAGATTGGGATGCCATCAGTGCTGAAAACCCTCTGTATGGCCCTGCATATTTGATGCCCCGTCTGTGGAATTCCCGATGCACATGGCCTTGTCCAGTTTCAGGCGATCTAAGACCTCTGAGAGCAAGTCGACAAAGTATTCTCCAGTGGATGCATGGCACTTCACTCCAGCAACAAGCCTCTCGTGCACAGCTTCAGTCACATATCTTAGGACGACTGCACACTGATCCTGGGAGGTTACATCTTGTGTGGTGTGGTGAACATTCCAGCTTTTTGGATGTCACTTGCGATGGTCTCCTGAATGAGATGGCCAATACTGTCTATCACTGAGTTTACAGTGGTCTTGGACAGTAAGGTGATGAGACCCTCTACCTTTTGTTCCACGGGATGCATGCAATTCTTTGCCCTTCTTCATGCACTCATCAAGATGCTCTTTGAGGCTTACATCATACTTTCCTATTACAAGGATCAGCTCCAAGAAGTTTCCATGATCTAGGGTACAGTCGTCCCACTTGTATGCTGCCTCATTCTCCACATGCCTGTAGCTCAAGCCCCTCTTCCCAGTCACTTTCACCACATCCACTACACGCTCCAAAACCTGGCGTTTCTTTCTTACTTGCTGCCTATGAGCAGACATCTGACTGCCGGCAAACTTGCTCTGGATATCTACGTTTTTGCATCTTAGGAAATAAGCTTCAGCACACTTTCGGTGTGCATTACTCTTTTCGTGCGCCTCTACATACTGTTGTGCGTGTCTCTATTCATTCCAGTAATACATTTGTTGGGGTCAGTGCTCTTTGAAAATGCCATTCATACAAAACAAAACGTATGCTGTTCCTCGCAATACGTGAGCCACTTCCTACAGGTGAAAAACTTTTGTGCCGCTTGATTTTTGGTTTTCTGCTGCAGGTGGTAATCTAAAAAATGATCTAACATGGAAGGTTCAGGATGGGCGAAGTAGTTGAGGTCCTGCTTGCTCTCTCTTTCCTGTTCTTGGCTTACCTCTCTCTCCCTGACAGTGACAGTCTCGTTTTCTGGGGAGGGCAGCTCAACCTGGTTCAACAAGACATGTTTTGATCTTGAAATTCAATCTATGCTTTCTCAAGTTCAATTTGTTTATATAGATATAGCCCCTATATCACACTTGTTTCAAAGGGCTTCTTCACCGAGAAGGCGAAGCCCTTTTTAATACACAGGTCAATGGAAAATAATTTTCCAAATATGGCACCACAATTCTACAAAATCACTACAGTAGTAGCATGATGATAGCCAGTAGCCACATTTCAAAAAATGATAGCCATATCCAAAATAACAGAGCTAGTTTGCTACAACAACAACAACTACTACTACTACTACTACTAGCCTACTACTACTACTACTACTACAATTAGTCTGCTACGGGGTATAGTCTAATGATCAAACACATGTGGCTATTATTCCCAAAAGAAACATTATTTTGGCACCCGGCGTTAGCCTACATCAGTTGCATCAGACGCTCAAGCTGCCAGACGCCCTGGCTAGTTAGCTACATTTTACATCAGTCTAGTCGCGGTAAATCCTCGATCGCGTCGACAATAGTTAATAATATTGTTCCTGAAACCCCCTGCGATAACGTACGATACTGTACTAAATAAATCTGTGAAGGGACCGGTTTGAAAAGAGCGCTCAAATGGTCTGTCAAAATCAGCGCGCTTGCGCTGTTGTTGGACTAGGCTCATCTAGAGTTAGCAATAGCATTAGCCATTCTGTGCTAACATTCATAAGACCTAGCCCAAAAAATTATGCTAACGTAACGTTGCTTAGTGAGACTGAGTGACTGACTGACCGAGTGACTGCTTAGCTTACCTCTTTAGTGCTAGCTATATCCTCCACTGTCACAACTGACTCTGTCTGTGTCTGTGTCACTGTCCGACTCGCGTTGCTGCTGACTAACGTTAACGTTGCTGCTACTGTTACTGCTACTAGCAGCAGTTCCAGAGAACATTTGTGTAATCTTTCTACATTTTGAGGCATCCTCTGCCAACTTTTGGACTTTCTTGTCTCTAATTTTCTGGGCACCTCCTTTGCGCTTTCGATCCATTTCGATCCATTTCTCAACTGACAACAACTTGACAACAGGGAGGAGGGGTCAGGGTTGAGCCTACCAGACGGGAGGGGTTGGGCTTAAGCATGCGATTGGGCCGGCCCGCTGTCAGTATAGAAAATGAGCCAATGGGCTGCTGTCCATTTTTTGGGGGCCGCTCGATAAATAAATAAATCATACCGGCCCAAACCGGCCCAAAACTAGACCGGCCCACATGCCCACGGGCATGTAGACTATATAGCCAGTCCAGCCCTGGGTACACTAACGATACAAAGCCCTGTTTCCACTGCCAAGTTCTGACAGCTCCAGCCACTTAATATTATGCAGACCGGTAGCAATATTAGACTACTGTGGATACTGTGCATTCACACTACACAGCATTTACGGCCATAAATTAACTTCATATTATTAATATTATATTCTTATCAATAAGTATAAATCTTAATATACAGTTGTGTTCAAATAAATATTTAAAGTAGACATTTAAAAAAGTGAATAAAGTACAAATATCTTTTAATAGCTTTTAGTTCCATATTTCAAATGTAGTGGAAACATTACACATTCAATTCCAAATCAAAGCATTAACACGTTTTATCAAGTCTGCGTAATTCTTTTACAGGAAGCAAAGAAAAGGAAATATGAATCTGTTCAAACATGTGTCAACATTTTTCTCTTCAAACTCTAACTGTGACGATGGGGTTGGGCGGAGAGCCAGTAGCGACTAAAGGGGAAACCCTTTTAAAGCGAGCACGCAAACGTGTTCGCCACTAAAACTCAATATTAGGCGATAACCCCTACTCCCAGAACAGAGGGAGGAACAAAAACTAACCCGAAGGCGAATTAGAAGGATAACAGAAATTAAGCCAAAAGCGGCTGGGAAAATAAAACAACCCTCCAAAACAGGGCGAAACTCAAAACCCAAAATGTGCTTGACACACAGCACTGACGGTATCAGACCGGGACCGCCGAAAAGAAAATACAACCTAGCGTAAAAAACTAGGCACGAGAAAATAAAACCCTCGAGGCGCAGCTCGGAAAGAAAACACAAACCAAAAATACATACCAGGGGACAACGTCCCCCAACCACTGACTCACACGAGTCAAAAGAAAGAAAAACCAAAACCAAAAACCTTAGAGGAAGGCGCCAGCGAACACAAGCACTGAAGGAGAGTCAGTACTGAGCTTAAATATGCTTCCCGGGAGGTAATTCCCCTAACGCCAATGAGGAACAGGTGCGACCAATGATCATCGGCCCTCTGCTGGTAACAGCGGGTATTACCTCCCACATGACAGGACCCCCCTGCTAAGGAGCAGCCCCAGACGCTCCTTCTGCCCTCTGCCTGCGAAACTCCCGGATCAGATCAGGGTCCAGAACGTCCCTCGAGGGGACCCAACAACGTTCCCCACACTCGTTGCCCCACCCTATAGCAGGGCGCCGACTGGCAATGCCTGTCGGCCCACATTTTTTGGTTGGCAGCAGCCCTTACGAGGGCAGCCCGCACCTTGCTCCATGTAGTCTGGCACCGCCGCACAAAGGCCTCCGCAGAGGGCACTTCGCCCCCTCTCTCTAATTCCGGGAACAGTGGCGGGGGATACCCGGACTGCACCTCGAAAGGCGAGAGCCCTGTGGACGTATTCTGCCCACGTGAGTTGACGACTCCACGAAGTGGGGTTGTCAACCGCCAGACACCGTAGCGTGTTCTCGAGGGTCTCATTGGTGCGTTCCGTCTGCCCGTTGGTCTCAGGGTGAAAACCAGAGGACAGGCTAGCTGAAGCACCCAGCAGAGAACAGAACGCCCGCCAGAACCGGGAGGTGAACTGGGGTCCACGATCTGATACTACGTCTTGAGGCAGCCCGTGCAACCGGAACACGTGGTCAACCACCAACCGTGCGGTTTCCACTGCCGATGGTAATTTGGGCAGTGCCACGAAGTGGGCCGCCTTGGAAAACCGATCCACCACCACTAAAATGACCGTGTTCCCCTCGGATGGTGGCAACCCTGTGATAAAGTCCAGAGCAATGTGACTCCAGGGGCGCCTCGGGACTGGTAGCGGACGTAGCCGCCCTGCTGGGGGACGGTGGGAGCTCTTACTGCGCGCACAGACTGGACATGCGCCCACAAACTCGTGGACGTCCTTTTCCATCCCGGGCCACCAGAATGGTCGGGACAACAAATCTTTGGTGCGCCGAACCCCGGGATGCCCCGCCAGGCGTGAGGCGTGCCCCCACTGTAGCACCTGGGACCGGACCCCAGCGGGCACAAAAAGGCAGTGCGGCGGACCCCCTCCAGGATCCGGGTCACGGCGTAATGCTCTCCGCACCGCTGACTCAATCTCCCAAATGATAGGCGCTACAATCCGAACCCCAGAGAGAACGGGTTCCGGATTGTGTTCCCGGTCCGTTTTGTCGCAAACCCGAGAGAGAGCGTCTGGCTTAATGTTTTTAGATCCTGGACGATACGTTACAGTAAATGAAAAACGCGCAAAAAATAGCGCCCAGTGCGCCTGACGTGAGTTGCGCGTTTTAGCGGTCTGGATGTATTCCAGGTTCTTATGATCTGTCCACACAGTGAACGGATGTTCCGCCCCCTCAAGCCAGTGCCGCCACTCTTCCAAGGCCAGTTTGACCGCAAGCAGTTCTCGATCCCCCACGTCATAGTTTCTCTCGGCCTGAGACAGTGACCGTGAGAAAAACGCGCAAGGATGCACCTTTTGATCTTGGGGAGACCGTTGCGAAAGAATAGCCCCCACCCCCAGCTCGGAGGCATCAACCTCCACAATAAACGGCAGGGACGGGTTAGGGGTTATCAAAATGGGTTCCGAACAGAACCTTTCTTTTAAACCCACGAATGCCGCCTCTGCCCGAGGTGTCCAAACAAAACGCGCCGGGGCACTCTTTCTAGTGAGTGCTGTGATGGGCGCGACTACCGTGCTAAAATTGCGGATGAACCGCCGATAAAAGTTGGCGAACCCTAGGAATCTCTGCACCAGTTTTACCGATTCCGGGGTTGGCCAATCCCTCACGGCAGCAATCTTTCTCGGGTCCATTTCGGTTTTGCCGGCGGAAACGATAAACCCGAGGAAAGACACTGAACTCGTGTGAAACACGCACTTCTCTGCCTTAACAAAAAGGCGAGCTTCTAATAAGCGTGTCAGTACTATTTTTACGTGCCGGATGTGCTCTGAGAGGGTGGCGGAGAAGATCAAAATATCGTCCAGGTAGACGAAAACGAACTTCTCCAGCATCTCTCGAAGCACATCATTGACGAACGCCTGGAACACCGCGGGGGCGTTGGTGAGGCCAAACGGCATAACCAGATATTCGTAATGACCAGAGTGTGTGTTGAAGGCTGTTTTCCATTCGTCGCCTTCCCGTATGCGTACCAAATTGTACGCATTGCGGAGGTCTAATTTGGTGAATATTGATGCCGTTTGCAGGCGCTCAAATGCAGAGTTCATCAATGGAAGGGGGTACCTATTTTTTATGGTGATAGCATTCAAGCCTCTGTAATCGATAGGCTCCCGTCCTTTTTTTTAACAAAAAAGAACCCCGCCCCCGCCGGTGATGAGGACGGTCTGATGAACCCATTGGCTAGGGCGTCCCGAATGTACTCTTTCATGGCCCTGCTCTCCGGCACCGACAATGAATAGAGTGCACCCCTGGGAGGGATTGTACCCGGATGCAACTCTATTGCACAGTCGTACGAGCGGTGTGGAGGTAACGTGGTCGCCTGTTGCTTGCTAAACGCCTCAGCCAATTCACGATATGCCCTCGGGACATTTGATGGCAGCGAGAACCCAATAGCCCCCATTATCCGGTTCTCACTCCCACTGATAGAGGTTTGCAATAGGCTCTCGGCGTCCCAGTCTGTGACGTCACTACCCTCTCCCTCGTCAATAGGGAGATTCCAGTCACAGACTGGGTCCCACTCCAGGCTCCCTTCCTGCTCCTCCTCCTCCGGTATCCTAACCTCAGGACTTAGGAACTCCTTAGCCTCCTCCTCGTCCAATTCGGACCCTATGTCAGTATCAGTAGGAGGAGACGCGGAGGTATTCCCGCGATCTGAGTGGGCTGCGCATTGTGGACCCCACCGAGACACCGGGTGACTTCGGCTACCCCAGTTTATGTGAAGCTGGTGCTTGACTAGCCAGACATGCCCTAAAACTATCGGATATGCCGGGGACTCGACCAAATAAAAATATATGCGTTCCCAGTGCCCCCCAAACGGGCTTCGCATGACAACCCGCTCTGTCCGTTGGCGTACCACTCCAGACCCCAAAGGACACCCGTCTAGTGCCGTAATCGACTGAGGCTGAGGCATAGATCGAACCGGCAGTCTCTTCTCTTTAGCCCACTGCCTGTCAATAAAATTGTCCACCGCCCCGGAATCAATAAAGGCTTCTGCCCCAACGACAACCCCTTTCCATGTCAGTTCGATCGGTAGGATGGTGCGAAAGCTAATACCCTCGAGCTGTCCCACTAGTGACTTTCGCTCCACTAGTGGGACTGCTCTTTTGCTTTCTTTAGGTCGGGGCAGTTTTTCTTTTGATGCCCTGGCTGATTACAAAGAAAACATAGCCCTCCTCTCCAGGGTTGTCTCCTCGAGTGTGCCATAGTAGTAACCCCCAGTTGCATTGGCTCTTCCCCTCTGTGTGCCTCCTGGTTCCCCTCGGTTCTTAGAACCCTACCTAGGGGGGACGGGACAGACCACTTAACCCCGCCCGTGCGGACAACCTTTTCTCTTTCTCGTTCCCGAATCCGGTTGTCAATACGGATGGCTATGGAAATTAGCGACCCTAAATTCTCCGGGGGTCCACGGTAGCGAGGACGTCCCTAACAGGGTCTGATAGTGCACCCGTAAACAGAGTCATCAGTGGTTCGTCAGCCCACCCCGTCTCCCCGGCCAGAGCCTGAAACGCCACAGAGAATTCTGCTGCACTTTGGGTTCCCTGCCTCATCCACGTTAAGCGGACCGCGGCCTCTTTGCCCGTAACATTGTGATCGAATACCCGTGTCATTTCTTGCATGAGGGGCTGAGAGGCACTCATTAGGGGCGACTGTGCTCGGATCAGCGGTTCCGCCCAGGCCAGAGCGGTTCCGGTCAGTAATGACAGGATAAATGCTACCCTCAGTCGGGAAGGCTGGGCTTTAAAAAAAAAAAAATCAGGCACTGGGAGAGGAACCCTCTACACTTGCCCGCCTCTCCCCCATACCGCAGCGGCAGCTGTAACTTGGGCTCCCTGACCATAGGTGTGGTAAATGAGTAAGAGGGAACCGCAAGTTGGGGAGGCGTGGGTGGTGGGGGATTGTCTGGGGATGATGCTTGTACCTGAGCTGAGCGAAACTCGCTCGCTAGTTGCCGAAAACTGTCGGCGAGACCCAGCAGCATGTCCTGCTGGCTGCCTAGCCTGGCCAGGATCTCGTCCTGGCGTTGGAACACTAGGGTCTGCTGCTCAGTGGTGGCAGCTTGCTGTGCCTGTAGCGCATGCAGCGCCTGTTCCTGCCTATTTAGAGCAGCCTGCTGGGTAGCTACCACCGCTTCTAACGGGGAATCTCCCACCTCCATTCCCAAACTAGTCGCTGGTCTCTCCAAGGTGGCTTGTGTGTACTGTGACGATGGGGTTGGGCGGAGAGCCAGTAGCGACTAAAGGGGAAACCCTTTTAAAGCGAGCACGCAAACGTGTTCGCCACTAAAACTCAATATTAGGCGATAACCCCTACTCCCAGAACAGAGGGAGGAACAAAAACTAACCCGAAGGCGAATTAGAAGGATAACAGAAATTAAGCCAAAAGCGGCTGGGAAAATAAAACAACCCTCCAAAACAGGGCGAAACTCAAAACCCAAAATGTGCTTGACACACAGCACTGACGGTATCAGACCGGGACCGCCGAAAAGAAAATACCAATACGCCTTCCTTACCTTTTTTAAGCTTTTCTTTCTTGTTAGCAACCACCAGCACAGTACCTGACTCCCAAAACTACTGATAGAGTCTACCTTGTGCTTACCGGCTTGGCGCAAGAGCGAACAGTTGACACACAAGCACTGAAGGAGAGTCAGTACTGAGCTTAAATATGCTTCCCGGGAGGTAATTCCCCTAACGCCAATGAGGAACAGGTGCGACCAATGATCCTCGGCCCTCTGCTGGTAACAGCGGGTATTACCTCCCACATGACACTAACACTTACTGTATAAACTGAAGAAATCTTTCAAAATGAACTTTGCATCAAGTCAACCAACTTCTGGCACCTAGAAACAGGTATTTCGGCCCAGTGAATTTTTGGGTTTTACTTCAGAAACTGCATTTCTAATGTCACCCCACAAGTTTTCAATGGGGTTGAGGTCAGGAACCAAGATGTTGCTTGCTTACTCGTGTGTTTGCAGTCGTTGTCTTGTTGAAACACCCATTCAGGGGCATTTCCTCTTCCGCATACGGCAACATAATCTCTTCAAGTATTTTGATGTATTCAAACTGATCCATGATCCCTGGTATCTGAACCCAACACTGTAGTATGAAAAACATCCCCTTCCCATGATTTTTGCACCACCATGCTTCACTGTCTTCTCAGTGTACTGTGGCTTGAATTCAGTACCCAGGGGTCATCTGACGTACTGTCGATGACCACTAGACCCAAAAAAAACAATTTTACTCTCATCAGTCCACAGAATGTTACGCCATTTCTCTTTGGGCCAGTCGATGTGTTCTTTAGGGCACATGCCCTTTTTTCAACAATGGTGCTTTACAGGGGCTTCTTGCTGATAGCTTAGCTTCAATCAAACATACTTACATGTAATTGTAGATCATCTTTGATCTTTCTGGAGCCGATGAATGGCTGAATCTTTGCCATTCAGACTATTCTTCAATCCGTTTTAACAGTAGTTGCTCCTTTTCTTCCATGTGTTTCGGGTTTTTGTTGCCATTTTAAAGCATTTGAGATCATTTTAGCTGAGCATCCTTTTTACTTTTTTTTTTAACTTTATTACACCTACTTATTCATGCGATTATTTAATCAGCCAATTGTGTGGCAGCAGTGCAATGCATAAAATCATGTAGATACGGGTCATGAGCTTCAGTTAAAGTTCTCATCAACCATCAGAATGGGGAAAAAGTAATCTAAGTGACTTTGACTGTCGAATGATTGTTGGTGGCAGACAGGGTGGTTTGAGTATCTCAGAAACTGCTGATCTCCTGGGATTTTCATGCACACTAGTCTCTTAGAGTATGCAAAGAATGGTGCTGACACCATGTGCAAATAACTGCACAGTACAACAGTGGTATGCAGAAGAGTATCTCTGAACACACAACGCATCAAACCTTTAAGTGGATAGGATCTCCACTAATCTAATTTTTGACCAAAATCAAATTCTTACAGTTTTTTTAAGTATTCTGTAAAATTGAGAACTGCGCGATGATACACCCTTTACAGCACTGTGTCACATTTCTTCTTCATTTTACATCTTATAACTTTACTTTGTTTAAAAAAATACCATGTATCATGTAAATTTCATGTACATTTCAAAATAATAATGAAAAAAACCCAGATTTTCAATATGGTCACAGACTTTTTGACCCCACTGTATTTTCACACATGACTTCTCAATGTTGCCTTTATTTATAATACATCTGTTATAAGTCACATGAGATTACATTCATCTGTTACGTAGGACTTGATGAAGGTTATTTATGTCCTAATATATAAAACCATAGAATTGAAAGAGGGTGTACTGTCTTATGCACATCACTGCCGTTATTCATTGTTCTGTGCGTGGGTAAAAAAACACAAAACAAAACACAAAAAAATAATAGAAATGTGGATATTGAGCAATCAACAGGCATATAACGGAGAATAAGATGGGGTTGTGCAGACCTTAAGGGGGAATATAAGGGGAGTTGGTTGGTCATGAAATCTGGCCATCAAATCCAACCCTGGTTTTCTTTTCTCCCAGGTAATTAACTGAACAGTTAGTCTTCTCAGCAACCAGCAATTCCAGGCCCTCGAGGACATGATTTGATGATCCCTGGTGTGGATTATGAGGAGAAATATGATTGTGTAGAATTTGGGGGGGTTATGTAGAATATGAGGTGGATTGTGTAGAATATTAGAGGGCTGTGTAGAACATGGTGGAATGGGGATAGGGGAGTTGACACAATTGTCTAATCTACCATCCCCTTCAAAAATAAAGGTCAATTCCTTTGTTTTTTCTATACAATGAAGACAATTGAGTTTGAGGTCCAAAAAATGTACAAGAGATGTACAGCTTTTATTTCCTGATATTTTTTATCTAGATTTGGTAAACAACTTAGAACATATCACCTTTTATATTAAACAACTTAGAACATATCACCTTTTCTATCAGACCACCAAATTTCTATGTGAGAAAAAGTATTGGAACATATGACTGGCAGGTGTATCATGTTGCCCAGATGTGTCCTGTTAGATTGATTGGTCAAACAATAAATCGTTCTGAATGTCTACTCTTGGTTTTAGCCGTGGGTTTTGCCTGCATTTGTATGAGAAAAGATTAACCCATAGGAACACCAGAGAGCTGTCTCTGGAGCAAGCCATTTTGAAGCTTAGAAAAGAGAAGAAATGGATCAGAGCCCTTGCAGAAGAATTGGGGATAGCTTGTATAACAACTTGGAATGTCCTGAAAAAGGAAGAAACCGCTGATGTGCTGAACAACAGACATCGAACAGGTTGACCAAAGAAAACAACAGCAGTTGATGACAGAAACATTGTGGGATCTGTGATGAAAAACCCCAAAGGTGAAGCATCTCAATCAAACCGGTCAAAGAAGACTTAGAGAGCAGCAATATAGAGGCTATACCACAAGACGCAAACCACTCATCAGTAGTAAGAATTGGAAGGCGAGATTACAATTAACAAAGAAGTACAGAGATGAACCACAAAAGTTCTGGAACACAGTTTTGAGACCAAGGTTAACCTCCACCAAAGTCATGGAAAAGCCAAAGTGTGGAGAAAAGGGGGATCTGCTCATAAGCTGATCTGTGAAGCACGATGGAGGAAGTTTCATGGCTTGGGCTTGCATGGCTGCTTCTGGAGTGGGCTCACTAATCTTTATTGATGATGTAACCTATGATGGTAGCAGCAGGATGAATTCAGACATCTAGAAAAACATTCTGTCTGGAGGAACTTCATCATGCAGCAAGACAATGACCCAAAACACACTGCCAGCACAACAAAGGAATTCATATGGGAGAAAAAGTGGCCAAGTCAATCACCAGACCTTAACCCAATTGAGCATGCATGAAAGAGGCGGCAGTAAAAGCCTGGAAAAGCATCACAAAAGAAGATTGCACAGTTTGGATAGATATGCTACCAAATATTAAGCGTTACATACTTTAATTTACTTGAATACGCTGTTCCAATACTTTTGCTCACCTAAAAAGTGGGTGGTCAGATACCAAAGGTGCTATGTTCTAAGTAGTTTAACACATCTAGGTGTAGATAAAAGCTCTTATCTTGGGTTCATCTTTCTATCTCACCCCCAAATATATTCAGTGTATAGCAAAAACAAAGGAATTGGCTGTTATAAATACGTTTGGAGGGCACTGTATTTTTAAAGGCAGAGGAAGAAAGATGGTCGTACTTCAGAGAGTACGAGATCAGTATGAGTACGGGGAATATTTTGATGAAAGCAAGCATTCAGGCCAGCATGAATGTTTTGGGAAACAAAAAACAAGTACTGAGTCAGTGGTAAGGGGAGCAGCGGACCAGAATGTAGCACTGCCAGCAACAAGAGTGAGAACAAGTGCACAAATGGGAAAATGGCACAAAGGATTTGATATGGGAGCAGGGGTACATGGTACACAGCACATGGTCTACAATTAATTAATTTAGTCATTACTGACTGATTTCCTGCCAGTCACATTAAGGACCTTGTTGCCTAGCACCAGGAGAATTGGAATTGAGCATCGGATGAAGCCTTCTACTGCTTGCCTTAGTGTTGCCGCTGGTGTATCACTACCAGAATGGGGGGGAAGGGTGTCTGTGAATGGAGAAATGGAGTCCATATTATTACGAAGAAGTCAAGGAAGATTATATGTCACAACATGCATAGGTTCAGACATGCAGCATGAGCCATAGGAGGAAGAAAACACCAACACTGCTGGCTGATTTTCAGTATTTATGAGTGTATAAATTGTAGCTGTTTGCACTATAAACATTAATGGGGTTTTTCAGTTGAGATATACTGCCGTGTTCACAGTGGGTGGTTTTAATTAGAAAAAAGAAAACACATTTTCTGGATTTATTTTTTCAGTTGTTTTTACCATTATTTGACAAACAAGTGCAGTTTTAGTATCTGCCTCTGTATACTGGAGGGCAAATGTGGCATTATTGTATAAAAGGGCACACTTCCATCAGTTATCACTGATACTTGGTAGTGTCCTATCAAGTAGCAATAGGAATCTTAATATTCTGTCTCAGTTCATCAGCCACAGATACTGTACTACTATGACCACTCACGAGAACAGTGGAAAAAAAGAGTAATATTTGGGCTAATTACATCAAATAGTCTTAAGTGAAACACAAAGACAGGCTAAAAGATATATTAGTCGAAGAGACTAGGCGATATGCCACTAGGCACATCCTGAAGAAAACAAATTACAAGTGAAAAAGGAAAGGTAAGGGAATGCAAAGAGGGAGAGCAAGACAGAGAGCGCATTGCAGGACTGGTACTAATGCACAGGGGGCCTGGGCACTTTGCTGTGTTTTTATGCTGATGGGAAATGCGTTCCTACCATCTGCTGCTCGGTTGACTCCAGGGATGCCTGTCAGATCGAATGTGTTCAGCGAGCAGAAAGGGAGAATTTGCCTGCAATGCTTGCTGACCCCCCCCCCCCCCCCCAATCCAACGCCACTGCCTCCGCCCGCGCCACAAAGTTAACATGACTGCCGCAGATAAGCCCCTCGCCTGGGAGATGGGTTGCCATGCAGGAGGGCCACCTGTGGCACTGGGCCAGCAGCTGCCCGCCTTGCTTTGGGGAGGCTCTTCTAGGGAGCCCCCGCCAAGATGGCCAACTCCCTGGACCCTGTGCCACGCAGCTCATCAGTAACTACCGCCTGTGTGTGCAGTGTCAGCCTCCTCACAGTGACGAAAGAACTCTCACTTCAGCAAGCTCCTTCTGGCCCAGGGTTTTAGGCTCCAAGTAGGAAATGATGCCCACTCCCAGTGAGCTTCTGAAAATCTTAAATTCTGAAATCTTTCTTTAATACACAAAAATAAAATATCATTCCTTTCCGCACGCTTCTTTTATTCTCCTGTAAAAAGTGAAACTCAGCTTTAATGCTTTCAAGCTTATGTCTCCAACTTTTTTTCTCCTCTTTCTTTGGCATTTTACATTCTGAGGAGTGCTTGGCAGTCACTCCACTCTGTTCACTTTTTCCAGTTCCACCATTGGCCTACACGTCCTATGCAGAAGGAATCTGTCGGGTTGCAAAGTAAAAAAAGTGCAGTGTCACTCCAGCCATTTGGTCATGACAGACCAAATTCAAGCCTTTCCTTTTCAATACCATGAGAGGGTTGTAATTTTGGACTGCTGCTGAAAACAAAATCTCTGTACTGCCGCATATTGCTATTACAAATTTTTATAAGTGAATTAGACAGCTGGGGGAAGACTTTAGGGTATTCAACATCTGTTCCACCTCGGAGGGCCCAAGTGCTTTTCAAATTCCTTGCACAGCTTGTTAAATAATGATGTAAAGCAGTTCTGGAAACCAGTTATAAGTACTGTGACACACAAAACATATAGTATAGTGACTCATTACAGGAAGCTCACAGCTGACAAGGCCTTTTTAACATTGCATACTGGTTGGCTGCAATTCCCATTACTATGCTCTCTAAACATTTAGTACAGCACCTCCATTCTACACAAGTTTGCACAATTGGCCCAGACCGTGATGTAGTACCCCTGTCTGAAAGCCTGAATATGACCATCTTTTTTCCTCTGTGTATCTCCACCTCTGCCAACATTTATTGGATTCTATCATGTATTTCTGAGTTGTTGTGTCTGATATTTTCTCTCACATGAATTTGCCCTCAGTATTTATTTATTTTTTGGGTTCTCTTTCACAACAGTTTATTTCAATTCAGTGACAATATACAAAATGCAAGCAGCATCCATACCCAAACAGACATTTTCACCCAAAAGCATGTTTGCCGCTGGTTATTGCCAAGGTTTTTAAATCAAATTCCAGCAATGATTGACAGCTGAGGGGTGATGGTCTGTTATGAAATCTGGTGCGGCGTACACCGGGGGAATGATGACAGTCAGATCACAGAGATATATGAAGACTCAAATTACTGGAATCTGCACTACCAACATGTACTGACTCACCAAAATAGGTGCCAGGTAGATGATCAAATGTAATTTTGTCTGTCAGTCTCCAGGCAAAAAATTTTTTTATCCCCTTCCATCTCTCTTCTAATTATAAAAAAAGTCCTCAGTCATAAATAATAAATTCAATTTTTCATAACAGATGATATGACCAGAGTAAAGTGATGTAAACAACCTTCTGTATTTGTAAATTCTTGACCTGACTGTATGGAGTTTGCATGCATATTCTAAACACCCTTCACAAATGAATGGATCAATGGAGTTATGAATATTTACTTCCCAATTTCCACAAAGTGCCAGTTAGATTTGGTTTTGATTTATGGAGCTTTACTTCGCTCTCCTCTGCATTAACAAATCAGAGCTCTCTGCAGTTTTGTTATCAAGGTCAATAAACTTTTAATTTATTTATTTATGTGTTATGAATTTATTTATGCAGTCAAAGTTCCATTTTGCTTTTATGCAAGACAAGTTTGTGAACACAGTTGTGACAAATACGTTGAATAATTAACCCATTTGCGCAAAGCCCTTGGTGGCCATGGCATTAGTGCCATGAGACTGTTCACCTCAGGCATTCGGTGCTCCTGCAACCAAACTATGCAATAAAATCTGTGTGCATCCCATTACTCGAAGAAGGCATACTCCATTACTCCACTACCAGGAAACTGATCTTTGTGGACTCCTTCCTCCACGGTCTCAATCTTGGTGTAGACGATTGAACCGGCTACAACTATGCCCTCCTCCAGTCATCTGGCGAAGTGTAAATCAATGTAAGCTTCAGCGGAAGTCTTTTCACATTTCTGGGTGACTTCATCATGCTCATGCCCACAAACTATGAAAGCTCTTCCCACAAATTCTGGCGCTATCCAGAAAGTGGAGATGGCAGAGACCTTGAATTCTCCCAAATATGCAAGATATTTAGCCAAATTTATGTGTCATTATTATCACGCATAGCATCCAACCCGGATTGTGAAACGTCAGTTCGTTTTTATGGCTTATATCCTTCAAACAATTAATAATAAATAATTTGGTCATTTAAGAAGGGGAAGCCGGTTTATTTATTTGTTTTTACATTAAACGAAAATAACTTCAAATAAGCATGGTAGCTACCATTATTTCAGTAGGCTACCTGAACATAGATAGATTAATGTATGTAACCACCTGTTTCCATATGATGCATTTATTACCTATAAATTTACTACAGATGTTACAGTGGGAAATAATTGTGTTTCAATGTGAACACCGAACATTGGAAAACAACAGCTGGAATAATATGAAGCAACATATAGGCCACGTTTCACTAATCTACATAAATGTTTCTGAATTAGCATATGAGAAATACAACTGACAATAGCCTAGAACATAGGGAGTTACCATCAGCCGTTACATTATGGCTACAGTATAGGAGGTGTTCAGATATCGGACACATCAAGATTCTGGAGTAATGCTGTGTATAGAATTTTACTTTGATCAAATATTGCTGGTTGCAACACAGGCATCAAAGTTAAACTTCTTCGTACTACTTGGTCTTTCAAAAGTCCTTGGTCAATTGACAGTTTACAAATTCCCATCATCAAGGCACCGACTGAGAACGAACACACATTTGCCAAGAAATGGGTAGGCTTCCACTCTGTAAACATCACTCAACAAGTTGTATGTGATGGCAGTTAGCTACAGAGCAGGCTAGGCTATTATCTACTGGGTTAATCTGGAAGCACAAACAGCTACATTTGGAGTAACTGTGGTATGCGTGTCACCGCTTCGTCACAGGTGACATTACTGATATGGATGGGTTCTTTGCCACAGGTGGGTTTCATTTGAATGTTGCAAATGGCAAAATCTCTAACATTCCTATAAAGTGTTGGCTATTAGGTGTACCAGGGAGATGTAGACTAATAGTTCAAATGAAATAAATAATTAAAATTACATTTTTATTTTACGTAGGCATATAATTCTAATTTAACAGCCAGATGAAATTTTCCATGATAGCCGATTTACGGATTGCATACATGAGCGTGCTTGCGACCTGCATTCATGGCTTGCAATTGTGATTTCCACGTGAAACGCTCCAAAAAGAGCCGGATAAATCTATCACATCTCGCAGATCTCAGCTTGCATGTAACAAATTTTGTGAAACGTGCCCCTGGTTCATAGTGGCATGCTATGTTATAGTTCATACCACTCACAATTAAATTGAGTGTTGAAAACCCCCTGAAACTAAAGATTACACACTTTAGAGTACTTTAAACTCACAAGAGTTAATGATGTATGTATTGAGGTATATGGTTTATAAAGGATAAAACATAATATTATTTTTTGGAGTGGTTTTGGATAGTTTTTCTAGTTCTCTTAAAACCCTATGCTGATGAAAAGATGCCCACTTGGTATGAATCAGTTGGGAGACACAAAGGGACACCAGGGTACAGTGCTTACATTTTTCTTCATAGATCTTTATTAGTTCTGAATATCACCTTCAGATTTAGCATACTTGTGGTCAAGGTGTTTATGATCCAGGAAATGTCTTTGAACTGTTTTGCATTTGTGACTCACAGCAGAACTTTGTTTTTGTGTTGTATTTGTGGCACTTTTCAGAATTTATGTATAAATAAACAAAACTAAGTTTGGAAATGGTGTAAGTGTCTTGCTTCATTTAAGCAATTTCCCAGGTTTCTGTGACGCTCACTCCTGGAGTTATTAAGTTTTAAATAGAACACTGCATAAATGGGTGAGTTTGCCCGATTTTTCATCTGTGCAAAGGGTTTAAGCCAGTGCACTGTAACAATCACAACAGATCTAATTTCAACTATGTCAGAAGGTACAACAAACCCCAATTCATGACAACCTGGGTGTTACTCAAAATGTGTAAAAATGTGCATTCCCAGTCGTGCATCAGCTTCCAAGGGGCCTCGAGGTGCATAACATTATCATGTATAAGTACATGTTAAGTGCTTTTTTTCTGTTCTATCGGCAGATAATAATCAATTAGTATCAGCTTTTAAAGAGAACTAGTTCAGGACAGAATTATTGTCCAGTCCTGTTGCCTGCAGAACATGGAAATAGCTTCAAGAAGATCTCAAGCGATTACAGTCCTACATCCCAAAGCGCAGTGATAAAGGAATGGGGGGGGGTTATCAAACAAAGAACAAAGTTCTCTCATCTCTCTGTTGTTGTTTTTCCTCTTTTTCAAAAAGAGACCAGCTGATAAGCTCGTGCTGAGAAAATATATAGCCTGCGACACTGTGAGCAGCAATGTGGCAGAGCTCTGCTGGGTTCTCGCAGCAGACAGAGAGCAAATTAAGCGTGTGTGATTTAGATTTGGAAGGTGGAACCTTGTCCTTCATATCATAGGCACTCCAACCACACACTTGGGTGAGCACCAACGGAGCCCGGCATTCACAAAACCACACAGTAGGGAATCCTAATGACTTTGTAAGTCAATCTGAACTTTTAATGAAAACGAGACGCAATCTTATCTGTCTTAATCAGTTTCCATGGTTTCTCGCTGTTGCAGAAGGTTTGCGTGTGAACAGTGCACGTATCCTTTGCAAAGACACAAAGCTCATTTTTACATTGATGTAATTGGATTCATATTTTGTTGTCATTATCAAAAGCAGTAATATCTGTGTTCGTTCCCATCATGCAGAAATTATGTATAACTGGAAACACATAAGCATTTGAATAAATCAAACTATTAGAGCCCTAGTATGATTTATCCAAACAAAAAAATGGAGAATATTTCCAGTTCTGAGATTCACCTCAAGTCTTTGTAATACAACTGAAGAAAACTATTGCCAGATAATACAGCCTAATCCCCAATGAGTTATGAAGATACGGTCTTAAATAAAAAATGGCTCCACAAAATGTCCACTTCCTCTCTAAGATCAGTGTTTTGTAATCAGTTTTTGTATTAAAACAACTTAATCTTAAAAGTTTTCTTTATAACTTGTATCATATTTGAAACACTAAAACACTAAACAAAAAAACACTAAAAGTTAAAATCGTGCTGATGCAAAAGATGATAAACTCCATGCTTTTGTAAAAAGGAAGCGTCTCAGTTCTAGCACAATAATAGCATCGGTCTACTTGGCGGTATTTCTGGTGTTATTTATTGTTTGTTCCCTTTTCAGAACCATCTTTCAGAGAAATGAACAGGGTTTTGTTAATCAGTCATTCACAGGATTCACTTATCCTTCACAGAGATGCACAGCTTAGTCACTCTCTGGTTTATAGCTATCCTTCACCAGAAAAACAAGGCTTTGGCAATCAGTCACTCAAAGCATTCACAGCTATAAAATCATAGTTCACAGACATAAAATGTTTACGAAATCAATCATTCCCAGGTTTAAAACTCTCGTTCACATGGGGCAGACCTTGTGAAACAATCAGTCACTGAGACATTGTTCTTTTAGGAGATAAAGTGTGCTTTATGAATCAATCACACACAAGGTTCAGAAAGACATTGTAAATCAATCACACATCCAGCACCTTTCACAGAGACAAACATCTGGGGTTCTGCGAATGACTCTGGGATTTTTATCATGGACTGTGGGATGTGTTTAGTAAAGCCCCTCCCAGTCTGACAAGGCAACTGGGACTAAATTTTTCCAAAAAGTTTACAAATAATGTTCTTTTCACTTTCTGCTATTAGTAAGAAAGATTATCATCAAATAAACATATGATCCTGTAGGTGGGTTTGAAAATAGTGTACTAGTTATAGGTAAGATTTTTGTGTTAAAACATTGTTACAAGACCATTGTAAATCCCTTCCTATCATTGACAAAGGCTCAGTAACATGTTGACTCACCCTCTGCCTGTTTTTATAGTCCTTAAATTTGGGTTTCAAAACATACAGTTGATGGCCCAACACTATCAAAACATTGTATAACTTCACAATAATTCAAGCTCATTGTTTGAAAATTGGTTTTAATTGCCACAGCCAATGCCATTTCAATCAGCTCATTTACAGAGAAGGGGGAGGGATAAATAGTGTTGTGGTTTGAATGTGTTTGTTGCTGCTTTTCCTCTCTTGACCATTAGAAGTCCAAAATGACCTATTTTACCTTTAAAATAGGAAAAATACAATTTTGCAGCTTCACTGAGTTTGCTGCTTACTTCCTAGGCTGTTAAGTCTTTGGCTGTTCCTCAATTCATTGACTCTTTCCCACTGCCTGTGCTTTCTAGCCAAACTGGATGATTTTTTTTTCACAGTGTGCTGGGAAAGAGGGCAAACAGATTATTCAACATTTATGAATTGCTACTATATGCTGTTGTTTGTTTGTTTTTTGGGCACATTGTATTTGACCAGCAGGGGCAGTGTCCAAGCCTGATAGTATGTGTGAAATATACGGTGGTTGAGCCAAACTTGACAGCTTGTGCTCTGTTCCAGGCAGCTCTGCAAAACACACCCCTATACACCAAACAAAGGAGCAGGGTGGGTGCATGTATGCAAAGAGAAAGCCATGACACTTACAGCAAATGCTTATTGTGAATTTATAGGCCTAATAGAAATTCTACTAGAAATGATTCATTGTTTTAGTTTAGAATTTCCTCACACAAGCAGATGCTCAGTGATGTAATGTAATGCCTGCCATGTGCTCATTGCTTGGTATTAAGTATAAAGCAGGGTTTTGACTAAAGCACCATTGTGGGTTGTCCCCAAATGTTAGCTCATGCAAATATTATAGTGAGCTACATGTTTACTTTGGTTGGCACTTCTATTCAAAATATTTTGAACCTCAAAATCTCACCAGTTTCAAAACAAATCTCAATGCCATTTCACTACAAAGACAACAGACATGCCAACTACTGATTTTAGGGATACCCCTAAAAAATCAGCATAAAGGGAATATTCTGTGGGTAATTTTGTGGGTAGTTTTTTTTTCCTAATTTCATGACTGTACATTTTCTAAATTTGATTTAGACCTCAAAATTCGAAATTTCAACAATGAATTATCCATAGACTTAACATGGGCAGACACAATGCTAACATGAATGAAGCTAATTTAAAGTTATATTATTAAACACACATGAGAATCACAAGACCATAACGGTATTGCAGGCAGGCAGTAGATGACATTAGCGCACCAATAATGGATTGTTCTTAATCACGTGACAATTTCTTTGAAAATGAACCCATAGCAACCCATTCATTTTTGCAGTAAAACGTAGGGGTTCAACTATGCCTAGATGACATAGCATCCTTAAAAAAATATTATGATGGCGCCCATATCAGTCATATAAAGGTTAGATGGTTGATCTGTAGCAGAATAAAGCAAAGATCTAAGGGGGGGGGGGGGGGGGTGTGAGACTTCACTGCTACTGCAACTGCAACCCTCTGCGTGCCCACGGTAGGATTGGGTTGCACCAGCTGTACTTTAGTTCAATAGAAACCTAGTTAGCTATAATACTATACAACGGAAATAAGCTAACAACGTAACTAGCTAGCAGTCCTGTAGGCTACATCTACACTCAGCAGATGTAATCACACAGTCACTCACTAACGTTAAAATATATTTTCTGCACTCAGCATCATTTATCTGTAACACCATGGCATTTCGCAAATCAGTAATCAAGTTGAAGTTTCATTTATGGATATGATATTTCCGTAACAAGAAGAAAACTTGCTATGATGTGAAGTGGACGTTTTCATCGTTGATTATCCACTCATTGTGGTAATACCTTTACGTCCAAAAGAATTACGATATAACCAGTAAGCATGGTGCTACAACATTTATAAGCAGATTTTGTTGTAAAGTTCAAGGTCACATGGTTTGTGATACGTATTAACAAAAATCCATAGGCAAGTAGCAGCCAGTCTGATGGACTGTCTAAAGTAGCAAGCAAGTACTCAATTCACTGTGCTACACTCCATCATCAGGGGTGTCTACCTTAGCTTATGTAGCTAACGTTAGCTATATTGGCTAGCTACCATTAGTAAAGTTAAAGCACAGGATATCTGTTTTCCCAGCCTGCAATGTATGAGATTAAACACAAACTAATTAAACATCCCATTAATTTTGCTCAGTGAGATAACAGTGCAACGTTAGCCAAGTAGCTAGCCAGCTAACTAGCTTGTCAGCTAATAACTTATTTATCTGTAGAAAAAAAAAGTAGCTAGTAGGGCTGAGCCAAGTATTAACCTCATTCATTCGGTTCCTCCCCCTTCGATGTGTAGAAATGACTGCCTGGCTGCCATTTTCCTCACTCCTCTCTTGTGCATGTCAAGAGACTGTTGTGTGAACTTGTTCCGACTGCAGATTAAGGATATAACAAAAAATCATACATAATTTTATTTTGTGCATTGTTTATCAGTTGCTGACAGTTATCATTTGTCAGCAGCACTGTTAATTTCATAAGCAGGCTGTTCGCCGGAGAGATTTGGCAGTAGGCTACACAATCCTGTTAGCCTACCTCAGCTGAAGCCTTGCATAGTATTCGCAAAGTTGTTGACTGCGGCCATTTTGTTGACATTGAAAAAATGTGTCCTGACTTAGCCACAGTCATTGAATGGCCACAGTCAAGAAAAGTAAAAGCAAATATAACAAGGACAGCAAAGAGAAGATGCAAAGAAAATATTCACCTTACTGGCGGTGTTGACCCCTAAATTGTGGATAAAGCAGAATGGCTTCAGTAAACTTACGCATTAGATTAATGTGTGACCTTAGACCAGGGGTCGGCAACCCTGGTCCTGGAGAGCCGCAGGGTGTGCTGGCTTTCGTTGTTACTTGGCATTAATTGATCAATGAAAGCCGTTGATTACACAGTTAACTCACTTCACCTGGTTTCTTGGGTCTGAATCGGTTGCTTATTTTAAGGTGGAGACGAAAGCCAGCACACCCTGCGGTTCTCCAGGACCAGGGTTGCCGACCCCTGCCTTAGACTGTACACAAATAACTCGAACTCCAAACCCAGCCTCTTCCCATGACACATTGTAAACACACAGCCATGTCCTTCAAACAAGCTGTGGTACAGAGCTAAATTCATACATCCAGTATTAAAACAATTTTTAAAAAGGACAAGTTAATTGTTAGGACGGAGGATGCAGTCACAATTTTGTGGACATGGACATTATTTTAGCAAGAGGTAAGGTAGTACATTCAGTCAATTTCACTTTTTCTGGTGGTGATTCTTGTTATTGAGTTATTCACTTGTAATCATGTTTACTAGCCAGCTAGCTAGGTACTGTGATTTTGAGTATAGCTGTGACGGTGATGTTGCTTGCGGTGGATTTTTTTAGATTGCTGTGATGTTAATGTAGATAGCTAGCTAGTGAGCTTGTTATGTTCTACCAATTTTTCTGGTCAAATTACCAGTCATCTGAAGTGATCTGAACACACTTTCATTTGTGAGGACGACTGAAAACTACTCAACATCTCTGTTTCTGGTCCTTCATGTTAGTTAATCTAAAAGTTGCTGTACTATAATGTTAAACGCTTACCTTGGTGGACCCTGTTGGCTTATTGCTGTTGTTGCTACATGCATGCATGCATAGCATTTTAACTACAGAATCTGCTGTAGCTAGCTAGCTAGCACTCTGAACTGGTGGTATTTGTCAAGCAGGATTACTGTGCTGAATAAACCCATAACACCCCAAACATTTCAAAGCATGAATATTGTATGGAATGAGCTTTCTACCTGGGTCAGACTTACTGCATTCTCCGGTAGGGATTGTTGAAGAAATTAATCGTACTTGTAAGTACAGTATTTTAATGATAATGTTAATGAATAAATGTTTAGCTCTTAAAATGGTGAAGTAAGTTCGCTGAATTGAAATATTTATTGTAACGTTAATTTTAGGTGGTGGTTGGTAGCCTAGCCGGCTACTTTAGGCTGACTGTACCGTGGCCTATCATTTTGCTTGAGCAAACTGCAGAGCTAGTCTAACCCGCCTGCTCGTTCAATAGCATAGGTGCTTTCTTCCTACTACAGCAAATATATATATATTTTAAGTCAACCTAAAGTCCGTGTGGCTCAACCACTGACTTCAGCCAATGTATGCCTATCACAAATATTGCATCGCAGAACTATGCGTAAACTGCCTGTATTTTCTTCTGGCTACAAAGAAAACATCGAGAGCCGAATCATGGCTCCGTAGGCCATCGTGATGAATGATAAATGGAACGTTAAAATGGCATGGGTTGCTGCCTGCTTTCTTTTCTGGGTGTTGCCCCTCTGAGCCACCAGATGGCGCTCAGACGTCATTATGTTATCTCCCATGTGCAGCTGTCAGGCTTAATTACCCGGAGTTAATTACAGGTGTTTGCGACCCTTTTTAAAGTTAGCTCTGTGCTCTGGGCTTTGGGGTCACAGTCTGACATGGATACAAGCCAGTAAAGAGGTAGCCTGAAGCCTCAAAATTGAAAACCAAGCAGGAACTTCTGTTATTTAGGGCTAGAGTGAGGCGTCGGTATCTTTCCTTGTCCTGCCTTATTTTCCTTGCCCTTGTAAGGGTAATTTTCTTAATTGATTCTTAAAAGCGACAATTGACATCAGCCCCAACTTTGGGCCTTCCTGACATTAACAACCCCTTTGTTTTGATTATCCAGAAGCGATGCTTAGCTGTTCGGAGAAAAGAAAGCTGGGGAAATGTCTTTTCCCGGTAAAAACCAGGTTTTTCGATTTCCCCTGTGATACTGGAGCTCTGCACTGCACATAGCCATAGCTGACCATTGTTGTCATCTGCGTTATGTTATTTTAAATAAATTATTACCCGATTAAGTAGATGTGATCAGAAAATTGCTTTTGTTATTATGAAATGATAAAAGGAGGGAAATGTAAGGGTCATTTTCTTAATTGATTCTTAATTGACAATGTGTGTTAACATAAAGACAATCACGTGATTACAAATACTTTCAGTGATAATTCTTATTACTATTAGACCACTTTCTGAATTAACTGCTTACTATGAGTCTTTCTCTGTCTCTCTCCAGCAGACAGACAGCCTTTGACCTTAATGTCTCTGCTTCTCAGCTAGCACATTCTGGTCTTACAGCAAGGTCAACAAGGGGTATTCAGAAGACAAAATACTGATAAATGTTTGTGGCCAGCTTCATGTCTTTTGTTTTGGTAAAGCCCCCCCTTTGGGAAAAGTGTGTATAAGAGTCTTATTGTGTCTGATGCAAATCAGAAAGCCGGTAAGCTTTCTCACTTTCTGTCATCTCTTTGCAAATAACTACAATAGTTAAAGAGAAGAATAGCTATTGTTGTGTTTTTTAGTGGATCTGTTTCATCAGACGATGCTCACCTGTGAAATGTTAAAAAGGGCATTTTTCCCTAACACCCTGCGTCTGAGTCTACAAGGTTTCTATCTCAATTCTCCCCTAACCCTTCCTGGTATTGGAGGTTCTTGGAGGTTGAGTGTTCTTTTCTTCATTTTATTTGCGGGGTAGCTCTGTTGAAAGAGTCATACAAGATTCTATGTGGTCTCAATAGGACACATGGATATGTTGGATTTAAAGCTAACTGTATCTAACTTTAACCTCTTAAGTATCGCCCCCTTTTCTTGACACAAGCTTGGAAATAACATACGTAAAATAAAATGGTTACTATTCTTGAACCCTTTTGACTACAGGCATAACCCTGATCTCTTCTGAAAGGTAACCCTTTGGGTGTTGTTTTTATGACTAAAACTAAGTTACAGAAGCTCAAACACAGTGAAAGTGGAAGCTTTTTTTCTCACTTGTCCATGTTTTTGACTAGATACAGATTATTGTAGCAGTGGCTGGTGTGCCACATTGGAGCCAAGTCAAAACATTGGACTAATCCCTTTTCAAATCTGAGGACAATATCACCAAAAATCTGCATTCTGCATTGTTTTTTCTCATGGTTTTTTTTGGGAAATTGGGAGACTCCAAAAGAACACATGGAAACTAAATGATATTACGGGTCTTATGAGGTGTAAAATACTGCATTTTGCTTATTAAACTATACAGTTTTTATCCTGAAAAAAGTGTTTGCACTTCCCCCTGCCTATCACCCGCCCCCCCTGTCCTCAGACAGCAACTGGTTGAGAACTATAAAAAAATAAGTACAATAATCACAATGATACCATCTTGTACACTAATATATTCATTGAGTTCAATGAACATATCAACAAGTCAAATAATATTAACATTTCATTTTCACCTGAATATAGGGAAGCAACAGAAAGAATGGGATAATGTTGCCTTCTCATTTCTTTCTTCAAGCTACATCTTTTAGCTCCTCTGTCTTGAAATGTAATCAAACTAGTTAATAACTAAGTCCAGTTATTGAACACATAAAGAATTTATAGCATGTTAACAGCTCAATGAAATACACGCTACAGCTAGATGTTAACTAGTGTTAGCTATAGCTATACATTTGGATACTGAAACCTATACAGTATTTCCCAGTATTTTCCTATATGCAATGTTTCTTCCTTGCTTTGACATTGTGCGCTTTCAGCTAATATTGAACCTCTCACTAGGTCTCTTCACCTTAAACCTTTGGGAAAATTGGGTTTTTTGCCTGACAATTCAACCTACTGAAAAAGCCACGCTGTCGTCCTCCTCCTCCTCTATGAGTCTAATTTAAATAGCAAATGGATTGTGATCACAATAGCATCGTCAGTTCTATCAGGATGCACTTTGGCATTTTCACCATTGCAAAGTTTTACTGAAATGTTTTTAGTGAAGTGAGCTGTTGCTCGAATGCCATGAATACCTTCAAGTGTGGAGGACATTTTTGAGGATGCAATTTTAGGAAGTTCGCAGTGCTCACCAAAATCTGAAGCATGCCCGTTGCATTTTGAAGTGCTCTGCATCCCTGTCATCCCTGAGGGATTACATTTTACATTTTAGTCATTTGGCAGACGACTTACAAGTGCATAGGTTCTACCATAAGTCAAAGCATCACATCCAGAAACAAGCTGACAGTGGTAGGCAAGTCATTACACCACTGAGGAACCAGAACGGAAAACAGGCGTGAACGTGCAGCTCGACCGCCAGGTGCATGTAGAGAGGGAACCGTAAGGCGACCAGAGCTGGCAGACCGGAGTGGTCTAGCTGGGGAGTAGGGAGTGATCAGGGATTGTATGTAAGGTGGGGCAGTCCCCTTAGCAGCCTGAAATGCCAACACTAGGGCCTGAATGAGGGATGAAAATAGCACTTTGAGCGGGACCCAGTTTTAACCGTTTTGTCCTAGGGTCATGCTCTGCGCCATAATGCACTAAAATAAGGGACCAAGGATAATTTACTGCACAGTGAGGAACACAAAACATATATTTTTCATTATTTATTGCTTCTGTCGAATGAGTGGCCTGCTCTTGTCATTGATTTGATGTTCTTATGTTAATGTGCAAAAATCAAATCAAGCTCCATTTATTTATTTATTTTGTTTGTTGTGGGTTTAGCCTGTGATTTATTTGACACCATGATTCATTGGAGATTACCTTTACGGTAAATGGGTGCATATTGCAGCGCATGATTTACTTGTGTGATTTGTGTGGGGAATATTGTCCTAATGGATCCTACATGTGGACAGGTGTAACTCATCTTTTGACATTGCCATCACAGAATGCTATTAATTACTTTTACATATTGTGATCAATGGAATGTAGGTGACCATTCTACATTGTACCACACTGTTTTTCAAGTTATTGGAAATGTGTATTTTGTCACACAGGAAGTGTGAATCTGAATAGACTGGACAACAGGAAAATATAATTTTTGACCATTCCATTATGTTTACAGCCAATCAGTAATTCTAAAAAAAAGTAATTGTTGAAGTGACCTACTCCTATCCCATGTTTAATGGTGGCCAGTTCTATTTGTTGTTTTTGAGATGCCATAGGATTAGCACAGGCTTCCAGTTGCCATCAGTCTCAATACTGCACAGTGTAAACTGGTCAATAAAGCACTGCGTGGACTGCAGGGTGTAAAACCAGTCCGTAGGCAAGTGCATCACATGCTTCAGCTGCAGTGCTTGTGGTGTGCAGCTGCAGGTGACATATTTGGGAGAAAGAGGGGAAATTTTGTTTTTTAAAAAGAATACTATTGTAAAAGTAAATGAGCCAGGCATCTGCTGCCCTGTTGTCCCATTAGCATAAAGAACGCTGACGCTGACAGATATGTGCGCAATAATGGGTGATTAAGGGGACTTGTAGATAAGTCAGCCAGGCGCTTAGTCAAGGCAAGTCTTGATTCATTGCACTGTTAGCCATTATACAGACAGCAGCAATAAAGATTTAAAAGTAGATTCTACACTATTACAGAATGTTGGGCTCAACAGAATCTGAATACTGAATGCTAACGATGTGTCCATTCGCTCAACATTCATGTTCCCTGTTAAATCATTGCTGCATTCATGAGACTGAGCTTCATTTCATTTGTTCATTACCATAGCTCTTAGTTTTAAATATGCACAGGAAATGGGCAATAATGGCAACAACAAAAAAACAAAAACACAAATCACAATATTATCTTTATAAATGTGTGTTATCACTATCAGCAATGATTATTGGGCTGTAATTACATTTTAAAAAGAAGCATTTGTAAACACTGCCCTCTGGTGGCTGTGGGAGAACACATGACTGTCAAGTTAAATATTGAAAATGAGGGCAGGCTGCAAGCAAGCTCTTGTGAAAGCCATACAAAGAAATGTCCTTAAGCAATAGAGCAGGATCCTTCAGAGGGATGTATAGGTAAATGTAAGCTGAATCATCATTTGTGGCGTGTGATCCAAGGAAACATTACAAGTGGGCAAAAAAATATTTTCCAACAATAGCATTTTTTTATTTAAAGTTAAAGTTATACTTAGATGTTATTCTGGGGTTCTTTGCAACCTCCTGGAATATTATGCGCCTTGCTCTTGGAGTGATTATTGTTGGGGAGTGTAACAATGGTGTTGAATTTCCCCCATTTGTAGACCGTCTGCCTGACAGTGGATTGGTGGACCCAAAACTGTTTAGAAATGGTTTTGTAACCTTTTCCAGCCTGGTGAGCATCGACAGCTTGTTTTCTGAGCTCCTCAGGACTCTTCTTTGATCAACCCATGGCACACATCCAGAAAGCTGTGCGGTGAAGACCAGACTTTGATAGTGAAGAGCCAGATTTATGGGTTTTTTTTATAGGGCAGGGACCACTTAACTCACACCTGATTGTCATCCAATTGATTGAAACACCTGACTCCAATTACCCCTTTAAATGAACTGATAATCCTAGGGGATCACAAACTTTTCCAACAAAGAAAATTTTGGATAATTTTGCTCAATGACTAAATGATAAAATAATGTTTTTTGTGTTTTTTTATTAATTGGGTTCACTTTATCAAGATTTAGGACTTAAGATGTGATCACATGTTAGATTAAATGTATGCAGATATACAGAAAAATCCAAAGGGTTCACTAACTTTCGAGCACCATTGTATGTCAGTATTTATATTTTCTTATACTATGTTTGTAATTTTGCAATGTGAAGATGATGGTTATGGTTATCCATCCATCCATCCATCCATTATCCTAACCCGCTTATCCTGAACAGGGTCGCAGGGGGGCTGGAGCCTATCCCAGCATACATTGGGCGAAAGGCAGGAATACACCTTGGACAAGTTGCCAGTCCATCACAGGGCACACACACCATTCACGCACACACCGGAGTACCCGGAGGAAACCCACGCAGACACGGGGAGAACATGCAAACTCCGCACAGAGAGGCCCCAGCCGACGGGGATTCGAACCCAGGACCTCCTTGTTGTGAGGCGGCAGTGCTACCCACTGCACCATCCGTGCCGCCGTTATGGTTATTAATTGTATTATTTTATTACAATATACACACACATAATATATAGATATTATTATTATTATTATTATTATTATTATTATTATTATTATTATTATTATTATTATTATAGTGATTACAGGTCCAATGTCATCATGTGTAAGCTTGTCTTGCTTTATTTAATTTACTTGCTGTTCACCAATTAGGCAAGCAGCCCATTCTAACCAACATCTGTTACTTACTAAGCAGAACCTAGGTCAGGAATGAGCTTAAATCCTATCTCCTCAAATATGTATTCCTGAAATATTAATATAATTGTAAGTAAAATATTCTAATACAATATTTGATGAGAAGTCCTACTTAACTCTGTTAAACTTTTGTAGTAATTATTACATTAAATAATTGCATATATGTATAATATAGGACCCAGAAATGGTCAGACATATCATAATCTGGTTGGCACTGTGCAGCAATGTTTGCCAGTCAGTACAGACATGTGACTAATAGTTCAATTGGGGACTAATTATCAAGTGTTCATCAGTGCCAAAAAAACAAAACAATGTTATGGATAAGTGTGGAGGAAGTGAAACACAAACAGCATCAAGATGTCAGAGTAATACAATGTATTTATTACTGGTACATTGTATTCTAAAGGATATCATATATTATGCATGTCTTGCAACTTATCTTTAGGTTCTTGACCGCAGGATCAAGATTACAAAAAACAGCATTCACAGGCACAAAAACACAACAAATGGCTGAGATACAGGTGAGGAAAAATCATACAGGGAAGAGAGCAGTGAAATTCTGTGAGCATCACCAAAAATGACATGTATCTGTTAATGGAGCATGTGGTAAATGCAGTAAAACTGTCACAGCAGGGAAATAAGATAAACAGTCCATCCTAGAGATGAATTTGCATAGGAAGTTTATTCTTTACTGATAAGACTGCCTTCTGAGCCATCCAAATCCAGATGGGAACTTGGTATTCTGGTCTAGAGTACCATTTGAACTACACTGGGTTTTATTTAAGGTTTGTGGAGACAGACATTAAACCCAACACCAGTGCATTAAAGGAGCTTAGGAGATTGTCGGGAGATATTAACAGCTTGGAGAAATGGCTCCCTCTAGTTGTGCAACATGAAAAGAGTCTCACTGACCTCATCCAGTAGTTTCAGGGTCAGAAAGCAGAATTCACAAAACCTACAATAAACTTGAGCAGCTGATGAATGCATATCCAGCTTTAGTACAACCAATTCACAGCTCAGACAGAAGAAAATAGTTTTAAAGTTTTAAAACATTCCATGGAGCAACATAAAAGCTAACTGAATATTACAGCCCCACCAAGAATTTCCACATACTTCTGAATTAAAATTCTGATATTTTATTTATGAACTGTTGAAGGGCAGATAATTTACAGGGTTACTGATGATGACAAGTCATATGTGAGAGGCAGGATTTCAGTGCAATTTCCATTCAAACCCATTTCCATTTTCCACTGCTTGCCCACCCCTTACAAGTGACTATATTTGAAAACAATTACAAGTCAATTATAAATATTTATAAATATATAAAGTAAGTACTGTATATACTGTATAGTGCCATCATAGACTATGGTAATGGTAGAATTACATAAATAAAAATGGCATCTAAGACTTGGGCCAGATGTACTAAGCCTTTTGCAACAATTTTCAGGTGCACGTTTGACGTATTCTGGCCAGGAAACATGCGCCGTATGTATCAAACTGGCACCTGGGGCTAGAACTACAGTATGCGTGTGATCTACTCAAGTCATCCAAGATGCGCTTCTGTCCTTAATGCCTATGCATTTAAGGGTGGATTGCACAAATAGGGCAGAGATATTATACAGACGGTCAAATTTGTTGCTACCCTTACAGCTCATTGAAATAATGCTGCATTCATCCTAAAAAGTGATGAAATTATAAGCTTTGTATGTATACTTACATGCTTTAGGCATGTCATAGAATAAAGCAAAGAAGCTGTGAAAAGAGATGAATTATTGCTTATTCTATAAAGATTCTATAAAGATGGCCTGGACACGTTTGTTAGAAAAGATAATATATAATTTCAAACTAATTTGTTTATTTAATTAGTGTCACTCCAATCTTGTAATCAGTCATTCAGCCTATTTAAATGGACAAAAGTAGTCGCTGTGCTGTTTGGTATCATTGTGTGCACCACACTGAACATGTACCAGAGAAAGCGAAGGAGAAAGTTGTCTGAGGAGATCAAAAAGAAAATAGACAAGCATAGTCAGGGTAAAGGCTACAGGACCATCCTCAAGCAGCTTGATGTTCCTGGGACAAAAGTTGCAAATATTAAGAATATTAAGGTCCATGGAACTGTAGTCAACCACACTTGGCATGACCGCAAATAGAAAATAGACCCCAGAATGAACAGAAGGAGGGTAGAATAACTGGCAAAGAGATACAAGCTGAACTCCAATGTGAAGGTATGTCAGTTTCTGATCGCTTTTTGAGCAAAAGTGGACTCCATGCAAGAAGACCCAGGAGGACATAAAAAAGCCAGACTGGAATTTGCTCAAATACATATTGACAAGTTACAATCCTTCTGGGAGAATGTCCTTTGGAAAGATGAGTCAAAACTGGAGCTTTTTGGCAATTCACATCAGCTCTATGTTCACAGACCAAAAAATTAAGCTTTCAAAGAAAAGAACCATACCTACAGTGAAATATGGAGGCTTGGTTATGTTTTGGGGCTGCTTTGCTGCGTCTGGCACAGGTAGTTAATTTTGTGCAGGGCACAATGAAATCTGAGGAGCAAACCGTACTGCCCAGTGTCAGAAAGCTGTCTTATTGCAGATCATGGATCCTCCAGCAGGATAATGACCCAAAACCCACAGCTAAAAGCACCCAAAAGTATATGTTGGAATATTCTGAAGTGGCCTTCTATGAGTCCTGATCTAAATCCTATGGAAAGAGCTGAAACTTGCAGTCTGGAGAAGGAGCCCATCAAACCTGAGACCGCTGGAGCAGTTTGCTCAGGAAGAGTGGGCCAAAATACCTGTTAAAATATCCATCCATCATCACCCGCTTATCCGGAGTCTGGTCGTGGTGGCAGTAGGCAAAGCCGGGTATTCCAGGCATCCCTCTCCCCAGCAACGCATTCTAGCTCCTCCTGGGGGATCCCGAGGCGTTCCCGGGCCAGGAGAGATATATAATCTCTCCAGCGGGCTCTGGGTCTCCCTCGGGGTCTCCGCCCACTTAGACGAGCCCGGAAAACCTCCAAAGGGAGGTACCCAGGAGGCACCCTGATCAGATGCCCAAACCACCTCAATTGGCTCCTTTTGACGCGAAGGAGCAGCGGCTCTACTCCAAGCTCCCTCCGGATGTCCGAGCTCCTCACCCTATCTCTAAGGCTGAGCCCGGCCACCCTACGGAGGAAGCTCATTTCGGCCGCGTGTATACGCAATCTCGTTCTTTCGGTCACTACCCAAAGCTTGTGACCATAGGTGAGGGTTGGGACGTAGATCGACCAGTAAATCGAGAGCTTCGCCTTCCGACTCAGCTCCCTCTTCACCACGACGGTCTGGAGCAACGCCCGCATTACTGCTGACGCTGCACCGATCCGCCTGTCGATCTCACACTCCCTTCTACCCTCACTCGTGAACAAGACCCCAAGATACTTGAACTCCTTCACTTGGGGCAAAGACTCGTTCCCAACCCGGAGGGAGCAATCCACCGTTTTCCGGCAGAGAACCATGGCCTCGGACTTGGAGGTGCTGACTCTCATCCCGGCCGCTTCACACTTGGCTGCAAACTGCTCCAGTGCGTGCTGAAGGTCACGGTCCGATGAAGCCAGCAGAACCACATCATCCGCAAAAAGCAGAGATGCGATTCTGAGGTCACCAAACTGGACACTCTCCTCACCTTGGCTGCGCCTTGAGATCCTGTCCATGAATACCACAAACGGGACCAGTGACAAGGGGCAACCTTGGCGGAGTCCAACACCCACAGGAAACGTGCTTGACTTTGTGCCGAGAATGCGGACACAGCTCTCATTTTGGTTATACAGGGACCGGATGGCTCGTAACAACGGCCCCGGTACCCCATACTCCCGCAGTACACCCCACAGGGTTCCCCAGGGGACACGGTCGAAAGCCTTCTCCAAGTCTACAAAGCACATGTGGACTGGATGGGCAAATTCCCATGACCCCGCCAGCAACTCTGCCAAGGTAAAGAGCTGGTCCACTGTTCCACGACCAGGATGGAAGCCACATTGCTCCTCCTGAATCCGAGGTTCGACCGTCGGTCGGAGCCTACTTTCCAGCACCCTAGAGTAAGCTTTCCCAGGGAGGCTGAGGAGTGTGATACCCCGATAATTGGAGCACACCCTCCGGTCCCCCTTCTTGAAAATGGGGACCACCACCCCGGTCTGCCACTCTGCAGGTACTGTCCCCGACCTCCACAAGACACTGAAGAGGCATGTCAGCCAAGACAGCCCAACAATGTCCAGAGCCTTCAGCATCTCAGGGCAAATCTCATCCACACCCGGCGACTTGCCACTGAGGAGCTTTTTGACTACCTCAGCAACTTCCGCCAGGGATATAGGTGCAGATTCACCTGAGTCTTCAGGCTCTGCCTCTTCTACAGAGGATGTGTTGTTCGGGTTCAGGAGCTCCTCAAAGTGCTCTTTCCACCGCCCGACAATATCCCTAGTCCGGGTCAGCAGTTCTCCTCCCCTGCTGAAAACAGCCTGAGACAAGCCCTGCTTTCCCTTTCGGAGTCGTCGGATGGTTTGCCA
Organism: Conger conger; assembly: GCF_963514075.1. Lineage (NCBI taxonomy): Eukaryota > Metazoa > Chordata > Actinopteri > Anguilliformes > Congridae > Conger > Conger conger. The sequence continues at coordinate 43,512,963 of NC_083762.1, forward strand.
GAACTTCCTCGAGGCCAACCGAAAGTCCTTCTCCGTAGCCTCCCCAAACTCCTCCCATACCTGGGTTTTTGCTTCAGCGACTGCCGAAGCCGCAGCCCTTCTGGCCCTCCGGTACCTGTCTGCTGCTTCAGGGGACCCCTGGGCCAGCCAAGCCCGAAAGGCCTCCTTCATCAGCTTGACGGCCTCCCCGACAGGCACCCATGACCTTCTGGCCACAGCTCCTGCTTGCCGCCTCTGCAATGGAGGCTTTGAACATGGCCCACTCGGACTCCATGTCCCTAGCTTCCCCCGGGATGCGTGAGAAGTTCCTCTGGAGGTGGGAGTTGAAGACCTCGCAAACAGGGGCCTCCGCCAGACGTTCCCAGTTCACCCTCACTACACGTTTGGGTTTACCGGGTATGTCTGCAGCCTCCCCGGCCACTTGATCCAACTCACCATCAGGTGGTGATCAGTTGACAGCTCTGCTCCTCTCTTCACCCGAGTGTCCAAGACATACGGCCGCAGGTCTGATGATACGACCACAAAGTCGATCATCGATCTTTGGCCAAGGGGCTCTGGTACCAAGTACACTCATAAGCTACCCTATGCTCGAACATGGTGTTTGTTATCGACAATCCATGACCAGCACAGAAGTCCAATAACAAAACACGGCTTGGGTTCAGATCAGGCAGGCCATTCCTCCCAATCACCCCCTTCCAGGTTTCTCCGTCATTGCCCATGTGAGAGTTGAAGTCGCCCAGCAGAACTATGGAGTCTCCGGGTGGCATCCTTTCCAGGACTCCAAGAAGGCCGGATTCTCTGAACAGCCGTTTGGTGCATAAGCACAAATGACAGTCAGAGCTTTCCCCCCAGCGACACGTAGTCGCAGAGAGGTGACCCTCTCGTTCCCCGGGTGGAACTCCAACACAGTGGAGCTCAGCCGGTGGCTTGTGAGTATCCCCACACCCACCCGGCGCCTCTCACCTTGAGCAACTCCAGAAAAGAACAGAGTCCAGCCCCTCTCCAGGAGTTTGGTTCCAGAACCAGTACTGTGCGTGGAGGTGAGCCCAACTATATCTAGTTGGTACCGCTCCGCCTCCCGCACTAGCTCCGGTTCCTTCCCCACCAGACAGGTGACGTTCCACGTCCCCAGAACCAGTCTGCGACACAGAGGATCAGCACGCCCGGATCCCCGCCTTTGCCTACTGCCAGTTGGGCAAAGCACCCGACTCCGATGCCGACCCCTGCAGGTGGTGAGTCGACAGGGCGGCGACCCCACGTGACCAGTTCGGGCTGTGCCCGGCCGGGCCCCATGGGATAAGGCTGGCCACCAGACGCTCGCCGACGAGCTCCCCTCCCGGGTCTGGCTCCAGCAGGGGGCCCCGGTTTCCCTTTTCCGGGCGAGGTAACTGGGTCATTGTTTGGCCGCATCATGGAGTCTTTGAATCGCTCTTAGTCTAGCCCCTCCCCCGGGAGCAATTTGCCTTGGGAGACCCTACTGGGGGCTAACAGTGCCCCCGACAACCTAGCTCCCAGGATCACTGGGACACACAAACCCCTCCACCACATTAAGGTGGCGATTCCTCGGAGATAAATACCTGTTATCAGGTGCAGAAGTCTCATTGAGAGCTACAGAAAACATTTGATTGCAGTGATTTATTATTTACAATATTATTTTGAATTAAAAATCAATAGCTTATTTATATATATATTTATTTATTTATATTAAATATGGAATAAATAATGGTGGATGCCAATTACTTTTGTCAGTTTCAAGTTATTTCAGAGAAAATTGTGCATTCTTTATTTTTTGCGGAGGGGTACCAACAAATTTGACTGTCTGTAAGTGTGGCTGATTATGTATTCCGTTGAATTTACTAAAGTTCACACAATTAACAAGGGTCCAATTGTGTGTGAAATGTCTTCTCCTCTAAAGAGCAGGTGTATACCAAGGCCCAAGACAGAGACAATCTAGGCTTCGAAGATGCACTGAAATAACCTTTGCTACAAGAATCACACTATTTCAACCCCAAAAGCAAGAAATCAAACAGATTATTAATAGTAAATATGAATAATAGCAATAATTAAGGTTGGGTGTTTGTCACAGAAAATATTTACAAAACTATTTATTAAAGGTACAAATAGGTAAGAATATTGTTACAAATTGTAAATCCCTTCCTATCATTGAAAAAGGCTCACTGACATGTTGACAGCCTGTGTTCATGGTCCTTAAATTCGGGTTTCAAAATATACAGTTGACGGGCTGTTACTCTGTACCAAAACATTGTACAGCTGTACAATAATTCAAGTTCATTGGTTGAAAATTGGTTCTAATTGCCACAGCCAATGGCATGGAGGCTTATTCTGATTGTTCGCTTGGAGCTGCCCAAATTGTACTCCAGACAAGCGATAACTGAAACTCTGTATACTATTGCTTATTATCCAAGTGAAGACTACATATCTAGTTATAAAACAATACCACTTCGCTATCGGTAGCAACAAGCAAATTAGCCATAGTTAGCTTGACGAATTTACGAACATAGTAGAGAGCATTGTGAGCATAGTTGCACAAGCGTTGTGCCTCAGGTGGATATTTGTAAATTCAGCAAGCTAACTAATAGCTAATATGCTTGTAACAAACCAGTATCATTTTATAACTAAATATGTAGTATTTGCTTGGATAATAAGCAATAGTATAAGTTTCAGTGATCAATTTTCTGGAGTGCAATTTGGGTATCTCTTTACCCAATCATGCGCATTTAGCTAAACCTTGATTTGTCTCAAACTGTAAGTTAGTTGCATTGTGTATGGTAGGCTATCATATCTTAGTTATATAGCCAGCTAGTTACATAGCCAAATATGTTGCTAGTTCATAATTTGATTAACTAAAGTGAAAAATTAAAAATGTCACCATTTTTTTACTAGACCACAACGAAAAGACAGCAGGCTCTGTTGTGTTTGTCACAGTCAGCTTTCCAAAATGCATGAGAACACGGAACTGTATAATAACGCTTTATATTACATGTTATATTCATATTCGTAAACTGTGGTAAGCATCAGTGTTGTGGTTTGAGGGTGTTTGTTGTTGCAATTCCTCTCTTGACCATTAGGAGTCTGAAATGACCTATTGTACCTTGTACCAATATCTCATGTGAAGCAGTGGGAAGTGACTGAAATAACGTGCTCAACTATAGTGACAGTAACTGAAGTTTCAAAGAAATCAGTGTTTCTGCTAGTAAATATGAGGAGGCTAAATGCAATGATGCTGATTTGAATCGCCATTGTCCGTCACGGAAAGAGTATGTGTTTGTTATGATTAGTTATCCTCCAAAACAATAGCAGAAAAGAAATAGGGAATTAAAGGGATTGCCAGGAAAGACAAAATCACCTGAAAATTCTGTGACAAACACTCAGCCATACAAATAATTACGCTTCTGGGAGAAATAAAAGATGTACTGGAACCTCCCACACAGCTTTCCCATTCTATTCTGGCAATAGTCAAGCTCATTACAATGTTATATCTTGCATTTAATTCAAATGAGAATAGCCGCCACAGCTGGAATATGCACACATTTTGTCCTGCACTGGATATGCTTTTACATAGCAGCCGATACATCGCCACACACAGTGAAGCTAGACCTGCTAGACCCCCATCAGTCTGGCTTCAGATCGGGCCACTCGACAGAGACTGCGCTCCTCTCCGTCAGTGAGTCACTCCATGCCGCTGTGCCACAGATGCAACGGGCATCTGTGGCACAGCCCTGGACTGGATTGAGTCCTACCTCTCTGGTCGCTCCTTCCAGGTTCCTGGGCTGGTTCGGTATCGACACCTCGGGCCCTCGCCACAGGAGTTCCCCAGGGCTCAGTCCTAGGCCAGCTTCTTTTTTCTCTTTACACTCGCTCCCTTGGCCCTGTGATCACTGCACATGGGCTATCCTACCACTGCTACGTGGACGATACCCAACTCTTCGTCTCGTTCCCGCCGTCTGATACGCAGGTTTCAGGCCGTATCTCTGCTTGCCTGAGGGACATCCAGAGCTGGATGGACAACCACCATCTAAAGCTCAAGCCAGGCAAGACTGAAATGATATTCATCCCTGCTAAAACCTCTCCCCATCTGGATCTCTCCATTTCCCTCGGGGATACCACACTCACGCCGTCACCCAGTGCTAGGAACCTCGGCGTGGTGATGGACAGCAGACTGTCCCTCTCCGAGAACATTGCGGCGGTGACCCGGTCTTGCAGGTTCTTCCTATACAACATACGGAGAATCCGCCCCTTTCTCACCCCCTACTCGACCCAGCTCCTGGTCCAAGCGATGGTTCTGTCCCGCCTGGACTACTGCAATTCCCTCTTGGCTGGCCTCCCAGCGTCCGCCATCAGACCCCTCCAACTCATCCAGAATGCAGCAGCTCGTCTGGTCTTCAACCTTCCCAAATACTCACACGTCACCCCCCTGCTTACTTCCCTCCACTGGCTGCCTGTCATGGCTCGCATCAAATTCAAAACATTGGTGCTAGCCTTCCAAGCAGTTAAAGGGTCTTCCCCAGAAGACTTTAAATCTACAAAAAATCATCAGACCCTACACCCCTGCCAGACCTCTTCGTTCAGCCTCCACAGGCCGCTTAGCACCTCCCCCTCTCCGAACCTCCACCTCACGCTCATGACTACTGTCTGTTCTGGCTCCACGGTGGTGGAACAAACTCCCCGTTGAGGTCAGAACTGTAGAATCTCTCCCCACCTTCAAGCGCAAGCTGAAGACACACCTCTTCAAGCAGCACCTCTCCCCATCCCTCCCTACCTCCCTGTGAACCTTAATTGTTGTCTCTGTGACTTGCTTTGTGTATCGGTATTTTTAGTTGGCTAGGTAAGCAGTGTTTGGATAGTTAACTTTGGTCACTTTTGCTCTGTTTGTTTGTTTCTTTGTTCTCAAAAAAAAGGCCCTTATCCTTATCTTTGTTGTACAGGTAGCAGTACTTCCCTCTAGGGTCTTTCAGCGAACTTATCCCTGGTTATGGGTATGCACTTTGTTGTACGTCGCTCTGGATAAGAGCGTCTGCCAAATGCCAATAATGTAATGTAATGTAATGAAGATATTCAATGCACTAAACACTAAACATGCTGTCTTTCAGAAAATGCAGTTTGGAGGCTGTTCCATTCGCTGATTGTGTAAGGAGCTGTAGCCTTTGTAAATAAGATGATCATTTCAGGCAGACTGCGACCGGACCAACACCAAACCGCATTTTACACTACGAGCTTCATGTACGTAAATCTGGCCCTATGAGTTCAGAGATTGAAGTTCTGCTTTCTGGCATCGATAAACGAAAGCAAATCATTTAATGCCCTCAGTAGAATTAAAAGCCAAGTAATGGGAAAGAAAGCTACTAATGCTGTTAATAGTGTGTCATCTGATGCTCTTACGATCACTGAAATTAAGGCGAAATGGTTTGATATGAAAATATCTTCAGTTCACTGAAAATATTTTACCTGGCAGAATTAACTGGTCACAAAAAATATCCCATTTCCCACCACGAAGGCGCATCCCAATATCAGTATTTTGCAGTGCAAATGAATCCCATTGTTAACCCATTTGATCCCAAACTTTTCCGATATGACACTACATGAACTTTATTTCTTAGTTACCCCTATGAAAACTGCATTATGTTTTAAAAAACTCATTGGAGAAGTTGGTGTACTAAATATGTTTTATGGTAGGTCAGAACTGTGACTGGTGGGAACATGCAGTGCATTATCACAGACAATACAAAAAACATAAGATCCATTTGAAAAACTTCCTTAATGCAAAAGATGGGCAACAACACACCATGGAAACTATTAAAGCACAAAAAACAACACTGGGTCCCTGACCCAATCCAGTCTCAGGGAGGAGAGTGTGGGATCCACAGTATGATTCAATCTGGTACATGTACATTGATGAGGCAAGACTCCAGAGCTTGAAACCTAAACAAATTGGTTTTCCTTTGATAAACTGTTTGGACCCATGTCGGCCATAGTATGGAATCATGTTCTCATCGAAATGGCAGGATTTTGTAGGAATGGTTGAGCACAGTGAAAATTGGTCTGACCTTGAAAAATGGGTCATCAGTAGCTTTTGTGACATCAACCAGAATTGATGTCTCAAAGCGATTTCTCCGCATTACATCGGATATGCTCTTGTTGTGAACATCATTGTCCTGTGACCAAAGCATGCATCTTCGTGGGACAGAGCTGTACCCAGAAGTGAGCAGAACCCTGTAGGGGTCCTCGCACGGGACTCCAAATTATGTAGGGTCCTCGCACGGGCCGCCAAATAACGCAGGGATTTTACCCTCTACGAAACCGGGGAGCCAGTTAAACGTTGTGTAGCAGTATAACTGCAAACAGTAATCAGTCTCATAAAATTACTATTATCAGAAATATCTAACCACAAATTTAGTATTTTAATTAATAATTAAAGTAACCAATATTAATGATTAAACATACCGATAACCTGAAGGTTGGAAGTTCTTCGAAAGACTGCTTTAACTCGGCTCTCATGTCTATGTGATTCCAAAACGGACACCGGGGTTTAATAAAATATATTTATTAAACAAACATACAAACACATAACAGATAAACTAACGGGAAGTTAGTAAGGAAATTTAGTTGGGTAAATTAGTAGGTTACGTTAGGGCGTGTATGTGTGTGTGTGGGCGCGCGCGAGCGCGCGTGTCGCTTGAACAAAGGAAAGGTGGGAGTAGCTAGCTTGAGTAAGCTAGAGTTCTGGATATGGTAATGAGTTAGAGTTAGCTGTGAGATGGGACTACTTGAGTAGTTTTACTCTATATATGCGCAAAAGACGGCGAATCAATTCACGTACATATATATGTAGCTAACCAAACACATTTCAATAGTAGGATGGTAAATATAGAAACACAGATTCACGAAAACAGTTAAGACTAAACTAAACACTGGCTATGCCTGAATGTTTGTTCTCTTACTGAGTCCATACGCATTGGATCCAAAAGACGTGCTGTCCTTATAGGAGCCGCGATGGTGCTGTGAATGCGTGTCCTGGAGAGATGCGCAGGCTGGGGCGTCTTAGCCGCGCGCTATCGTCTGGTCCACTCGGTTGCTGGAAGGATGTTCGCTTGTCCTTTTTCCGGGTGGGAAAAGTTTGTTGCTGTTGTTCGATGGTGAGCTTTGCAGGAGTAAACTGATGTAGCGTTCCGCGTACACCAGTTTCCACTCGCTATAGGCCACGAAGTTACCGCGAGGTAACTGGGTGTGTCCGTAGGCCTGGTAGTGCGCTGTGCAGCATTCAGCCTCTGTCCGAGTCTCGGAGCAGATGAGCTGAAGCGAATGCCCAAAAAGGGTGCGTCCAAGAGAAGAAGCAGAAGAGGCAGAAGAAGCAGAAGAGAGATCCCAAGAACGTGTCTTGCTCTTATACGGGACCGTTTATTGCTCCCGCCATTACGGGATTGGCTGAACCAAGTTAGACGTCATTCGTGGTGGACGTCGCAGAATTTTCCTGTGGGAATGTGGAAGTTGTAGTCCCTACATCCCCCCTGTGGTCTCAGGATGCGGCTGAAGCCAGTGTTCCTTGAGAGCATAAAAGTCAGTTCACAGTCCACAGGTCAAGTACGTTGGGTCGGTAACACAGTTCACAATTGACTGACAAACATCCAGGCATTTATCAACAATTAACTAAACTGGTCTAAGACACATGATACAAACAATGTGAAACACTAAGGTCGAACAGTGAATACATTGTCACAAAACAAAAGAAACCTTGGTGAAAGGGTTAGTCGTTTTGTTAGTTCAGGTGTTTTGTTAGTTATTGGATGGTGTCCAGAAGGTGGAGCACCAACAGGAATGACCCAGCCATGAAAATTTTCAGATGATGTAGGGGTCTAGGATGGAGAGGCTGTAGTCTTTTTGGAAGTCTTGTTCAGACTGACCAATTGTTCTAGTCCCTACAGTCAGGTTGCTGACGAGGGTTGTCATCTGAAATATGTGGGGACATTTTCAAATTAGGGCAGCTTTCTGTATCCAAGCTTAACCTTATGGCTGTGTCATCAGGAAGGAAATGGCGAGGTGGTCTCATTTCTAAATGATGTGGTAAGCTCACAAGTGGTCTTGTCTTGCTTGGGGAAGAGGTGGAGTAAGGCACACTGGGGTGTGGCAATATACTTGTAAAGATTACACTGTAGTTTCTACATGCAATACTTTACGATGGTTCAGTAGGTATAGAAAGAAGCAATGAACGTTTATGAGTTATAGCAGGTGTCGGATTTAACTCTACAGTACCTACTTACGATCTGCGTTTGCTGCTGCTACATGCAAATCTAAGTGGCTGCTATAAACTACCAGTTTATTTTGCCACCCCCCTTTGGTAGGAAAGGTGTGCAAAAGAAAGTGGTCAAAGCATCAGCTGGGAGTCTGCCTGTGAGGAGACCACGGCTATAGATCAGTCTTATTCAACGTCTTTTGATGGAGGTTGAACAAGACCAGATAGCTCTTTGGAGTGGTTACTCAAGGCATACACACTACTGAACAAAGGTTAGAGGCTTTAGTTGTCCTCAGAGGAACTGAAGAAGCTCTCTACAGACAAGGTATCTTCCCTATCAGAGTCATGCTGGTGACTCTGAGGCTTGGGCCTACCGGGTCGGTCTTCTCTCCAATTCCGGCTGGAATCAGAGTGTGAGAAGCGACCACGGTGGCTCTTAACCGGGAACTTACTCACATGCCGTTGTTTTGAGCCATTAGATTTTAATGGGGCAACTTGGGAAGTGCCGGCGGGCTTGGTTGGAACAACGTGCTTAGCTGTTTCCAATACCTCGTTCCTGGGCACAATCCTTAAAGTGTCCCAGACCATTTGGGCTTCATTTCTTAATTCAAGGGCTGAGTGTTGGCCCCTTGAAAACAGTGAAACATGAGTTCGGACACAGGGGTGCAGGTTGTGCACAAAAAGGGATTTGAAGGCTTGATCTTCATCTAAGCCTGGTCCGTTTCTGCCCTGGAAAAAAGCATGTTTAAGTCGTTGGTAAAAGTCTTTTGGTCGTTCTGTACGGCTATGTTTAACCTCCACAGATTTGATCATGGCTGTGGCCTGATCAAACCGTGGCAGGTACTCAGCTACCAACGCTTCACAAACCTTGGGATAGCTGGAACGAACCTGTGGTGGAAGTTGTTCCATAAATGTATGGATCTCTCTGGTAGAGGTTTTCCATACAAGTCGTACCTTTTCTCGATCGGTTGCCCAGGGCAGATCCGAGAGACAGTAGTCAACTTCTCTCAAGTAACTCTGAATGTTAAATTCGGAGTCCTTGGGGTCAAATGTGTGGACATACTTCGCCATGGCCTCTAGCTCCTCAAAGCGAAGACCATGTGAAGTTGCACTAGTTTGCCTGTTTGGAGAAGGAGAGACTGAAATCACATTTGAATGTGAATGCGTTTCATGCGGAGCTCGACGTCCTCGGTTTGGTTTAGGGGGCGGAGCTACAAAACAGTCATTCTCACAATGGTTGGCAGAAGATGAATTGTCGCTGTCAGTGTACTGTACAGAGCTGTCACCTATCCTCTCAGTTATAAAGGGAAAGCTAGCGGGATTAGCGTTGCTTTTTGTGTGCCCAATTAATAACGTTAGATCTCCTCTACCGTGTCCACGGGAGGGTTCCCTGACCTCCTCATGAGAGGGGTGGGCATGGAAGGTGCAGTCCTGTACTTGCCTGACTGTTTCTCCCTTGCGGAGATGGACCACCGTTGGGATGGAGTCCCCCCTTTCCCTCTCCAGGGAAGAGGTGGGCAAACCATTGCATGGGTGGTCAACAGCACTGCAATCTGAGGAGACTGACGAGTGTCCATCAGAGCAAGTTGTGGAACCGGGATCTGACAAACCCGAATCAATTTGTGACCCCCCTTCCCCTGCCTTGTGGTGTAAGGAGGAAGCAGGAGAAGCTGGAGTTGGGCAAGCCTGAGAAAGCAGGCTTACAGAAGAGAGTGGATGCAGTAGCTTGTGGCATCTACTCTTCAACTGAAATAATTCCTCTCTGTAGGAACAAAGATCTGATTCGGCTGAATGCAGATCACGCAAGTATTGTACTGCTTTCTTGCCAACAGTTTGAAGCTCAAGTAAAACACTGGTGTGTTGTCCTCTGAGGTATGCCATCTCTGAGTCTAAGTTTTTGTTGCTCTGAAGAGCAAGACTAATCTGTCTGGCAAAATTCAAGACCAGACAACTTAGAATTGGGTCTTTTGAATGGTTGGGGGAGTGACCTTTCTCGTTGATTAATGAGAACATTTCTTTCCTACAATCAGTGAGGTTCATCTGATTCAGGAAAGCTATGTAGCCAGGTGCTAAACCTTGGGCTAAAAAGGAAAGGTACTCATCAATAGATATGGGTTCCATATCTCAAGCCAAATAAAGCTAAAAGCTAAAATCAGTAACTTAAGAGGGTACTCTTGAAGTTAACAATTTGACAAGGGCCTTGAGCTCCTAACAGTTGGCAATGAATTGTTTCCCAATATCACAATCCAACATACAAGTTGTGATGAAGGATAAAGAATTTAAAACGCTCTTTGAATATTCTCTATAACTATAGTACAAGGTAGCTATAGCATCACACAGGGACTCGAGTTGCACTAGCGGTACTGCAATGCAACAACAGCAAAATGAACAAACATATGGCGGATATTCAGACCGTAAAATAGGAACTGTGATGCTGATCACATTAATCCTAAATACCAGAATGTGATTGGTTGAAATTACAATTAAATTTGGATTTAAATGTAAAATTCAATTAATTATTAAAATTACTTTGACCAAGTAATTATAATTAATAATACAGTGCGGCTAATAATACTATTATTGATAATACGTATTATACCGGAAGGTAAATGCCAATCAACAAACTACCGTGTAAGATTACGAATGTAATGCCACAATGTTACACGAGGGGGCAGTATATTGAGAAAGCGGCTCATGCAGGCTTTCAAAAATGGTACAAGGGTGACATCTAGCGGTATTTTCAAAAGATTGCACTGGTGGCAATTTAGCTGAGAAAGAATGCCGAGAATTCGTTCTGGAGGCACGTGACATGAGCCAAAGCTCGTCTTTCTCACGCAGAGCTCCAAATTAGGATGGGGAATTCGTTATGAAGTCACAAGACATGAAATTTGAGCCAAAGCTAGTCTTCCTCACACGGGGCGCCAAAATATGTAGGGGTCCTCGCACGGGACTCCAAATTATGTAGGGTCCTCGCACGGGCCGCCAAATAACGCAGGGATTTTACCCTCTACGAAACCGGGGAGCCAGTTAAACGTTGTGTAGCAGTATAACTGCAAACAGTAATCAGTCTCATAAAATTACTATTATCAGAAATATCTAACCACAAATTTAGTATTTTAATTAATAATTAAAGTAACCAATATTAATGATTAAACATACCGATAACCTGAAGGTTGGAAGTTCTTCGAAAGACTGCTTTAACTCGGCTCTCATGTCTATGTGATTCCAAAACGGACACCGGGGTTTAATAAAATATATTTATTAAACAAACATACAAACACATAACAGATAAACTAACGGGAAGTTAGTAAGGAAATTTAGTTGGGTAAATTAGTAGGTTACGTTAGGGCGTGTATGTGTGTGTGTGGGCGCGCGCGAGCGCGCGTGTCGCTTGAACAAAGGAAAGGTGGGAGTAGCTAGCTTGAGTAAGCTAGAGTTCTGGATATGGTAATGAGTTAGAGTTAGCTGTGAGATGGGACTACTTGAGTAGTTTTACTCTATATATGCGCAAAAGACGGCGAATCAATTCACGTACATATATATGTAGCTAACCAAACACATTTCAATAGTAGGATGGTAAATATAGAAACACAGATTCACGAAAACAGTTAAGACTAAACTAAACACTGGCTATGCCTGAATGTTTGTTCTCTTACTGAGTCCATACGCATTGGATCCAAAAGACGTGCTGTCCTTATAGGAGCCGCGATGGTGCTGTGAATGCGTGTCCTGGAGAGATGCGCAGGCTGGGGCGTCTTAGCCGCGCGCTATCGTCTGGTCCACTCGGTTGCTGGAAGGATGTTCGCTTGTCCTTTTTCCGGGTGGGAAAAGTTTGTTGCTGTTGTTCGATGGTGAGCTTTGCAGGAGTAAACTGATGTAGCGTTCCGCGTACACCAGTTTCCACTCGCTATAGGCCACGAAGTTACCGCGAGGTAACTGGGTGTGTCCGTAGGCCTGGTAGTGCGCTGTGCAGCATTCAGCCTCTGTCCGAGTCTCGGAGCAGATGAGCTGAAGTGAATGCCCAAAAAGGGTGCGTCCAAGAGAAGAAGCAGAAGAGGCAGAAGAAGCAGAAGAGAGATCCCAAGAACGTGTCTTGCTCTTATACGGGACCGTTTATTGCTCCCGCCATTACGGGATTGGCTGAACCAAGTTAGACGTCATTCGTGGTGGACGTCGCAGAATTTTCCTGTGGGAATGTGGAAGTTGTAGTCCCTACAACCCCATAGAATATAAGAATAAAATAATTTTTAAAGACACAGTCTTTGTTTTTGACATTCTGTAGTTTCTGTGTTGATTTTGAGGAGGTTTGTGGTCAACCACTTCCGCTGGTTGACATGCAGACTTCACTCCACCACTACTCTGCAATTGGAGGGTGGGCTCATCTTTGGATTTCATATGGAATGAAACCAATGGAAGTTTTGCAAACTTGCCAGAAAAAGGACGCAAGGGCAAGGACAGTGAGGAAGATTGAGAGGGAGTCCATGAAGAAACCAAGGATCACATTTACTCAGTGCTACTCAACATGTGTGACACAACCTGATTTCAGTAATTATTTTAGCTGCTTGGTTCAGATAGTAATCGTAAACAGTAGGAGTAAATCCCTGCAGACACAGCGGGATGCAGGACGTGGAGTCCAGTAGCACTGCTTTAGTGAACCTCGACATGTTTGGCGGCAAAAGAGAAATGCATACAGGGAGAAGTACATCATACCTACTGTAAAATATGAAGGAGAGTCATTAATGTTTTGGGGATGTTTTGCTGCCAGTGGTCCAGGGGCACCATTTAATATCAATGGCACAATGAAATCAAGAAAGTACCAGGAAATTTTGGAAGTCTCTTTCAGGAAGCGGAGACTAGATCATAGATAGAATGCCCAGCAACACAATGACTCCAAACATTCATTCATTCATTCATTTTCCTAACCCGCTTATCCACAGGGGGGCTGGAGCCTATCCAGCATACATTGGGCGAAAGGCATGAATACACCCTGGACAGGTCGCCAGTCCATCGCAGGGCACACACACTATTCACTCACACACTCATACCTATGGGCAATTTAGACTCTCCAATCAGCCTAACCTGCATATCTTTGGACTGTGGGAGGAAACCGGAGTACCCGGAGGAAACCCACGCAGACACGGGGAGAACATGCAAACTCCACACAGAGAGGCCCCGGCCGACAGGGATTCGAACCCAAGACCTCCTTGCTGTGAGGCGGCAGTGCTACCCACTGCACCATCTGTGCCGCCTAACTCCAAACATATGTCCATCAAAATCCACACAGAAATGGTGAAGTGAAAACAATGTCCATGTTCTGCAATGGCCATCTCAAATTATATAAAAAAGGAAAAGGGCCCTTTTGGATTATTCTTTGTTACTTTTTAAAAAGATAATTACCAAGGCCCAGACCCTGGTGATTTACTTGTTGGGGTTCAATTAGTCAATTGAGTATAATTCCAGGGCTGAACTTTTTATTCTCTCTTATGGAGTTTTATTATTTAACTCCATGCCTTCTAAAGTTTCTGCAGTGTTAAAAACCATGGGTTCCTCCCAGCAGTTGTGGGTTCCATGGGTTCCTCCAAGGATTTCAAAATGAAGATGATTCATTTCCACCAAGAAGGTGAAGGCTACAAAATCTCTCTGTTTCAAACAACCTATTTCCACTGTCAGAAACATTATTAGAAAAAGGAAGATAAATGGAACAGTTGAAGTCAAGGCAAGGTGTGGAAGACCAAAGGTTTCAGATAGAATGGAGCTGGTGAAAAATGCTCAGAAGAATCCACACATCACTGCAAAATAATTACAAAAACAGTACAACGTACTTTAAACAACAAAGACCTACATGGCAGAGTTTCCAGAAAGAACAAACTCAACACAAAATTAAGTGTCTGAAGTATGCAAAAGAAAACATTGAGAAGCCTGACGCCTTTTGGAACAATGTGCTTTGGACTGACGCAACCAAAATTGAACTTTGTGGCCACCATCAAAGAAGGTATGTTTGGAGAAAAAAGGGTCAAGCTTTTGTAGAGAAGAACACCTTGCCAATTGTGAGGTGGATCTATTATGCGTGGCAGCTGGGGGCACAGGAAATATTGTGCAAATGGAAGGAAGAATGGATTCCACCAAATATCAAGAAATTCTAGAGGCTAATGTTGGAAGGTCAGTCCAGACATTGAAGTTGAAGAGAGGCTGGGTATTCCAGCAAGACAATGATCCAAACCATATCTCAAAATCAACCATGATGTACCTCCAGGAAAGAGAGATGAAGGTTTTGTAATGGTCCCCACGGTCCCCAGACTTAAATATTATTGAAAATCTGTGGAGAGATCTCAAACATGCCGTACATGCAAGGAGGCCGAATAATATTTCTGCGCTAGAGGTTCTGCCAGGAAGAATGGGGAGAATTGAAAGAATCTGAGCTGGCTACAGGAAGAATTTACAAGTTATATTTTCCAGAGGAGTTACAAAGTACTTACTGACAGGGTTCCCAAACATTTGCACAGGGCCTTTTTTATTATTTTTAAACTGTAAATAAAAAGTAATCTTGCTTTAAAATTTTAAAAACTTTAAGAAATATGTCATGTTTAACTTTGTACCATTTCAAAGTCAGGTTCACTCCTGTTCACTTAGATCAGGGGTGCCCAATAATATGCCATGGAGGGTTTGACTGATGCTGACATAATGTTTAATGGTGATCTTGCTGAAATGCAGCGTTCAGACCCCACATTGGCCCAATTGTTTAAGAAAGTCCAGGGTGGGGCTTGCTTTGTTCCTGTGCTGGGTAAAGAAGTCTTTTTCATCACGAATAACCTCCTTCACAGACAGAGTGAGGAAGGTTTGCAGCTAGTTGTCCCTGCAAAGTACAGAGAAGAGGTGCTGAAGCTAGGTCACTCAATACCATGGGCCGGTCACCTGGCTTATATGAAAACACTTTGGAGAGTCAGTAAGCGTTTTTATTGGCCAGGGCTTTTTGCTGAGGTGAAGAGTTATTGTAAGTCCTGTCCCCAGTGCCAGTTGTCTGGAGGCAAAGGCCTCGCTCATGCCCCTTTGATTCCCTTACCTGTTGTTGACACCCCCTTTAAGCGGATTGGGGTAGACATAGTTGGTCCCCTGGAAAGGAGCAAATCAGGGAACAGGTTTATTTTGGTCATTTGCGATTATGCCACCAGGTACCCCGAAGCCTTCCCCCGAAGAATAGTCACAGCGAAACAGGTTGCCACTGCCATGTTACAGCTCTTCTCTAGGGTAGGATGAGGGGCCAGTGAGACAGCCATCCTACAGAGTTCCAGAGCGCCTGCTGCCTGTCCTAAAGGAGGAGCTGGACATGGGGGATGCTGGAGCTGGGGGTCATCGAGCCATCCTTCAGCGAGTGGAGCAGCCCCATCATACTGGTTTCCAAAAAGGACAACACCCAGGCAAAGTTCGACCTATACCCTATGCCAAGGGTCGATGACCTGGTCAAGCGCTTGGGTAAGGCCAAGTACCTGAGCACCCTTGACCTTTGTAAAGGCTATTGGCAGGTGCCATTGGCTGAGGCCAGTAAGGAACTGACTGCCTTTAGGACACCTTTTGGGCACTTCCAGTTCACTGTGCTCCCCTTTGGCTTGCATGGGGCACCTGCAAGCTTCCAAAGGCTAATGGACAGAGTCCTCAGGGGGAGGTGAAGAGGTGGAGACCATCATGGCCGCCGAGCGCCCTACCACCAAGAAGCAGGTATGCTCCTTTTTAGGGCTGTTGGGTTGGTACAGACGCTTTATTTATAACTTCTCTGAGAAGGCTGCTGTACTGAACGAGCTGACCCGCAAATGCCAGCCAAACAAGGTGGAATGGACTGTGGAGTGTGAAATTGCTTTTAAAGACTTGAAGCCAGGAGCCTGTGCTCCTCAGCCCAGACTTTGAAAAGTGCTTTACGGTTCAGACTGATGCTTCTGAGCACAGTCTGGGTGCTGTCTTTTGCAAGGGGACAAGGGACAGCTCCGACCAGTGGCTTAATTCAGCCGTAAGTTGCTGCCAAGGGAGCGCAACTACTCTACGGTTGAGAAGGAATGCCTAGCCATCAAGTGGGCACTGGACTCTTTTAAATATTATATGCTGGGGCGCAGGTTTACTTTAGAGACTGACCACAGGGCTTTGTCTTGGCTGGGGCGAATGAGGGACTCTAACGCCAGGATCACAAGATGGTTCTTGGCAATTCAGCCATTTGATTTTGAAGTGTTATATCGAGCAGCGAAAATTTACTGTACTGCTTATTTTCTGTCAAGGATGCCACAGGGGACATCTCCAGAAGGGGGGGGAAATGTCACAGACTGAGCTGTGACGCTTACGCAGTGCATAGCGCACAGGCAGCCATTTACTGGCATATCTAGAAGGCAAATGTTTGTACTTTATATTCCATTCAAAACGTTCATTCAAAACTCATTGTTATTTCCATATCTCATCTGTATTAACTATCTACAATCAAGAAATGCAACTGTACACACTGGCTGTTAAAAACATTCTCATTTATTGGTTAAAACATTACAATTACATCACCGTATTCAGTTTACTCACCACCATACCGCCTCGCACTTTACTTCCTAGTTGGGAAACCGAGGGACACTACCACTAGGGGTAAAAGTAGAGGGGTGTATATTGGTGAAAGAAAATGTTTTTGTGCTTTTGTTTATTTTGTGTTTGTTTCTTTGAATTATTATTCTCTAGTAACAATATGATTATGGAGTTAATTGATTTATGTTAGACAGTGGGGTTGTCCAGTAGGTGGGGCTACAGCTATCCCTAGGCTGCATTAGGCCCCATGGCCTCAGTTTTGGGAGAGAGGTGGACAAGGTAACTTGTCTGTATGAAAATTGGCTGTTGTTGCACTGGGTCTAGTGAGATATAGCCTGGTGAACTTATATGCCTGTATTTTGATCAGTTGATTTAGCATTTTTGAGTGTTATTACACTGTAAATATTTGCACATACTTTTGGAAAATACAAATAAAAAAGTAACACTAAAAAAATATAACACTAATAATTTTGGAAATCACTTGGCCTCATCTGTCCACTCCGCCGCCATTCATCCTGCCACAGAGGGATAAAAGGTTTTCATTCCAACCAAACACTACACCAGCTGAGTTCACTTATTAGCACACCTTTAACCAGAGAGGAAGGAACTAATTAGTAAAATCAGCTCTGTCAGGGTCAATGGACATCTGGCACGTTGCATATGCAAAAATCACCATGACCCAAATATTTGAACTTGATTTTTAGGCTACCCATCTACATAGCCAGCCAACCAGACAAAAAATTATAACAAGGCATCTTGTTGTTTATCACTCTTTAATATATTGAGCGCAACGGGATGATATTAACAAGGAAAATATGCTGTGACATAAGTAATGCACTAAATGCAGCTTGCATATGCAGTACTGGCATGAATTGGAAACACTGCGCAGCAAGATGGACGGCTCAGTGATGTTGGTAGAAACCACATCATGGTAGGTGTAATGATCATTGCTTGTTTAAAACAAATGGTAATTATGTCTTCATATATGAATTGATATTACATTACATATTAGTTATTATGCCAAGAGAGAAATTGCAAGCAACAAGCAACTTTCTTCTCTTTACAGATAGGTGTAAGAAAAATAACAAAATACCGTGCGCAGGGATCACACTCTACAAACAATTCACCACAAACAAAACTCAAATAAATACAGGAAGTAAAATTATAAAGAAGAAAACAGTGAACAATAAATACCGATGCATTATCATGCTTCTGGTATTTATATCAAATACAAACTGAAAAGCATATGATCCACAAAAATTGTTATTTGGCTTTTGAGTAGGCCGATCATTTGCACATTGTAAAAGCTAATTAGCAATATGCACTATTTTGGGCTGCGACTGGCACCTTAGACACCTTAGAGCAGGTGGGAGGCAAAAGGGTAAAATACGGACCTGTCTGACCAAAAAATTGCAGTAAGCTACACCAAAACGGCAATGAGCTGCTCACGCTGCTGAGCTTTTTTTTTTCTTAATTTTGGAGATTCTGTTTAACCCCTTAAATCGCATGGCCGGAGTGGGTTTGCTTCCATTTAGTCCTTCTTTCATGGTGAAATTTTCAAACAGTCTTGTCACAGGATATAGCTGGCTACAGTTTTATGATATCTTTCCTTTACCTCAAACAGTTCCTTATTTTGTAACATGTGGTCACAGACAACACAAATCTGGCTAAAATTGGTATTCTTTTCGCGGGAAGGGTCCAGCAAACCAAATCCATGATAGAAAAACTCCAAAAACCTTCCAAATGTGGAGAAACATCAATATGAAAAATAAAAAATCCCAGGGCCTGCAATTTTCAATCACTATGGTAACAAGATAGAACCGTGAGTTTTAACACTTTCATGCGGTTTATCTAACCTATTTTAAGATGCCATTGCTTTAGCGACAACAGTTCCTTATTTTGCAAGATGTGGGAGGTAAAACAAGCATGGGGGGACTTCACCTTCTTTGCATTTTGGAAATCTTGTGAGGTGGGGCGAGGGGTTTTAGGCCAAACACAAACACCAAAACGCAGTTCCTAAAAGCTGTTCACAAACGGACAACCACTAAATCTGCAAAGCAAACTAAAGGCACAGGAAAACAAAAAGATAAAAGGAAGAATTACCTTTAACTGAGAACTACCCCACCGGGGAACCCCAAATGTCTCACAAAGGGAAGGATAAAGAAGGTGAACTTAAATAGATCCCAAATGGGTGGAAAAGGAAAACATAGCAAATAAACTAACACAGGGAGAGTAGACTCCCACAAACTATTCTCAGTGAAAATAGAAGTGCATTCTAACAAAGGGAGAGTTACACTCCCACAAACTCTTCTCTTGCTGAAAATAAACTAATAATCTAACAAAGGGAGAGTTAGACTCCCACAAACTCTTTTCTCAGAGAACCAGCGATACCGTTTACCAGCTTCAGCATAGCGCAAATTACGCGGAAGCACCTGAGTGATGTGAGAGGAGGGTTTATCAAGGGTGCGGTCCGATTGCACAGAAATGATTACAACTGTGAGTAAAGGAAAAGGCTGTCAACTGAACAAACCACCCTCCAGTGGTCCAAACCGGTACTGCACCGTGAAATCCACATACTCCACAATCGAGGGCATTTTCAATGACGTGACAGCATTTCATATCGGCGAGCATCTAAATACATTCTCAAAATATTTTATTATTATTCAGCCTGCTTTTGAATAATAAATAGCATGTTGTTGCTGGAGAGAATAGTCTAAACACATTACAATCTGACAGGGAACTAAAGCAAGCAGACAGCTATAAATACATAGACAAATTAGTGAAATGATGAACAGGTGTGAATGCAGGAAAACAGGTAACAAGATGCAGGTGAAATTAATGAATGAAAGAACAGGCTATGGAAAGTGAACTGGGACATATGTCACAAGAGACACGATTGTAAAACAAAAAACGCTAGGACACCTCATAAGACCCATAATATGATTTTGTTTCCATGTGTCCTTTTGGAGTCTCCAAATGCCCTTTTTGGAAAACTGCCATAGATTAGACAAAACTATGCAGAATGCTCATTTTTGGCAATATTGTCTACAAATTTGAAATGGTATTTGTCCAGTGTTGTGACTTGGCTCCATTGTGTTTCTAAGCGTACAAGCCACAGCTACAACGATCTGTATCTAGTAAAAAACAGAAATTCTTTTAAAAAGTTTGAAAAAATAAATTTCACTTTCCACTTCACGTTTCAGCTTCTTTAACTTTGTTTCAGTAATATGTGGAGTAATTCTGACTCTTGGAAACAAACCGTAAACGGTTACCTGTCTGAAGTGACCATTATGCGTGTAGTAAAAAGAGTTCAAGAATAGTAACTATTTTATTTTGGGTATGTCATTTTTCAATATTATAATGAGTCTTACCTGTCCTCTAGTTTGAATAGTTATGTCATCACACTGGTGATTATTATTTATTACTATGATCTCGCAATATATCCATCTCTCTCTTGGCTAGCTACCTAGATCTTTCTCTTTATCGCACTAGCTAACTACCAATCTCGCAATATCTCCATATCTCTCTAGCTAGTAAGGATGGGCATGGTTAATAATTTAACATTACATTACATTATTGGCATTTGGCAGACGCTCTTATCCAGAGTGACGTACAGTTGATTAGACTAAGCAGGACACAATCCTTCCCTGGAGCAATGCAGGGTTAAGGGCCTTGCTCAAGGGCCCAACGGCTGTGCGGATCTTATTGTGGCTACACCGGGATTAGAACCACTGAGCTTGCGTGTTAACACTTAACACTTGCAGATAAAGCGCATCTGCTTCCCTCATCGTGACCCCCTGAACACTACATTACTAAGCATCACAGATGTTGAGGAGATCCCAGAACCCTCCCCCACCAAACTACTGACAGGAAAACTTGAGGCAGAGAATGGGTTAACCGCATACCTTCCATAAAAACTATAGTCTCCCTGGTCCTTTCACCAGATGTGAAACCTTGAAACTCAATATTTGCTTTCTTCGAGGCTAGTGCTGAATACCGATGATCTCATCTCCTATGCCAATGACACTACTGCCTGCATGGGTTGCACTGGAATGTGTATCTCCCTCTTGATGCTAGCTCTGTCCCAGATGTTGCAATCATCTAGTCTAGAGGACTCTGCTCAGAGCCTTAGTGATACCTCGCTACAGGCTTTCACCTTATGCTAGAGAGCTTTGTGAACTCATGTGCACACTCATACAGACTCGCCGCCAGACCAGGGGTCAGACAGACACTAGTCAAGAACCATGCCTTGTGGGTCCTTGTGGGAGTTTCACCAAATCCTGGATCTAAGAAGGCTGAACCTTTTTCCTTAAAATTCTCCCTTTCCTCACATTGCATACAGCAAGCTTTCTCCTGGGGGAATTATCTATATCCATGAACATAATGGAGAGCACTGGCTGTTCCTATGTTTATCCTATCTGCAGCAGGTCTGTTGCCCAAACCATATTAACGCTAGACCTCCCTCAACTAGGTAGCTCAATGATTGTCGATAGAGACTGTTCTCTGAATGGTGCCTTCATCAGACTATGGATCCATTCCACTGCTCAGTCCCGGTTTTGCTGGGCTTAACATAACATAACATAACATAACATAACATAACATAAAACATATGGCAAGGCAGGAATGGTGCAGTGGGTAGCACTGCTGCCTCACAGCAAGGAGGTTTGAATCCCCGCCAGGGCCTCTCTGTGCGGAGTTTGCATGTTCTCCCCGTGTCTGCGTGGGTTTCCTCTGGGTACTCCGGTTTCCTCCCACAGTCCAAAGAAATGCAAGTTAGGCTGATTGGAGAGTTTAAATTGTCCGTAGGTATGAGTGTGAGTGAATGGTGTGTGTGCCCTGCGATGGACTGGCGACCTGTCCAGGGTGTATTCATGCCTTTCACCCAGTGTATGGTGGGATAGGCTCCACCCCCCCTGCGACCCTGTTCAGGATAAGCGGGTTAGGATAATGAATGAATGAATGAACATATGGCAATGGCGAGAACCGGCCATTCAGCCCAGCAATGCTCGCCTTTTCCTACGCCTAAATGTACCTACTAGGCTTAGTTTGCCTAAAAGCTAAATTGTGTCCAACACTATATCAAGCCGGTTTTGAAAAACCCCAGTGTTTCTGCCTCCACTACATGTACTGGCAAGCTATTCCACTCATTGACAAAAGATTTTCTAGTTGTCATAACCAGGCCTGGAGTAGCTCAACATAAATTGATTTGACAATAAAAATTAAAACTCTTTTTCATATGTGCCTTGTTGGTTGGTGTGTGTTCTTGAAAATCAGTAAACCAGCCCAGTAAAATGTGGTGGCAACATATTTCTATTCGTCAGCCAGTACTGCAATTTCTTAAGGCATCGCAGGTTTATTACAGTAGGATTATAGGCTGGTGTTATTTTCTTTTTTATGTGCAACGTTTTTTGGAATTATTCCAACATCCAAGGATGGCACAAGTTGAACCCAAAGGCATATCTACTCAAATAAATTGACCACAACTCTCTTGGTAGTCAGGTAGATAGCCAGGTCGCTGGCTGCAACTCATAAGCTGTGTCTCAAACCACAAACTTCCGTGCTCTGCACTACCGTGCTCCCGAGTCCACACTCCAGTGAGCGATCGGGAGTTTGCACTTGGAGCACGAAAACATGGTAGTTCGGAACATTTTGTTCATCAGTGGGACGGACTTTGTGGCGACATCTGACCCGGTACCTTCGACCTCTGATGTGACTATCTACCAAATGCCAATGGCATTTACATTGCGCTTAGTAAATAAATCAGATGAATGTGCTGTACAAGTTTTGGAGCTGGGTGCTTGGTAGGCCAATCAGTTATTCTGGTGACAAGCAAATTTGAAATGGAGCCGGTAATGCATGTGGCGAAGCCAAGTCGTTATGGGGTGTCATTTGTGGCGAAATGGAAAGATCCTTGCAAGGACCGGAAAGCTGCGGTGAAGAAGTGAGCAGTGCTTTGCCAGACAACTGTGCTACTTTGCTACACTGGTTAAGATAATCACACTACATATACTTAATATTTAAAACGAGTGTTGTTTTAAGTCATATGTGTTCATTCATTCACATTGCTTTAGTCGCGTAGAAGATTCTGATAATGTACCGTCTTTCCCACAAGTTTGTAGTTAATTATAACTGGATTTTACAATAGGGAACAAATATGACACTTTTGCTAGCTTTATTGTTGTATGTTAAAGACTAGCTATTTTACTGACTGTGCCAGCTAGCTAGCAAGTTCTTTACAGCACACAGGAATACATTTGTACTCCTGTGAGTATGAACATTGGTTAAAATAGCTAGGTTACCTAGCTCAGTTAGCTACCGCAAATTGCATTGCAATACTGTTAACAGCTTACATTATTAAGACAGCTACAGTTGTTATAACAGTGTTATAATAGAGGGACTTGAGTCTGTGATTTCGCTGCTGTCATCCGCCATTACATGACAAATTTCTTGTCTTGACAGTTCTTTAAATTACTTATATTTTTTCCCCGTCGAAGCATACACCGATGTGCTCTCCAAATATTTGTAATCTGGTCACAAGCATACTAATAATGAACCAGGCAGAGCAAGGAAAAGTTTGGAAGTATCAAAATATAATTTATTAAACATTGATTTCATTACAGAATGTTTGAGAGCACGATAAAACTTCCCCACAGTTAACCGACTAACCCCAAACTTAAAACAATTATTTTACTCTTCTGAGGCAGAGCAAGGGGTTAAACACACTGTCGGTCAGAAACACCCCACACATAAAGGATGATCAGGTGCAAACAAAGAACCAAGTTCAAATCTTCACACAATGTGGCACTGCAAACATTAGCCCTCCTCTTCCTCCCAACATGCATATATCCGGCGCTGGGTTAGCCTGGCAAACAAATATACAAAGCTACTAACCAGCGCCGCCACAGGCCAGAGTACTAAGTGAACACAGGCTGATCAACTAATCAGCATTATCATGGGCGCTGGCTAGCAAAAAGGATTAAACACTTGGAAACAAAATCAAACAAAAGAAACATGAAAAAGAACACCAGAGGAACAGCGATTGCCACACACTTCCACTCTGCTGTTGTCCTCTCAATGAAAAACATCCCCAGCAGTCTCTATAACAGACAAAGACACCAATCACCAACATATTGTTTAAAAGGTTTACATGCACAGAATGAACAGAAGAAATCCACATTGCCTGTGGTCGTTGCAAACAAATACATACCCCAGGAAACAGTACCCGCTCACATCTGTTACAAGATAAAACATTTTTTATATAAAAACAGCTCATACTCTCTACAAACTCTACAAACAGTGCACAAACACAGGCCTTGTCACATACCTCCATACCAGAAGAATGATCAGCAGCTTCCTTCCACTGGCTGCACACACACGTTGTGAGAAGCATGGGACAGGTGCTGAAAATCAGTGGCCTTCATTAAACTTTCCCTTCCCCCATCACATATAGAGAGGAACCAGTTTCAAACATGAGCCATCTAGTGGCTAGTTAGTGTAACTTCCTAACTCAGCACCCCACTGCCACATATTGAACAAACGGAGTGTGCATCCGGGCACTTTATCCATGCTCGCACTTCCAGACTTCGGTTTGAACTCCTATATGGATGCATACTCGCTGTGTGTACTCGGAGCATGGGAGTACGCCGTTTGAGACACAGCTATAGTCAACCGGAAGTCAGAAACCAGCAAGCTGGTCCCATATTGCATGTGGTGTATAGGTGGGATATATTTTGTGTTATTTCACCATGTCCATATTACAACATTTGTGCAGCATTTGTAATCCGACCTCCACAGTCTTTTATCCACACCCATCCAGTAGCACCCATGGTGGCTGGGAGGACCTACCACCTGCCAGTTTTGTATTTAGTTTTAGGAAATCCTGTTGTTATTACTGGATTTCTCTGTTGGTTTTGCTTACTGGTTTTTATTACTGCAAAATTACTGAATGTTTTTATTGGTGAATCCACATCTCTGTTAATTTAGTAGAAGGTGCTGGGATTACCTAAGTTACCTAATGAAAGCTGGGAGGAAGGTCCAAGCACTAGCAAAAATGAGAGCCAGTACTTCCTCAACCTGCAAGTAAAACTCCACACACTAGGGAAATTATCACAGGAGAAGGTGCAGGGACAACAACAGTGTGTATACAATAGATGGGCTTGACTGAGACAATTTACAATTATTCAGGTGGTAAGAGCAGTCGTCTTACATTGACTGAGAGGCATTTTGGATAAAAATAATTTACCATTTACTCCCTTTCCCTTGTTCCCTTCTTAGAAGTAATAACACACCTCAACATGGAGAAAGGAAGTCCCTGCCTCTAGTTACCATTGTGATTGAGAGAGACAAGTGGCGTCCAGGGGTTAAAAAGACAGATCACTCATTGCTATCATTACAACCCTGTAAGTGTAAGAAGGTCTATAGGCAGGGGTCAGGATGGCTGTGATGAACTTCTTCCCCCTGGGCTCCCTGACCTGTCAGTTAGTGGGAGGGGCAATCAATTGCTAGGTGCAGGTGTAGAGCAAGGGGGATATCGCTGACTGAACAGAATTGTTAGTTGAATTATGGTACAGAATTAGCATTATGGGGCTCCATACCCCACAATGTTGGGGTATTGCATTACTGTGTGAAAACAAATGCAGCATTTTCAAAATCCTTAAAAGATTTTGTTTTGAATTACTGGAAGTAAAGCTTCCTTATAAGCTCCTTGCTCTGCAGTCATTGATTTTAAAGTAGCCCCAGGCAGTAAACTAACAGATGAGTTATCAACAGCAACCCATTTGGATTGAGGGAGTCGATTTGCTCTAAAAGAGAGAGCACTGCCGTTAATGACGGCTACCTACAGCAGGGTGTCCATTTGTGATCAGACACCATCAAACACCATGGCAGGCAGAACCTATTTAGCTTATGTTGATAAATCAAATCACTTCTAAATGATATTGCTCAGTGGGTCAGACTCTTAATTCACAGATTTATTTCACATGTTTATTTCTCAGTGAATACGGCATGACAAATGAAAAACAAATGACATTTTTCTGACCTGGTAACCTCACTGCAAGAAAACTACGGCACTGTGAACTAATAAACAAGAACAGATCTTTCAGAGAGTGCAGCCTCCCATGTCCTTTCCTTCTTCACTCAATCAGTGGCAGAGGTGTATAGTAACACATAATTTACATTTACATTTACATTTACATTTTAGTCATTTGGCAGACGCTTTTAATCCAAAGCGACTTACAAGTGCAAGGTTCTTCCACAAGTCAAAGCATCACATCCATAACTAGGAAAATACACATGGAATGCTGTTCTAAACATATAGTCATCATAAGTGCAAATCTTTTTTTAATTAAAAAAAAAATAATCTTTTTTTCTTTTTTTTTGGGTTAGACAAGGAGGATAGGGATATCAGAAAGGGGGGGGGGGGGGTATTCCTTTACAAACCGTACATATGTGCTACTAAAGTAGATTTTGTACTTTTCAGAATTACATTTTTAATGTGACTCCAGTAAAGAAGGGAGAACTGTACACCCATGACTAAGAAACCCTGACCAAATGCAATGTAATGCAAGAATGCAATCACTTTTGCCAATTTCTGTTCATGAATTCACTGGAAGAACTTCAAGATCAGAATCTCGTTATGTCAGTTCCATCCAAATTAGTTCCATAGCAGTTTGCCTATTAGCCAACTTTTTAAAGCACATAACAGATGCTCTCGTCCAGTGGGACACATACTTTCACATAATATCAATTTATACAGATTGATATATCCTTAAGCAATTGAGGTTACATATCTTGCTCAACTTACAACAGCAGTACCCTACCTGAACGTGCAACATCGGGATTACACCCCCAGCTCCCTTACTATTATCCTACAGTACTGCCCTGAAAGACATTTTGCCAGAGCAACTTACACAGATTTTTTTTCATTCTTCATCATTTTAATAATAAATGTAATCACCTTATTTAAAATGTTTCCTTGCAATTGTATTTTTATATCTGTAAATTCACTGAAGCAGTTTGAATCCCAACAAGTGCCTGTGTGGATTTATTCCATCAAATTCTCTGTGGTTGCCGACTGCTGCTGTGTTGCTTTGACATGGGGAATTGCTGCTTGCAGCTATGTTTACATTTTGCATTTTTTATGCAAGAGATAAATGTCACATTAATGGACAAACAGTTTAGAAATCCAGTCTATTTGTGACTCCTCTGTAGGACTTCCCAGCAGTGGGATGGGCAATTATGTTTTATAGGTAATAGGTAGAAGCAAGAATCTTCTTCATTGCCATTTTGCTTATTTCATTGTAATTTGAAATTGGCTGTGATATGCTTCCATACATATTGCATGGGAAAGTCATTTTAGCAATATTAGCAACACGCCATTCAATGGGCTGCCTTAAAGCCTATTACATACTCTACACACGGAACATGCACAATGATGCAAAAATCCATGCATTTCTGTTAAATGTAAACAGGATGTCAATACTGTTCAATGAACAACTACAAACGAAGAAGTAATCCTTTCTGCCCAATTTTTCTCACTCCAACCAGATTAACCCAGGCAGTGTACAACCTCAGACAGGGCTAAAAGACACTGGTATATAAGCAAAGAGCTTGTGTATGTCCCGAGTCTGCATTCAGGTTTGCGGTCCCTGTGTAGAGTATATAACTGGCATAAAGCCCTGTACACTATGCGAGTATGTGATTTCAAATGACAACAGTAGGATGATGCATTTCTAGATACTCAGTGGGCCTCTGTTATGTTCGGAACCAGAAACCCAAATGCAGACCAAAAACGTTTATTACAGTCCAAAGTCAAAAGCCAAGTAATCAGGAAACAGTGCCAAATCGAGTTGCAAGAGAGTAGTTACAAAACAGTCCGAAAGTAGAGCAGAAAATCAAAGGTACAAGGAATTAGGCATAGGAGTGTCGAAAAACAAAGCAGAGTTCGGCTCCAACAAAAAAACTGACATTGATAAATCCCACATTATTTGTGCAAATGCATTTCCAAACGATTTATGGTTAATTTTGTTTGGCTCACGTTTGATAATTGAGGCCCAGTGTGTGTACTTGTGGTGTCCCTGTGGAGGAAATAAACCTGAGACTTCAAGGGGGCGATTCATAACAGTTGTGAAAGACTCAGTGGAAGAAAGCACAAATAGAGGAAGATTAACCTGGATCCTATTGTTGCCTGTTATAGTGCCCCTTACTGCAACATTTGACACTGCAGATCACACTTGCTTTGCATTAAGAATTCCTGGCCACACATTTTGGAAACATTGTGCATTCACAAATTTGAGTAGCGTATGTTTCAGGCCTAAGGCCTGTTAAATACTCTAGGACTGCAAATTTTGCAGTCCAAATTTTGTAACATGATGCAAATGTGTGCAGCAATTCCACACGTTAGTTTAACCTAGGTCGTACAGTCCCACCAAACAAACAGAACATTTGTGGGGGTTTCTCTTCGGATTGAATGAAGTGGAAACAGGAAACCAGTATTGTTATATTGTGCGTAATGGTGCATAATGGATATCAGTGTCGGAATGTAGAGCTATTTAACATTCATTTCAAGAAAGGATACGGATAACATATAGCCCACTGCAGTTTTGTATGCATCGTCTTCAAATTATTTGAATCTTAATAGCCTAAAGCTCTGTTTTATACTGTACAGCTCCAAATAAGTCAGTCTGCAGCCAACGTAAATTAAACATTTTTCAAATAAGATTTATTTATGTTTCTTTCAAATGAAAAAAGAGCCACACATAAAACGAAAAAAAAACAAACGTTGCCTCATATTTCTAGCTGGCGAGTGCTCCTCCCATGATGTGGCTCCACCACCTGCTGCCGCCGCTGCTGCTCCTGCTGCACCCAGGTACCGAGGCCGAAGAGGTGATCTGGCTGTCCTTACGAGGTCCTGAGGAATCAAGAAAGTCTATTTACAGCAGTCAACCAAATCTACACGTCTCTCCAAGAAATTAACACCAGCTTGAAGGAAATCTGCAAGGCACTTTTACGTCCTCAACAATAAAGTGTTATGTTGTCATTATTGTGTGATGTCTGTGTTTATCCTGGGAAAACACTTATTTACTACAAGATAATCAAGCTACTCTCTTTCACTCTGATAATTAAATATAGCCTATTTGTATACATTTTAAAGAGCATGACATGAAAATGAACTGAGGTAGCCTACTGAAACAGGATATTGTATATAAATATAAAACAAAATACAAATGAAACTAACTTTTTGCAAAGCTTGTCAGCCTAAAATGTGCACAGCTGATTCAGTCTTAGCAACACTTACCTTAAAATTGCTCTACAAGTCGTTGGCGTGTCTGTATAGCAGCCGCATTTCGAGGCCCAAGAGATGGTTCCGGAGGCAGTCGTTCCTCTGCATTGGGGACTTCAGGCAGGGGAAGGCCACATTGTGCAGGACACAGCAGGCTAATATTATTTTGCACACCTTCCCGGGTGCATAAAGAAGGGTGCCACCTTTATTGTCCAGGCAGATCCATCTTGCCTTCAAGACCCCGTTTATGCGCTCCACAACGGCCTGAGTAGCAGCGTGTGCCTCATTGTATGCCAGCTCCTGTGGTGTCTGCGGGTTGGTCAGTGGGGTCATAAGCCATGGCGTCAGTGGGTAACTCCTATCCCCTATGGATATTGAAGGGTAAGTCCATATATAAAACACACATGCAATTGTATAGGCAGGCTATATTCTTACCAATGAGCCAGCCTCACAGCTCCATCCTCCAAACGCATGCCAACTGCGCTATTACGCAGCATAAATGCATCATGCGTCCCACCAGGCCACCGTGCCACAACGTTTAACAGCATACACTTTGCATCACAGATCAGTTGCACATTAACGGAATGAAAGTTTTTCCGGTTTATGTAAGCAAATGCATCACAAAGAATGTGTAATCTATTGAGTCGATTTACATAGATAATTCACAATCATGAACCTAATCTGGATCTTCCATCCATCCATTATCTGAACCCACTTATCCCGATCAGGGTCGCAAGGGGGCTGGAGCCTATCCCAGCATACATTGGGCGAAAGGCAGGAATACACCCTGGACAGGTCGCCAGTCCATCGCAGGGCACACGCACCATTCACTCACACACTCATGCCTATGGGCAATTTAGACTCTCCAATCGGCCTAACCTGCATGTCTTTGGACTGTGGGAGGAAACCGGAGTACCCGGAGGAAACCCACGCAGACACGGGGAGAACATGCAAACTCCGCACAGAGAGGCCCCGGCCGACGGGGATTCGAACCCAGGACCTCCTTGCTGTGAGGCGGCAGTGCTACCCACTGCACCATCCGTGCCGCCCTAATCTGGATCTTAAACCTGCTAATTGCCAACTAATTTAACTAAATGTGTTATATTTTTAATTGTTTGTCATGTTCATATCACGTGTTTCAAAGGCATCTGCGTATTGTTTACATAACAGAGCGCAATATGAATTAAAATGTAAATTTCCAATAGTGACAAGCATTATTTATGTGCATTCTTGAATTTACACAAGCACTACGCGTGGTCAGCAGCAGGTGTAGATTTTGTTAGTAGCTACGAAAAGATCGGAGCTACTAAAATATTGATGAATGCCAAAAACCAGTAAATTTCCC